>NC_138886.1:122798521-123497279 GCF_965194825.1 Balaenoptera physalus
TTTGATTTATTGCCATCTTGGTGACTCATGAACCATTTGGGCTTCGAAGAAGTGATCCTGGTATGATATTCAGAAAGGTTTTTCAATCAGTGTTTTATGGCGAACTCTCATAAAAGTTTCTGTGTCTGGATATTTCTTCTGTGTCTTGTTTTGACGGGCCCCGAGGTAGCGTTAGGTTTATTCTGGGAAACTCTGCCGGCTGAAGACCTTTTGCTGGCATTGTTCTCAGAGGCTTTTAGGCAATCTCTTATTTACAGTCTGATAAGATGTAGGCTTCTCTTCATTAAATTTTTCAAAGGGTAACTCTTATTCTGGGAACTCATTTCTTGTAGGCAAGCTGTTTTTTACGTGGCTACTGTATGCTAAAATTCTCTGGGAAAAATAAAATACTAACATCAGTGAATATCACAAGTCCTCCATTCTCCTTATTCCTCTTCTGTTTTGTTCAGACTTCCTTATCATGAAAGCACCTCAGTATGACATTTTATTCATATTTTTATAAGAAGGTAATGCATTAGAAATTCTTTCTGTGCATTTTTTAAAGGGTCATTTTTTTCATGCTGTTTGCTAAATTTAGGTTGGAAGTCATTTCATGTTTTTGTACTTGGTTGAACTTTTTTTTGACTTTTCTTGAAGAAATCGTCTTTTAGGAAGTTTAAAGGAGTATTCTGGAAAGAAGATTATACTGGCTTGCTATTGATGCATAGCAAACTACCTCAGAACTCAGTGGCTTCAAACAATGATGGTTTCTTATCCTTCAAGCATCTGTGGCTGGGCTCAGCCGAGCCCTTTCTCCAGGGTCTGGGTCTGGAGGCTGTGCTATCCCTGCGATTCTGAGGGCTGCGTGCAGGTGCCCTGGTCCACGTGCCTTTCTCTTGTCCTGGACCACGAGGGCGGTCAGGGTCTGCTTGGATCACTGGGAAGACCAGGGAACAAAAGTGATCTCAGGAGATCCACCAAGGATGAGTAAGAAAGGACACAAGAGCCCATTTTGTGAGAAGCCGACAGGTGTGTTTTCATAATTGTAGATTTTAACTATTCGCTTCCAGTGCCTCTCAGATACCCTGGAGCCTGAGCGTGGGGAGCGAGTTGACCTTTAGATTCTGTTTTCCTTGTGGCTGCAGAACCGCCCGCCCACCCCTCCATGTTCTTCTGCTCGTGTGAAACTGTGGAGGGTTGAGTGGAGCTCGGTGTGGTAACGTGAGTTCTGGTTTCATGTTATTACACTATATTATATTAAGTTTTATACATATGTTTATATGTATATGTTTTCACATATTATGCTGTATTATATTATACATAATTTCTATTCTGTTGCAAATACAGCAGGTATTACAGTCTGTGGTTATGTTTCGAGGGTTAGAAAACAAAGCATGGATTGAAATTGGTAACCAAGGAAAACATTAAGGCCGCCAGACTGCATGTAATGTGTTCTCCAATAATTTGTTAAAAACATAAAAATGGCTAGAACTTTTTGAATTGTAACTCTGCCCAATGAGTTATTTAGAAGTTATGAAAGAATAGATTTAAACAGGACACATTGTAAATTATGAAGTCCTGAATTTTTGAGATTGTTTAATTCATTCAGCAGATCTTTGCTGAGCATCTGGTACACACCTGGGGACCCGGGGGGTACAGTGAAGAGTGCCAGGAGCTCATGGCACTTCCCGTCTAGCGGGGAGACGAAACCTCACAAAACGGGTGTAGCTTGGGAGGTTATTGCCGTGAAGGAAAATAAAAGATGAAGTTCATGAGAGGAAGAAGGCGTGCCGGGCGGTATTAGGGGATCAAAGCAACATCCCTAAAAATGGAACTTCTGAGTCTGGCTTGGAAAAAGCAAGAGGGGGAGCCATCCATGTATTTCACTGAACATCTTTTTAGTTAGAGGTCAAAGCAGGTGCCTGGGGACTTGAGTGATAGCAGGGAGCCTCAGGCCGGAAGGCAGGGCGGGGGAGGGGAGGCTGCAGGAGATGAAGTCACCACCTCAGGGAGCGGGATCTCAGTGCGGCTGCGGCCAGGCCGCCATGTGGATTTCAGGGAGATGGGAAGCCAGTGGGAGATTTTAAACGGGAACTGTTTGATCCATTGTTGGCAGACCAGACTAGAGTAGACGTGGAGTCCAGGTAGGAATTTCTTGTAGGGTCTTGCAGACGGTGGCCTGATGTCAACAAAGACAGTGAGAAAGGGTCAGACTTGGGCTAGGTTTTGGAGGACGAGTCACAGGGTTTGCTGGCAGATTCAAGGTCAGCCTCGGAAGAGGAGCCAGGGGTGACCCGAGGGTCCCTGTCCTGTGCATTTTAAGAATGGAGTCGCCTTTAACAGGATGGGAAAGGGAGAGGCCGGTGGGGAGAGTCAGATGTTTGTCATTGTGCCTGTTTAAGATTTCTCCAGACACCACAGTCTTTAGGCAGGTGTTTACATGGAAGTGCTCCCCTGGAGAAAATGGGGGCAGGATTGGGAGTCAGAGGCCACAGTCTGTATTTAAAATCATGTAAGGGGTGAATCAGTGCCTGGGAATCGGTCCTCTTCAGCATGACCCAACCAAATTTATTTTTTATTTATTTTTAAAATTTTTTATTGGAGTATAGTTGATTTACAGTGTTGTGTTAGTTTCAGGTGTACAGCAAAGTGATTCGGTTATATATATACATACATATATCCACTCTTTTTTAGATTCTTTTCACATAGAGGTTATTACAGAATATTAAGTAGAGTTCCCTGTGCTGTACAGTAGGGCCTTATTAGTTATCTATTTTATAGGTAGTAGTGTGTATATGTCCATCCCAATCTCCCAGTTTATCCCTCCCCCCACTTACCCTCCAGTAACCATACGTTTATTTTTTACATCTGTAACTCTATTTCTGTTTTTATAGTAGAAATTTAAATGGCACCAAAATAATTTTAATTTAGAGTTAGACAATCTGTACTTTCTAAATTTCAGTGTAGTTGGAACACATCCATTTTTAACTCTTCAGGTGGCTGCAGACTTATCTGTAACACATGCATTAAAAACCAGAATATCGTTTTTCATGTGGATACCCTTCAAAATGTTGGGCCACATCTTCCTGGTTTCAGTTTGACCTTCATTCACTACCTGGATTGATGAGCTCATAGTCATAAACTTAACTATTTTCACCCGTTGCTTTAGTGGCTATGGAATAAGAAAATCACTAACCAGGTTATTTATCTTTGAAGTATAAATGCTGAAATATCACGATGCCTCATTATTCTGTGCATAAAAATGAGACCTTACTATATAGGCTTCCGTATTTCTTGCTACTGACAGACTTACAGGAACACAATTACTTTTCAAGGTTCCCTTTTTGATTTTTGTGTTTTCTCCTCAAGGATAATGAAATGTGAGCTCCGATGTGGTTGACACTCGTCCTGGGCCGCTGCTCACATGATCTTTCACTGTTCTGCCGGCCACCGAGGCTCCTGCCTGTGTGGGCTTGAGACAGGAAGGGGGCAGGGCACAATCCTTAAAAGAATGACATAGCCCGAGGACAAGACATAAACTGGTTGCCACCAGCTAGGTCCAGGACGTCAGACTAGTCGACGTCCACTAGACCTTGAGCCCCAGTATAAGCTCATTGTAACACATCAGCTAAATGACACAACCATAGGTGCCAGGAGAGTTCCAAGGGTGACCATAAAGGTCAAAAAGTGGGCCGTGGCCCAATTCCTGGCAATCCCCACCCCTTCCCCAAAATAGTTGGAATAATCCTCCTGTTCATTAGCCTATGAAATTACCCACCCCTATAAAAACTGACAACCCCGTACCCTGGGGCCTCTCGCCTTCCACGATGGCCCAGGCTCTGTCTGTGGAGTGTGTATGTCCCTGAATAAACCTTCTTTCACTTCACTATGGCTCGCTCTTGAATTCTTTTTTTTTTTTTTTTAAAGTATTTGTTTTATTTATTTATTTATGGCTGTGTTGGGTCTTCGTTTCTGTGCGAGGGCTTTCTCCAGTTGTGGCAAGCAGGGGCCACTCTTCATCGCGGTGTGCGGGCCTCACTATCGCGGCCTCTCTTGTTGCGGAGCACAGGCTCCAGACGCGCAGGCTCAGTAATTGTGGCTCACGGGCCTAGTTGCTCCGCGGCATGTGGGATCTTCCCAGACCAGGGCTCGAACCCGTGTCCCCTGCATTGGCAGGCAGACTCTCAACCACTGCGCCACCAGGGAAGCCCTAGCTCTTGAATTCTTTCCTGCACGAAAGCAAGAACCCACGCTCGGCGGCCGTCCCCGGGCCTCGCCCGCGGCCTGGGACGATAGCACCCTCTCGCGCCCCGCTCTCTGTGCTGCAGCAGGCTCTTCTCGGTGCCCGTCTGCTGCTTCTGCCCGCACGCACGGCCACGTCTGGACTGCAGCGTCCCCGCCCTGCTCCTCAGACGCAGCGCTCGGCTGTGGTGCAGCTTGGCCGGGACCGCCTCCCTCCTCTCTGAACGCTGTCGGCTCAGGACCACCGCAGCCTGGAGCTCTTGGACCCTGAGTGGCTCCAGCGTTTCCTGTCTTCACTGGGCTCTTTCCTCTCCAGTTTGCCCCCAAGAAGGGCTGGATGAGGTGAAATAAGTTTGTGACAGTTTTACTGAGAAGCTCCATCCCTCGCAGACCCTCAGCTCTGCCTTTGGCTCCAAGTGTTAATAACCAGAGCCCTCTCAGGAAGGCCACATCCCCTTGTGCATTTTACACAGGAATTACACATGGGGGCACAAGTTCCTCTCCTTTCCCCACCCCCATGCCACTTGTATTAGCCATCTTGTGAGTTATCTAATTCTCACCGTGATATTGTAGACAAATTTTGGCCTCTGTACCACGGTTCCGAATTGAATCTCAGACACAGAGTTTTGGGTGAAGTGGAAAACAATAGCTTTATTGCTTTGCCAGGCAAAGGGGGCCACAAGGGGCTAATGCCCTCAAAACTGTGTGTCCTGACTTGGAGGGGGGTAGTGAGGAGTTAATATGGCAGTGGTTCAAAGAGGGCGTGGTCAGCTCTTGGACATCCTTCTTATTGGTTGGTGGTGAGGTCATCGGGAATCAGCATCATCAGCCTTCTGGTTCCAACCGGTCTGGGGTCTCCCTGCTTGTGGGCAGCATGCAGTTAACTTCTCCCACCTGGTAGGGGTTTCAGTATCTGCAAAACAGCTCAAAGATATTGTTCTGTGTATCCCTTGAGGGGGAACCAGGACCGTGCCCCAAGGCTGCACTATTGTTTCTTGACTGTTCCTCCCTTGTCTCTGCATCCCCTCCCTTCCCTGATCAGCAACTGTTTGAACCTGCCCCTTGGAACTTAGGGAAGGTCATGGAGGCTGAATGAAGCCTATTTCCTGCAAACAAGAAAATGCGGGACACGGAAAGGTTTTTGTGCCCAGGAGCCCTATAAGGTCCTGTTCGGTTTCAGTCGTTTGAGTTTCTTTCCAAAAAGGATGTGTCAGCTTCCATGCAAATGGGTGCATAGGTGCAAATAAATTTTGAACACAGGTGAAATATGTCTCGTAAGTTCTCCCAGAAGACACATATGAAATTCATTTCTGGCACGGCGAGGACCCCTGCCTCTTGTACACTGTGAATGAAAAGATCTCGACGACCGCAGTGCCTTGTCATTCTGGTCTGCACGCAACACAATGCGCAGTGTCCACTTCCTTCCAAGGCTACAGGTGCATTAACTGAAATCAGTATAGGTTATCGTGGCTGTTCATTAAATTTTTATATTACGATTGTAAGAAATTCATGCATCGTAAATTAGATAAAGAAAATAGAACATCCGTAAATGAATAAAAGTCACTTGATTATAAAAAACATTTCCTCTGGGAAGTCATTTTAGCAACTCAGAGAGGTTTCTGGGACCAGAACTGCCCAGGGGGAAAAGGGAAGTTGGATTTGCACTGGTTTCCCTGCTCTGATGAGTTTTAGAGCGGCTTCTGTTATTTTGAGGCTGTGCTCTGAGCACAGACGCTGCAGCTGAGTGGGGCTCCTTGGCCGTGGCTGTCAGCCCGGGAGGGGGAGATTTTGTCCTGTGCGTTTTCCACCTGGGCCTTTCGGGGAAAAAAATCAGGAGATGGACTTCAATAACAGTGTGGGGTCCTGATGGTGCTGAATGTGGATAAAAATTTGATATCTAATAATTGAAAGAAATGGATGCATCATCTTTCTGTAAAAAGCAGTTATATATGTGGACGATGGATACACACTGAGAATAAATACGGCCCTTGATTACATGATTGGGAAGGTTTAGAGCAGGATAATTCATGGCATAAACATACAAATTGTTAATTGTAAATCCTTAGATAAAATGGGCATAATCATGGTATCCACTCCATGAAATGACTGGGAAGATTTTTTTTTTTTTTTTTTTGATACGTAAGAAGTGGATTTATTTGGAGAGAAACACACTTAGAGTATGGGCCATCTCAGAAGGCGAGAGTAGCTGGCTGGGAAGATTAAATGCAGAAATTGAGGTAGAGTTCCTAGCTGGATGTCTGTTCGTCACTCAGTATGTGTGAAAGGCAGGAAAATGCCCCCCAGAGTCGTTCACGTCCTGACCCCCAGCACCTGTGCTTACATTAAGTACTTTATGTGGCAGAAGGCACCTGGCATGTGTGATGCAGTATCGTGATGTGGGAGGTTGTCTTGAATTATCTTGTGGGCATGATGTAATCACACGGTCATATATGAGGGAGGAAGGAGGGTCAGAGTCAGAGAAGGAGATGAGGTGATGGAGGCAGAGGTCAGAGCAATGGGGCCCTGAAACAAGGGGTACGGGGTGGGCAGCCTCCAGAAAGTAGGGAAGGCAGGGGAGGGGTTCTCCCTTCGAGCCCCAGAAGGAATGCCCTGCCGACACCTTGATTGCAGTCTACGGAGACTTCTGACTTATGGGACCCTATGATGTGAATCCGTATCGCTTAAGCTATTACGTTTTTGGTGATTTGTTAACAGCAGCATTAGGAAACTAGTACAATATGATAGCTTTATTATTGTTAGTGTTATTGTATTACTCTCCTGGGGCTGCCGTAACCAAGTACCACGAACTGAGATATTTATTGTCTCACAGTCTGGAGGCTGGACATCCAAGACCAAGATGGCGGCTGGGTTGGTTCTACTTGATGGCCCTGAAGGATCTCTTTCGGGCCTCTCTCCTTGGCTTGCAGACGGCCGTCTTCTCCCCTTGTCTTCACATTGTCTTCCCGCTGTATGTGTTTCTGTGTCCAAAAGTCCCCTTTCTATGAGGATACCGATCATAATTGATTTGAGGTCCACCCTAATGACCTCAGTTGAACCTATTTCTGTGAAGATCCTGTCTTCAAATAAGACCACACTCTGAGCTACTGGGTTAGGACTTTAACATATGAGTGGAGGGGGCACAAAGAATCCAAAACAGTTATGTTTAATTAAAATAAAATTCTAGAATGTGAACGCCATGACCACACGCTCAGAAAGTATCTAAGAATTATTTTAACCATGACTTTCATTTGACTAAGGTGGTTCTTTTATGTTGTAGAGACACTGACTTACTGTTTGTTTGTTTGTTTTAATATTTATTTATTTATTTGGCTTGCCAGGTCTTAGTTGCGGCACACGGGATCTTTAGTTGTGGCATGCGGACTCTTAGTTGCGGCATGCATGCGGGATCTAGTTCCCTGACCAGGGATCGAAACCCGGACCCCCTGCTTTGGGAGCATGGCGTCTTAGCCCCTGAACCACCAGGGAAGTCCCTGACTTACTGCTTTAATAACAAATGGTACCATGGGTGACTCAGTTATGGGAAATGACAGTTTGCTACTTCTAAAAACAACTCCCTTTATCAATGTCCAGAATGTCCTTAGCTAATTGGAAGTTCTTTAAGTCATGCGTGTTTTCCCGTGAGGTCTGCGTAGGCGTATAGTTACTGTGTCCTTGTGAGCATCCCCGATAATCCTGCAGGTGGTGGACAAAAAAAATCGGTCTAATCTGGCAAGTGGCAGCTGCCTTCTGCCATAGAGGAAACAAACCAAATCACGTCCACCGCTGAAATCTGACTGTCTTTAGATTTGTCCTGGATCAGTGGGGATTAACGATTCAAGGACTCTTTGAGAATATTTTTACACAAAACAGATTGGTTTCTCACCGGAAAAGTGCCCGCGTGTGTGCGTGGGCGCACGCGCATGTGTGTGTGTGTAGAAACACGGACTTTGCATAAATTTCAGGTCATTTGTAGGCTCTCTGAACCTCATTTCTGAGCCCCCAGGGTCCTGCTCTGGACATTTTTTTTCTGAGGCTGTTTCACCTGAAGGTCTCGTGTCTGCTTCAGCCTCGTCTCCAAATTCAGCATCTTTCTTGGCTCCTGGAACCTCTGTTCCCGCCCCACAGGCTCTTACCCATGTTCTTCCTCTTGGAGGAACCTTCCCTGAACCCCACCAGCATAGCTATCCTCCCCCTTTTACTGTGGAATTTGAAGCATCAGCAACTGTACATCCTCTACATTCTGGGCAGTGGTGGCCTAAGTTATCTGTTTGCTTTAGGGAGCTTATTTGATTTTTTCAGAATTTTTGAGTTAACAGTTTGTAGTGTATTTATAAGGAGTGGTTTTGTTCATACCTTGGTTCCATGAAACATAAAATGCATTTTTAAAATGTATTTTTTTCTCATATGTGGGATCACATGTATTTCTAGTTTAAGTCCTACCCTTCTTATTCACCTTTAGAAAACACGCGTACTATTGTTTTTTTACAGAAAATTTGCAACAAAATTGCTATTTGTTGTATAAATAAAACAGTTCTTGAATAATAAGAATATCATATTGGACAAATCTTAAAGGAATACAGCACCTTATGGCTGCTTTTGAAATCAGTGTCATGTAATTGTATATTTTACTTGGATTGGCTGTTAACTTGTGTTCTTTCATACAGAAGTGATTACTAGAATGCTGTTGTTTTACCCTGAAGCTGTTAGAAACAGTAACAAATCTCTGTACCCAAATGCAGAAAATCTTCCATTAGAAGCTTAAAATGACCCCTTTCCCATATTGCCTTTGCTCTAGCTATTTCTTCTGTTGGGACTGTCTGGGTTTATCTCCTTTCTTCTTCTAGATTCTGCTCCACCCTTGAAGTGTTTCCTGAGTCCTTCAATCCAGTGTGTCTCTGCATCTCAGCAGTTACCTCATTAGGGAGTTTCACCAATTTCTTTTCTTTCTTTCATTCATTTCAGCCTCTCTCTCACTGTATGCAGATTCTCGAAGTAGAAGTTGGTCATTGTTTGTTTACCAGCCCTGAGCCCATGCCCTTCCCTAAAGCCTCCCAGTGAACGTTTGTGGAATTTTACACAAGAAAACTTAACCCAGTGAAGAAACCACCAGGGCAGGGGTGGAGTGCTATTCATATTAAGAGAGATTTTTCTCTTTGTCGTTGTCACTGTAGAAAAGTATAGAAGGTCACGTGAAGACATTGGTATCTAATAAATATCTGTTAGATTCAGAGCACTGGCTAGATATGGGGGAAAAAAAGATAAACACTTCTTTCAGGAAATTTACTAAGTACTTGGAAATATAGGCTTAAAGTACCAGAAAGAAAAGTTACCAAACGCAAAGGAACTTAAATCTGCGGAAGGCAATATTGTGCAGGCAATTTACATGTATGTTGAGAAGCTGTAATAGCACTGATTGGACCCACTGTAATAAAAAGAGCAGAAAATAATGGGAATGAAAACACAGAGATGTTTCAGTTTGGGTATAACACTGAATGAAGTGCCATTTCTGTGTAGATAAACAAGTGCTCACGGGCACCCACTCATGTCTTGTATCCTGGGGGATAAAAGTGGGAAATCACAAAAACATCACTCAAAACAGCAAGGTCCTGCTGTAGAGCACAGGGAGCTATGCTCAGTGTCCTGGGATAAACCATGATGGAAAAGAATATGAAAAAGAAAAAATATATATATATATGTATAACTGAATCACTATGCTGTACAGCAGAAAATAAACCAGCATCGTAAATCAACTATACTTCAGTTAAAAAAAAACTGATAAAGGAAAGCAGAAAGTAATAATAAAAGGACCATAGGTTTTTGGGGAAAAAAACAAAAAGAAAAAAAAAAACACCACTCAAGGCAAGTGGGAAACATAACCATGGACACAGCCTGACTTGCAGATACCTGGTGCTGATGAGTTACGCAGATGAAAGGAAGACATTCTGTTTGCATCCGCTCTGTAAACTTCCAGCCTAATTAATGTAAAGAATATGAAAAAATTAACAGGCAAGGATTCATTCCTATGATCAATTTTGTCAGATTGTTCCTATTTAGTACATGAAAAATTATTTAACTTACTCTTGAAAAAGTATGAGTTCTGAGATCATGCCAAATCCCCTGAAACCTGTAGCAAACTGTCAACCAGAGATGTCTTTCCCAAATGAAATGCCTGCATGGAGAGAGATAAATATGTACATACATTCTTATGTAGATAGATGCATATGTATATATACGCAAGCACACAAAGGTTCATGTATATGTGTATATACACATATGTACATACATGCATATAGACAGGGTATATAGGTATATATATAGATACAGTACATACATGTGTACATCGATATACATATAGATACACATATGTATAGGAATGTGTATATGACTATAGGCAAATGAATATACAAATATATTATTTTTGAAAACCTCTATCTTTTCTAAATTATAATCAGTTTTTGGAAAATGTGTGCCTAGATACCACTTTGCTGTAATATAAATGAACTGATTTAACTGATTTGGATAAATCAGGCGAAACTAGTTTAAAATTATCTTGTGTGTTTTAGGAAATACAGTTTCTTTTATACCAATGGATAGTAATTTGAGCAATACAAAGGAAGAAATAAGTATCAGGAATTCTCTTTCAGTAAGTAGACATGAATGGTTACTTGTTGGCTCATATAAATGTTAGATGGAGCAGCTCCCGCTTTCACTGAAGACGCATTATTTTAGGAAAGGAATGTCTCTTCGTTGGGTGAGCACTGCCCTGAAAAATGATATTCGATAATTACTTGCAAATTGCCAAACTAAAATCCAGTGTAGTCTCTGTCAGAATAATGACACATTTAAATCAGTGACCTTTATAACAGTTGCCTGGTGGAAAAATTCTGATTATGAACTTTGGTTGTAATTTAGGGTAAGGAACACTGGACTTGTAAACAGCATGCCAGGACCTGTATGTTGCTCTCACTGTCGGCCTCCGCACTGGCCTCAGCCTCAGGGCCTCCGGGCCTCCCGCCAGGAGCCTCCCCCGCAGGCAGCTGACCTGGACTGTGCTTCCTTTTGCTTCCTCTTCTCTTTCTGAGCCCAGCTAAATTCGCCCATCTGGTACCTTCTTCCCTCTTCTCAGCATCCTTCCCGTCTCCTCAGCCTCTTCTGTTGCTTTTGAAGTTATCTGGCAGGGGGGGTGGGCGGGAGGAATCTTCTGCTTCTTTTTATAAAATTTCCTTTTGATCTTTCCATTCATCCTCCTCCTGTTCTATATACAAGAGAAGAGAAGTAGGTCAGATCATGAGAAGGATACCGAATAAGACAGAGACACTTTCAAGTTAAAGAAAGATAATCCAGGGCTTCCCTGGTGGCGCAGTGGTTGAGAATCTGCCTGCCAGTGCAGGGGACACGGGTTCGAGCCCTGGTCTGGGAAGATCCCACATGCCGTGGAGCAGCTAGGCCCGTGAGCCACAACTACTGAGCCTGCGCGTCTGGAGCCTGTGCTCCGCAACAAGAGAGGCCTCGATAGTGAGAGGCCCGCACACCGCGATGAAGAGTGGCCCCCGCTCGCCGCAACTAGAGAAAGCCCTCGCGCAGAAACGAAGACCCAACACAGCCATAAATAAATATAAAAATAAATTAAAAAAAAAAAGACCTAAAGAAGAAATACATGGTGAATATCTTAAAAAAAAAAAAAAAAGGAAAGATAATCCATAGATTTAATGCAAAATTACATCTACCCCCCCCAGATAGTATCATTAACTTTCAGAACATTCTTAAGTTCGTAGGGTGTGCTTTTAGATTCTCTCTCCTGCCTCCTCATTTTCCTCGAATTAAATCTATGCTTGTTTTCTCAAGCATGTAAGAGAAACTATGAATTTTTCTCATTTTGATACTGACATCATATTAGTGTTATCTAAATATTTATTGTAAATATTTAAAGGCTTGATTAAGCCATCGATGATTAACCTCAGCGCCTTTTATACATTTTCTTCCTGTTGAAAAAAACCTCGCATAAGTCCTCCTTTGGAAGCCAATCTGCCTCCTTTTTGGAGACTTCTGTATTACCTTAGGCTTTTAATGATGAACAGGGTACTTCATGCTGTTAAGCAGATGAAGTTTTCTAAAATTGTATAATTTCAGTTTTTGATCAACCTATGTACAGTCTACACACTTCCCAGTGTATAACTAGGCATTTAGAAGAATCAGAATAGAGCATGTGTCAAACAAATGAGCTCTCCCTTCCCAAGGCCTCTATTTGATAAGTCAGATTTTCATTCATAGTGAAAGTATTTTAACTGATAAACTTGGGGAATCCGGTGACTTGCTCTGTCAGCATCTCTCAATATGGTTAAAAAATACTTGGAAGCTTCTCCCTAGTTGATCATTTCCGCTTCTTTCTCCCTCTTTGCTTGCAAGTTTCTCTTTCTTGTCCTTTTCCTGGCACCCCACTTGCCTTTCCTTTTGAACCCTTTGAGCTGACTTGATTTTTTTCACCTTGAGTCAGGCCCCTGTTACTGTCTTTTGATTTTCTAAACCAGTTAATAGAATCATCTTAAGTTTGAAAGGTTGAAATTTGACTTCACCACCTTGGGGCTCTCATCACCTCCACATTCTGAAACATGACGTGCTTTCTGAGGTATTTTCAGATTTCAGGTGATTGATTATTTTCTTTATCAAGTTTTCCTATAAGAAGATGAACTTACAGAATCGATAGAGACCAGTGGTTTAAATGTAGGCTCAAAGCTAAATTGCCAGGCTTCAAAGAGAACCCTGACCACTTTCTATGTGTGGCTTTCGCAAGAGGTTGTGAGCTGCCTGTGCCTTGGTTATCACATCAGTAATACTGGCATAATTAGAAAATCATATGAGGATATAATGAGTGAATAGAAGTAAAGTGCTTAGATCAGCGTCTTTCCACTGAAATGGCTCAGTAAGTGTTGGCTGTCATGATTATTTCAACTGGGGAAGTATGTATGTGTCAGAGGCATATAGTTAATATTTGTTGAACGAATGAATGAATGATGTATCAACTGTATATTCTCATAAACACCTGGTACATTTTTAGAGCTTTCTCTTTGAGTTATTTAAAGGTATCATTCAAAAACTGTCTGAGAGCTTGTAAAATTCAGGTTGATTTATTCTGGCATTTTTTGTAGGACAAATCAGTTAGACAATATCCCTTATTTATATTTACAATAGTAAAAGAGAAGCTTTCAAAAATGGTGACCCTGGATATAAACATGAGAAATGACTTGTCTTTTGAGGTGAATTTCAGCAATTTTAATACTATTTTACCACTATTATGTATATTACTACTATTTAACACTATCTGTATGTGTGTTAAGTTCCCCTGAACTTCCAATACTTGCAATATTAGATTTAGGATATATACACAAAACTAAAACTATTTATTGACAAATTAAATCCATTTTTCTCAAGCTCTTGATATTGGAATAAATGTTCTCTGTCTACATTTGTTCTCTCCACTGATTGTTCAAATCAAATCAAATGAGTTTATGGTTTTTAATTGGATTCAATTTAATCCTATTGTGCCTTCTCGCTATACAGATCCTCTATCAGGGAAAATGGGGTTTCCTATTTCTTAGCCTGAATTCTTGCACAGAAAGATGCTGCTTATTTTGATTTCATACTCTCAAATCTGTGGGAAACACCATTCCCTCTAAGTTGATGATTTATTACCATTTTCCAAAACAATTTTAACAGGCAGATGAAGTTTGACTCAAGGTAATTATATTGAATTTGCAAGGCACTTGCAAGACGAAGTCCCTGCTTTTGAATGGTATCTAATAATTAGGAATTGCCCATGGCAGCAGGCGAAAGAAGAATATTTCCAAAAATCACCCCTACTGTCACTACAAAACAAAATCAGCTCTCATAATGGAAAAGGGATTACACCCCTGGTTCCCCACTCAATTCAAAATCACTTATAAAAAAAGTCAAGTTTCAACACTGTGAATGTTATTTTTTGTATGTCTATCTCTGGAATTATTGATGACCCATTATGTTTCTTTGTAATTTAACTGCACCATTCTTAATCAAGAAAAATACAGAAAAGAGTACTAAATATCAAGATGGAATTTGCAATGGGGGGACAGAGGAATGTTACTGAAGGAGTTTAGGATGGCCCATCAAGAATTAAAAATAAAATAAAATAAGGTGTCATATGAGGACATTGGCCTTGGCAGTGTCCCATAAACTCATGGGAATATACTGGAATTTAATTTTTCCTGGTTCTTCAAAGGTATTTAAGACATGGAACTCCAGTATGAGTGTAATTCATTTCGAAAAGACTCAGTCTGTTTCTCATGATTAAAATCATTCAGAAATACTCAGAATGGGTTGCTTTATACTTTATTCCACCATGGGACTGTGGTACAGAAAGACTCGGGGGTATTTTAAAACCATTGCCATTTCAAAATCCCATACAAACATTTTCAACAGTTTTCAAATGAAATATGTAAACTGCTCTTGCCCTGCTGAGGAGTGAAATTAGTGCGTGGTGGGCTACATCATTTCAACAGACCGGTTACCTTCCATTGTTGTAAAAATTAGCTGTGTGACAGGAAACTATTAACTAGTCCCCAGGAAACTAATGGCTGGAAAGGCTTATAGGTGCTTTTGCACTGGAGTTGTAAGAATGGAGAAAACTCCGACAGTAAGAGCACAGGAGCTCTTGACGACCTAGTAAGACATTCAGCCTTCTCCTGTCCTTGAGAGACGGATTGTAATCCCCGTGTGGCTGTCAGCTCAGTTCGCCTCTTAGAGCAGAACAAAGAGAGGGTCCTGGGCTGTCAGACACCAGAAAGTAAGAAAAACAGTGTGGCCTTGTGTGCGGCCTGTTGGATGCTGTGGGACCCGCAGTTGAAGTTTTAATTCCTTAGAATTTAGGAGGCATTGACTTCTTACTTTAAAAAAGACCTTTATCTGCAGTGTTCTGTTTTTGTCCGGGGAATATTAAAATGGTGCAAACATTTTTCAGTTATCTACAGTATCAAAGAAAATAGCCATTTTGGACTTAGTAAAGTATGATTTTTAAACAGTAACTTTTCTTTCCCCATCTCTTCTTTCTCTGTGGAATTCCCCTTGAATGTGGGTTATGAGTGACTTCTCTGTGGTTGTCTGTTGAATAGTATTGTAATTTGCCTTCTCAGTACGGAGGCATTTAAAACATACACATTTTCATAAACCAATCATTGGTTTTGCTAATGATGCCATTTCTATATCGGATGAAGGTTCTGCCCCTGTGATGGGGGTGCCTGGCCCGTACCCAGTAGATCTTACGCCTCAGCCCAGAGCTGTCCTCCAGCGTCATGTCGTCTGTATCCACGGACGTTTGTTGGGTGTTTCCGGAACCTCTGCAAACTCCCACTGTGTGCGGTGCAGTGTTGTTGATCTAAAGTGTTTCGCTGGCTCAACATACCTCTCCCTCACCACACGCTCCACTAGGAAGTCTTTTCTGATTGGTATTTACATGTAGCCTTAAAATAAACACTCCGTTGCTTATTTATTGATTTTATACTTTCAATTTATGTATCTCACTTCCACGAATTTAACATAAGAAGAATATTAACCTCTACCTTGTTTGGTACTCATGTTCCTGATAAGTCTATTTGACCTCATTAATTTTTAAAAAATTTTAATTTAATTAAATTTTTTGTTGAAGTATAGTTGATTTCTCATTAATTTCTTGAATTCACATCGTTTTATATATTTTTTTCAAATCCATATATACAGACTTAGGATGTATAAATACTTTAAAGATTTAGAGTAATATAATTGTATTACTTATAAAACCCACAGGAGTTTTGTATATATGTGCATGTGGTGAAATATTCTGTTGGTTAGAATTGTTCTCCATGATGCAAAATTGAATTGTTGGTTGAGGATGGAATTCGTCCTTGGTTCTGATACAAGATGTTACTGTTTCTCTTCCTGATGGAGTTTGGAGCCAGTGTTGTTCGTACTGGACTGAATAGTCTTGTTATTTCTGGGGTTGATACTCTGGAGAAAAGGAGGTTTAGAGATAACCTCAGATCCTGTGATCTTGTCTTTTATTCTAAGGCCTCAACTAAAACTTTGAAGATTGCTTCCCATGTCTAGTTTTTCACAGAACAAGTGAGGACTTCTTTGCTTGTAGACTGTAGTAGCTAAGCTATGAGGTCAAGTATGTCAGGTACAAACATCATTAGCTCTTGTCAGAGATCCCCTTTACCTTCAGAGTCAAGGTTTGTGTTTTCTCTGAGTTACACTGACTTGAAACTTATACATTGTCCACTTGAGTGATCATCAGCTAATTTGCTGGTCAAGATAATGTGGTATAAGGGAGGAGGGTTTAAGTAAAACATTTTCTCACGTTTATTGTAGTGAGGATTTCCCAAACTTTGTCCAAAAAAAAAAAAAAATCTACCTGTTAATCGCAGGATTCAGTTCAACTAGTAAAAAAAACTGTATTTACATGAAAAGTATAATTTAAAGATCTAAGAAAAATATTAATTATTTAATATAATTCAATTAGATTTTATCATTTACTATGAAAAAAAGTATGAATCAGGTATTTACATTTTATTTAATAATCACAAATCAAAAACCATGCAACAGCAAATAGGATAAATGTAGATTATTACTGAGACTGCAGAGGCCACCTGTAGGTCCTTCCCCAGAGTTTAATTTTTCTGTTCTAATTTTGCATACTATTCTCTTGAGAACTTAATGTAGCATGATTATTGTATGAACATTGTGCATATTCATATTTGATTTTTAAAATTACCCTTACATTTATAGCCTCATAAAAATTGAGTGTGAATGCAGTTGGCGCGGATTGAACATCTGCCGTAAGGAATGAGACCAGGATGCCATGCTTCATCCTGGAGATGTGTGACAATATATAAATATACATCTTGGGGCAGTGCTGGCCAATAGGCTTTCTGTGTGGATGGAGGTGTTTTCTACCCTCTGCTGTGTAACGTGTACTCCTTAGAGGCACATGGCTCTTGAGCACTTGAAATATGACCAGTGTGACTGAGAAACTAATTTTTAATTTTAATAATTTAAATTTAAATAGCCACATGGGCTAGTGACTGCTGTATTGGAAAGCCCAGACTTGGGGGTTTATAGGTCAGTTGTTAAAATAAGATAATACATGGGCAGTGCTTAAGATAAAGTTCAGTGTATTTTACTGTAACACTTATTCTCCTGGTACACACAGGGTTAAACCTATGTTTCACAGACATTATATCTTTTAATACAGCAATCATGTGAGAGAGCCATTACTCTTCAGATGAAAAAGCCAAAGTTTCACTGGGTTAAGCGACTTAGCTCAGGTTGTAAAGGATCTTGGGTTCAAACAAGGATTTATGGCTGAAATGACCTCCACTTATGTAGGCTTTCATGTTTTTGCTAGCAAATATCAACTTCGTGTATGTTTAATATTCCAGCTCAACCACCATATTTACTTTTTAGACATTTTGCCTCTAACCATATATACAATAATGTTTTTCTTTTTGATTAGTTCTTCTAATATTCATGAGTGGATATTTTATCCTTACTGAACTCCTCCCAGGGGAGAAAACAGACAAAAACCAAAAATATTTTGACGACCTTTTACTTCAGTTACATTTTTTAAAACATCCAAGGTGATACCTGCTGTTGTTAAAGATATGGAGAATAAATTCAGGTGCAAAGACTTGATAATACGTGTAGATATAATTTTATTATCCATTTTGTTTCTCCTACACTTTTTCAGGGAAATGGAGTTTATTTGCATGGAACTCTGAGAAGTAGACTATTCTTGGGCTTTTGTGAAGAACGGTTACATATCACATTCTGAAAGATCCCCTGAGAGGTGGCTCCTCTCTTAGAAGCTCTGAAGGGTTATTTGCTTGGTTCAAGACGGAAGAGTAGCTGTTAAGGAGAGCGGTCCCCTGTGTGTGGTGGTGCAGCCTCCAAACCCCGCTGTACGTGTGCTGGGCTGCGGCCATGAGGGTTGATCGGGTCGCCCACCGCACTTCTTATAGAGCTGCATATGTACATTTCCATCTTTCGGTGCTTGATATTTTGTTTTAACGTCTTTTTCAATTGTTGGAAAGTATTTTAAAATAATTGTGTTTAAAAACAGAGCAGAAACCACTTTGGGAGGTATTGACATGATGCCAAAGACTATAGTATGTTCTCTGTTTCTGTGTTTATAAAAGCAAAAAAAAAAAAACTGATTTCATTGTAGTGGAGTTTTTAAAAATGTGATGAGGGCTTCCCTGGTGGCGCAGTGGTTAAGAATCCGCCTGCCAATGCAGGGGACACGGGTTCGAGCCCTGGTCCGGGAAGATCCCACATGCCGCGGGGCAACCAACCCCATGAGCCACAGCTACTGAGCCTGCGCTCTACAGCTCGCAAGCCACAACTACTGAAGCCCGCGTGCCTACAGCCCGTGCTCCGTAACAAGAGAAGCCACCGCAGAGAAGCCCGCACACCACAACAAAGAACAACAGCAGCCAAAATAAATAGATAAAATAAATTTATATATAAAAAAAGTGATGAGTACAACTGAGTAATCTTAGGGTTTTTCCTGCATTCCTATATTTACTCTCCTCTGTTTCCTCCACTGCCCAACTAATTATATTCAGCCTCAAATATCTATGTTAGTATTAGGACATCGAATGCTGGAAAGATACAGGCATTTTACGCTTAATTATACAGCACTCCAAAATATTGGCTGTTTTTAAATGAATATTGTAAAGAATAGCCAGGAGACGTTTAGGATTCCTAAGTATAAAAAATACAGACAATAACTTGAACATGTGGCTTATTGCAAAATCTATCACTTCCACAACAGTTTATCAGTGCAGTGTAATTTATGTGACCCAAAAGAATACATACAGTCAGAACTGTAGATGTCCCTGGGTTTGGTGTCATATCAGGGAAAATGAAACTTTTTGTATGTAATGAAGCTATTTCCACTAGGGAAACATTTTTAGAAGTGTGCTGAGAACTCTGGATCCGTAGTATGTCTACTGACGTTGCACAGAGACGGTTTAAAAAACCCATACGTTAAACAGCTATTTATTATGGGCTTGGCAAAATTCAGGAAAAGGATCATAAAATGTGGCATTTCCCAAACATTAATACCAGAAGCAATCCCCCTCCTGTTTTTTGTCTGCTGATCAATCAATCTATGGGGTTATTAAAAATCTAGAATTTCATGAGTGTGTTATTGGTCAGAGGCATTTGTTTTTGTTTGTTTTTAATTAATTTTCTTTGGAGTCTAGTTGCTTTACAATGTTGTGTTAGTTTCTGCTGTACAGCAAAGTGAATCAGTTATACGTATACATATATCCCATCTTTTTTGGATTTCCTTCCCATATAGGTCACCACAGAGCACTGAGTAGAGTTCCCTGTGCTATACAGTAGGTTCTCATTTGTTATCTATTTTATACATAGTATCAGTAGTGTGTATATGTCAATCCCAATCTCCGAATTCATCCTATCTTCCCTGCCCCCTTGGTATCCATACATGTATTCTCTATGTCTGTCTCTCTTTCTGCTTTGCAAATAAGTTCATCTGTATCATTTTTGTAGATTCCACATACAAGCAATATTATATGATATTTGTTTTTCTCTTTCTGACTTGCTTCACTCTGTATGACAGTCTCTAGGTCCATCCGCATCTTCTCTGCAAATGGCACTATTTCGTTCCTTTTTATGGCTGAGTAATATTCCATTGTATATATGTACCACATCTTCTTTATCCACTCCTCTGCTGATGGACATTTAGGTTGTTTCCATGTCCTGGCCATTGTTAATAGAGCTGCAGTGAACATTGGGGTGCATGTATCTTTTTGAATTACGGTTTTCTCAGGCTATATGCCCAGGAGTGGGATTGCTGTGTCATTTGGTAGCTCTATTTTTAGATTTTTTAAGGAACCTCCATACTGTTCTCCATAGTGGCTGTATCAAGGGACTTTTTTTTTTTTTTAAAGAATTCCTTTATTTTTATTATTTATTTATTTATTTATTTAGTTTTGGCTGTGTTGGGTCTTCGTTTCTGTGCAAGGGCTTTCTCTAGTTGCGGCAAGTGGGGGCCACTCTTCATCGCGGTGCGCGGGCCTCTCACTATCTCGGCCTCTCTTGTTGCGGAGCACAGGCTCCAGACGCGCAGGCTCAGTAATTGTGGCTCACGGGCCTAGTTGCTCTGCGGCATGTGGGAGCTTCCCAGACCAGGGCTCGAACCCGTGTGCCCTGCATTGGCAGGCAGATTCTCAACCACTGCGCCACCAGGGAAGCCCCAAGGGACATTTTTTAAAACAGTTTTTTTTTTTTCAAGTTTTATTTTATTCCTTTGCATGGGTACAATTTAGACAAAAATAACTGAAATTGCTTTAGATTTTTATTTGCTTCACATTTTCAGTCTGCGTGTCCTCACGTCCTGGGATGGCATGGTCTTTCACGGTTATCGCCCTAGGGAATTCTAACCTGCCAGTCTTTGTAAAGATGGTATTCTCAAAGATGTAACAGCTAACTGAACTTTGTGACTTTGGGATTTTCCCCTCTTTCTACATACCTCTATCACTCTTTGGTCTGTATTTTCTTTCATAAATTATTAAAGCAGAACTTGAACAAAACCACAAGCAGATTTCGAGGGGGAAATTATATTCTGGAAATTATATTCTCTGCATCTCCACTACTCCTCCGAGAATAGTGCAGTGGCGAGTCTTTGCAAATAATTGTTCTGCTGGAGTCCTGCGTTTACTCTCAGAATCTCAGGTCGAGATACAGCACTGTGACGTTTGTTAAAAACCACAGAGCATTATCATTGAGTACTTTGAGTAGAAACACAATGTTTGGCCAAATTCCAGTTCAAGGAATTATATCCTTTTTCCCCTAAATCTTACCCTGTAGTTTTCATTCATGAATTGGGGAAGAGTCTTAACAGTTGGGATCATTTAAGTCCGTGCTTTGATTTTTAAGCCATGTAGATGCTTTGGCTGGAGCTCTGGGTGCTGTAAATGCTTATCTTAGTGGGTCATGCTTCAGGGCATGTTTCTAAGAAGTTCCTTTAAATGGAATAGGGAAGTTACGCAGACATTAGTGAGTTACGTTACGTTATTTTCCAGGTTCTTTGCCTTTATTATGTTTTCACTTTTAACGAAATTTTATACTTTACGGTCTTTATAATTAAAAGAAAAGTCTTTATATGTACTGTTGTTTTCTGTTGAGCTTCAGTTGCTCATCCCCTCTGCCGTCTGAACGATGCAAGGAGCTGGTGTCCTGTGCTCACAGCACCGCCCTCGAGCATCTGCTCCCATGCAGAGCAGCTCAGGCGGCACACGTGGATGTGGACCTGTGGACGTCCCTAAGTTTTTACAGTACATGTGGGAGATGATTCGGAAGGAAAGAGTTTGTTAACAACTTCCTGTGTTTTTACAGACGGAGTTGGACGTGGTTGGGGATGGGTTACCGTAATTGCCCTCTGGTCTCGCCGACCACACCTCTGCACCATGCGATGTGGTGCAGGTGAGAAATGGAAGCATGGCCAGGGCACACTGAGGTGATGCTGTGGATGGAAACAGGGAACAGGCTTTGAAGACTCACCGTTAAAATTAGTGCAGAAGGGCTTCCCTGGTGGTGCAGTGGTTAAGAATCCGCCTGCCAGTGCGGGGACAAGGGTTCGAGCCCTGGTCCGGGAAGATCCCACATGCCGCGGAGCAACTGAGCCCATGCGCCACAACTACTGAGCCTGCGCTCTAGAGCTTGCGAGCCACAACTACTGAGCCCACGTGCCACAGCTACTGAGCCTGCATGCCACAACTACTGAAGCCCTCGTGCCACAACTACTGAAGCCCGTGCACCTAGAGCCCATGCTCCTCAACAAGAGAAGCCACCGCAATTAGAAGCCCGCACACCACAACGAAGAGTAGCCCCCACTCGCCACAACTAGAGAAAGTCTGTGTGCAGCAACGAAGACCCAACACAGCCAAAAATAAATAAATAAATTTATTAAAAAAAAATTAGTGCACAGTATATCAATTCTTACATCGACTAGATAGCACAATGTTTCAAATATATTGGGTTAAGAAAAATATGTGATGAACATTCATTTCACCTGTTTTACTTTGTATCCGTGGCTACTAGAAATTTAAAATTGCATGTGTGAAACGAAATTGAGTTATTTGTAGTTAGGTGGATGGACCTCGAGTCTGTCATACAGAGTGAAGTAAGTCAGAAAGAGACAAAAAAATACCATATGCTAACACATATATGTGGAATCTAAAAAAAAAAAAAAGGCTCTGAAGAACCTAGGGGCAGGACAGGAATAAAGACGCAGACGTAGAGAATGGACTTGAGGATATGGGGAGGGGGAAGGGTAAGCTGGGACAAAGTGAGAGAGTGGCATGGACATATATACATACCAAATGTAATATAGCTAGTGGGAAGCAGCTGCATAGCACAGGGAGATCAGCTCAGTGCTTTCTGTCCACCCAGAGGGGTGGGATAGGGAGGGTGGGAGGAGACACAAGAGGGAGGGGATATGGGGATATATGTATACGTATAGCTGATTCACTTTGTTATAAAGCAGAAACTGACACACCATTGTAAAGCAATTATACTCCAATAAAGATGTATTAAAAAAATTGCACGTGTGCCTCACGTATGATTTCTGTTAGACAGTGATTTGTTAGACAGTATTTGCTCTGTGTCTTCCAAATACTGCAGCTAGTAGTCTTACTTCTGGCATTTTAGTTTAATGTTTTGATCTTTTTAAGCCTCATATATTTGCTGGTTATCAAAGTCTGCATTTAATACCCAATGATTTAAAATTTATTCTGTGAAAGCAGTAAAATTCAAGTCAATTAAAAGTGTATTCTAAGGAGTTTTGGACTTTTGTGAGTAGAAAGGTGATCAATTTTGAATTGCTTTACACACCAATTGTTATTGTATCTTATGGGTTATGTATTCTACCAAGCTTTTGTTATTATAACTTCAGTTAAGACATTTGGGAATATTGCTTTGTTTCATTTTCTGCATTTTAAAGGACTAGACATATGATGAGGTCTTGGAATAAATTACATAATTTTACCAGACACGCCATATATAATCTCCTGTTAGGAGGGCAATAGACACTTCCTGGGATGGACGATTTAACACAGGCACTAGGTTAAGATAATTTCAAGGCAAAGTGTTAGGATAATTGAAGATGTTTTTCCTTACATCATCAGAACTACTGAGCAAAAGAAAGCAGGAGGGATTGGAAAGCACATCACGGTCTCTGCATCGCTGGACGCTAGTAATTTCAGGTCGAGATCGTGTGATCAGCCTCTGGAGCTGCTCTCTGCAGGTGTCTGTGTCTCAGTCGTTGACTCCAATACAAAAGGCGTTCACAGTGATGTCCTCAGAATCTGTAGCAGTTCTGGAAAGTGAAGGCCCGTTTATTGAAAAGACACTGAAATGACAGAAATTTTCCATTTTTGTTGAATCCCAGAATAATCAGAGGCAGGGAGTATTTTTGAAGAGGTCAGGACAGGATCGTACTAAAAGTGAATGTTGAACAAACTTCTAATTCCCCGCTTCTGTTGAGGTAATTTGTTTCTTTTGCTCAGTTGTTTAAATGTATGATTTCTGCATGGAAACTGAGAACTCAGAATCTTTTAGCGTGGCTGAGAAGTGTTAGTTTTTCATTCCCCTAACTCTCTCACATTGAAACAGTAACCCAACTTTTCGTGTTGTTACCCCGTACTCATTCCCCATATATGACCTCTGCCGGGGCCTCGGGGTGTGCCAGGGCCTGGTCCCGATCCCAGGGTATGCACCTGACCCAACTGGGTCCTGACCCCGTGTCCTCAAAATCATGGAGCTGAAGCCAGAGAGGATGTAACCTTCGTCTCTCACTAGATGCAGTTGTTCAGAAACATCTCTGTGTCACAAGGATCACTGTGGTGAAGTCTGTGGACCTTTTCTCGGAGTAATGTTTTCAAATGTATATCATAAAATATGTAGGATTATAAAGAAAACAGATTATATGGAAATAACAGTTGTCACACTATAAAAGAAAACCCCAGATTCGATAGACTAGTATATGTAATTCTTAGAGAATATGCCTGGCATCGGGGAATTGGGGCAGAAAAAGGGAAGGGAACAGGCGTGGAGAGAAACCGGAGACAGTTGTGAAGGGGGTTCTAGTTTCCCCTGAAAACCAGCCGAATGGCTCTCATCTTCCCTCCCCACCGCAGCTCCAACATGTAAATTGTATTTATAAGTTGATGACTTAGAAACAAAGTTCCTGTTTGTGCTTTGATACTAAGAATCATTAGAATGCTAATGTGGTACCACCTGTGTTATAGACTTTTTAGGGAAAATATTGCTAAAATTTAGATCATGCTGTACCTCCTAACTCTAAGATTTTTAAGGTAATAGTCAACAGTGGCGTCCAGCGGAACTTTCTGAGATGATGAAAATATTTCACATCTGCACCATCCAGTACGGTAGCCACCAGCTACCGTGCGTGGTTATTGAGCCGTGGAAAAGTGGCCAGTATGGCTGAAGTTAATATTTTGTTTTATTGTAATTAATTTGAGCCTGGTTTCCAGTAGTTACGTAGGGACAGCAGAGGCTGTAGGGCTGTCCCCTCGGATTTACATGGTCTAACAGCTTCCGAAGCAGCAGTGTCTCAGACTGGCGTCCACGGATGCTCTGGTTCCCATCACGTGGACACCCCACGGATCCCGTGTTCTTGGGGGTGCTGCCAGGTATGCAGTGGTGGGTGGGCAGAACCCGGGCTTAGAGGTTCTGCAGTCTGAGCCTGGCCGCGTGCCGATGGCATGTGAGTCACTGCCTCGGGGAAGTCACTCAGCCTACCCTCTGTAGAACCGGGAGCAGTGATATCCCTCTCACGGTGAGAGCGAAATTAAACGGATGCAAGCAGCTCAGAATAGTGCCTGACATGCTGTTAGTCAGTACATGGGTGATATTACTGGATTTCTTTTGCTTTGGATAATTGTCAAGATATCCAGGTAGATGAGGTCACTTCAGTTTATGCCAGGGAAGTGATAAAGAAGAAACCTTCCAGAAGATTCCATCGTTCTCTCAATATACTTGGAAAGCATTTTGAAAACCATACCCTGGTCAATGTTATCAATAGTAAAATAAAAGATACCCTAATATCCTGGTCAATATACTAAGGTAGATATTTGAATAGATTGCTGTGCTATTTTGTAAGCGTGATGCTTTATTTAATTGTTAGGTTGAAATTTCCCTACATTTTAAAAACAGGGTTAATTCTCTCAAATTAGGAAATTCTGCTCTCAGCTATCAACAGCTGCTCATACTTCTATTCTCCTTGAATTTAAGTGTACAGTGATTATTAAAGGAGTTTGAATTTCAGTTTAGTCCAAGTTCTGATGATTTTAAAGTGCCCAAGTGATGCTTTTATCACAGATGTGTGAGATGCCTGTTACTGAACCGTCAGGGAAATGAGCCTTAACCGTTCTATTCAACAGCCTCGATCAGTTCTATTCTCCGTACCCAGTACCTTGAGAAGCTACGCCATGGGTGTTATAAATGTTGAGTATAGCGTGGGCCACAATCTCCTTTAATGTTACTATCCTTTATCATTTGGTACTCTCTGTTTATGGGTAACCTGACCTAGATGCGCAGAAATTTATATTTATCTAGCAATTGTCCCAAAACAGTTCTCTGGAACATTTCTATTAACAGCCTACTTAAGGTCGGTCTCTTAAGTTGTGGAATTATTTTTGGATGCCCCATAGCTAATGGCTGCTCTAGGGTACACTGTGCTGTGTTTACAATGATTCAGAATATTTATGTTCGTATCTCAAAATACCTGATCTCACTTTCTTTCAATTGTATTGTTCCTCTTTATTATACCTGGAGCTCCATTATGTGTTATCTTTTAAATTCTCAGCGAGGGTTTCAGAAACCAATTACTGTGTTTTCTCTGAAAAGAGAGTTGTTAATAGGGCTCCTCTCCATTTCTGCTCTGCAAGCCGTTCTGCTAGCAATTTTAATTGAGGTCATTAGCTGTGGAAGGTCCTGGAATGAGACTGGGGCTGGATGTGATCGTATCTTCACAGTCAGAGGAGACCATCTTGAGGAGAGTTCACTCTGTAGTTTCCTCCCTTATTTTCCTCTTTTTCCCTCTATGACATCAAGACTGAGACTGTGAAAATGGGAAAGCTCTGTGAGCAAAAGTCTAGGCACCCTTAGGCTGTGGACTTCACTCTATTGCTTTCCGCCCTTTACCTTTTTTTAAGCTTCATTTTCTTTCCTTTTTTAAAGTTGAAGTGTAGTTGATGTACAATATTATGTAAGTTTCAGGGTATAGCATAGTGATTCACAATTTTTAAAGGTTATGCTCTATTTAACATTACTGTAAAGTATTTGCTATATTCTCTGTGTTGTACAAGATATCCTTGTAGCTTATTTATTTTATACATAGTATCAGTAGTTTGTACCTCTTAGTTCCCTCCCCCTCTATTGCCCATCCCCCCTTCCCTCTCCCCACTGGTAACCACTAATTCTCTATATCTATGATTCTTTTTCTTTTTTATTATATTCACTAGTTTGTTTTATTTTTTAGATTCCACGTATAAGTGATATCGTGCAGTATTTGTCTTTCTCTGTCAGACTTATTTCAGTAAGCATAATACTCTCCAGGTCCATCCATGTTGCTGCAAATGGCATTATTTCATCCTTTTTCTGGCTGAGTAATATTCCATTGTACATATGTACCACACCTTCTTTATCCATTCCTCTGTCGATGGGCACTTAGGTTGCTTCCATCTCTTGGCTATTGTGAATAGAGCTGCTGTGAACAGTGGGGTGCATGTGTCTCTTTGAATTAGACCTTTGTCCAGATATGTTCCCAGGAGTGGAAATGCTGAGTTCTGTGGCAACTCTGTTTTAGTTTTTTTCTTTCTTTTTTTTTTTGTTTTGTTTTGTTTTGTTTTGGTTCTTATGGCCACGCTGCGCTGCTTGTGCAAGCTTAGTTCCCGACCAGGGATTGCACCCAGGCCCATGGCAGTGAAAGTGCCAAGTCCTACCCACTGGACCTCCAAGGAATTCCCTATTTTTCTTTTTTTCTTTTTTTTTGAGGAACCTCCATACATAGTGGCTGCATCAACTTACATTCCCACCAACAGTGTAGGAGGGTTCCCTTTTCTCCACACCCTCTCCAGCATTTGTCATTTGTAGACGTTTTGGTGACAGCCATTCTGACCGGTGTGAAGGTGGTAGGTGCTTTTAAAACTTTTTTTTTTTAAGATTTTTTTTGATGTGGACCAGTTTTTAAAGTCTTATTGAATTTGTTACAATATTGCTTCTTTTTTATGTTTTGGTTTTTTTGCCACGAGGCATGTGGGATCTTAGCTCCCCGACCACGGATAGAACCTGCACCCCCTGCATTGGAAGTCTTAACCACTGGACCGCCAGGGAAGTCCCTAACACTTTCTTTCACCAGCACAGTTTCTGCATCCTGAAGTCCCCACCTCCATCCCACAGAGGAATAAAAACTGAAAAAGCAAAGGGGGATCTCAGGCCCCTTGCTTAAGTGACACAATCTTGGCTTGTTTCCTTTGAGAGTTTCTGCGGCTTGAGTGGATGAGGCACCTGGGATGCGGAGGTCACTCAGCGCCTGCATCTGTAGTTTTTCCTTCCTGGTGTGATGGCAGTGCCCAGAGTCCTTCCTGGAGGGCGAGGGTCTTGTTGCTGGAGGTTCGGGGCCCTCAGCGGCAGAGAGGACCGGGGCCTCCAGCTTCAGGGCTGAGTCCTTACCTCTGGTTTTGTTAGGGCACCGGCTCTCCCCTGGCACCCACACCTCCCACTCCCCAGGCGGACCTTCTGGGTGGTCCTCTCGGCCAGAGTTGGGGGGTTGGCCGTGCTCTAGAGGTCTGTTCTCAAACAGATTTAACTCAGTCCTCTGAATTTTCACAACCCCCTTTATACTGAGCTGCAGGAGGATTCAGTCTCAGTCGGTCTGGCCCTTAGTTTTCCCGCCAGAGACTTCAGACAAGCCCTCCACCTGTCTGCTTCCCAGCTCCCACGATCTGGTCACCAGGTTTCCTCTGCTGGTTTTCCCAGTGTTGGGACTTGAAAACGATCTATTTTCTGTAGTGTCTGTGGGGTTTGGGGGGCAAAAGTTTACACATATACCTTGATAACGTGTATCTGTATCTTAGCACAGAGCTAAAAAGAATTTTCAGACTCAAAAAAAACTCCTTAGGATCCTAAGATGTGGAGTCGTAAGGTTTAAAAAGATAAAAAGGAATCAACTATGCCGCAATATAAAATAAAAATTAAATTAAAAAAAGAAAAAAAAGAAAAACATAAACATGAAAGGTATGGATTGACTTAGGTAATAATAATAATAATAATGAAAACAAAAGCAGCTCATGCTCATGGGTCCGTGCAGTGGATCCAGTGCACTTCACCTCAGAACACCTATTAGAGAGAAATGCGGTTAATAGCCCGTTTTGCAAAGAGAAAGCTGGAACACAGAGTTCAGCTGACTTGCCCGCTTCCCAGAGCTGGTCTGTGACGGCGCTCGGACTCAGACCCAAACGTCTGGTCCCTGACCCTCTGCTCTTCTCCTCCACGTCATCCATCTGGAAGGAGAGAGTCTTGGGATGTAGCGAGCCCTAAACATTTGGATTCTGTAGTTGCTGTGGTAGAAGAAAGCAAAGTGATTTCGATTCTGAATAAAAATGGAGACAAATATAATTTTTTACTTACTGATGTAAAGTAGAGGAGGTGAGTACAGATAAGTAAAACCAACCTACATAGTGAACTTGGTTACTTAATATTTCTCAATTTTATATCGTTGTTTAGTGTAGAAAATTGCAGCAATGTATTGCCAGTATATTGAGGTGTTACCCAGCTCTCTGTCAGTCACCCACCATCACTGTATATGATTGGGTCAAAAGGACCTATTTGAGGAGTAATCATAAGTTCTTTGCTACCAATTGTTTTAAGTGCAGCCAGGCTACGAGCGTGATAAGACTGATTAGGTATAAACTCTAATTATTAAGATAAATGTGTAAAGTTAATCTAGTAAATTTAATCTTCCAAAATATTTACACCCGTCACCAACAGTATGTTTCAGAAAATTTACTGTCTTGAGTGGATTTGTTGGAGCATATATACCTATGCAATATTATAGGGTGCTTTGTGCCTCAAGCAACTGAAAACCAAGTTCAGATTCAAAAGTAAAGTGGTTCATCATCTCACATGAAGAAATCAAAGGTACGAGATGGCTTCGTCAGGCTAACTCAGCTGTTCATGCTGTGACTGGTGCCCACACCCTTCCTGCCTCTGTCTCCGGCTCTTCTCCGGCTCTGACCACAGGCTGTAGGCAGCATGATCGCAGGCAGGTCCAGGTATCCCGTGACAACGCCCGGAGGAGCAGGGCTGGGGATGCCTGCTCTGTCTCTCTCAGTGAGAAGAAGAAAACTGTCCCAGGAAACCCTCACTCAGAACGGGCCACCTGGCCACAGCTGGGTCACCTGGTCTTTCCTAAAATAAAAATTGGCTAGGGCAATGTAATTATCATGACTAACTTAGAATAATTATCTGAAATATGAAGATGAAAGCAATAATAGAGATACTCTTTTTTTTTTTTTTTTTAGAGATACTCTTTGAATTGTGTTTTTAACGCTGAACTGAAATGATTTTGTACAATGAAATTTTATGGAATTACTTAAAGTTCCACAAATAATATGCTTGTGAAAATATGAGTCATTGCCGATGGTGTTAAGAAAACCTTTAATGTGATCATTTAATTTTGAAAATCCTTATGACCATATTGTCCAATTTCTCATAAAAAGAGAAATAAAAGCAATTTTATACATTAGAAATATATCAAGGGGACTTCCCTGGCGGTCCAGTGGTAAAGAATCCACCTTCCAGTGCAGGGGAAGCAGGTTCGATCCCTGGTCGGGGAGCTAAGATCGCATGTGGCGCGGGGCAACTAAGCCCGTGCGCCACAGCTACTGAGCTCTCTCGCCTCAACTAGAGAGCCTGCGTGCCGCAAACTACAGAGCCCATGCGCCCTGAAGCCTGCGCACCACAACTAGAGAAGAGAAAACCCGCACGCCACAACTAGAGAGAAGTCTGCACGCCTCAACGAAAGATCCTCATGCCTCAACAAAGATCCCGCATGCCGCAACGAAAGATCCTCATGCCTCAACAAAGATCCCGCGTGCTGCAACTAAGACCCAATGCAGCCAAAAAGAAATAAAACTTAAAAAATAAAAAATAAATCTTAAAAAAGAAGAAATATATCAAGAAATGGATGATTACCTATTTATCTACTTTGCTGGCTCAGCGGTCTCTATTTCATAGTGAATGTAACCTGCAGAGTGGCAGTAATTTCAAATCCATAGTTTTTCTGGAATTACTTTCTGTGCTTTCCACCAGAATTATTCAGGTTCTCACAGAAATTCAGGCCACATTTAGAAACACATTTTTAAATGTATCTCTGTTTTAAATAAAAGCTTCATCATTTTATTTGATTTTATATTTTTGGCCATGCCACGTGGCGTGTGGGATCTTAGTTCCCCAACCAGGGATCGAACAGTGCCCCGTGCATTGGAAGCATGGAGTCTTAACCACTGGACCACCAGCAAGTCCCTTAAATGTATCATTTTCATTTCTTTCTTCTTCCAGTGTAGTTCACTTACACATGTGTATCAGTTGAGTGAATGACATTCAGTGATGGACAAATAAACTATTTTGTATCTTCAGAAAAACTGCTTAATGCAATGTCTTTAGATATATACACTCAGCTCTTTATCTGCTTTAACCTATGGTTCAGAATGGATCATTGGATCAGTGGAACTATGATCTGAGCTCACAAAGGAAGCATGGATTGATTTAGACCTTAAGGACTTATGCTAGAACCCCTTTGAATTACAGAAAAGTAAGTTAGTAGTAAGGTCTTTTAAAAATTGATCCTATCAAGTGAAATGTCACACCACCCCTTTTTTCCTAGTGCAGTGTCTAACATTTTTGTTGTTAAAAATTTAATGAAATAATTCAATTGTCATATTAATCAGAGATCATAGACCTGCATTAATTTTCTTCAGTCCTGTGATTTTTTTTGTTTCTCTTCGAATGACTGACCCCTGGAAGTGTCTGGAAGATAAAGTATCTGGCTAAAAAGTTCCTCCTACTATGTTTCCTCTTCTCCATGTTTGCGTTTGTTGGTTTCTTTTTTGGAAAAGTAATAACATTTCCAGGAATGTCTTCCCAGTGCAAAGGTAGCTCTTTGTTACTGGTGGGGATGCAGCAAGAAGCAACCCTCTTTCCCCTTCTTTCTCCCATCTTGTGCTTTCATGATAGGATCCTGTGTGTATTTTTACTGACCGGGTACGAACGCTGTACCGCGTACTGGACTCCTGCAGTAGGTGGGAAAGTGAACAGTAATCCGAGGTTTTGGTAATGTGAGCAGTTCTTCCTTCCTTCCGCCGCAGTAACGCTGTAAAGCACGGAGACTGGAGTGAAGATCTGAGTCCAACCGCTGCTTTTCTATGTCCTCCCAAAGTCTCTGCGTGCGTCTCTCTCAAAGACAAATCTTCAGTGAAATTTTACTCTAGGGGTAAACAATTACTGAAGTCATAAGAATGTTAAAGAATCTTGTTCAGTCATAGAAATTGAGTAATTAGGGCTCAACATTAAAGGAAAAATTTCTGGAAATGTCGAAATGGTCTCGGTTAATGCTTGCCTGCTTCCAAGGTAGCCTTACTACCACTTTGTCCCCTCCTTCCCTCTTTGTCCTGTCTGATTCCCAAGGACTGCGCACACACCCGGTGAGGGGGAAACGGGTGGCCTGCAGGGAGCTTGCCCTCTCCTTATCTACAAATCACCTGAGGAAGTGACTTCTCTGTGAAACAGTGCTAGGGAACTTGGTTACTTATTGAAAGATAAACTTAGAATACTTTTAGTACCAAAACTAACATTAAAATAGATTTCAGGTTATTTAAAATGTTAAATATTAAAGTGTGATATCGTAAATATCTTAGTAGAAAAAAATGTGTATTTTATTTTTGGATCTCTTAATAGAGAATTATCACCTTAGCTTAAAACCAATAGAAGAGTCCCGTCAGAACAGATGCATACGTTTGGACACAAATAAGTATTAAAACTTTTTTGTATCAAAATTCATGCATGTTTTATGTACGCTAGTATGAAAGACTGAACATACTTAAATCAAAATATTTTAGTAGATATTTTTGTGTTTTAAGTATTTTAAAATTTTGATCCCCTATCTGTTTCTGTATTTTGTCTATTATAAGGGCCATAGCTTAGCCATTTTGATTAGCCATGTAATCAAAAAATAAATAAGCAAAAAAATTGGAGCCCTTTATGAAAGAGTTAATGATCTATGAATGACGTCAGTCTGTGGTGTTGATTATAATGTTGATAACTAAGATAGCCAAATTAAAATTCCATTTCAGAGTTTAAATAGCATATGCACAAAAATCACATAATATCTAAAAACTGAATCAGTAAAAGTAATAAGAAATTTTCAATATTTCAATGAAAATAATGGGTTTAAAATGTATTCTATCCTTCATTTTAAAGTTTTAAAAAGATGTAAAGCTAAGATTAACATAATCAAATCTATTTTGTATCCTATTTCGTTAATTCAGGTCCTTTTCTTCACTTGAGGCTGGGGATGAGAAACGCTCAGATAGAAATGAGCATAGTATCCATGAGTTCTGGGTTGTTTTTTTTTTAACATCTTTATTGGAGTATAATTGCTTTACAATGGTGTGTTAGTTTCTGCTGTATAACAAAGTGAATCAGCTATACGTATACATATATCCCCATATCTCCTCCCTCTTGCGTCTCCCTCTCACCCTCCCTATCCCACCCCTCTAGGTGGTCACAAAGCACCGAGCTGATCTCCCTGTGCTATGCGGCTGCTTCCCACTAGCTATCTATTTTACATTTGGTAGTGTGTATATGTCCATGCCACTCTCTCACTTCATCCCAGCTTACCCTTGCCTCTCCCCATGACCTCAAGTCCATTCTCTACATCTGTGTCTTTATTCCTGCCCCTAGGTTCTTCAGAACCTTTTTTTTTTTTTTTTAGATTCCATATATATGTGTTAGCATATGGTATTTGTTCTTCTCTTTCTGACTTACTTCACTCCGAATGACAGACTCTAGGTCCATCCACCTCACTACAAATAACTCAATTTTTTTTTTTTTTTTTATGGCTGAGGAATATTCCATTGTATATATGTGCCACATCTCCTTTACATGATTTCTGTTTTCACCTAGCATATTTATTTACTTATTTCCCTCCAGACGTTTTAGAGGAGATGCAGGTTTCCTCTGGCCCATCTAGGTCAGCCTCCGAGAAGCCCCCTTCCCAGCAGGGAAAAGGAGGTGAGGGGCTGGTTCCTGGATAGTCCAGTACTAACCCTAACAAGTACTGATCCAGTCTGCCTGGGATTTCAGGATCATGATGCTGGGTTGGGCCAGAACCGCAGGTGTTGATTTATGGGTGAGAGGGTTAAGATGCCAGGCAACAGAGGACTTTCAGGGTCATTTGTTCAAGGTCAGACGGTTCGGAGCACGTCCCCTGCGCACCACTTCTCAGCCTCAGAAACCTTGAAACCTGCCTGAATGTAACGTGGGCTTTTCTGCTCTCGGGAAACCCACATTCCAGTGGGAGGGACCCAGTTTTCCTAAATGCTGTTCCAGAACACCTGCCACTATGCAGCACTTGAAAATTTTATCAAGATGAGTAAGCTTTCATGTTTGGAATTTTTAAGAAATCACAAATGAACCATTTCTCAGCTTTTTTGCTGTTCAGATTGCCTCTAGTAATTCTGCATATGCCAGAAGCACAGAGATTCAGCAAAAATAACTCTATGGTACGAATTGTAGAAATTATCTGAAGATGTCTTTATTGATAGATATCTGTTACTGCAAATAACCAGTACTGGTGATTAAAGTAATGTTAGGAAACATGATTGAAATATACTTTCTCTGTTGACCGCCTTACTTGAGTGCTTTTGTTGGCACATTTATTTTATGTCTTTATAGACGTATGTATGATTATAATACAAGGTTCACAGAAAAGTCTTTAAGAAAAACTTGAAAAGCTTTCATAATCTTACAGCGAGGAGAGCGCTAGAGTCATAGTTAACTTTGTGTCGTGTCTCATTTTTCCAGGGTCTGTTTATGATCTATAGATTATGGCCTCGGCATACTGAGTATTTTTAGATGATAGTGCAACGTTTAATACAACCAACATATTGTAATCATTTACATATAATGTTTGTTTTATCTTTAAAATATTACTAATATTAACATAGACTGGTTAATTGAATATAGCCCGATGTGTGCACAATTTTTTTAAAATCATGAAGCTATCACTATAAAACTTATAATAGAAAGTTATACAATTCAAACTTTGTACGTTCAATGTGTTAAAATTTCCATTTATTAACATTGCTGTGTAGCTGAGCTTCTGATGAGCAAGTATCACACAACAGCAGAGTTTAATCCTTATTAGCTTCATGTGTAGCTTTTACCAGTATTTGGGCAAATATATCATTGGATAAAGTCAGGAAAGTACTAAAGTTTTATGCATTTCGTCTCAAAAATTAGAAAAAGAGTCAAAAAATTTTGTAGAAAAGAGTGGAGTATTCTCATCACTTGACAGGTACTCACATGGAAATGGGACTGTAGAATAAGGAGGAAATATGAAAAATCAGCTGCCTCTAAATTATTCGAGGATGGAAGGAATTGGTACCTCTCACTGCATCCGTACAAATGTCCCCAAATACAGGCTCCTCGGGAAGAGGTTTGAGGCTGGGATACAGGACCATGGGACCTTTCTCACTCTGAGAAGTAGACCTACTGCAAGATGCAAACACACACAAATATGATTTATACTCTGCTGACAATGGGCTCCTGTGAGAAATGCTCCGCCGCGTGCCGAGGTGGAGGTGACCGATGCTGGTGCCCTCCCAGGCCACTTGCCAGCCCGGTCGTGTCCACTGTGGAGACGGTTCAGCCCAGTACTCATCGCCTCCTTTTACTTGGTATTTTTATATCCTCAGATTTACAAAAGTATTTCCATTATTAGAAGGGAGTTTGGAAACCACGTAGCAAATGAGTGTGTCCTATCTGAGTGCTGGTGACAGTACAGGTCTGTGTGTGAGAACACACATACCACACACACCCCTCTGTTCGCAGATGGTCACGGAACAGTCGTTCTGGAACTTTCCTAACGTGAGAACCCCATGGGGCTTTGGTAACTCCTGGGCCCTACAGGGGGGTTCTCAGCCTCCCGGTTGATGGTGGAGCTACAGGTGTGTTTTCTGACAATATCCCGGGTGACTGCCCGTGGTCCTGCCATCTACACTTGACAACCACCGCCGTAGAGGGAAAATACTGGCCCTAAGCAGGTTCGGCCACTGGCGAAAGGTCCTTTCCTTGCTCTTCTGCTTTGCTGCTTGGGAAGGATTTTTTTAAATTTACATTTTCAAAAGTTGTTCATTCCTAATAGGACATCGAAAGAATACAGTCGCTGTTTTTGGCTTACTGATTGATCAAGTCAGAGGTAGGAGGAAGGGGGAGTGGCATTGTACAGATGGATTTCCTCCACGCACTCATTCCCTTGACAGGTATTTATTTAACAGTAAATCTTTAAACTTTGTTGTAGTCTCAGGTGGACTAAAACAGCCTAACTCAATTTTGTACACACACACACACACACACACACACACACACACGTATTTTATGTAGGATAATAAATACATCAATGTGTCTAGATTGAAAAAAAATTGTGAAATACTGCCTATGCACCTGGCCTTGAATTGCTGTGAATTTCCAGGACGTTCTCAACGATACGACTCATGTAGTACTTGGTAGAATGTTCCTAAGTGGCTAAGACATGTGACCTCTCTCCAGTGGGGCTGCAGAGGGATGAGGGAGATTGAAACTACTCGTATTTGAAGCTGATTGAATATTATCTTCCACTGAGTAAAATCTCAAACTATTCTTTCTGATGTGTGCTCTTTCTAGGGAAAAAGATGGTAAGAACAGGAATTATTTTTTCCTTCAGTGTGCATCACATTTTGAAACTGAACATTTCACATTTTTAAAAATTTACAGATATTTACTCTATTTTGAATGCTAGTGGAAATGAAGGCTTAAAACAAGACATTTGCTGTGTAGCCCAGGGAGATCAGCTCAGTGCTTTGTGACCACCTAGAGGGGTGGGATAGGGAGGGTGGGAGGGAGACGCAAGAGGGAGGAGATATGGGGATGTATGTATACGTATAGCTGATTCACTTTGTTATACAGCAGAAACTGACACACCACTGTAAAGCTATTATACTCCAATAAAGATGTTAAAAAAATAAAGTAGTTTGTAGGAAAAGGAATAGGTCCGATATGACATTGTTATCCTGGATACCAAATATAAAACTTTTAAATAGATTCACAATATGATGAGTCTTTAAAAGGATGTTTGATAGAGGGCATGAGTTCACTACTGGTGTCATTATTTATGTTCCTCATTTTTTACACATTTTTTTGGAGAGATGCTAGATGGGAAAGTAAAATTTAATGTTAAGACCTGGGTTTCACTAAATTTTCAAGGAGACAAGCATACACATACAGATGTCCTAAATATATGAGGAATACAAATACGCAGAAGAGTTTTCTTAGGTTTGAGATGAATGGTACTGTATGGTCTTTTTTTGTCATGTTTCTTCTCATTTGTTTTGACTGTATCTTTTATTTTTGACCCAGGCTTGAATCGAATCCTGTCTAAATTGCTTTCCACTGAGGACAGTCATGTGGTGTGTTTAGGGCAGGACGGGCCTCGGTGGTCAGTCGGGGGGCGGGGCCCCTGGAGCAGCCATCTGGAAAGGCTCCTGGTTTTTATGCCACAGTCGAGCACATGTTTTTGTCTTTGGCTTGGTTTATTTACTTATTTATTTAATTGAATTTTTATTGTATATTGGAGTATAGTTGATTTATCATGTGTTAGTTTCAGGTGTACAGCAAATTGATTCAGTTATGCATATACAGGTATCTATTCTTTTTCAGATTCTTTTCCCATATAGCTTATTACAGAATATAGAGTAGAGTTCCCTGTGCTCTACAGTAGGTCCTTGTTGATTATTTATTGTATGTACAGTAGTGTGTACATGTCAATCCCAAACTCCTAATTTATCCCTTCTCCCCCCCACCTTTCCCCTTTGGTAACCGTAAGGTTGTTTTCGAAGTCTTTATTTGTTTTTATTTATTTTAAATAACGATTTTCAGCGTGCTGGGGAGAAAAGCAAAACTTAAGCCACAAACAATGAAGATCAATGACTGTCACCCACCCTGAGATCCTGAGCGAGTCTGTGTGTGTGTGTGGCAGACAGACTGAGTAACATTTGCAAGATGACCTGAGCCTTAGTTAGTCAAACAGCGTGAATTTACAGGAAATGCCCCACCTGGGGTTTGTTGGTTTCTGTTTACCCTCAGTCCCAGCGCCTCGGGCTGTGCAAGGCATCCCTGGACTTGCTTGATGAATGCAGGTGTGAATGACACCTGTAACCTGCTCCTTAGAAGTAGTTCCACCTTGAGTTAAAACATCTTTTAAATAGAGATTGTATTTTGTTATCTTAAAGCACCTTGGGGTCTAATCTTTCCTAACGACATGCTTACAATACAGTGTTGTATAATCCAGTCATTAAAAAATATCTTATGTTGTCATTGGTCGTGGTGACATCACGATGTCCCCGTGGTCGTGGTGACAGCGGTGAGAGGAACAGGGCTGCCGTTCCGTGACCTGCGGTCTCACTGGAGCGCAGCCCACCCTGGGGGGACGCAGGGGCTTGGGACTCGCTGTTTTGGGGGCCTCCAAGGAGCCAGCCTGAGAGGCGAGTGAGGTAGGGGCACGTGGAGAGACCCTGAGATGGGCAAACACAGGCTGGATTTTCATCCCAAGCCCTAGGAGGTCCCTGGGGAGTGAGAGGTGGGAAGGAAAGGAGGTCCCAGGACTCGTCTTGAGGCGGGGGGTCTTTGCAGCGTCGAATGGTCAGGAGGAGAGGAGGACAGAAAGGCAGGAGGAATGGCAGGGAGCGTGTGTCCTGTCGGCCGGGGAAGGAGATGTAATAGGGGACGTGGGCTCCAGCTCGGGGCGTGGCGGGAGGCGTGGTAACGTGGGCGGGGGTTCTCCAGGCTGTCACTTGGAGTGAGGGGGCCTGGGGACAGTGCAGGGCCCGGCCTGGAAGCACAGAGCTTTCTGACTCAGGCACGTGGTCGGCGGTTTTGAATAGTGACTAAATCCAGCCTGGAGTGTAGACGGTGTGCTTTGCTGCAGGTCCGTGTGCTTCACCTTCAGCCCTTGACACCTTCCTCGGAGGCTGGAGCAGCCCCGCCTGTGCCCTACCGGGGAGGAGGCACGCAGTCTTCACTAGACAGTGGCGACTGTGAGTCTGAAAGCAGGACGCCCTTTAAGAGTCGCTGCTGACCACAACAAAAGCAACAATGAAAGTTCATAATAATGCAGTTGACAAGAAAATTAGTTATTTCTGAGATATACATTTTAAAGTAATAACTAGGATTATGACTTATAACATTATACCAGAACATATAAGATTTTTAGAAATTTCATGTAATGTCTGAAACATTTATATTAACATATTTCCATACATATTTCCATACAAATACAAATATAAGATTTTTAGAAATTTCATGTAACGTCTGAAACATTTATATGAACATATTTCCATACATATTTCCATACAAATACAAATATAAGATTTTTAGAAATTTCATGTAATGTCTGAAACATTTATATTAACATATTTCCATACAAATAACCCAATGAAAGTTTAGTATTAGTTGTTTTGTTTGTTTTTTTATACTGCAGGTTCTTATTAGGCATCAATTTTATACACATCAGTGTATACATGTCAATCCCAATCGCCCAATTCAGCACACCACCATCCCCACCTCACTGCAGTTTTCCCCCCTTGGTGTCCATATGTCCATTCTCTACATCTGTGTCTCAACTTCTGCCCTGCAAACTGGCTCATCTGTACCATTTTTCTAGGTTCCACATACATGCATTAATATACGATATTTGTTTTTCTCTTTCTGACTTACTTCACTCTGTATGACAGTCTCTAGATCCATCCACGTCTCAACAAATGACTCAATTTCGTTCCTTTTTATGGCTGAGTAATATTCCATTGTATATATGTACCACAACTTCTTTATCCATTCGTCTGTTGATGGGCATTTAGGTTGCTTCCATGACCTGGCTATTGTAAATAGTGCTGTAATGAACATTCGGGTGCATGTGTCTTTTTGAATTACGTTTTTCTCTGGGTATATGCCCAGTACAATGCTTGGTGTCAGTCTATTTATCTCTTGTAAAAATAAAATACAGTGTGTGTGTGTGTGGAAAAAAAAAAAAAAGAGTCGCTGCTGGACTTTCAGAGATGCATAGATATGATGAGTTACATTACCTTTGTTGTTACGCATTAGCCTGTGAGCTCGTGTGTCATTCCTGTATAAAAGCATTCATAATAGGCGGTCTTCCCATCATAATACTGAAGTGTAATTTACCACTTTAAATGCTGTTTAACTTTTACATTGGTGTTTTGTCTTTCTCCTTTTCTTAAAAACTGGCATAATGTTTTCAAACTTTCTGTATACTGCCCTCTCTGCCCCTTCTACCTTCTGTTTGCTTTTACAACACTAGTTTTGAGAACATGACTTTTTTTAACCTTATTTTCTTTTTACTGTCCCCTTACTTCTGAAAACTCAATATATGGTTTGTTATTTAATCATTTGATAACAGCGTCTAGTTCTATTTACCATTTATCTAAGGCTGATGTTGCTATTGTCTTGAATAGAAGGTAAAGATTTTGGAAAAGACACTGCAATACTAAGTACGTTTCATGAGTTGATTACTGTTCTTTAGCAGGACTGATGAGAAAATATTGAGAATGTATTCTATGATTTTAATGTTCTCCAGGACATGTCTCATTGAGTTGTGTGGAGATTGTGAATCTCACACGTGTATCTCTTCATGGCGTTTACTGCACCCTTCAGACACCAGCTGTGAGAGATGGAGGGTTGATTGATGTGTGTGCGTGTCATGTCAGTGGTGTGTCACGTCTGTCTGAATCTGTGGTGACCTCGCCAGGACAATAAGACTGTGCTTCATCCCGCACTGTCATTTGTAATGTTCACTGAGGTATTCTACCCCTAAAGAAGGCAATAGTAACTTTTACCCCAGTCTACAGGGAGGAACAAGTGAATGCATGGCGCTTTACATTTTTTTATTAGAATCTGCTAGCAAAACAAATATACTCGTGAAAATTATTAACAGGGGACTTGGAATAACAGTTTTGCATGGTTAAGTTCGCAGGTTTCTTTTTGTATTATTTTGCAGTTATCTGTGTTTATAGAAGCGATTTTACATTATATTGTACTACTTGTTCATAGTAGTCATAATATTTTTGTTAAGGATATTATGGATTAATATGCTGCCTATATTAATATTTCATGGGGCATGACTTCTTTGTGAGACACTTCAAGCAACCGAAACAGCTTTGCCATTAAAAATCTTTCTTGGGGAACTCCCTGGCGGTCCAGTGGACAGGACTTGGCGCTCTCACTGCTGAGGACCCGAGATCCATCCCTGGTCTGGGAACTAAGATCCCACAAGCCACGCGGTGCGGCCAGAGAAAAAAAAAAAAGTCTTCCTTGCGGCTACCATAGTCGAAATGAAACGGCTCCTTTGGAACAGGGGACAGTCACAGTCACGGCTCTGTCTCTGTTCTTTAAGGATGTGAAAATGGAGGGTTAGTGGCCGAACACAAAGCCTAGTGATTTACCCACGATTAGAAGTAAATAGTATAAAATCTTGCTCTGCAATTACGTAAGGCCAGGAATCCTGTCAGACACAGTGTGTCCTCCACTCTCTCTTTCAGTGTTCCCTCATCTCTTACTAATGTTTCTTACATTTGATTCACTTTTCTTACCTGAAACCTGAGAAGAAATCTCTATGAGGCACCAGTGGATTCTGGCATCTCTCACCTAAGGCTGTTACACAAAACTCTGGGGAAGGCACAGTGGGCAGCCGACGGGGTGAGAACTGGCTGAAAGAGAAAGTCTGATGAGGCAGGTAGTATTATTATCCATCCTGTGATCTGATGGGAGAAGTGTAAGCCATTTACAGGAAAAGAGTGACCTTCTTTAACCTGAAAAAGTCTTGTGCACTAAATGTCAGTATTCCAAAAACCACTTTGGGTATTCACACAGTTATGTGAATTATATGTTATTTAAATATATAGATTTAGATATGGGTATTTTTTCCATTATTAGCTTCAGTAAAATTAAAGCATCTAACTTTGTTGAACTATGCAATGCAGTAGTGTGATTTTGGACCTGCAGGATGGTACCCTCTGAAGTGGGGGGTGTCCATGAATCCTGTGCAGGGAGACATTCTAGTATTTTCAAACAGTCAAGGTTTATTAGAGAAATAACTTCATTTAACTAAGATGTTACCCAACGTGGAAATTAATTTAAATGGTAACATTGAGGATAATAATTCTTTACTCTTGCGGGGGGGGGGGGGCTGAATTTTAAAATCATATAAATTAACCCTTTCACTCATGTGGGGTTAATCATTTTGATATTAAAATGTTTTAATGCACTCATGTTAAAATGAATGCGCTTATGCGTTTGAAATCACGTTCTCTGTTACATTGTAGGGTAACACCCATTAAAATGTTCAGTTAATACTAAATTCAGTCACAAATCCTAAACACCAGGACACACACAAAAAAATCTACATTATTTCTTGAATGGATGGATATGCAAACAGAAATTGCTACATACAACACAGCACAAACATTCAGAGTGATTGAATTATTTGATTTCAAAAATTATTTTAGCCATCAGGGTTGCTTGTCAAGTCGTTGTTCCGTAACAAGACAGCCAGACTGTGGTTCTCCTTGTTTCCAGGAATGCTCTTTGGACAGAGGTATTAATAATAACTAGAATAGTTAAAATTGTGTAATTTTCTACATGTCAGACGCTGTGCTGTGTGCTTTACAAATATGAGTTTATTTAATCCCCAGGACAACCCTCTGGATAAATACTGTTATCATAAATTGAGGCATGGTGGTAGGTGACACATCTGAGGTCACTTGAGGCTCGAGGGTCCTGGAGCAGGAATCCAAGCTGAGGTGGCTCCAGAGTCGCTCTGGTTGGTCACAGACTCTTGTGCCTGTTGAATATGGTGTGATTTTGACAGCTGCATCTTAATGTACAAAGACATCTATATCTATGCCTCAGTTTAGGGCTCTCCTTCAGAGAAACCCAGAGCCCACCATGCGTGGAGTTCAAGTGCAACTTTGTTCACAGAACAGGATACTTCAGTGGAAATCATGCGACTTATGTAGGGATTCTCAGCAGTAAGGAGTTTTTCTTTTCTTTTTGTTTTTTGCTTCTGGCGACACTTTCGGGCGTTGGTAAGAAGGAAAAAGGTCGGTCCACAGTAGTGACGATCTACTCAGCCAGGTAATGGAAATTATTAAACGTATAAGACAATAGGGAGGAACAGGCACGGTGGTAAATTACAGACGTAACAGTCTGCCTCAACACTTCAAATTCACTGTCTTTACAGCGTGCACCAAACAAACAAATGTGACTGATGTCAGCCTCAGGCCTTCACTGCTGGTTTCTTATTTCTGTTGTATAATTATGTAAGTATCTGTCATGATGATTTCAATGACGTCAGTGGAAATTCTTTTAGAGACAGCTATTTGGTTAAATCATAATGTAGAATATCAACAGGCATTTCCTTTCTTATTCTTTCCAACAAATTTCAGTAACCTTTTATTTTCAGATGGTAAAAGTAATTGTTAAGGAAAATTGGAATGAAAATTCTTCATTAGAATGAAGACTTCCTTGATAAAGCCCAGGAATGTTCCACGCAAAACATCTGTTCTAACCTGTACTTAACTTATCAGCAGTTCTTTCAAGGCTCACTGTGTCTTTGCACCTGAGTTTTGTCTTGTACAGTGGGTGATGGCTGCATCCTGCCTTTTATGGGTGAGGGATGGTGAGGGACTGAGAGGGATGGTGCGGCTCTGCCTGCCTCCTGTGTCACAGCCAAATTCTCCCCAAACCAGTGGGAGTCTTGCTGGTGTAACCCCACGGTTGCCCTTACAGATCATGTTTGAGGCTCCGGTAGCTGAAACGAAATGTCGCTTTTCCTCCTTCTGGTTCAGAGCACAGAACTGCAGTGGACTAGCTTTTGTGTATTCACTCTTGTGCCCCTCTCATCTGCTCCGGAGCCACGGTGACCTTGTCCATTAGGCTGTGGGCGAATCCAAGGGAGGGGTTGGCGTCAGGGTGACCAGGCAGAGCCTGAAGTCATCCAAGGACAGGGAAGAAGAGTGGGAACCAGGGCAGGTCATAGAAAAGAAGAGGCATAAATGCTGGAAACCTGGTCAGGACTATGTGAAATTCCTTCTCCTAGATTTGCTAGTGACATTTGAGTATTTCAGAGGAAAGTAACAGAACAGCCCTAAGAAACTAGCATTTCTGTTTCCTGAACAACTTGATGGCCAAGTTGCTCTTTTTTTCTGGTGGAAAAAGAACTTAACATACTTGTAAAACAGGGCATAATGCCACTTTGATGAAGCTTTTTCAAGAGTAACTAGTACATGAAATATGAGCAGTTTGTCTATTTAAGGTTTCACGGGGGTGGCAGCTGGTGCTCAGGAGGATTCATTGACGTGACTTTTACAGTTGAAAACGCTCCATGAGCAAACATAGAACATAGACACAGTCGGGATAAATGAGACAGTCTCTCAACCTACAAACTATTCACAGGAACATTTCAACCCTAAACCTATACAGCCTTGTATTTACAGTGAGTAATAGGGGTATTTCAGGGTGTCATTGGACTGAATTTATTTAATTGAGGGTGAACGTGAGAGATAGGAGAAACTCCAACAGACTAGTAACCAAAGGAAAAGTAAGGAAATAATTATGTTGGATTTATAGGTGACTATGGAGATCCTCTGATAAGAAAGCTTTTAAATAAGATGTGTGAGTCTCATTCTGTTATATAAGCTTTAGAATCCCTTTAGCAGCTGCATCTAGCCAGTTTATATTTTTGGATTAATTATAATCACATACACATGCAAAGAAACATCACATGTGCGACATGCTCACTCAGCAGAACTCACAGAGGCTGGTGGAGAGGGGTTGCTGGAGCAAAGCCCCACCCTCCTCCCGCCGTGACCCTGGCCTTGGGCAGCTCTGGGCTCCTGGCATCCCCTGAGGGTCCCGGGTCTCTCAGCCTCCTAAGCCGAGCCCCAGCTTCCAGCCCAGTGCGGCCTCCCCAGCTGCCCGTGAGGAGGCGGCCCAGGGCCCTGCGGAGGGCTGGTGGGGTGAGGACGCCCCTGTGATGGGGCTTCTCTGAATTCCACCCCCGACCCAGACCCACGAGCGGCACCTGAATTGTTACGTCTTCTCCCAACTCTTCTTTACGGCGGGTTTGCTCTTGTATCCACCCGTGCCCGGGGCTCGAGGTGGCCGTGGAAGCATTGACCCTTATCTGGAAGTCCGTGCCTGGTGGTTTCCTTCAATCCTTAGCGCCACGATGGACTTAACAACACATGTGCTCTCAGAGTTCTCTGACTTCTTCGCACTTTTAAAGTGGGAGCGATAGGCGTTGCTGTCGTGTGCATCTCTTAGCCGTAATTGGAATTGGCTTCGGGGTGGCACATGCGTACATGGTTTCCAGTTTTAGAAATTAAAATTAATATTGCAGTGAATTTTCTTATCATGTCTTTGGATGTATTTGTGTGTGTGTGTGTATGTACGTGTGCGTGTGTAGATGTGTGTGCGCGTATGCCTGGGTGTGTGTGTAGCTCTCGGCACATCTATAGGGCTGGGATTTCTGAATCATGGACTATCTCACCTCTGTTTTAATTGCATGTGTTTTGGTCTCCATGAGAGACTGTTACTGTTCTTACAGTTATGATTTATTTAGATTTATCCACATGTTTTATTTATTTATTTATTTATTTATCCACATGTTTTTTTTTTTCCCATTACTCTATTCCTTACTGAGTTGAGTACTTTTCTCTGCCATATCCTTGCACCTGAAGAACCACTTCTAGTCATTCTTTCCAGTGAGCGTCTACTGCTGATGATTTCACTCAGTTTTAGTTTGGTTGGAAATACTTATTTTTATTCTTCAAACCAAAGGATATGGGCATAGAATTCTTCTTGGCAGTCATGTTCTTTCTGGAATTTAGAGAGTTTATTTTATTGTCTTCTGGCTTTTGTCATTTGAGTGGATAACAGTAAACTGTCAGTTTTGTTGTTACCCAAAGAAGGTTAAACTCCCAGTACCCCCCTCAGTTGCTCATTAGATTTGAGTTTGCTTCATCTTATGTTTGAGTTTTCTATACCTTAGATTTGAGTTTGCTTCATCTTATGTTTGCTTGTGTTTCCCTGCTTGGTGTCCCTGATGATTCTTGAATCTATAGCATGATATTTTCACCACTTTTAGAAAATCTCAGCCATTATTCAAGTATTATGTCAGCATCACCTTCTCTCTTTTCATTACAGTGGCATAAATTAGACCTTATTATCTGGACACCTGTTATATCTTTATGCTCTCTTATTTCTTTTCATTTTTAAAGATTCTTCTCGTGCTTCATTCTGGAGATTTTCTCCTGAACTTTATTGCAGTCATCTCTTCTTCTTTTCCTAATCCGTGGATCAGTGATCTTTTTCTGTAAAAGGCCAGATAGTAAATATCGTATGCTTTTATAGCCTTGGTCACAACTAGGAAACTTGGCATTATAACACAACAAAGTCATAGCCAGTAGGTAACCAGATGGATACGATTTTGTTCCAATAAAAATTAATTACCAAAACCAAGAGTCTGCCAGATGTGGCCCACAGGCTGAGGTTTGCCAACCTCTTGTCTAATATAGCCTATTGAATTCGTAATTTCATTTACTGTATTTTTTATGTCAAGAGTTTACACTTGGCTCTTTTTATAGACTCTAGTTCCCTGGTGAAATTTAGCATAATGCCAACTATTTTCCTGAGCATATTAATTATAATTATTTTAACACTTGTGTCTGATAATTCCAGCATCTGGATCAACTCTGAGTCTACTTCTAGGGCCTGTTTTTCCTCTTGGTCACCTCTCCTGCTCTGCCTGTTTATTTTCTGCAGCTGGAGTGTTGGTGTGACCAACCGCAAAGGCTCTGGATGAGACGTCAATGCAGGGGGACGTGTCACCTTCCTACCACCAAGTGGGAGCGTTATCGAGGCTGAGCTTCAGTTCTTACAGAACTCGGTGTATTTCTGCTTCTCCATAGATCCAGGGGTACTCTATTTTCAGGGGTCCCAAGTGAAAGTCTTGGGAATTGATCGCCTGCTCGCTGGCAGGCCCCATCTGCCACCATTTATCCCCCAGGCCCCCGTGACTGCTGAAGGTTCCACTGCATTCTCGCCTCTTCACACCCGGTGCTGTGGGCTCTTCTGCACCTGCCCCGCGTGGCCTGGTGAGGACCCGGGACCCAGAGGAGGTGTGTGCACAGCTCCCGTGTCCTCTCTGCCTTCTCTTGAGGGTCCTGGATCCTCAGTCTTGGCTGTCCTAGAAGCCTGGATACCTGGGTGTCACTTCCTTAAGAAACGGGGGGAAACTGTTCAGATTCTTGCTCAGCTTCCCAGCGTCTCTGTCGGTTTAGAGACAGACGCTGGCCTGTGGGAGGTGAGCCCTCTCCCAGCACCTGGACCCTGCCTCCCTGGCCCACGGCTGGGTCTTCAGTACCTTCAGATAATGTTGGTTTTTGTCCTTTGTTGGCTTGTTTGATTGACGTCTGGCTTCCCTGGTTTGCTTTTAGAGGGCAGCTGGAGGCTGGTCCAGCGTTCCTGGGGACGGACGTTCATCTATTACTCTTTAGTCTCTGGGAAACAATTCAGAGCGGTCTCTTCTCTTTCCTTTGTTCTGCGCAGGTTATTTTCAGTGTGCTGTGTCACGGTCCTTCTCTTCATGGTTCTCCCTTGCTCTGGGTCTCAGGATGTCCTGCAAACTGCATTTCCCACACTCTGTGGTCTGGCATCCAACTGGGTTTGGAGCAGGGGGTGGGCACCCCCAGGGGACCCGGCCCTGCGGCTGAGAGGCCGTCCTACCCTCTCCCTTCGTGGACAGACGCCTGGTCACCCTCCGGCCAAGGTCCTGGGGGTGGAGCCCTCCCGGGGTCTGGCTTCCCTTCGGCTCTGAGCCCCCATCGTGCACCGTGTGTTTAAGGAGGTGATGGGTTTCCCGCTGCTGCTTGAACCTTGTTGCGTGACCACCCTCAGCTGTGCCCTGAATCCCACCCGCTCCTCTCTGCAGAGCTGCCTGGGTAAGGTTTTATCCGTTAACCCTCTGGGTATGCCTCCTCCTCACACCCTGGCTGGTCTACGTGTTCATCCTAATCTGCGTAATTAGAGGGTGCGCTGAGGGTGGATGAGTAGGGTAGTTAAGGTTTTGCCCAAAAGTCGGGACTTGTAACTTATGCAAACGTGTATTTGACCGAGAGTAAAACCTGAAAGATAACAGTGAACATTTCATGAGGTTTCCCCAAATGCAAGTGTACCTTAGCGTGAATTGTGCAGCTAGGAGACACACGATTGAGAAACACACGCTGGGTTATTGTGTAGAGCGAGGTCTGCAGAGTTTTTAGGTGAGACCGAGTAGCGACATCACAGGGATAAGTCGGTAGATGAGTGCGCGGTCTGGACCGAAGAGGGTAGAGAGGCATCCGCTGGCTTGGGCGTGTCAGCGTGTCGACCTGGAGTGTTTCCACCCCTGCAACCACCGGTATGGGATTTGCGGTTCCTCCCCTGACACGCTGACCTTTTCACATGGATTCTTTCTACCTGCTGCAAAGATGCAAAATCGATATAATCAAGCAGGCAAGTCACTTGATAGTGGACTGGCCTGAAAATAGGGGAGAAAATCTCATTACTCAGTGTCCTTGGGTGTGCTGATAACGTGTATAAGACAGGTGCACAGGCCACTGATGCAGTTCTTCTTGATTTATACTCATAGATCTGGTACATGAGCTTTATTTTACGAAGAGCACAGAATCCAGGGAGCAGGGATGTGGGGCTCATTTCCGACGACATCTCTCGATGATGCCACATGGCATTTCTCTTTTCCTTCGAAAGCAGCCTTGAGAGATACCCCCGACCCTCATTTCTCCATCTCGGTGTTTCACCTGACATAGAGGGGTCGCGACCAGGTCTGTAATGGAACCGTTGTCACGGGGTGATGGGAGGGGATGGAGAGCCTTGGACATTGCCCGTCCCGTTTCCATCCTCCACCTCCTGCGGAGACAGGCGAGTCCTGTGACGCATCACCGCAACCCCGCAGCCCTGGGGTTTCCTGCCAGAATCGCGGGTCTCGTTCACGAAAACCCAACCCAGTTGTTCCCTTCCCTTGGGAATAAAGGTGGGCATGTTGGCAGAACCCCTAAGTCAGAGCAAGTCAGTAGCCCTCAGTTTATCAGTTAGCTAACAGACCACTGAAACCTGTATCAATCTGTATAAAAACCAGCTGGAGATCTTGGAACAGCCCTGCAAAGTCTTCTTTGGAACGCTGAGCCCTATTTGCAGTTGCCTGTTCCACGTCCTTAGGGAGCAGACTGGGGGGGATTCATAGGATTTGTGTGTTTGCCGAAACCATATTGTATTCAGGTATGCTATGTGGTAATAGTTTTCAGGGGTGATAAAGCATATATACTGATTTAAGATGCTAGTGCATTTCCTTTTGATTATTTCACCAGAGGTTTTAAAAGTTACTTTAAAAAATAGCGGCAATATTTTTTTTTATAATCCATTGTTATAAATCTGGGAATCAACCTTGGCAACGGGGTAATTTTAAAAATTTACAGCACAGTTTGCCTTTCGGCAGCTGCCTTCGTGGAGCTCATCTGTGATACTTATATGACAGACTCTTAAAATGTGATGAATTAATGTTAAAAGATGAAAAGTTGAGGTTTTCATTTGTAGTGTCTGGTTGGAAGCTAGTCTCAGATTTGAAAAATTGGTATTTAAAGAATTAAGCAGGTTTTATCTAGAATAATGTATTGTTATAGCTTCTTTGGAAATTATCCCAGGAACAGGGCAGGTGGGCTGGCTGGAATGGTCCTCTCAGCTGGCGCTCCAGAGAGTTCGCTGAGACAGTTCTCGTGGCCGTGAGGTAAAAATGTAAAAACGCGCTCAAGTAAAGACCAGTCATTCATTTCAACTTTCAGTGGGAAAAAGTGACTGGTGTTGGTATTTAAATTATGAAAATATTTCAGAATTGAACTACAATTGAAAGTTATGTTCTTTTTAAGAAGACTTTATTTTTTAGAGAAATTTAAGGCACACAACAGAATTGAGATGAAGATACAGAGGCTTCCCTTATACCTCTGTATCAACCATCAACATCAATATCAACATCCCCACCAGATGGTACCATCAGCATCCCCACCAGATGGTACATTTGTTACAATTGATGGACCTACAGTGACACATCATCACCCAAAGTCCATCGTTTACTTAGGGCTCACTCTTGGCGTTTCATGGGTTTGGGCAGATGTATTATGATATGTATCCGTCACTATAATATTAGAGAAATTATTTTCACTCCCCTGAAAATTCTCTGGGCTCTGCCTGTTCAGCTTTCCTCCCACCAGACCCCTGGCAACCACTGATCTTTTTGCTGTCTCCACAGTTTTGCCTTTTCTAGAAGGTCATATAGTTGGAATCATACAATCTGCAGCCTTTTCAAACTGACTTCTTTCACTTAGTCATATGCATTCAAGGTTCTTTCATGTCTTTTCACGACTTGATAGCTCATTTCTTTTTAGTGCGGAGTCATATTCCGTTGTCTCGATGGACGTATCAGTTTATTTATCCATCAACTACTGGAGGACATGTTGGTTGCTTCCAAGTTACGGACATGTAGGTTTTTATCTGGACATAACTTTTCAGCTCTTTAGAGTAAATACGAAGGAGCACAATTGCTGGATGTGTGATGAGAATGTTTAGCTTTCTAAGAAACCACCAAACTGTCTTCCAAAGTGGCTGCACCATCCTGCATCCCCACCAGCAGTGAGGAGAGTTCCTCGTGCTCCACATCCTCACCAGCATTTGATGATGTCAGTGTCTGGATTTTGGCCGTTCTCATAGGTGTGTAGTGGTATCTCATCATTGTTGTTTTTTTCATTTCCCTGATGACAGCTGATGTGGAACATCTTTTCATGTGCTTATCTGCTATCTGTGTATCTTCTTAGATGTTTGTTAAGATCTTTGGTACATTTTTTAATCAGGTTGCTTATGTTCTTTATTTTTGAATTTTAAGTATTCTTTGTATGTTTTGGATAACAGTCCATTATGTCTCTGTGTCTTTTGCAAATATTTTATCCCAGTCTGTGGCTTATCTTCTCATTCTCTTAACATCGTCTTTTACTGAGGAGAAGTTTTTCCTGTTAAAGAAGTTCAGCTTATCACGTATTTCTTTCATGGATTCTGCCTTTGTTATTGTATCTAAAAGGGCACCACCATACCCAAGGTTATCTATGTTTTCCCCAACATTACTTTCTAGATATTTTATAGTTTGTGTTTCACATTTATGCTACTTTCTAGGAATTTTATTTTTTGTGTTTTACGTTTAGGTCTGCGATCCATTTTGAGTCAGTTTTGGTGAAGAATGTAAGGTCTGTGTTTAGATTATTTTTTTTGGTAGGAAAATATGTTCTTGCTTTAGCAAATTTTGCTATCTCCCTTAATGCTTTTATTTACATGTTTGCATTTATGTATGTTTCAGTTAAGAAATTGTCACCATTTTTTAGTTTTGAAATTTTTTCTTTAAGACTTATTCTTAGAACGTGTTCTTGTAACCACTTTTAGAAATATCAATATATCATTTATGTAAGAGAAAAGTGAGTAACATTAATTATTTTATATTAAATTATATTTAGATTTCTTTAGCCTTGTAAGTGGTCACTAGCTTATTATTAATAAAGTATATTTGTATGCCATTTTGAAACATGGTTATTACAAATATTTGACATAGATACTCCTGATAATTAAAGTTTTTTTAAATGAAAAAAGAAGCCCTCTCTCACCTGAGACAATAAGTTGTAAAATGCCACTGATAGCACTGACATTCATCTTTATTCAGGGGAATATTCATTAGTAATTAATAACCTCATATTGGAAGAGTTTTTTTAAAGTATTGTTTAACTGTTTAATGAAAAGTTGCCTGAAATTTTATGCTGTATTTTAAAGATTTATTTTATTGATTAATTGATTCATTGATTGCTATGTTGGGTCTTCGTTTCCGTGCTAGAGCTTTCTCTAGTTGCGGCAAGCGGGGGCCACTCTTCATCGCGGTGCGTGGGCCTCTCACTGTCGCAGCCTCTCTTGTTGTGGTTCACGGGCTCTGGAGCGCAGGCTCAGTAGTTGTGGCTCACGGGCCCAGTTGCTCCGCAGCATGTGGGATCCTCCCAGACCAGGGCTCGAACCCGTGTCCCCTGCATTGGCAGGCAGATTCTCAACCACTGCGCCACCAGGGAAGCCCCTATGCTGTATTTTAGAATTTATTCCTTCTTCCTGTCTGTCAATGCATTTGTTCTTTCAACATTTATTGAGTACTTTCTTAGCCATAGTCGGGGGTCAGTGGATATGTGTATTGTGGATAAATGATTAAATAGAACACGAACGAAGGTATTGTGCATTCTGTGTTTGATGGATACTCACTGATGCTGCTTTCACTGAAGTCTTTCATTGGCCTGCCCGTCCTTACACTGGGTTCCTTACCTGGAAGTTAAGGAGTCGTAGGACTAAGAGATGAGGGTCCCGTCTCTCTCTCTGTGTGTGTTCCTTAAACAAAGCAAGATTTTAAAAGATATTATTGTGCCTAGAACACTTTCTAGCCTAAACGGAGGTACAGATATCATGGCTGGAGTTTGTGGAATATCTGCTATTTCTTTCTGTTTGTCTGTTATTTTTCTGAGAAATGGAGAAAAACAGGTCACACACTGAGTAAGGATGAGGGGGAGGAGGTTGAGGAGACGCGGTCTGAGATGTTCTTCCAGGGATGCGGGGAGGGAGTGACCAGGGAAATGGGTGCTGGGTACCACCGAGTTCCCGCCTGATGAGGGATCCCGAATTGTGTCAGGGCTCGCACGGCTGTGTGCTTTATGCAGCTTTGTGGGTTCAGACCCCGAGGAGCTGGAGATTTGGCTTAAACCAAGAGTGGGATTCATGCAAGCACATCCTGTGAAGGGAGCGAATTGTGGGTGTGTGCCCAAAAGGAATTAAAATAATTTACTAAGGAATTTAAGCTGGTAAGGCTAGAGAGGAAGACGTCAGGGGTGGGGGTGATAAGGAACGTTGGACACAAGGTAGGAGTGATGGGTTGAAGGTGTAGGTGGCCCGAGGCCATTTGCTGCTGGGCTTTCTGGAGGGAGGGGAGGGTGCTGGTGAGGGGGGGTGTTCGGCTGCATTTTGAAAGCAGTGGCCGCTGTGGGCAGTTCTGTGCTCCCGAGAGCGGCTGGGGTTTGTGGGCGTGCAGCCGCTGAGCAGAGCAGGTGGAGGAGGTGAGACGCAGGGAGGGCCCTCAGCGCGGGTGCTGGCACCGCCCAGCCTTGTGGCGGGAGGAGCTGTGAGCAGTGGCCACTCAAAGCCTTCAAGGAATAAGAGGAAAGAAAAAGGGGTCCAAGGAAAGAAAGATGATCGTTAGGGAGGAGGATGGTGAGTGCATCCTGAAGTTGTGGATTCAGAGCTGGTACCTTGTAGGAAGGAGCGGGGAGGGCGTGTGGTCTTAGAAGTGACTGCCAGGCCTTGTGACAACTCCTGAGACCCGGAGGGACGCTGACCCCACGACCAGGCCTTTGTGCGCACAGTTGGTGTAGAAAGCAGCCACTGCCTGGGTGGACTTAGGGGGAGATTCTGCTGAGACTATGGAGACTAGGGGGTTAAAGGTCAGCAACTTCACCAAAGCCTGAGCGTGAGTTTGAACATCACCAGGTGGCAGTTTCAGGGGGCGTGTGTAGGGGCACGAGCTAACTGCAGGGGCTTTGAGACTGATCATACTGCCTCAAGGGATTAAATCCTAGAGGGTCACTATGCGAATGGCAGAAACCACAAAGATTTGGTTAATGGGGCAACATACCCTGTTTCTCAGAAATATGTTTTAGAAATAAATTCCATTGGTTGCCCGTTTGGGAATCATTTGGTTTGGGAATGAAATAATCTGACTGATGGACATGTTGCTTCGCTGAGATCCTCTTTTCAAAAATTAGCCAACATTTAAAGAATTAGTACACAATGAAATAGAAACAGTAGACCTTTCTGAGAATATCTTGATTTTTTATTAGAAGCAAAGTCATTGCTTTTGAGTTGATATTTCATCTCTTCTTTATAGCCTAATTATTTCTGCAGACTCTTGATGCAGAAGGATTATTGGGTGGGTGGGTGGATGAAGTTGACTTTCCGTTGACCCTCTAGTAAATCTGAGACATGGTTTTCTGACAGGGAACAGGGCGGTGTTTGTGTGTGTGAGAGAGAAGTGACAGGAGCACAGGATCACTCGGGGTGTTTCTCTGAGCTCAGCAGGCAGTGAGAGGTCGCTTGGAGCAGGAGAGAAGATGGGCAGCTCCTGAATAGAAGAACCGGGGACAGGACGTCAGTCAGTCCAAGAGAGAGAGAGCATCTAACAATAGCTGCCTGCGTTCAGTGATACTGGAAACTCCTGAGAGGAGACGCCTTGGCAAAATACACCTCGGGGCACATTGTTTATTGATGGAAATAAAATATTTCATAAGAATTAAGTTGATAGTGGGAATGTGGTATTGACTGCTCTTGGCAAGGATAGATTTATATTTCAGTAGCACAGGCATCAACGGGTACAGAATATGAGGATAAATAAGCTTCTGAACACATTATAAGACAAAAAGAAAGGCTGGGGTGATCTTAGGTTATACTTACGGTGGGAGCTCAGAGCAAACTACAGAACTGAGTGTCATGAGAAAGAAATTAATGTGTCAAATTGCACTTCAATTTTGTTAAGATCTTCAGCTGTTTTCAAAGTGATTTTGAATATAGTAGTGAATGTCATTTTCTCTGTGCAGTAATAGGTGAATCATTCAAAAAGGGAAAGTTTAAACATAGAGCAGGAAAAATGGCAGGCAGTGGCAACAGGATTTAAGTCCATTAAATGCCAACCCAACACTTTTTATAAATGAAAAGAAGAAAAGTGGAAAGAGGTAACAAATGCTTAATGACCAGTTTGTGCAACACTGTTGGTTTCAGGGGGTAAGGGAAAGGACAAACTCTGATTAAGAGAAGCTTTAGACTCATGTAAGCTTACAAGAGACGCGTAAGATACAGTTTTTGTGTGGGCCACCAATTCCCGAGCCTTTCCAAGGTCCTATAGTCAAATGTGGTTGCCTTTCATCAACTCCAGCCTCTGCAGGGTTAAGGTTCCATGTATTTCTGATCTGCTGAGTCATATATCACATGTGCATCTAATTTCCAACTAACAAAGTTCTGTTGATATATCTTGTCTGTTCTGGTCTACATTATAAGTGTCCTTGTATGTTTATATGTTTGTGCCTTTACAATCATTTTACTAGGAAATCAGGAAACATATGCTTCATTAAATCGGCCATATTTAATTCCAAGTATTTTTTAAATATATAAGGAAAAATGAGTTAAAATGATAAAACTATTTACTGACAAGTGAAGTATTGAAATGCTGCAATTTATCTTGGTTTCAAGACATTAACCTAGATTCACAATTATGTATTTTAGCTATGGGAGGAAGAATAAAAATGATTGGGGAAAAATCCTTAAGAAGAATCAAAAGCAACTATTCTATTTTATTCTTTCAGAAAATAATTATTGTAGATATTCTATGGGAAGAACTTTACTTGTTGATTTCAAAATTATGAAGATGAATTATACACTGATCCCTGCCTTCTAGGGAACATAAAGTCTAAAGTAAAAGACATAATTCGCGAGATAAATAACCATAGGACTTGATAGAAAATGAGCCTTGCATCAGAAAGTGATGGATAAAATGCCCTGGGAACTTAGGAGAAAGAAGAGGAGAGTTTTTTTTCTGGGGAATCTGAAAGGCTTTATGGAGAGGTTGGCCACTGAAGGTTTTAGAATTTGGTGTTTGTTTGGGGCCAGTACACAGCTTTGAAGAGATGTACTGAGTGAGAGACAGGACATGATTAGATTAAAATGCTGGAAACAGGAAACCCAGCTGGGTTAGAGGGTCAGAAACAGAGTGAAAAACAGTGTGGGAAAGCAGTTGAGCTTGGTTATTGGTTCTGTAACCGTGAGGAGCTTTAGGGATTTTCAGCAAGGCTGTGAGATGCTAAGAGCTGAGCATTGAGATCAGTCCTGCAACTGCGAATATTTCACTAAGGGGGGAATTACTCTTGAAAATTTTACAAGTCAGAAAAATGGAATTTATTGAAGTAAATGCAGTGTAGGTCTCCATCTGTGGAGCCAGGAGACCCTGCGCCATGAACTGGTAGGAAACTTAGATGGTAATTGAGACAAATTTCTGGAGGCTGAATGCAGACCAGCAGGAGAATGAGAGAACCCTGTGGGTCTGTGTCTGGACGGGGGATGGCTGTATCCTGTGTTCTACTCACATGCCCAGAGCATTCTCCAGAAGAAAGACGTGGTCTCCAGGGGAAGCGACTTTATCGAGGCTCTGGGATGAGGATTTACTCTCAATAATGGAGTACCCCTCCTAAGGGGAAGGAAAGCCCTACCACCGGAGAAGCAGTTGTGAAGGTCACAGCCCAGAGACACAGACACACCGAAACACTCAGATTTAATCATAAGGGAATAGAGGGCTTCCCGCCCACAGCTTCCCATCACACCAGCAGGGTCTGTATAACAGCAAGGTTACAGCAGAACAGATGCAGGACAGAGTCTCTGAGGAGGAGTATTGAGGGAAACCAAAGTCAGGAAGGACCACAACAGGGAGCTGGAGGAGAAGTGATACAGATGGACAGAGAGACATGATAAAGTGGAATCTTTAAAATGCTCAAATAAAACCAGAGAGGGCAGAAAAAAAAGAGGGGTTAAAAATAGCAAATGCAACAAATAGAAGGCAGAAAAATGGTAGCTATTGACCTAAGACCCAACCATATGTTGTTTATAAGAAACTCACTTTAAATACAAAAGCTCAGCTGTATCACACGTCAAGGGAAGGAGAAAGATATGCCATGCTAACTGAAAGCGGGAGTAGCTTTACTGATTCTGGAAAATTCAAATTCCAAACAAAGGAAAAGCAGGGATAAAGAGGAGCATTACATAATAATAAAGGGATCAATTTTCCAAAAAGACATAGCAATGCTAAATGTGCTTGCACCTAATGACAGTGTCAAAATGGCACCTGAAACCTGGGTTCCCCTCTTGGTGGGTGTTGAGCCAATAGACATAGCCAAGGCAAAGACTGGGAGAAGGAAGGTTGTATTACTTGCAGCAAGTAAGGAGAACACGGGGGATCTCTCCCAAAGCAGTGTCTCCCCAACAGCAAAACTGGGGAAGTTCAAAGCTAAAGGTGCATGCATATTCATGAGGGGGGTTGAGCAGAGGAGAATTCAGCATAGAGTTGGGGCAAAGGTCAACTGAGTCCAATCTTTAGTTGATTGAAGTCAAGAGGTTCAACATCATCATTCCGTCCTCCACCTGGGAGGAAGCCTGAGTTCCTGCAGAATTGTAGCACATGTTCTGTACATCCCTTGAGGAACTCAGACTCTGTTTTATTGCTGAACGATTGTTTCTTGACTGCTTTTCCTTTGTTCCTGCATTGCTTTGTTCCCTTAAGATCATTAATTACTGAGACCTGTTCAAGGGCAAGCACTGTGTCCAGGCTCAGATCCCAAAATGGCTTCGGCCAAAAATGGCTTCTCTTATGTCAGGAAAGCCATGCCTGGTTCTCTCTCCCTGGGGACCCCTTACCCTATCTGGTTACAAAAATACGTAAAGCAAACACTGATGGATATGAAAGGAGAAATAGATGAACCCATTAATATAGTTTATGACCTCAAAACCCCTCTTTCAGTAATTGATAACTAAAACAGGCAGAATATCAGCAAAGATATAAATGATTGCACAGTCCTGTCAATCACCTTGTTGTAGTTGACACTTGTTAGAAGTGAGCATTAAACTGCAGCAAAGAACTCACTCTTCTCAAGTTCACAGGGAACCTCACACCCTGGGCCACAGAACACAACTAACAGATAACTAAGAAATAGAAATTGTACAAAGTATGTTCTCACAACACAGTGGAGTCAAACTAGAATTCAGTAACAAAACGATAACTGGAAGTTCCAAAATATTGGGAGAATAAACAACACATTTCTAAATCTGCAAGAGAAATTTAGAAATACCTTCAACTGGGTGAAAATGAAATGATAATTAATCAAAATGTGTGGGATGCAGCAAAAGAAATGCTTACAGGGAAGTTCGTAACACTAAACACCTATATCATCAAAGAAGAGAGATCGAAATGCAGTCATCTAAGTCTACACTTTAAGAAACTAGAGAAAGAAAAGCAATGTAATTCCCAAACAAGTAAAGAATAATAAACAATAAAAATTAGAGTAGAAATTAATAAAATTGAAAACAAGAAAATAGTATATAAAATCAACATCTAATTTTTTTGAAAAGGTCAATAAATTGTAGCCTTTGGGAGAAGAGGAAGAGAGAGAGAACAATTTACCAATATCAGAAATATGAGAGAGGTCCTCCCTACTGACCTGTGGACATTAAAAGGACTCTAAAGGAATAGTGCGATGACTCTAGGCCCACAACTTGATAACTTAGCTGAAATGGACCAATTTCTTGAGAGACACAAACTCCCTACCTCTCACCAGGAGAATTTGATAATCTGAAGAGGCCTATGAATATTAAATAAGTTAATTAATATATAATCAATTAAATATTAAACAACCTTAATTATTTAAGGTTATTAATTATTAATTTAATATGATTAATTAAATATTAAATAATAACCTTCCAAAAAATAAAGAACCAGTGATGGTTTCACTGGTGAATTCAGCTAAATATTTAAGGAAGAAATGATAGTAATTCTCCACCAACTCATCCAGAAAATAGAATCAGGGAAAACACTTCTTAACTATGATGCCAGTATTACCCTAGTACCACACAAATAAAGATGTTACAAGAAAGGAAAACTATAGCTCAATATCTCTAATGAACATATATGCAAAAATATTCAACAAACTAATAATAAATCAAAATCAACGCTATACAGATAAGTACACACCACAACAGAGTGTGATTTATTCTCACTATACAAGGCTTGTTCAGAATTTGAACATCAGTCAACGTAATCAACATTAAGAGGCAAAAGAAGAAAAATCCTCCTATCCTATCACTTGTTGCTAAAGAGACATTTGACAAAATCCAGTTCACGCTCATGAAAAAACTCTCAGCAAAATAGGACTGCAGGGGAACTTTGTAAACGTAATAAAGGACATCGACACAAAACCTACAAATTATACTTAATGGGTTGACAGTGGATTCTTTCCCCTTAAGATCAAGAATGAGTAAGCCCTTTCATCACTTTTCCATGCATATCAAACCTTCTGTGATGGTTAATTTCCTGTGTCAATTTGATGGGGTGACGGGATGCCTAGATATTTGGTTGAACATTATTATGGTGTATGTGAGGGTATTTCTGGATGAACCAGTAGACCGAGCAAAGCAGAATGCCCTCCCGAATGGGAGTGGGCCTCCTGCAATCTGTTGAAGGCCTGGGTAGAATAAAAGGCTGAATGAAGAAGAATTCTTTCTCTCTGTCTGGCCGTCTTTGAGCTGAGACGTTGGTCTTCTCCTGTCTTTGCACTTGGACTCAGCCTGGGGCATACACCATTGGCTCTTCTGTTTCTCAGGCCTTCGGACTGGAACCGGACCAATCCGTGCTCCTGGGTCTGGGCTTTCCAGCCTCTGCAGTCACACGACCAATTCCTTATAATAAATCTTTTCACATATACATACACTATTGATTCTGTTTCTCAGGAGAACCCTGACTAATACACTGTCTTTGTTCATAGCTGAAAATGTTGTATAAGTAGGGAATCCCAGTGGTTCAACAAGACACTTTCCAGCACTAATAAGCAAAGAGGCAAGGAGACAGCAAACAAGGAGAACACACCAAAGTCAACTGCTTTCCTGTATGCGTCAAGGAACAACTAGAATTTGATTTTAAGGAAACAAAGCCATCTACCATATAACCAAATAAATGAAATACTTAGCTGTAAAACTAAAAAAATATATATTTAGAGGATCTGTATGTGGAAAGCTCTAAAACCTGAATGAAAGAAATATAATTATCTCAATAAATTTAGAGGTATTCCAGGTACATAGATAGGAAGACTCAATATTGTTCAGATGCCAGTTCTTCTCAATTTTATCTACATATTCAGTGCAATCCCATTCAAAATCCCAGCAAGCAGTTTTTAAAAATGAGACTTTATTTTTTCAGAGCAGTTTTAGGTTCACAGCAAAAGTGAGTGGAAAGTGCAGAAATTTCCCATATACCCCTGCCCCCACCCTTGCACAGTCTCCCTACTATCAATATCCCCACCAGAGGGTTCACTTGTTACAACTGATGAACCTGAATTAACACGTTGTAATCACTCAGTCCATAGTTTACATTAGGGTTCACTCTTGGTGTTGTACATCCTGGGAGTATTGATAAATGTATAATAACCTGTGTCCACCATTATAATGTCACACAGATAATTTCACTGCCCTAAAAGTCCTTTGTGCTCCACCTGTCCATCCTCCCTCCCCACTAACCCCTGCAAGCACTGATCCTTTCACTGTCTCCATAGTTTTGCCTTTTTCAGAAAATCTTGGGAGTTGAAATCGTACGATGTGTAGCCTTTTCAGGTGGGCTTCTTTCACTTAGTGATATATGCACGTAAGGTTCTTCCATTTGATTTTATAGCTTATTTCTTTTCAGCTTTCTTGATGTATCAGTTTATTTATCCATTCACCTACTGAAGGCTGTGGTTGGTTCTAAGTTTTGTCAATTATGAACAAAGTTGCTGTAAGATACATTCATGTGTAGGTTTTCAACTCATTTGGGTAAATGCCAAGGAGCCTGGTTGCTGGATCATAGGTAAGAGTATGCTTAGTTTTGTAAGAAACCACCAAACTGTCTTCCAAAGTGGCTGCACCATTTCTCTGTTCCCACCAGCAACGGATGGGAGTTCCTGTTGCTCCACATCCTTGCCAGCAATTGGTGCTGTCAAGTGTTTTGGATTTTGGCCATTCCAGTAGGTGTGTGATGCTATTGTGTTTTAATTTGCAATTCCCTGGTAACATATGACGTGGACCAGTTTTTCATATGTTTGTTTGCCATCTATATATCTTCTTTTGTGGTGTGTCTGTTCAGATCTTTTGCCCATTTTATTAATCAGGTGGTTTGTTTTTAATTATTGAGTTTTAAGAGTTTTTGGTGTGTTTTGGATGACAGTCCTTTATCAGATGTGTGTTTTGCAAATATTTTTTTCCCAGTCTGTGGCTTGTCTTCTCATTTTCTTGAGCAGGATATATTTTTAGGTATAGAAAAACTGATACTAAACTTTATTTGGAAAAGTAAAAGACTCAGAAGAGCCAACATAATTCTGAAGAAGGAAAATGAGGGCTCAAACTACTGTATCAGAGGATTTACTGTAGAGCTGCTATAATCAAGACAGTATTATGTGGGCATAGCAATAGATATATAGGTGACTTCAGTTGTAACAAAATACCACAAAGTAGGTAGATTATAAACAACAGAAATTTATTTCTCCCTGTTCTGGAGGCTGAAAGTCCAAGATCACGGGGCCAGCATGGGTTGGGTTGGGTTCTGGTGAGAACCCTCTTCCGGGTTCATAGTAGATACCATCTCACTGTGCCCTCATGTGGTGGAAGGGATGAGGGATCTTTCTGGGACCTCTTATCAGGGCTCTTGTGCCATCGTGAGGACTCCACCCTTATGACCTAAGCACCTTCCAAAGGCTCCACCTTCTAATACCATCATCTTTGGGGTTAGGATTTCAACATATGAATTTGGGGGAAGCACAAACATTCAGACCATAGCCATAGGTCAAGGGAAAAGAAGAAACAGCCCAGATAGACCAACAAATACAATCCACTGACCTACGACAAGAGAGCAAAGTCAACTTCATGGAGAAGGAATTGCATTTTCAGTAAATGGTGCTGGAACAATTGGATGTCCATGTGCAAAACACACGGGAACTTAGACACAGACTTTTCACAGAATTTACTGAAAACGGATCATAGACCTATACGTAAATGCAAAGTTATAAAGCTACTTAAAGGAAACATAGGATAAAATGTTACTTTGGGTTTGGTGAGCAGGTTTTAAATACAGCACTGAAAGCACAATCTATGAGAGAAAAAATAAAGTAGACTGTATTAAAATTAAAGACTTCCACCCTGTGAAAGTCACTATTAGGAGAAAGAAAGGTAACTATAGATTAGTAGAAAACATTTACAAAACATATATCTACTAAAAAGGACTTGTGTCCATAATTAACATAGAACTTTTAAAACTCAACAGTAGGAAAACAAATTCATTTTAAAATGGGCAAAGGATCTGAACAGATACCTCAGCAAAGGTGATAAAGAGCTGTCAAACATATGAAAAGAAGCTCAACATCATTTGTCAATAGGTAATTAAAAGTAAGTCAATAATACCACCTGTATACCTATTAGAAAGGTTAAAGTCTGATGACACCACCAATTGTTGATAAGGGTGTAGAGCAACAGGAACTCTCATTCTTTGCTGTTGGGAATGCAAAATGGTGCAGCCACTTTGGAAGACAGTTTGGCGTTTCTCACTAAGTTAAACAGTCTTCTCGTTGGATCTATCAGTCGCAGCCCTATGTATTTACCCAACAGATTGGAAAACTCACATGCACAAAAACCTTGCATGCAAATGTTTCTAGCAGCCTTCTTCATAATCACTAAAAGCCAGAGGTAACCAAGATCAAGATGTCCTTCAATAGAAGAAGGTATAAATAAAGAGGGTATAGATATGCAATGAAATATTATTCAGCAATAAAAATAAGTGATCAGTCAAGCCAAGGATGCTCTTAAATGCACATCAGTAAGGCGCTAAATGTTCGTAATAGGGGGGCATGGTTGTGGGGCGTGTGAGAATAGTCTGTCCTATATTCTCAGTTTTCTATAACTCTAATACTGTTTTATAATAAAGATTTTATTTTAAAGCATTTAACATTTAAGAAGCTATCTCAATATATTTTAGAATCATGAGTTAGAGCTAACTATAGAAATTCCATGATGAGTTGTACTCTGTTTCTTGCAAATTAAAATAGAAGGAAGAAAGTGAAAACAGAAATTAAAGTAATATCCAGGTTCCTGGAATCATCATGTTATTGAAGTAACCGATTTCCCAGGTTCATCTGGTGAATAAAGTGGAGAAAAGCTCAGATGTAGTTATGAAGTTCTAAGTTTTTCAAAATTCTCTCAGTTTTCATGGTGTCCTGATAGCTTATCTTTCTAGCCAGAATCCCCAGTAGTAGAATAATCTTAATTAACTATTGATGTTTTTTTGTATTTGGTAAGACCTACAAAAATTCACTGGTTTCAAATATGTTAAATTGAATTATCTGATAGTTATATATTTATTAATATTGTGCAGAGGCAATTTAAATATGTACCCCTTATTTCTTCATTACATAAAATGTGGTAATCTGGTAAATGAATAGATTGATAGATTTTATTCTTTGATTTCCTGTAATCATATGCTCCAATGATTTAGAATGATGGTAGCCCAGATTGATATTTCATGTCAATAAAGGTTGCCAATTGTTGCTTTTACTCTGTAGTATCTGTGTTCTGACAAACACAATAGTTTATCTGGATCCAGTTATATATGCGATAAAAGGAATTAATATGACATGATATTGTGAGTCAATTATTTAAACTGATCATTTCATCATTGTTTAATTTTCTTTTATAAATGCTCAAAAAGAAGTGCTTTGATTTCTATGGAATTTTAAGGAATTTAATTAGATTTTTTCTTTTTATTTATCTGTAGCAATTATACAGTTTTTGTCAAGCAGAGTCCAGGAGATGAGTTTTATTGTGTTATTGATGAAATTTAATTTTTCTGATTAAAAAAATTCATCCTATGAACAATTATACTCCAAACCAAGGGTTTGCACTCATATTAAAATATTTAAAGAAACTACATATTTACAATCTATTTTGTTTCTAGAAGCCTCAGGGTTAAACTTCCTTTTCAGCATGGTGTGACATTTTCACTCATTTTCCAAATAGATTTTCGTGGAAAAGATTTGAGGCGTTACTGAAACCGTGATAACCTCTTTGTTAGTTTATCATTACATTTGCATATACTTTATAGCTTAAGAAATTTATCACAGTTTTTTTTCATGCAAGCCATAGATCAAACTTACTTTACAAATATGGTAAATAAATGTACATCATTTTGCTTGTGTAAATACTCCCTTTAAGAGAGTATTTTAAGAGGAAAGTAGAAGTACGGCATTTCCCTTTATGGAAGCTGTAATGTGTGGTCTAAGGGGTTTCCCCCTTAGGGACATAAGCAGCAAAGATACTGTGCTTTCTGGGTCATCTCCTTCTACTTTCCTTTTGCAAGCCCGGCCTCCTCCAGATCCTAGCATACTCCTGGCAAACATTCTCTTTTTTTATCTAATGACTTTCTTTGAATTTTCTCAGAATTACTGCACTGCTCTGATTTGATAAAATGCATTTGAAACTTGCAGTGATTTGGTTTTGATCTTGCTTTAAAATGTAGCTCTTCATTCTTTGTGGAAATTGGAAACAGTGATAACTTGGAGAATACAAATTACCAGAATATCCTAAAGACTAACTTTAGTCAGATCTTTCAATGTCCTGGTCACTACTTTTGTAAACTTCCTACTCTGTTCTATGTGGTGGTAAAGTTCTGCATCTTTTTAACTTCATTTCTCTAGACACTGAGGAAGATGCTGGTAAGCAGTAAAGTTCCCAACAGTGAAGAATCATAGAGTTTTTCATTCAAAAGCTTGATAATCCATAAATTTAGTAGCTCCTAAAAGCATCACCTTTATCAACCCTGAACATTTCTCCGATCCGCAGTGTGGTCAGTCTCTCTTTCAACTGCCGTAGTCTCCATAATGTCAAGTAAACAGTAGGGGTTTTTCTTGATTTCTCACCAAGTTGTTAGTAAGTTTTATAAAGCCCTGTATAATAAAAATGGTAGAGACATTCCAAAGAATTATTGATTGGATGATTAATTTTCCTTCTCCTCAATTGTTTCAGTTTTCTTTTTGTGAACATAATTCATCCTAACTCATGGAGTCCAATATCTTGGAGATGTTGCCTTATCACAATGGAAAAAGTATCATTTACTTTGACTTATGGCACATGCCATATTGTATCATAATCATATTAAAAGTCTAAGATGGAATTCTTTTTGTTTTGGTGGTTTAGTCCAGTTTCTATTGTGAATAATCAATGCATATTGGTAAGCAATTAAAGTAATATATCCCTCATTTTTATGTCTTTTTTTTATTATATCCTAATAGCCAAAAAAATGAATATGTAATGTAATTTCAGGTATGGTAAAGACTATCTGGAAACTAAAACCAGTCTAAATGGATAATGAGTGATGGACAGTTTTAGTAAGGGTGAGAGAAAACACATTTCTGAGATGACATTTAGTGAGGTCTAATGAAGCCATGTGAGGCTCTGAATAGGAACAGTTCACGGCAGCAGCAAGATCTGTGTCACTGGTGTGGAAAGAGGAGGATGGATAGAGGTGTGTCCCTGGTGTGGATGGAGAGGAGGATGGATAGAGAAGGTGTGTCGCTGGTGTGGATGGAGAGGAGGATGGATAGAGAAGGTGTGTCGCTGGTGTGGATGGAGAGGAGGATGGATAGAGAAGGTGTGTCCCTGGTGTGGATGGAGAGGAGGATGGATAGAGATGAAGTGGAGAAGGAGGGCAGGGACCGGACGTTTAGGACCTTGTGCAGTGGAAGTGACAATGGGTAGGAACCACTGAATAGTAACATGGTAATGAAGACTCCCGGGGCCTGGCTCCCAGTTCTCACAATGGCACCAAGGCCAGTGACTGGTGAACAGAGAGAATTTATAACTTAAATGTTAAGGACATAAATAAATTAATAAAAATAAGTAAAAGGGAGGCTAATCCTTGAGAATAATTTCATGCGAACCCCATCCCAACCCTGCTTCTTCTGTTTTTTTGTTTTTATCAATACAAGTGAGGTGACTGAAGTTCTTGTAGTTCTTGTAGGGTCCCAAATTCAGTGCATTTTCCAATTTATAAGCATTACAATCTCCAATGGAAATTTATAGTTGGAAAATTTTGGGGGGGCTGAAACCACATCTGATCCCACTCAGCACCTCACAAACCTGTAGATAATCGAGTCTTCTAATGAATGATTTTTATTTTCATTTATGTTGCTTTTCTAACATAGCACAAGTATCTTCAGATTTTCCCACTATCCAAGCATCAGAATTTTGATTACTTATTTTGAACATATTTTGCAGAGGTTTGACTGGTTAGAATAGAATAAGAAGCTTGAAGCTTAGATACGTACACTTTTTTATTACACTTTTGTTCTCCGAGGACTTTGTCTTCATCTCTAAGGATGCAGTATCCAGGAACAAAGAACTGGTCTGACAGTTGAAGGCGTGTTCTAAATCAGAAATCCTGTGTCTCAGAAGAGCACTCGGGGCTCTGCTGCCCCCATAGGAAGGGCAGACCTGGCAGCATCCCAGGGCCCCTTGCCTGCTCTAGTTTTCTCATACTACTAGTGCATTCTAACATGCACCCAATATAACACTGTAATTAATTTACTGCAAAAAAATGTTGTCATCTGTCTCACTCCCTCCATAATATAAGCATCACAAAGGTGAGAAATTTTGTCTGTGTTTCCCATGATGTACACTCATTAACAAAAAAGAGCCTGGCACTTACTAGACATTTGGTTCAATGAAAACATGAACACATGCATGAAATTATTGCTTGAGTTTTCAAGTAATAATGAGAATTTGGAAACCTCTTTGGAGATTAGTAGGTTGATGAATTAAAACATCAGTTATAAATCACATAGATTTTTGTCCCTGCACCTGATAATTGACAAAACATGTGACTTTGATATATTGAAGTTAATATTCCCTAACTGCCTGCAGCTTCTGTTTAGTCATCCTTTCATAGATGACCGATTAACAGAATCTTTTGTGAGTTATTTCATATAACCAAGGTAAAATAATGTATACACAGTGTAAAACTAACAAAAAATACAAATGTAAGCACAAGCAGATTAAGAAATGAGATATTGTTAATACTCCTAAAATCCACAGTTTTCCAGTTGAATTCTTTTTCTGCACCACACGAGGGTAACATCCAATCTGAATTTTGTCATTCTTAGTCTGTGATTTTTCATTCCAGTTTACTACACATGTTTATCTCCCATTCATCTTATTTTCTTTTCTATTTTTATATACATGTCATCATGTTGTATATGTTGTTCCATGACGTGCTTTTGTTACTCAGCACTGATTTTGAGATTCACCTATAACAGACATTTAATTCGAGTGAATAAATATATTACAGATACATAATATATCTGTGTATATATATATAATTCCAGTGAATAAATATATTACTATAATTTATAGCATTCTATACTGTGATGATATGCAGTATTCATTCACTTAAATCCTATACACCAATGATAATAAATGGCAAAAAATATATATACACATACACACATCCCTTCCTCTGTCGGTGGACACACTTGGGTTCTGTTTTCCTGCTTCTGCAAACTGTGATATTGGGGACCGTGTATCCTTGTAGGTGGACCTCTGGTAGCGGAGCTGCTGTGTCAGGGAACGAGCAGATCATCACACGCAGAAAAGTGACAGTGCACGTGGTCCTGAGTTATGAGTCTACGTCCACACCAATGCTTGGAATTCTCAATGTGAAAGAAACAAATAAAAGCCAGTGTATTGGACTTCAAATGGTATCCCATGTGGTTGGCATTTGTTTTTTCCTGACTGAATAATTTTGAGACCTTTTTCTTTTGATAAATTTTGGCCATTGGTGCTTTCTGCTCCTCCAAGTGCCCGTTTGTATGAAGCTGACTTATTTTCTGTCAGGTCACCTGTTTTTGCTGTTGTTGTTGTTGTTCAGTTGCCACTTTAAAAAATTCTGGATAACTTTTTTGTTTTTTTAAATTTTATTTATTTATTTATTTATTTTTGGCTGTGTTGGGTCTTCGTTTCTGTGAGAGGGCTTTCTCTAGTTGTGGCAAGTGGGGGCCACTCTTCATCGCGGTGCGCTGGCCTCTCACTATCACGGCCTCTCTTGTTGCGGAGCACGGGCTCCAGACGCGCAGGCTCAGTAGTTGTGGCTCAAGGGCCCAGTTGCTCTGCGGCATGTGGGATCTTCCCAGACCAGGGCTCGAACCTGTGTCCCCTGCATTGGCAGGCAGATTCTCAACCACTGCGCCACCAGGGAAGCCCCTGGATATCTTTTTTTGTTGATTTTATATGTTGCAAATAACTTCTCTTGCTCCCTACTGCTTTTTTTTTTAAACTTGTATTAATGGGTGGCTTTGACGACATAAGTTTTGAATTTTAGTGTGTTTAAATTAATATCTCCTCTTGGAAAGAACTCCTTGTTTCTTAATAAATATATCCTGCCCAGTTTTGAAGTGATGCTGATATTCTTCTAAATGCAGGACAAAATTTTCAATAATCTGCTTTAAATTTTAAAATTTAGACAGTATTTTTGTGTATATAAAGTATGAGATCGTGATCCAGCTTCTTTCATTTCTTTGTGGATGACCTGTTGTTTCAGACCGTTCGTGGAATAATGCATTGGATTCCACATGTAAGTGATAGCATATGATATTTGTCTTTCTCTGTCTGGCTTAATTCACTCAGTATGACAGTCTCTAGGTCCATCCATGTTGCTGCAAAAGGCATTATTTCTTTCTTTTTTATGACGGGGTAATATTCCATTGTATATATGTACCAAATCTTCTTTATCCATTCCTCTGTTGGTGGACATTTAGGTTGTTTCCATGTCTTGGCTATTGTAAATAGTGCTGCAGTGAACATTAGGGTGGATGTATTATCTTTTCAAATTATGGTTTTCTCCAGGTATATGTCCAGGAGTGGGATTGCTGGGTCATATGGTAACTCTATTTTTAGTTGTTTAAGGAACGTGCATACTGTTCTCCATAGTGGCTATACCAATTTACATTCCTACCAACAGTGTAGGAGGGTTCCCTTTTCTCCACACACTCTCCAGCATTTATTGTTTGTAGATTGTTTTGATGATGGCCATTCTGACTGGTGTGAGGTGATACCTCATTGTACTTTTGATTTGCATTTCTCTAATAATTAGTGATGTTGAACATATTTTCATGTGGTTTTTGGCCCTCTGTATGTCTTCTTTGGAGAAATGTCTATTTAGATCTTCTGCCCATTTTTTGGTGGGGTTTTTCTTTTTTTTATATTGAGTTGCATGAGCTGTTTATAGATTTTGGAGATTAATTCCTTGTCAGTTGCTTTGTTTGCAAATATTTTCTCCCATTCTGAGATTGTCTTTTTGTTTTGTTTATGGTTTCCCTTGCTGTACAAAAGCTTTTAAGTTTAATTAGATCCTATTTGTTTCTTTTTGTTTTTATTCTCATTACTCTAGGAGGTGGATCAAAAAAGATCTTGCTGCAATTTAAGTCACAGATGTATAAAACAAACTTATGGTTACCACGGGGGAAAGCAGGGGGAGGGATAAATTGGGAGATTGGGATTGACATATATATGCTACTATATATAAAATAGATAACTAATAAGGGCCTACTGTGTAGCACAGGGAATTCTACTCAGTACTCTGTAATGACGTAAATGGGAAAAGAATTAAAAAAAAGAGGGATATATGTATATGTATAACTGATTCACTTTGCTGTACACCTGAAACTAACACAACTTTGTAAATCAACTATACTCCAATAAAAATTTTTTAAAAATTAAAAAAAACATAATGCATTGGAAGCAGTCTTCAAAGAACACCCTGTTTTATGTGAAGTTTCTTTCTACACCTGCCTATGTTCTGGGCTCTCTAATCTCTGCCAGCTGTCTATTCACATCAACTTCAAACTACTTAATTACTGTGTTTATAAGTCTTTATAACAAATACTGATACTCTACAAGACAAATCGTCCTCACTTTGTTCTTAGATATTCTTGATTATTCTACTTCCATTTGTGGTATCAAACTATCAGATTTCATCAATAAACATGTTGGGGCTTTAATTAGAATTTCCTTGGACTATCAGTTTGGTAAGAAATGATATCTTTCTCAAAGTCATTGTATCTTCTTATCCATAAATATTATATACTTATCCATCTTCTGAGCTGTCTCAGTGACTTCTAGTTTACTGATTCTCTCTTTAAGTGTGTCTATTCAGTCATGTAACATATTCCATTAGATTTTAATGTTTATAATTATTTAACTTACTTTCAGAAACTGTTGCTTTTTCTAATCTATCTCTATTTTTACCATAGCCCTATGTTGCTTGCTTTTCTTTTTAGTGAAGTATTGATTTACAATGTTGTGTTATGCTGCTTGCTTTTTTATATATTTATCTTTATATCTTTAATATATAGACTTTTCATATTATTAATCTTATAATCCAGTATGAAATTTGGGTCTGAAGACTTAAGCTCTATTGTTTGTTATTAATTTTGTGTTCTTGTCATCTTGTTCATGCTGGCTTGTTTCTTCATGTTTGGTTCTTTAAATATGAATTTGTTAGACTTAGTCTTTGGAAACTGAAGCATTTACATTGGTTATGCTTTTACCTTAACGAAGGTTGGAGTTTGCTATGGATTCACTCTCCAACTGAGTCTGCTTGAACCGACCATCACAGTTTAGGGGCTGCTAGAAAGTGTCTGTCCTGTGTGTTAACACATGGGCCTCGGGTGAGAGCAAGTCTGTGGTCACAGATTCCAGCCGACAGAATTGCTATTGCTGTTGTAAAATTTCTTTTTCATAAATAGGATTTTTTATTAGTTATTTTTGCCTGCAAGTGAATTTTTATAGCTCCATCTTTTATTATATATGAATACTCATTTTAAGTATCTTGGCTTTTTCTTTTTTTTTTTAGTGTCTCTGATTCAGCTACTCCGATGAATGTAAACACAGGGTTTAGAGTACTGTTCCCCTTAGTAGTTAAAAGTCCTGAATTTCTAGGTTCCAGATATATGTCATTTCTTCCAAAGTAGCCCAAATCCTGAGTTTCCTGAAGCATATTAATTTAATATTGTGTGTGTGTGTGTGTGTGTGTGTGTGTGTGTGTGTGTTTATTTGCCTTTGGTATTTCTCACAAGTTCAGTAATACATTTACGAGCACGTTTCTTATAGTTTATCCATCAACTGGATCTTCTATGGAAGCAAAGCCCCTCAAACTGTCTAGTCTTCTTGTGATTATGTCTGGGTTTGGGGATGTGAATTCCTGTTACTATCAAAGTCCACGGCACATAATTGGTGTTCAGTAAATGTTTAATGTAATAGGCTGAGGTCAGATTTCTAAACATTCTCACTAAGTTTTGTAGAAAAATTTCTTCTTTTTTATTTCTCCTTCTCTCTCTTGCTCTTTCTGTTTTTTTGTTCTTTGAATCCATTCTTTTGCTGTTTTACCATGTTTACCTCTATCTAATGATAGAGGGAAAAACTTATACAATTTCATTTTGGGTGTTATTCAGCAAAACCTGAGGTTAGAAATTGTTACTCCATAGAACATAAGGAATTAGAAAATGGGTAGGGAGAGATGGGTAGATGGAAAACGTTCACTTTCTTTATTCTTAAGGATTTCATTATTATTTGTCCATAAAAATTAGAGCTTTTATGTTATTCTCTATAATTCATGAGAATGCACATTTGTTTCTGATGGCAGCAGTGCACGTAACTTACAAATATGCGTTTCCACTATATTAAACAAAATTACATTCTAGTAAGGGATATGAATTTCATGTTTTTAATAATACATGAAGAGATATAGTATTAATATTTAAGTATCAATATTTAGTCTAGAGAGTGGCTTTATATTTTATTTATTTTAAAAAATATATTTATTTATTTATTTATTTGGCTGTGTCAGGTCTTAGTTTCGGCACGCGGAATCTTTCGTTGTGGCACACAGGCTTCTGTCTAGTTGTGATGTGCAGGCTCCAGAGCGTGAGGGCTCAGTAGGTGCAGCACACAGGCTTTCTAGTTGTGGCACACAGACTCTAGAGCGTGCGGGCTTCTCTCTAGTTGTGGCCTGCAGTCTCAGCAGCTGCAGCGCACGGGCTTAGTTGCCCCACGGCATGTGGGATCTTAGTTCCCCGAGCAGGGATTGGATCTGCATCCCCTGGATTCTCAACCACTGGACCACCAGGGAAGTCCCTGACTTTACATTTTAGATAACTGTGGGAGATAGAATTTGGTATCAACATTTTGCAAATGAAGAAATCAAGCTCTGAGAGGTGATGTAACATTGTCACATAATTATTAATGTATAATTCACAGTGGCATACAAATTCCATGCCAGTCTTTCAAATCTCTCATCTTATAGACATTTAGTATTTGATTATGAAATAATATTTTACTATTTAATTAGTGCTTGTAATCAGCTCACTGCCAGTAATCTAGTGGTTTTTTTTTTGTGTGTGTGATATTATGTTGGTATTTAAACATTTCAAAATTATTTAATGTTAGTGGAATACAGTTTTTTATTTGGTGTCTGAGGCAAAATGAGGTCAGAGAGGCTTCCAGGACCAGTCCTTAGGGGACAGAATGTAGCAGTTTAAGTGTGAAATGCTTGAAACACGTGATGTTTTAACTGTCCTATTTAATTCTTGTAAGTGTTTAGCTGAGTACATGGTGGTAGTAGTCTGAAGCATTTTTATGTGGTTATAACTGGCTGAGTTTGATTAGTTGTGGAAGTTCTAAAGGTAGTGTTTTCTGATCTCTGATATATATTCTCATTTTTACTTTAATGCTTTTCATTATTTAGATCTGAATTATTTGTCAGAACAATGTAGTATTAATTATTGGGCCATTACTTTTGGATTTTAAAACACTTGATTGCACTTGTAACATAAAATTGGTTAGTCAAATGCCTTTTAAATATCTGTATCTGTTTGTATTGCCTCAGAACTTTAAAATATTATGTGAGAAAACATATATATTCATCAGAGAGGCGATCTGGATGGCAAATAATTACGTGAAAGTTGATCAGCATTGTTAGTCATTATGGAAAAGCAGATTAAAACTAAAATGAAACACCACTACGTGTTATTAGAGCAGCAAAGAAAACAATGACAAAGCCAAGTGCTGACGAGGGCAGAACAGGAATGTAAAATGGTACAACCAACATGGAAAACAATCGGGGGCTTTCTTTTAAAGTTGAACCTACACTCATCATTTGACTCAGGAATCCTACTCTTAAGTTTTTATCCTGGAGAAATAAAGACTGACATCCACACAAAAACATGTTGTAAATGTGCATAGCAGTTTTATTGATCACTATCCCAAATTGAAAGCTACCCAGATGTCCTTCACACGCTGGATGGATATATAAGTTGTGGTCCATACACACAATGGACTATTACTCATCAGTTTTTAAAAAGTATCTACTGACACGTACAACATAGTGGATGAAGCCTGAAAGTGTTGTGCTGAGGGACAGAAGCCAGAATTGAAAGTTCACATACTTTGTGATTTCATTTAAATAACGTTCGGGAGAGAACTGTTTTCACGTGATGGAACGTTGATTGCGCTGGTGTTTACATCACACTCAGTGAATACACTCGACCACACTCAGTGATCTGTACACTTAGACAAGTCAATATCATGCATATAAATTGTCAGTAAAACGGACAAAAATTAAAATTCTGGTTTGATTTTTTTTTAATTTATAAAAATGAAAATTTTTTTAACTTAAATTTTTCTGATTTTGTGATTTGAAAAATTCCCAAATAGTGTCTACTGGATGAGCAGAGTTAAATATTTTGGGCTGAAGCTGCCAGGATTTCAACTTTAGATTTGGTTAAAAGGCATGTAAACTTTCAAAAGTAACCAATCAAGTGGTAAACCAATTTATAGCTTCTCTATCAGTGCAAGGGTTAAAGGAATTAGGAAACAAACAAAACAAAACCAAAACTAAAAAAACTAAATTAATATTATTAAAAATCAGGAAAAAATAAATATTGGAAAACTAACAAAGTAAGATGAAATTCACGAGTGACTCATGTCACTTTCTTTGGAAAGTGTTCCCAGGAGGTCCTGTCTGAAATTGCAACATTCCAGACATTTCTTATTCCCTTTCTGTGGTTTTCTTTTTTCTTTTTATCAGTTACACTCTTTCAAATATTATATTTCCAATTGATTTTTAATCTTTAAAGTAATTGACTTGTGAGAAGGTTTGTTTATTTTTTCAGTCATGTAACAACAGCATCTAATAACTAAGTATTGGTCAATGCACATTTGTTAAATGAATTATTAAATTATTGAGGACAATTAATTAACATACATACTTAGTGTATAGGAATATACTTAAATGACCAAAAATAAACCTAATATTTTTAACCTGTTTAATACAGTTGCAAGAGCTGTGAAGGTCTGATACATCATCAAAGTAGTTCATAGCTACCATAAAATGAATTTTTTAAAAGTATGAAGAGTTATATTGCCTGAATTGACCTGAAAAATACAAATGATTCATTCAGAGGATATAAATATTTCATAGGGCTTATTTGCAAGACAGTCTACATTTCCTCTACATTTGGAAAGAGAAAGTTATTAAAGCCTGGTGGCCTTTTTCCCACCAAGTTCCAAGATAAGATTAAGCTCTAAAACCCTAAAGCAATGATTCTCAAAGTGAGACCCCATCCAGCAGTGACAAGCACCTGGGAATTTGTAAGAAATGCAGCTTCTCAGGCTGCGCCCCAGACCAGCTTGATCTGAACCTTGACGGTTGGTCCCAGAAGTTCATGTTACAACAAGTCCTCCAGAGAATTCCACTGCACTTGAAGTTTGCAAACGCTTTAAGGCATCCATTATGTACTTTTTCTACTAGACATCTAGAATGGTACTAGTTATATGTCATCCTCAGGGGAAATTAAGAAAACAGTCATCTTTTCCTTTGCCTTTGTAATATTCCTTCTGGAATAATTTGCTTCTTTCTGAATGACACCATTCAAACATTCCCTTAGAATCTGTGGGTTAGTGGTACATGCGATCAATTTTTGTTGGTCTAGTACCATCTTCTTCTGGTTCCATAAAAATCCAGCAGCAAAAAAAAAAGACCCTATATTCACATCACTGATTTTATTAAGCAGAGTGGTGATAGCAAAAAACATCAAGCTTTTATTGCAGTTATAAATAAGCGATGTTCTGTAGCAATCTGTTCCAGAATGAAAGGCCATCTTGGCTCCCTAGTATGGGAAAGTAAATGGAACATGAGAACATGAAGTAACCCCATGTCAGTAACGGTGTTGACTTTATGTATCATAACTTGATAAGGCTGGTAACTCCAGGAACCATGTCAGATAACACACACTGCCAGGGAGCAGTTCTGCAGGAGCCTGAAGGGTCCCTGACCTTGATCTAGTGATGAAAGTTTGGAAGATTTGTTTAAGCACCTCAGGTGTGGATGAAGCACATGCTGTTTTCACTAGTACTAAAAGAAAGTACATTTCCTATCAGTGGCTCTTACTGTAACTTTAATATATTTATCACAATTCTTGGAAGAATTACGCTCTGTATTTCGAGAGGGTAGTGGGGACACATTTTATTGAAGTATTGCATCATAATATAATGGTTAGGAAAGCAGATGCTGAAGCACCTCTGTCAATTTGAATTCTGGCTCTGAAATTTACAAGCTCTGTGATCTTGGGCATATTATTTATTCAATCGCTATGTTGCAATTTTCTCATTTATAAAAAGAAATTATAGTGACACCTATACCTCCTAGGTTTGCTATGATTATTAAATGAGTTAAAATTTTAAGTTACTTCATGTACCACCTGGTCAGAGTAAGGGTTAGGTAAGTAATAAATGATGTGCAGGGAAATGAGGTACCTGTATCTAGGTATCTTTCTTATCTATATACCTATATATCCAGTTAGGCCAAATATATTCTGTCCTTTCTGCATCATCATTGTAATCTGAGTAGTTTATTTCAGCAACGAATTTTTGTCATTAAGCACCCATAATAACAATATGTATCAATTTCTGAGGTTTTTTTTTAAAAAAGCCATACCTGAAATACTTTGCGTTTGTTATATCATTTATTAATGTAGTGATCAAATATTTCTAATCACCTGTCTTGTGTATGACATTGTGCTCGGGAATGTAGAGGTTGTAAAAGAATGAGAACTAGTTGTTGATCTTAAGGAGCTTTTCGCAGAGTAAGTTAGGTGTGTATGCGACACGGCTGGTGACTCACAGGGCAAAGTGGGTGCCTCCCCCCTGAAACAGGGGAAACGGTGACAGTTCCTTAAGGCATGGCAGAATGAGAGACAATAGATTGTCAAATGAGAATTGGTGTTATTCCCACTTAACAGTGGCAAGCATAACAAATCAGAAAATGTAAGGTACCTTTGGAAGTTGCAGAGCCCATCACGGTTGATGGAACTCATAACAGTGTTGGGAGTGATCTGATTCCAGAGCCAGCTCTGTTTCGTCTTCTTCATGCATAAAAGGAGGGCAGAAATAAAATCAGTTCCAACTTCCACTACAGTATTCTTTTGTTTTAACCTCTGTTATGTCCGACCTGTTGATCTTCATAATTGGAGAGTATTTGTCTCACTTCAGTAAATGAGTCTTAAATGAAACTCTGATGTGTTAATATGTGACTCATTTTGTAATAACAAGATGGGGCCTGAAAGTGAATTCTCCTGAGGCACTGTTCTGGCGAGGTGTTTACCATGGTCTTTCAGAAGCTGTTGAAATCAATGAGCTCGGTATTAATTTTAGGCTTTTATTGTATTTGTTGAAGGATGGATAAAGTAAGTTAAAGAGAATAATCACCTAACTATGGTAGTGAAGAAATGTAAAAATAAAGTTTCCAAGGAGAATTTAAATACATCCTAATATCCTAGTAGGCTAGGTACCCTATTCTGTCCATTTCTTCTGCATCGTCATTGTAACCTGGGTAGTTTGTTTATCCCAACAATGAATGTTTATCATTAAGCGCCTATAGTATGTAACATGTCGTGATGCATTTGCCATAAATATCTATATCATAATGAGATGTGGATTGTGTAATGAAAAAATATATAAGTTCTGCTTTGCTTCGATAAATTGGGAGATTGGGATTGACATATATACACTAATATGTATAAAATGGATAACTAATAAGAACCTGCTGTATAAAAAAATAAAATAAAATTCAAAAATTCAAAAAAAAAAAAGAGGAAAATATTACACAGAAACTGAAAATTAAAAGGGAGGAAAAATGGTAGGGGAAGAAAAACATGCAGTCATTTTTTATGGTACAACCAGTGCTATTATTTTTCTTTCCCATTTTGAGGCTTACAGAGATGGTAGTTTCCGGCGTATTCAGAAAAATCTTACCTGTATCTTTTAACAGCTTTTAAATATGTAACTGAACACCGGGAAACCTACTGTCACGAGTTCTCATCCAAGTGTATTAGCTGCACATATATTCTCATAAATCATGGAACTTGAACCCAGTGATCATTCTGTGATAATCTTCCTAAGTTCCAGACATCACTTTCTGGAGATTTGTTCTCCATCCTTGGAGGGATCTCTAAAACCATTAAATCATCACCCAAGTTATAGACGTTTCCTATAAGTAGAACTGTCATGTAGCCTAACCCAGGTGATGTGTCTTTACTTAATGTTTAGTGATTTTTCCTGAAAAATATAATATAGGCTTAAATAGTATAATTTAGACTTAAATGCTCTGCAGTGAAAGAAATGAACTTCTGGGACCCCAGTGATATAACTGATATTCAGGCAATATGAACAAAGGAAACCAAGAATTTGTATAAATTTCTATTGCCCTCTTTTGTTATCTCTATCCTTCTAAATGAATATTAAGGTTCACTTAATTAATGGCTGTACTTGCCATCCAAGCAGAATCAGTAACTCTCTGCTGAATGATGGAGCGCAGCTGGACCCGAGCCTTTCGACCAGATAGTTTCATGCTAATCCCGCCAGATAGTTTCATGCTAATCCCGCCGCGCACGTGAGCGCACGGCGGGCACCCCTGCTGAAGGGCAGCGTTGCAGTCTGAACAGATGGTGGCCTCCTGCTTCCAAAGTCCGTGGCGCCTGTGCACAGAGACCCCTGGGAATCCGCGGCCAGTGGGCCCCGCCGGCCCCACCAGGAGCACCGCCAGAGGAAAAGGGTGGCTTACTGGCCATCACAGGAGGGGGGAGGCCACATGCCATGGGGACCAAGGGGGCCTCAGAAGGGGGTGTTGCCGAGACGCTGGTCAGGGTCTGCCTTTGGTACCTTAGGGAGGGTCAACGGCAGTGAGGTTCGTTTGGGGTTGGCTGTTGTCGGAAAGTGGGGTGGTTCTGGGGTCGTCTGTCTCATCAGATCTTATTTTCAGGGAGGCTCGTCTCCAGGGAGGGCACAGCTGCGGTCATTCATTCAGCAGGAGAGGAGGGACTGGGCATTCTGTAGTTTGTACAGTGACTGCGCTTGAAGTGGATGTGTGTGCGATTGTCAGCGTCCCACAGCGTGACCTGGCTTTGCTCTGAGTCAGAGGAGCGTGCCGGGCTGTGGGCCCGAGCTCAGGGTCAGCTAGGTCTGGATGTCAGGACGGCCTTTTCTTTCCCTCTGTTCTTCCCTCCCTCCCTCCCTCACTTCCTTCTTCCCCCCATCCCTCCCTCTCTTCTTCCCCCCTCCCTCCCTTCTTCCCTCTCTTCCTTCTTCCCTCCCTCCCTCCCTCCCTTCTTCACTCCCTCCCCTCCTCCCTCTCCTCCTCCCTCCCTCCCTCCCTTCCTTTCTTTTTCTTTCTGGAGCCAACCCCCTGCAGACTTGATCCTGTGTGGGGATTGGTGTTACCGCTGTTAGGAACTCCTTCTAGGGCAGTGGGGGCCGCGGGCTCCTGCTCCCCCAACCTCACCAAGAGGTGAGAACCAGAAAGTCTGAGGCCGAATTCACCGCAGCCGTTTTAGTAAACAGGCACCGACGCGGTCACGCAGCTGCTCCATGTGCTTGGAAACCTCAGAGTCTGACATGATCCCTGCAGGAGTGGTTCCTGCTGCGGGGACGGTGACGTAAAGCAGAGCTCAGAAAACTTTCTGTAAAGGGCCAGATGTGCTCGGTTTTCTGGGCTGGGGTCTCTGTCACGACTACCGAGCTCCGGTGTTGAAGTCCCCAAAGAAGCCATAAGACAATACGTATGGAATGAGCTGGGCGCCAACACACCTGTATTTACCAACCAGGCAGCGGACCTTCTGTGGCCCGGGGGCTGGTGTTTCCAGGATTCCGCTGAAAAGGCGAGATCGGCCAGGCTTCTGGTCACGCGGAGCGGCGTGTCTATGAAGAGAGATGACACCACCCAGGCGGACCTCACCAGGGCTTTGGGGCCCCTGCACTTTCTCTCCTACGTGTGCACGTCTGATGCCAAGTAATGAAAATCGCCTGTAGGTTTTCACAGCAAGGTTGCGATCACTCCGTAGCTGGCCCTACAATGTCGATTCCTGTTTCGGGCACCTCAGCTGCTGCCGGGTCACCTCCAGGCTTTAGACACAGTTAAGTTATGCACCTGCGTCCAAGCTCTGCCTACCAAGTGCTTTAAAGTGAATTTCCACCCGGAGGATTTACCTGTCGGCTTCGTGAGGATGCAGTTGTGGATGAGGGGGGGCACATGGTGGGGTGGGAGGAAGGAAAGCCCCTGCACACTGTCATTAGGAAGGTGGGGGCTGGCACTGGCCAGTGTCCCTGTCCCCTCCCGGCTCCCAGTGAGGCCTCAGCCTGCTCTGGAGCCCCGCCGTGTCTTCTCTCCTTCACGCCTGGTCTCAGCCATAGCCTTGCTCCCCGCCGGCCCCTGGGCTCTTTCTCTGTCCTGCTGCTTCTGCTACAAGAGCTTAGATCTCTGCACGGTTCCCATTCAGAGAGGGAGATCTAATCGCCAGAACGTGATCTTGCTGTGAAAGGACTTTTCTGCCCTTTTCAAAGTTTGATGTCGGGGGTGGGTCTCTTTGGTAGATTAATGTTGTCTTTCTTCCACAGTAACTCTACGTTGACATCTTTTGCATTAATATACCGAGTGCAGTTACGTGGATGAGTGAGTGAGCCAGGAATTGAAGGAATGAACGTATCAACAGGAAGTTCTGATAGTAGTTAACTAACATTATTTGGAAGAAGAAGGCAGCAACGCTTTATTTATTTGAGGGCTCATTAAATGCTATAAATTGCATTTTCAGGTTCCCAGTAAAGGTGGTTTTATCCAGAGTTTTTCAGTTGAAGAATTTGAAGCCAAAAGTGTGTAGCTTTTTCACGGTCCTTCACCAGTTGACGGTAGAGCTAGAGCTTTCCCCGTGTCCATGTCTGTAGTATTTCTGCACTGTCTGCCATTCCGCGTTGCCTCAAGAGCCAGCACAGTAGTGGGAACAGAGATTTGCAGGATGAGCTTCAGAGAAGCCTTGCCACGGGTGCAGGGCGTCACCACCAAGCAGGAGGAGAAGCTGGCAGAGTCGCGGCGAGGCAAGGACTCCTTCCAGCGTGAGGTCGTCACAGCCCGCCTTCAGGGTCGGGCAGGAGGAGGGAGATTCGGGCTTCACTCCCCGAAGCTGAGGCGCCCTTCACGGCTCATGATGGCTTTCTGTCCCTTCTCGTACTCTCCTGGGTCTCAGCTGAAGCCACTCCCCTCCGGCTGCCTGGGGTGTCCAAGCACTCTGCTTGCACTTCTCGGGGACCCTGCATTCCTAAGATGGCTTACAAGGTCCTCTTTGTCCTTTCTACTTCCCTCCTGGGCAGGGCTGGGAGAAAAGCTCACCCTGTGGCTGAGAATCCCGGGCTACTCTACCTTCCTGTAACTGCTTCTCAGGGATGCTGGTCTGCTTGCCCTCAGGGAATGCTGGCAACGTAGACAGAGAGCTGATCGATCCAAGCGACAGATTGCTGGGAACACCAGACACTCATGTGCAGGTGGCCGTCCCAGTGTCACCTACCACTCGCTCCCTCAGTTCTGGTGCAGCAGATCGCAGGTGGGGACTGTGCGGTGGGAAACCGCACTTCCCCTGTTTGAGGATGTGAAAAGCCCTACAGATTAGGAAGCTGACTTTGGGGACAAATATAGCTATATCTGAGGGTGGAGACCGTTAGTAATAGCCGCGTGTGGAAAATGGCAGGAGCAGAGATCCCTGGTAAAAGGAAAATTCGCCATCAATGGGTTTGCAAGACCTTACCTGCTCCCCCAGACAGCAGAGGCTCTTGAGTTCATTACAGGGATTTTTAACTTTACTTGCTGGTTTTTCAACTGTCTAAATCCTTTTATCTTTGTAGCATATATGGCCTCCCACCCAAAACTGGTAAACACAATTCTGATCTAATTTAATACCTACATCAGCATACATTTTAAATATCGTATCAGCAGGTCCATAAACAGCTCTGCTAATAATGTATGAAATAGCTTAGCACAGCTCCAGACACATTACCATTGCCAGCACCCTAAAATCCCATTTACTTTTGCCTAAAAGTGTTTGATACTGAATTTGCTTTCCCCTGGACTGTAATTAACAACACTTTGAACTGCTAACAAGATTCCATTGACTGGCGATATTAATCACACATTCACGGAGAAATTGGCTACTGCGTTTGATTTTTTGTCTTATGTGCATCTAATCACTGATTAAAACTAAGGAAATGGATCTTTTCATCATGCTCCTTGGACATTTATTTTCTTGGTAGGTTTAGTCTATAAAGATTTCTCCCTCTCTATTGGATCTTGCTTCTAAATTTCTTTAGATGTGGAATAAGCCCAAGAAACAGTATTTCTTGTCAAGAGGAACAGTTTATTCCAGATAATTAAATCCAAGATAGTTCAAAGAAAACACAGCAAGGAGCATAAATTAGGTTCTATCAAGGGATATAGGACGTTCCTCATGAATGGATACTGACAAAACAATTTTGTGGGAAGCTTTAAAAAGTCATTAATAGTTTTGCAACTTTTGAAAACTAGCATATGAGAAGAAAGCTACAAGGTTTAGTTCTGTGTTTTTAAAATGTGCTTCAGACATTCACAGCTGTTTCATCTTTGTATTTGACAGTATTCTGAGCTTGCATCTAAGATTTCTGCACATATACTCTTATGAATGCTAGGGTAGATTTTTTTTTTTTTTGCATTTGCTCAAATGCCATTTTGAGAAGCAAAGAATAAAATGTAAGTATCAAAATGGAATGAATTTGGAAAAACAAAAGGGATCTTCCTGATGATCATAGGACCTCTCTTACCTATAAATAGTATTTAGAACCGTGTTGTGACATAGACCCAGAGTCAGACTCTGTGCTCCAGGGAGACAGGACCCTTTATCTTATTCACTGATTTTAGTTTCTTGCTTAGAACTGGAGCACAATAGATGATAAATATTTGCTAGGTAATCAGTGAGCAAAAATAATTTAGGTTGGAATTCTTAAATTATTTTGCATAGCAAAAGTGCTATTAACACTTGGAAATTAACTAATAAAATGAAGAATTAGAAAAGTGAAGCATGAGAAAAGTGGTGAAGAGAATGGCCTACAGCCACGGGTGGTTTGGGTTTGGGTCTTGTGTCTGGTAGTCCTGGCCGTGGGACCTCGTCAGTCAGCCTTTCCTCCCAGGCTGATTCCAGTGTTTAAAGAGTGATGCTGTACAAAGACACTACGTTAGAGGTGGTGGTTATTATTGTTGTTACTAGTCCCTGATTCTGGACTCTTGTGTAGGTATTAAGGACTCGTACAAATACACCAACGTCATGATTTTTCTAGGGGCCACATGGCAACCTTAGAACATTTAGACCAACTTGGAATCTGGAAGGAAAGGACAAATATATCTTGTAGCAGCAATTCTGGTTATGATGAGTTAGCCTTTGTGTGTCTACCTGGACGCCTCGACTGTCCTGAAACCCCCCAGCCCATCGCCACTCCTTCCTGACAGACCTGTCCTCCTACACGTACACACTCACACACAAGCACACACACACACGTACCAGACACACCAGACACACCCAGACACCAGACACACCACACACACACAGACACACCACACACACACACACACGCACACGCAACTTACGATCCCTACCCTGAACTACTTGTGGTCTTCAGACTTCTCCGTGCTTTCTCCCACCCGCATGCCTTTCCATTTGCTTCTACGGGAAATGACTGTTCTTGTGGATTTTGAAGCTACAGTTCTTGTTCTATGTCCTCTGACCCTGACCCTGTGAGGCTGAGGCAGACTTAACACTTTGTATGTGGCTACATTATGTTGCCACCATGATGACCTCTTTATAGACTAAGTCAGGGGTCCCCAAACCCCGGGCTGTGGACCAGCACCGGTTCGTGGCCTGTTAGGAACTGGGCCGCACAGCAGGAGGTGAGCGGCGGGCGAGGGAAGCTTCATCTGCTGCCCCTCATCGCTCCCCATCGCCTGCATTACTGCCTGAACCGCCCCCTGCCCCGGTCCGTGGAAAAACTGTCTTCCACGAAACCCTGTCCCTGGTGCCAAAAAGTCTGGGGACCGCCGGACTAAATTACGGGAGAACAGAGGCTGCGTCTGCGTATTTCACCTTCCAGCGGCCGGAGCCTCCCCTGTACCTGGCCCCTCAAAGCTTCTGAATGAACATTTGTGAAACTCCCCCTCCCTCCCCCCTTGCTGCTCCCCCCTCATCCTTTTCTCCTTGTCCTCCTTCTGTACATGGCTCACCTGCAATAACCAAGTGCAATACAAAATGAAATCAAGCATATGTAATATAATGGGTACTAACACTAATCTTTTATTCCATAATATTCAAAACTTACTTAACGTTTGCCCTTATTAAAGTACCAATGAGGAGCCCAGAGCACCAGTAAAACTGGATACCACAGGCTAAACGTTAGCATTGAGCCATTAAATAATTTGTTCCTTTTTTGGTGTATTCAGGAGAAAGAAAAAGGAAGCAGAATTGTTGGTTCTAAAACTTACAAGTAGAAAACGACTTACTTTTTTTTCCAGCTGAAAGCACATGTAATGTAGATATCGTCTTGTTTTACATCAGATTGTTTTAAAAGGAGGTTTGTTTCCTTAAAAACATTCTGGTAATTTGAGCTACAAGATGCAGTTGATAAGAACATCATGTGCATTTCCTTATGAATTTCATTTCTTTTCATCTGAGCTGTAGTTTTTTGTCTTTCTTTTTATAAGGATGAGATCACAGTAGTACAAGATAGTAGGCATTGCAGGGTTGTGTGCAAATCTAAAGAACTGTGAAAAGTGGGTGTGTATGTGTGTGAACACCTATGTACACACACACTCATACTTGTTACAAAAGATTGATTATCCTTTCAAAACTGATCTTTTCAGATCATAAAATTAATAACAAAAGAATATCATATTTTTAAATTTAAGGTACATTTATTATTTCCTATCTTCCTTTATATAGGATAAAGGGGGTGAACCTCAACCGTACAACTTCTGGTTTTAGTTTTTATTTCAATTGGTGTATTTATTTTAACGCGATTAAAAAAATCAACTCAATTGCATGCATACTTTTAGATATATGTGTCAGACTTCCACTTCAGTCTCTTTGTGTGGACATGATATCACTATGGTAAATTTATTTTTATTGGTATGGTTCTAACAGGATGTAAAAGTAGCAAGCTAAGTTATGAAGAGAAGTATATAAATTTTAAAACATTTCTAATTTTTGGTTGCTGGTATCTGAAGTCACACTTTTCTGATTTTCTAAATATATATTTTGGCTATTAGATTACCTAATGCAAAAAAAAAGTCTTGTAGTAGAGCATAAGCTTAATTAATTAGTGGACACATAAGAAAATAAACTGTACTAGTTTAAAACTTAGTAGATTTCTTATTGTGGAAGAGGCTGTTAGCAAGCATACAGGTTATAATTTTTATATTGGTTTCTATGTTGTGTGCTTTATTATAATTAGAGTTGGAAAATGCACAGCGCTGTATAGGATTCCCTATGTTATAAAATTTTACTGCAATTCATTTTAATGTAAATTTTAGTGTGCAAACACATTTATTTCCTATTCCTACATTTGTTGACAGGTGCTGCTTTTTGATGACTGCAGACTGAGAGAGGAGGGATGAACTGTTACTTGTCCTAAATCCCATGCAAATATTGTTACTGATTTTATCTCACCTCTTTATCATAAGGAAAAATGTTCTTTAGCGTAATTTTTCTCCAGCTATCAAATTGGCTGAAATGTTCTCAGCCTTTTGGAGATGTGATTTTTTTTATTGTTGGATTCATAGCATTTTTTTTTCTTTTTCTTTTTTTTTTTAGATTTTATTTATTTATTTATTTACTTATGGCTGTGTTGGGTCTTCGTTTCTGTGCGAGGGCTTTCTCTAGATGCGGCAAGCGGGGGCCACTCTTCATCGCGGTGCCGTGGGCCTCTCACTATCGCGGCCTCTCTTGTTGCGGAGCACAGGCTCCAGACGCGCAGGCTCAGTAATTGTGGCTCACGGGCCCAGTTGCTCCGCGGCATGTGGGATCGTCCCAGACCAGGGCTCGAACCCGTGTCCCCTGCATTGGCAGGCAGGTTCTCAACTGCTGCGCCACCAGGGAAGCCCTGGATTCATAGCATTTTATCAGAAAACACCCTCAGCTTAGATACGCGGCATTTAGGGGACACACCTATGAGGACCTTGGTCCACATCGAGTCCATCAGAGCTGCCAAGGGTGCGCACAAGCTCCGTGTGGTTCGCAGCCTGTGCTGGGCAGGGACAGAGATGGGACTGAGCATTGAAAAGCCTTCTTAGCTGTTTGACATGAACATTTGTATTGATCTCTATTGCTATGGATTAACTCCAGTAGTGATGAATTTGGGTTTGTACGTCTGTTTTGGTTTCATTTTTTAATAATTCATTTTGTTGTATTTTACTAAAGGCTTGTTCTGAAATGTTTGGGAAAAATAAATGTTCTCCCCGCAGCCTGCCCCTTCTGAGGCCCTGCTGCATCGCACAGGCATGACAGTGAAGTGACTGAATCTTGAAATTGAAGAGACTAGGGGAGATTTGAAATTCCTTTCCTTCAAAATCCTGACGGTGGAAAAATGAAGTGTTCTTGTGTCCTAAGAGGGGAAGGGTCTCCAGCACCTCGAACCTGGCCCGAAGGGCCCTACATCCTGGTGGTCTTGCTTCTGGGCTTGGATGGGGTGGGTGCAGCCACTCGCTGTGAACAAGTCAAAGGTGCAGTGGTGATGGGGTGTCGTCCCGGGGTGAGCGTAAAGAGACCGTCTTGTGTGCCAGGCTCCCTGGCAGCGTCCTCACGCGGAGGGCGGCCCCGTGGGGACCCCCGTGTGGCAGGGAAGGGGCTGAGCCGGTAAGGAGCTGGAACCCCCATCCGGAAGGGAGCAAGGTTGCTACGTCACCAAAAATGCCTGACAACTCGGAAGCTCTTCGTCAGCGAGGCCTCTAGGAGGGACTGTAGCCCGGCTGGCACCTTGATTGCCCATGAGAGAGCCTTTGAGCCACGCCCAGATTCTGGACCTTCCAGAACTCTGAGACGGATGTTTATTGTCCCAAGCCTCTAGATTTGGGCCTAAAAGGAGGTGGGGTTGCTTTATCTGGTCCTGGTGCACAGAGAAGCAAGTGGCTCCTGGAGACTGTGTTTTAACCACTGTTCTCTCCATTATCCTTTACTGATTGTAATGCTCATTTTTGGCTCTCTGGGAACTGGGCTATTTTTAAAAACTACTGTGTTGATGGTGTTGGTTCTGTTGTTTCAGTGTTTTAAGAAGTGTGAAATGTAAACCTTAAATATTGGAACAAACCCCAATATGTATACATTACTAATTTTTTGAATTGAGCAAAGGATCATTCTTTCAGAAAGTCTTCTCTCTCTGCAGAGAAGAGGAAGAAGATAATACTCACCAAGTGAAACTTCTAGGGCAACAACACAGCACACTTTAGTTCGAAGATTTTATAAACCAGTGAACTGTGAACGTAACGCTGTCACTGTAGATAATAGCTGTGCATCAGGATCTCAATTTATACATGAGGAAATAGAATTATAATAATAATAACCATGAGGGAAAATCAAAAATTGTCTTAAACACAAAACTGAAATCTCAGTGTGACCCAGATAGCTCTCAATTTTTGTCTAAATATAGATACATTCAGAAAGGAGTTCCCAGGTATTGATCATGAATAAGGACCCAGTTGTACGTAATCGGAGTTCGTGTGTAAATATGTCCCCCACCCACTCTGTCAGTATAGCATCTGAAGAGCTTACTTTTGCTGCTGGAGGTGTAAAAAAGCACAGAAATATACTCTTGACTCAGTAAGGAACCAACGAATATCCTTTGTTTATTAACATAGCACATTCTAAAAAAGAGAAATACTATTTTGCTTTCATTTATGATGAGTAACTTCTATCTGTTTTACACAGTATTTAAATTTTGACTAGTACTATATTTTCATTGACTTTTATATGCTGATGATTTGTATCAGACTGATAGTATGCATTTAATATTTGTATATAATATAAACTTATTTACATTTGATATGATGAAACATACTTGAATTACAGTCAATATTTAGTTTCATATAGTTGTTTGAAATCATGAATTTTGAACACTAAGATAATGTTGTTATAAACACCAAATGATTGGGATTGACATATACAACTACTATATATAAAATAGATAACTAGTAAGGACCTCTCTATAGCACAGGGAACTCTACTCAATACTCTGTAATGACCGATATGGGAAAAGAATCTAAAAAAGAGTGGAGATATAGATATATATATATAGATATAGATAGCTCTATAGATATATATATATATAACTGATTCACTTTGCTGTACACCTGAAACTAACACAACATTGTAAATCAACTAAACTCCAATAAAAATTAATTTTAAAAAACACCAAAAGAATGTGAAATAAGTATAGAAATCTGGATGCTGCTCTTTTGTTCCGATGACTAAACAATAGCTAAAGTTTTGATTTACTAACCTGAGCAGTGTTCTAGGGCTAGAAAGCAGTTTTGTAGAACCTGGAAGCAGGTTGCATCAATTCGCCCACGGTTTTCATTTTAAATGGAGAATCATGATGTCATACAGAATTGTAAGGCATCCGGTCGCCACATGTTTGCAACCTGGGCCTAAAACACTTCTTTGGTGTAAAATATCATAAGAACTTTTAGAATCACATTCTTCTGTGCTTCTGGATTATACATCTTGATTTCTTGTGCTGAAAATATGGTAAATGCATCTGCGGATTATCCAGGGCTACATGATATATTTATGATCAGAAAGTGGAAATGAAATACTTGGCAAATTCATAGGCTTTAAGGTTTGGAGATTGAATCACACAGATTCAGAACATTAAACACCTTTTTTTTCCCCCAACCCAAAATATTTGTTATCCTGTATTAATGGAAATAGAGAGGTATTCCATTAAATACTGCTTTCGTATTTTTTTTACACGCGTTCTTTTATGGGGCATCATAGGCCAGGATAGGAGGGATCCGGGTCTTTTCCAGTTTAAGACCCACTTTGCAGGCCTCAGGGGCTCAGTCAGGACAACTCCCCTGGGCTCTGGCGGGGGGGCCAGAGCAGCCTCGTCTCAATAAAACTTTATTTGTAAAAACAGGTGGTGGGCCACCCATGGGGTGCATTGGCTCGCCTGTGCTGTTCTCGGGGGGTTTAAGCATGTGTTCGCGGCTTCCCCCCCTCCACCTCCAGCGGGTGGCTGATCTCTCTCTGCTTCCCTGGCCTCACCTGTGCAGCAGAAGTGACAGCAGACACGCTGCCTCTTACAGATGCTGAAAGCTAAGTTCTGGGAACCTGGTCCAGGGCAAGCGAGTGGAGCTCCAGGCCACTGTGCTTCTCAGTTTCTGTTCCTGTTGGTTGGTGTTCTTATAGTTAAAACCCAGGCTCCCAATATTTGAAAGTCCTTATTTTATTTTATTAAGGCAAATACTTCTGTGTCATTCCCTGAAATTAATGAATTGTAAGTTTTGTATAGCAGTGTGAAACTAACCAGTCCACATACATATGCAGAAGAATTTCAGCCTTGATGTCATTCCCTGAAATTAATGAATTGTAAGTTTTGTATATCAGTGTGAAACTAACCAGTCCACAGACATATGCGGAAGAATTTCCGCCTTGATGCGCAGGGACTTTCAGAGACAGCTGAGGAATCTCCAATGCACACTTCTTTTGGCGCAGTTTATTTTATTTATGTGTTTAATCTGCGGTGAGTCAGGGAGCATAAAAGTGCTCTCTGAGAAGTAAAGGGCTCACTAAAGTGGTATAAATGAATTCTCTCAGGGTCCTAGGACATCACTGGAGAGACGAGGGGGACTTGAGTAATAAACGCGGCCTTGGGGGCTGAAACAGTTGGTTGTCTCATGGCTAATTCCTTTGTGCCCAGATAGAGCTTACTTCCTCTATCTTGGGATCAAATCACGTGTTAAGGGGGACGTCCTCTTTTGTGAAATGTACTGGCTTAACTCTTACACTGGGCATTCCTCCCACGATGGGGTGAGATGTACATGAGGCTGTCACAGCATAGAACACATTTCAAAAAACAGACTTTCATTGCTGTTCTTGAGCTTATACAACTAGCAGTGCCTCGTGAGTTCCCTGAGCTGTTGAAACACAGCAAACAAGAAGAGGTCACTTTAGTTGGGAAATCCTAAAGTTTAGTGTGAGAGGGTTTGGGGGATGTAATCGCAAATCACAGAAATTCTAGGGAACTTCCCTCGGCAGCCCTCAGCATAGGCCCACACGGGTGTCATCATACTGTTTGACTTCTGTGGACATTTACAAAGATTAACAGAGCTTTTGTTAATAAGTAGAGCAATAGCTTATACTTATCTTTGCTTTCACTCTCTAGGTTTGAATCCAAAAGTACAATTGTACAACAGTTCAGAATCGGGTGTATTCCTGTCTTTTATGTTTTCCCCAAATGCAGGCGCTTTGCTGATTCACTTGCTCCTTGGGAATACACAGATCTTTCACTGTGGAAACTCTGGCCCAATCTCTCTTTCCCGGAAGATGACTAGGGGCCCAAATTGCTCTCTCTGTCTCTATGCTTCTATGACTGTGTCCTATTAGGGTGACCAGGAAGTCGTTTGTCTCCTGCCGGCTTGTGGAAAAGCTCTTGGTGGTCGTGGTCGTTGCTGGGAATGAGGACTTAACCAAATAGAGGCCAGAGGGTCCAGGCTGCAATGTCAGGGGAGTGGGTGTGGATGCAGAGTGATCGATGGGGAGCAGGGGATGCAGGGAAAGTCCAGGATGGGAAATAGGGTCAGAGGATGAGCAGGGCAGTCCCAGGGAAGAATGGACAGAGGACAGACTGATACCCACACACAGAGTCAGGATGTGGAGGACACCCTGGGACGTGCCCCTGGATCTGCTGCAGGTCCAGTGGCCCCGTTCCAAGGCCAAACCCATCATGCAGCATCAGATTCCCAGTGGGACTGACCTTGTAAGGGTTTACCTTATGGGTTGCAGCTTCAGTTCTGCCAACAGGGGCTCTTTGGAGGTTCTGGATTCTGTGTATGGGAAGGCACATTACCAAGCCAGAGGTGGAGAGCTCGTGTACCTTTTTATCCTCAGGACTAACTAACTGTATGACTTGGGGGGCCTTCCAGCTCTTAATTATTTGCTAATATGCCACAGTTTTCTATTCTCTCTCACGTTTTTGAGTTCTGACTGTGCTCAGCCCGATATCACTTTGAGTCCCTAGAAAGTGATGGTGGCTGATCTTGGATGCCGTCTGGGAATTCAGGAGGGGATGGGCAGGTGGCTCTTCTCCCCGTGGCTGATGATGGATTGGATGCCGTCTGGGAATTCAGGAGGGGAGGGGCAGGTGGCTCTTCTCCCCGTGGCTGATGATGGATTGGATGCCGTCTGGGAATTCAGGAGGGGAGGGGCAGGTGGCTCTTCTCCCCGTGGCTGATGATGGATTCCTGTGGACCAGCCCCACCACCACCCCAGGTTCTGTTGGTCAGCAGGTTACGGGGCCAGGCTGGGCTAGGGGCGGGGGATGCCCTGCACCTGTCCTGGGAGTGACGGGAAGGAAGGATGCCCAGGAGGAAAGCCCCCGATGGGCACCTCCTCCTGCAGGTCGGGGGCTCCGATGCCCTTTCGCAGAGGGAGGCCTGGGAGGACAGGGTGATCCTCGGAGAGCCGGGTGGGCTCACGCTCGGGTCTCTGTGTCCTACACGAGCGTGTGAAGACCTCTCACCTACACTGCAGACCATCTGCTTGCTTTCTCTGAGACAGAGTCCGTCTGGACTGCAGGCGGCTCTCACATCAGATTCTGGGCTCCTTGAAGTCCCAGGCCACGTGGCACTAGGTTTTCTTTTTCCTTAGCATCTACTAGAAGCAAAGTAAATATTTACTGGAAGGATTGAACAAAACACATCCTGAGTCTCTGATACAACATTGGATGGTGAATAAGGTCACGTGATGTGCTTGTGGCTTCGGAGGTCAGGGGTCACAGTACTCCAAAGGCCTTTCCCTCGGCCCTCCCATAGGTTGCAGGCTTCCCCCAGCAACTCCACATGTTTTACTGAAAAATCCGATTTTCATATGATGTCACTTTAAGAAAGATAGTCATTTTTAACATCATAATGGTAAGTGACAATTACTCGAAAGTTTTTCTGGCTGGAATAATAACTGGTACCAATTTTTAAGTGCTTATTGTGAGCTATAAGCTATATTCATACTTTGCATATTTTAATAATTTAATCTTCCTCAGCTTAATTGAGCTTACTAGTCTCAATTTTCAGAAAAGAACAGTTAAGGTCAGAATTGAAACATCAGAGTAACTGGTAAATACAGGGTTTAAATATAGGCTTTTCTTATTCAGAAACCTCACTCTTGGGCCCCCGATGTCCTATTATATATTTCTCTATTTTTCTTTCTTCACATTTTTTTATTCTAACTCATTCATTGAAATTGTCAAGCTAGGATTTGAAAATTTGTACCAAGATAAGTTTATCTTTGTCTTCCTAATTATTATTTATGAAATTTTCTCAGGCTTTCATTTTTCATCATAATTCATAAAAATATTTGAAACATAATTGTTATATGAATGACATCACTGATAAAAAACTACTGCTTTTGGAGGTTGGTTGTGTCACCAATCCGCCCCCTCCCGTCCCCCAAGTGCTCTGTACTGGGATTTGTAGCTACAAGATTTTGTTACATCAAGTCCTTTTCTCTCTTATACTAAATTTCAGTTCCTATTCATGGTTGACCCACATTTTACACTGCAGATTCAACCATTTCAAATCAAGTCAGGCAGTCTTGGATCTGTTATATCATTTAAAATAGTGCATCACTAATGAAATACAACATGTAAATTCTTAACATAATGAAATATACTTATAAATGCCTTAGAGTAAAAGATGCAATCTAGGTGGGACTGTCAGTTAAAAGCAAGACTGAGAGACAGCTGTCGAGAGGGGCTTTCTCTTTGTTGTCCTGACACCATCACTTCAGGGGAGAGTTTATCCCAAAGACACTTACTGTAATAAGTGTCAGTGCACATAGTGGGTAATACCAGAGATGTGTATTTATTTACTTTGTCTCTGGACTAAGACTGCTGGGTTTCCATAGTCATAAATAGGTAGTTGTGCAAATCTGGAAAGAAATCTTATCAATCTCATACCACAAGGGTTTTTTTTGGGGGGAGGGGCAAAGCTGATTGGCTAAAACATAGCTGCCTGTGAGTTGTCTCATATGACTGAAATATTATTTAAATGTCATTTAAATGTTTTAGACAGACACTAATGAAATGTATCTCTATAATAGACTCATCTATTTAAAATATATATGTATACATTTATATATATGTATATATTTTGACATAGATGCATGAGTGTGTTTCGTGTGTGTGTGTGTGTGTGTGTGTTCCAAATGGATGACTAATAACAAAGGTCTCACATGACATCCTAGATACTCTGATAGCAGACTTCAGGTGGGGAAGGGAAGTACTATGGAAATACTATCGCCTAAACGATCTTGGTGTAGGTTGACCCTAAAATCCTATACCCCACCTGAAACTGGACTGTCATATTTTGGGGCTATGAGTATGGCGTTTCAGAACTACCCACCGTTGATAACCATCACTTTAGCACTTATTTTATTTTTACAATGTCTCCAAAAGCATTATCTTCCGTGTCCCATTTTGTAATCTTGTAAATACTTTTTTTTTTATAGCTTAAAAATCCTTTATGCCAGTTATTTAATATAAATTACAGAACACTTATGGGAATGTAGGACACAGTTGTGTCCAGTAGTCATCAATAGAATCTTTACTGATTATCATTTAAAGGTGGTGTGCCCTGCTAGCAATTTTCAGATACATATCTCAGGAAGGTCCCATTGTCTGCGCAAACCTTCGTGGCCTCGGGGGCAGGTTGGGTGGCTCAGCGATATGATGCCTGCGTGTAGCTCACGTTCAGCTCTAGCCCTCGGGGGGCTCTTGGAGCTTCCAGTCTCTCCTTTTCCCGGTTGATCACGTGTTGGAACCCATGAGGATGCTGAGTAATCCCCGCCCTAGTTTCCTGGTCCCTGTGATGCCTTCAGGCATCGGGAGAATTAATCACCGTAAATGCAGCAGTGAGTGAATGATCTAGACAGTTCATCTGAGGATATAAACTGGTCCTTCCCACCTACTTCAAAGGCTGATTCCGACCAGCTATTGTCATGGGAAACTAGTTTCTATATTCTGGGCATGGTTTTTATTCTGAAACATATATTCTGAATGTATAAGAAAGTACTTAGACATTTACGTATGAGTGATTTGTTATAAAATATGATAAACAACATGGAAGCACAGACGTATGAAGAAGTAACTAAAGGATGGTGAATCCACACAGATGGATGTGAGACGTTCAGTATTTTGACAAAACATACTAATACAGTTGTAAAATGCTCTTAATAAAGTGATGCACAAAACATCTGGATATAATATTGAACATACAGTATTATCTCAATATAGTAAAACATGTGTGAAGAAAAATCTGTTCCTGTTAGCAGGTCTTTGCTGTAGGATAATTTGATTCATTTGTGTTTCTGTATTTCCCAAAAACTCTACATCACGGGTCCTCGGGTAGGTGGTTTTTCCCCCCGAGGAGGCATTTGGCAGTATTCGGTGACAGTCTCGATGCCACACCTGAGGGAGGTCACTGCTGGCCTGTCGTGGGTGGCGGCCAGGGATGCTGGTAAACAGCCTGCAATGCTCCACAGAGCCATCCCCCCACCTGCCCCCGCCCCAGACAACAAAGAATTATCTGCTCAAAGTGTCAGTGATGGCGAGAAACTGTGCTCTATCTTATTTAAAATCAGGAAAAATAGGACATTAAAACCACAAGGAAAAGGCTTCAATCACAGGATACAGAAATCAAATTTTCTTCTGCAGACCACATTTTGGGGAAAACTGTCAAATATTATTTCTTTCAATATAAGAAATTGGAAAAGGTGCAGAATTAACTCTGATTGTCCCTATAATTCACGGTGTAAGCTCCGGAGCGTGAGCTTTGCCCAGTGGGACCCTCGGGCTTGGTATCCGTCATCTGAACCTGAATTTCTCTAGTCGTGGGCATTTCCTGAGTTGTTTTCTAAATCCCCAGTTGGCTTATTCTGGATCTAAATTGAAGCCTGGGAATACCCAATAGTCACTAAAGCTTTTTGAGACAAAAGAAATTGCGCCTGAATGAACACTTTATGTGAAAATACTTTGATTTCTCATCCTGGCAACATTCCTGAGATTTAATGCGGTGAAACCATTTTCAGAAAAATAAAAGTCTAGTGATATGGGAACACAAAGAAAACTATCTAAAAATAGCTAATAGGGGAAGGACTTTGCTTTTCTGTACCATGTCAGGTGGCCAGCTGTCCGTGATGCCCTTGACATAACAAAAAGCCAGGTCATGTTGTACATTATGATTATAGATTTTTTTTATAGCTCTGATCCCAGATTAAGCCAGTGTGATCATGTTATTCTGAAGGACGTTCAGTTAAGTTGTCGAGGTTCGCTTTTGCCATCGCGTTGTTTTCTCTATATGTCCACGTACTTCCTGCTAACCGGTACAATGTTGAGTATTTCAAACACTCTGTGTCGTGGCAGGCGTGATGCTGTCATGTTATCAGGCCTCAGTGTCAGCCCCACTCCTGTGCCAGCCTTTCCGCAGCCCAGAGTCACCATTGTAGTAAAAACCTTCCCGCACCTTTCTGGATGGTGCCATGGTAGCTGTACCGCTTCAGAAAGTCTGAGGGGACAGCAGAAGTACTTGTTTTCTGGCATTAACCACAGTCATTAATGTTGGCTTTGAAAAAGTTCTCTGCATCTCACATCTGACATTTGGGGGAGGGTTGCAGTGTGGACATCACTTTGAAAAATGTGATGAGGGGTCCGTAGCTCTTTCTACAAAAAAACAGAAAAACTACAGGACTTTGTCAGCAGTCATGACAACTTGTCTGGTGGTGATGTTGACCAGACACTAAAGGGATGACCTTAGTCCTTCTGACTGGCAAACATGCTTTCGCACCTGCTTCTTGCCAAGAGTGGGCTGGTGCTTTACATTTTTGTAACTCATCCCGTCACCACCCTTACCAGACAGGTAGGTATTCTTTTTCCGAGTTTAGTACAAGCATCTGAGGTTTAGACCATCTTTTTCTCTAGCCTCGTGCAGCTATTAGGTGGTGGAGCCAGACTTCAAATTCAGGTCTGCATCTCCAGAGCCATCACCAGGGGCCAGAGTCTGGCTTTGCCTGTGTTTCAGGAGAATTCCAACCCTCTCCACGCTTGGAATGGAAGACAGGCGTCTTCCCCACGCAGTGAGCGGTAACTTAAAAAAGTGATTACACGAGTGTGCTGTGATCTTTGAGAAGTTTGAGAATTTGAGTGTAGGTACTTGATTTGAAAACCTAGTTTCCCAAGATTTGTATCATGCTGTAATTTTTTTAAAAGTGAGATTTTAAGATGAGACTAAGCAATCAGTATTTGTCTAATTATCCAGTGGTGTTAGCCATCCTTCATCTAATTCTGGATAATTTAGTGCAGAACCTGTCAGCGTGTTTTGCCCTAAAATGCCCCCTCTCTTGTTATAACCCTATCTCAACATAAATAGAAGACCGACAGACGTGTCTTCTGTGGTTTTTCTTTTCTTCTTTCCTTTGAGGGTGAGAGATGGGGGTGAAAAAGGTGGTAATGAGTGACTCGTCACAATAAGGAAAAAGTTTTGTAACAGTTTAAAATTTTTCAATAAATCAATTAGGGAAGTATATTTATTTCTGTAATTAAAATGCTCTATACGTTCCCTCCCAGTACACTGGAGGATATTAGCAAAGAGGGTAGAAGAAGATTGAAAGAATCTCTGCTTGGCCTTCTGGGTTCCCTACATTCTGAGGTTTCTGGTGGGTTAGGATTTGGGGCTGGGGACTGTTTCATCAAGGAGCTTCCCATAGTGCACTTCTCTTGCTTATGATGGTGGAAATAGCTTATTAATTTGAACAGTGAAATCGGTTCTGTTTGCATAAGAGATGATCTGTTTGAGGTGCCTTTACAAGGCTTTTAGGTAAAAACGGTGAATAAAATTGAGTCAGTCAGTTGCCTCAGCTCTGTGCACTATCCGTTGCCCCGCTTTTGTGCTTTATGGTCAAATGTACTAAATATACAGTAAATGTAATGATTCTTTCCCATATCAAAGATTGAAACTTTAGGCGAGATTTAATTAGGTGCGCATTTTTTCTCAAGCTTCCCGGTGCATTTTGATGATTTCCTTAGATGTTCAGTTGCCTGTGCCTGATGTTCATAAAGTATATTTATAGCGTCTGGGCCGCTGCAGAGTCACCTGGTATGTTTCCTGCTATGGTAACCGTTCCAGTTACTGGTTTTGTTTTTTTTTTTTTTTTTTTGAGGAGAAAGTAATTTTTTTCATTATCTCAGGGACATTTAATTGAACAGGAATCTCATGTTCAATTTACTTTGTTTGCTTGAAATCTTATAGCCAAATATGTGGCTCTTTTCTCTTTGCCCCAATTTCCTTATTTATTATTTATTTCATATTTAATTATAGCATATGTATTTTTAAAAATTAATTTTTATTGGAGTATAGTTGACTTACAATGCTGTGTTTCAGGTGTACGGTAAAGTGAATCAGTTATACACATACATAGATACACTCTTCTTTAGGTACTTTTCCCATACAGGCCATTACAGAGCACTGATTAGAGTCCCCTGAGCTATACAGAGGTCCTTATTAGTCATCTATTTTATACATACTGGGGTATACATGTCAACCCCAGTCTCCCAATTTATCCCCCCCTTCCCCCGTCCATTTACTCATGTACTAGTGCAAAATGCAGTTGTGTAATTGGAAACCGGTGGATGCTTTTATAAGCTTATTAGCTTCACGTAATTGTGTGTTATACTGCACGTTGAAAGTATCGCATTATAATATTTAGGTGACGTGGCAACCAAAACAGTTAAATTCTTACAGTGTAGTAAATGTTGACTTGCCATGAAAATGAACACATTTACTGAAAGATATTTCTATAATGTGTTAACAGTGTATTCTCATTTGATAACTATTGTTTTTCTCTTGTTCCTTTTTTTCTTTTTGTTTGTTTATTTTTTTATAATTTACTGCTTGCCATTGCAGGAAGTAGAGGTTTGTATTCAGCTTCTGTATTTCACATTTTATTTTTGATTTTATATGAATCTTTACATTTTAATTACTCATAGACACTCAATTCACATTATTTTTCTCCTTAGGATGATTATTTCCGCACTTGGAGTCCAGGAAAGGCCTTCGATGGGGGTAAGAATGTCATTATTTTAAAATAAATGTTTTTACATGTTTGCGATCACTGAACTTTAAACATGATATTATTGCCTGGTTAGATTTTAAAATACTAAATAGGAGAGCTTAGATGAATGGAAAAAATTCATGCCATAATTATTTTCACTTCAGAATATTATAGTTAGAGATAAGTTACTTAGGTATCATGATTTGTCAAGGTGTCTCTCATTTTTAGAATCATATCTGATTTGTCTGATTTAGGCTTCTGAACTTTACTGTGTCCATTCTTATCAGTTGATACAAGTCACTTCATCCAGTTCTCAGATATATTCAAGTACCTTCACTAGGAAAGAGATTTATTTTTGCAGAATTTCAAAACAAATGGCTTTGCTGTCTCATTTTCAGTAAATAAAAGGTTTCCTTTAAAATGGAGCAGACTGGTAAATAGACTCAGCTGGTGTCTTAGTAAGACCCAAAAGGAAAACTCTTATATTGAAAAACTGTACTCGCAGTTTGTAGTCTTGTTTGGTCCCCTTGAGACGGAGGGCAGGACACACACACGGGACAGGAAGCCCTTCCCTGGGTGCAGGAGATGCCTGATCTCAATGCAGTCATAATTATGTAAGTAAACAGATTTGTTTACCAAACTGTACACTATTAGAACCAGTCTCTTCCTTTTAAAGTTTGAAACAAAAGAAATTTCTACTTTACATCGGCTGTAGTAACCTTACATAACATGGTATCCATGAAGCAGTATTACTTAAAAGTAGAAGTTTTTTTTTAAATGAGCCATACTATGCCATTAAAGGAAGCTTTACAGTATTGTGCTGTGTTTCCTAATATTTGGGATGAACACTACCTCAGCCAGCCTCTGAGTGGGGACCAGCTGGGATGGACAAGGAATTGTGGTCAACATGGAAATTAACCTTCAGTCGGAAACAGCCATTCACATCCTGCCCCTCCTGTAACATTACTTTCTTTGTTCCTTACTTCACATGATTTCACTGTTATTATCCAGTGTGTTAATTTGTGGGATTTACATAAAAATGATTTTGATTTGGTTACTGTAAGTCAAGCGAAAGGCACTAAAAGAGAGGCAATGAAAAAATACAGGCAAATATGCTTCACATCATTACACTTTGCAGATACTGTGTGTACAAATTGAAGGTTTGTGGTAACCCTGCATTCAACAAGTCTATTGGTGCCAGTTTTCCAACAACATTTGCTCACTTCCTGTCTTGTGTCACATTTTGGTCATTCTCACCTTATTTCAAACTTTTTCATTATTGTTGTATTTATTATGGTGATCTGTGATCAGGGGTCTTTGGTGTTACTATTGTAATTGTTTTGAGGTGTCATGAACTCCACCCAAATAAGACAATAAATGTAATAAATGTTGTGTGTTTGGACTGCTCCACCGACCAACCTTCCCTCCATCTCTCTCCCTCTCCTTGGGCCTCCGTATTCCCTGAGACACAGCAATACTGAAATTAGGCCAATTAATAACCTACATTGGCCTCTAAGTGTTCAAGTGAAAAGAAGAGTCACAAGTCTCTCAGTTTAAATCAAAAGCTAGAAATGATGAAGCCCAGTGAGGAAGGTATGTCATTGGTGGGAATGTAAATTGGTGCAGCCACTACGGAGAACGGTATGGAAGGTCCTTAAAAATCTAAAAATAGAGCTACCATATGATCCAGCAGTCCCACTCCTGGGCATATATCCTGAGAAAACCATAATCCAAAAAGATACATGCACCCCAATGTTCATTGCAGCACTATTTACGACAGCCAAGACATGGAAGCAACCTAAATGTCCATCAACAGAGGAATGGATAAAGAAGATGTGGTACATATATACAATGGAATATTACTCAGCCATAAAAAAGAATGAAATAATGCCATTTGCAGCAACATGGGTGGACCTAGAGATGATCATACTAAGTGAAGTAAGTCAGACAGAGAAAGACAAATAGATCATATGATATCACTTATATGTGGAATCTACAAAAAAAGATACAAATGAACTTATTTACAAAACAGATATAGACTCACAGACTTAGAAAACAAACTTATGGTTACCAAAGGGGAAAGGGTGGGGGGAGGGATAAATTTGGAGTTTGGGATTAACATATACACAGATAACCAACAAGGACCTACTGTATAGCACAGGGAACCGTACTCAGTGTCTTGTGATAACCTATAATGGAAAAGAATCTAGAAAAGAATATATATATATATAATATATATACACATATATATTCAGCCATACATATATGGCTCAATCACTTTTCTGTACACCTGAAACTAGCACAACATTGTGAATAAACTACAGTTCAATAGAGATTAAAAAAAAAAAAAAAAGCAAGCCGAGATAGGCCAAAAACAGTGAGCCAAGTTCTGAGAGCAAAGGAAAAGTTCTTGAAGGAAATTAAAAGTGCTGCTCCAGTGAACACATGAATGCTAAGAAAGCGAAACAGCCTTCTTGCTGACATGGAGAAAATTCTAGTGGCTGAATAGAAGATCAAACCAGCCACAACATTTCCTAAACCAAAGTCTCATCCAGATCCAGGCCCCACTCTCTTCAATTCTGTAAAGGCTGAAAGAGGTAAGGAAGCTGCAGAAGAAAAGCTTAAAGCTAGCAGAGGTTGGTTCATGATGTTGAAGGAGAGAAGCTGTCTGTCTCCATAACATAAAAGTGCAGAGTGAAGCAGTGAGGTGTGATGTAGAAGCTTTAGCAAGTTGTCCAGAAGATCTAGCTGAGATAATTAATGAAGGTGGCCACACTAAACAACAGATTTTCAGTGTAGACGAAACAGCCTTCTGTGGCATAAGAAGATGCCATGTAGGACTTTCATAGCTAGAGAGGAGAAGTCAATGCCTGGCTTCAGAGCTTCAATGGACAGGCTGAGCCTCTTGTTAGGGGCTAATGCAGCTGGTGACTTTAAGTTGAAGCCAATGCTCATTTACCGTTCTGAAAATCCCGTAATTAAGAATTACGCTAAATATACTCTGCTTGTGCTCTATACATGGAACCACAAAGCCTGGATGCAACACATCTGTTTACAGTATGCTTTACTGAATATTATAAGCCCACTGTTGAGACCTGCTGCTCAAAAAAAAAAAAAAAAAAAAGAATCCTTTCATAATGTTACTGCTCGTTGACAAGGCACCTGGTCACCCAAAGCTCTGATGGAGATGTACAGTGAGATTAATGTCGTTTTCATATCCGCTGTGCCGACACAGCATCTATTCTGCAGCCCATGGATCAAAGAGGAACATTATGATTCATGGGAAGAGCTTAAAATACCAACTTTAACAGGGTTTGGAAGAATTGATTCTAACCCTCATGGATGACTCGGAGGGGTTCAAGATTTCAGTGGAGGAAGGAACTGCAGATGCGGTGGAAACAGCGGGAGAACTAGAGTTAGGAGTGGAGCCTGAGGATGTGCCTGAATTGCTACAATCTCAGGATCAAACCTTAATGGATGAGGAGCCGCTTCTTATGGGAGAGCGAAGAAAGTGGTTTCTTGAGACGGATCTGCTCCTGCTGAAGACGCTGTGAAGACTGCTGAACTGACAGCAGAGGATTAGAATGTGACATAAACTTAGTTGATAGCGCAGCAGCAGCAGGGTTTGAGAAGACTGCCTCCAATTTTGAAAGAAGTTCTCCTGTGGGTAAAATGCTATCAAACAGCATTCATGCTACAGAGAAGTCATTCATGAAGGGAAGAGTCAGTTGATTCGGCAAACTTCCTTGTTGTCTTATTTTTAAAAACTGCTGCAGCCGCCCCAGCCTTCTGCAACCATCACCCTGATCAGTCAGCAGCCACCAACATCCAGGCAAGACCCTCTACCAGCAAGAATATCATAACTCACTGAAGGCTCATAGGATGGTTAGCATTCTGTAGCAAAAAAGTATTTTTAATTAGGGTACGTGCATTGTTTTTTTTTAGACATAATGCACAGTTAATAGGCTACAGTATAGTGTAAACATAACTTTTATATATTTTAAATATCTTACATATAAAATATATTTTATATTTTTCTTTTTAATTTTATATTAAAAAACTCATGTGACTCACTTTATTGCAATATTTGCTTTATTGTGGTTGTCTGGAACCGGTCCCACAATCTCTGAGGTATGCCTGCAATGAAATGCAGACTGAGGTATCTGTGCATGCTTTCTTGGGAAATGAGTTTTTATTGTGGAATCATAAACCTTGAAAAATTGGAGTTATCTATGAAACGGATGTTAACACTTAAATTTGCCATACTTGATGTAGCCAGTGACAAATAAGATGCTTTGTTTTTCTCATTTGTATGTGTGAATATGTGTTACACTGCAATTTATCTCTTGTTTAAAAAGAAAAAGAGATCGTTATAGAGAGGCTTCCAAATCCTGAGGTACTGGTAAGACTGATGTACTTTACTATTTGAAGAAGTTTTTAACCTAATAACTTGTGAAAATACCGTATTTATCAAGCAGAGAGTAGCTCAGGCATGATGATAGCTAATGTTTGTAAAGTGTCCTGTATGCAGTCACTCTTCTAAGTATTCAGTATATGAGTTACATTAGTTCATTAATCTTCATGGTCACCCTGCCGGGTGGATGGGGAAGATGAGGCCTGAGGCGTTGAGGGTCCTGCCAAGGTCATATTCCTACAAAGTGGCACCTGGCCTTGGGTCCAGGCAGTGTGACCCCTGCACCCCATTTCCTGATTGCTAGGAGGTGCTGTCACTCGTATGGTAGCACTAAGATGAAATAATGGCATACGAATGGAATTTTGAAGGTTGTGCTTTAAGAATAAGTATTTACTTGACTGAGCTTAGACATATTGCTGTTAGCTTTGTTTCTGTATTTAAAATGATATTTTGTACACTGTCAGGTTTTGATCGATTGAACATATAGTTGATAAATATACATGGGAAAGTTTTGTATTCAAAAAATAAGAAAGACGGGGAAAATTAGTTTGAGCTGCATGTATTTTTTTCTGTTTTGTTTTTTTGTGTTGAGTCAAATTAACCAACCCATTTGCAGACCATAGTGAGGAGTGAGAAAAATCATCCTGTTCTCACCTGGCTTTGAATAAGATAGATAGTGTCATCATTGGGCTAGAATAGATGCTTGAAATATGTTAATTTCTAATGCTTCTTGTTCTTTCTGATGAAGGAATTTTCCATTAAGGATCATTTTCAAAGTGATTGAGCTGTTGAACATAATTCAGAATACTTTTTATGAGTGTTTTAAATTTTAATATATCACATTTTCCATTGGCTTATGGACATCAATATCATATCAATATAAATTGATTTTCCCCAGTATCTTTACTGGGGGTCTTGCATATTTCTAAAAAGTACAAAGAAAAATTTACGTTAGCATATAACATTTTTCTGATAATGTTTGTATAATTTTTACCATATTCATTCAAAATTATATTTTACTTCCATTTCTATTATGTTCCACAAAATATGCAAAATACCACTAATTTAAATGTTACTTAATATTTCATAATATTAATGGCATAATTTCTGAGCGCAAAGCTCCTCTTTATGTATATCCATAGATGTACCCACACATACATACACAACATGGATACATAGTTACACACTGAACAAACACACATGTTGGCACCTGCAAACTTGCCTTTAGGTAAAAATCAACTGATTGTTCACATATAGCTTATTTGCCTTCCGGTTTTGCTGTGACATTTTCCATTTCATGTGAGTTTCTTTTTTTAATTAATCAGAACATTCCCACTTATTTTAAACCACTAAAATAGTAAGAGTTTTGGAAAAAATATAATGGTTTTAAATGAATTAAAGTAAAACTATTTTGGTGATAGTGAACTTGCTTTGAAGTAAAAGAAAGTATACTGATGCCATAAATAAATTGCTTTTGATTTCTCTACCTAGAATTTTCTGTGCCATTACTTCATTAGTTGACACAACATAAATTGCCTGAAAAATAGTTTTAACGAGGACGTGCACCTTCTTGAACATGGCATGAAAATTCTGTGTTTGCCATGAGAAACTGAAGGGGTAGTTCAGGAATGAACCTAGAGGGGCAGCATGATAAGCATTTTAAATAATTTAATAAATGCCTCAGATAAATATGCTGTAGATTTAAAATATAGTCACTTTTTTCCTTTTCACTACATTCTTCCTGCCTTGTTTTTGGTTGGGGGTTAATTTAGGTAATAGCCAAGTTGCTGAAATGTTTAGCCTTCGTTCTTGAGAGTTGTTGAGAGAATTTGCTTGTCCCGAAGTGCTGTGTCTCTAAGGATCACCTTTTATCCCAAAATTTTTTTCTCCAGCCTTTGATATCTAGGAGCCCCGAGATGAAAGAGATTCAGGCTAAATGTGTTTTCTATATTTCCCCAGTTTTACCTTCCAGACCAGCTGAGACCCCTCCACTTGGTCCTTACCGTGCGATGAATTACATAAAGAAGCTGAATTTAATAGATCCGGAGGTCTCAGGCAGATCAGTTTCCCTGTTACTGATGTGTTCCCCCTCCTGGTGCAGATTACCAGGGATGTGGAATTAGGGCAGGAGTGTAGCTGTGCTTCCATCAGCATCTGTCTGTCACCGCAGTTTCGCGCTGTGCTCTGTTTCTGAGCCTGGCCCTCTCTGGGAAGGGCAGCTTGACTCCTACTGGCTGCTTAAGTTGTATTTAAATTAAACAAACGTTCCTGAAGAGGTGATGGGCTAGGACACCATTCCTAAACGCCAGCAGCTCAAAATCTAGCTGCGGAAGATAAGCGTGGGCAGCTAGCTCTGTGTCTGCATGAGCCATCCTTGCCTGGGAGTGGGGAGCTGAGAAGAAGACTTAGTTGTACACTTATCCACTGCTTCTGTCTTTCCAGGAGCAGGTCTCAGAACTTACCCGATTCCCCTAATTTCTCCTCCTCATTTGCAAAGCATCTCACATATTCCCACAGTCACAGCCTGAGGTATCCTCTGCAACCACCTCTGGCTGCAAAGGGAAAGCTGTGGAGGCGTCATCTGGAGCTTTTTTTCCCCTCAGTGAACAGAGCTGTTGAGTATTATGGCCGTAATTATTTCTGAAATTGAAGAAGACTTGTGTTTGGGAAAATACACCCACAAACTCATCGTTCCCTTCTTAAAATGCAACCCCATATTCTTGAAGGTGCATGTATGTGGTGACACCTGTAGGAATTGTCTCTCTCCCAGATGCCTTTAACTTTCACTTGTTCCAGGAGGATAATTTTTTCATGTTCTGAGAAGATGTTGGTTGGTGGTCTGGACCACAGGCCGGGCTGGCCTGCTTCCCAGCAGAGGCTTACTGGTCCCCGATGCTATTTAGTTCATGAGCTGTGGTATTTGGGCACTTTTCTAGTAGAAAAATTGGTGTTCCCAGAATTGAAATTCAGTGGGGACAATATGCAAAGTTGATTATATGATTACAATATTTTTAAATGCTTCCAATCATTTAAAAATGTAAATTCTGAACCGTTATTTGATCTGAACCTTTATTTGATCAACACACAAGAGTTGATTTCAGATTTTTTTATCACTTTAGACAGAGTACTTGTTAGGGTTTTCAAGGGCTAACTAATAACCATGCCTCTTACATCATATGTTAGTTATATCACACATGTTGGCAACCTTGGCTTATAGAACCCTCTGGAAAACCTGCAAAAAAACCTGTGTTCAACGTAGAAACCAACAGGGCGTCTTCATTTACCCTGTGTCAGAGCATACAACTACACAGGACTTTGAAGTGAGAAAAGTACTTCCTCTCCCCATCCAATTTTGATTTCTTTATACAAGAATAGTATTTATTTTGTTTTATACCAAAATCTATAAAATATAGGAATCAAGAATCTTAGATTGTTTCATTCTATGTCAGATAGTGCCTTTTTTCTCCATAGAATAATAAAGATCTGGTCTGTGTTTTTAATTTATAAGATACAGTCAAGATTAATGGTACTTCATTTGGTTCGTATCACAGTAGCCTGCATAGGTGGCAAGAAGGGAATTCTGTTTATTTCTTTTCAGTGACCTTATGTGTTAGTAAATTGTGAATCAGATTTTTAGAGCGAGGGATTGATCAAATTCACTTCAAAGGTATTCTATTCTGATACATAAGAAATAATATCTTTATCTCAAACCTTGTTAATCTAACCTACTAATAAGATTGTGAAGGTTGAAAAACATTAGAGATATACAGGAAATGATACTTAAGCAGGAATCCTCCCCTGGATAAAGGAGTGATTTTCAGTCCTGCCTCACATGAGAATTACTAAGCACCCAGTTAAAATGCAGCTGCCTGGGCTCGATCCCTGAATGTTTGATTTAATTTATCTGGGACAGATTTGGAGCACTTCCTGTGTGTTTGTGTGTGTGTTTTAATTCTTAAAATTGTGATAAAATATACATAACATAAAATTTACTGTTTTACACATTTTAAGTGTATAGTTCACTGTTATTAAATACATTCACACAGTTGCGTAACCATCACCACCATCCATCTCCAGAATATTTTCATCTTCCCAAACTGAAACTTTGACCCCGTTATACAGTCACTCCCCATCCCACCCCCCCCAGCCCTTGGTCTCCACCATCTACTTTCTATCTCTATTATTTGACTCCTCTAAGGCCCTCATGTAAGCGGAATCATGCAGGGTCTGTCCTTTTGTGACTGACATTTCACTTAGCGTCACGTCCTCGAGGTTCACCCACGTTGTAGCACGTGTCAGAATTCCTTTCCTTTTTGGGGCTGAATGATGTTCTGTTGTATTATGTACGTGCCACATTTTGTTAATCCATTGATCCATTCATGGACACTTGGGTTGCTTCCCCACTTCGGTTATTGTGAAAATGCAGCTCTGAACATTAGCATACAAATATCTGTTTCAATGTCTGCTTTCAATTCCTTTGAGTATATACCCAGAATTGGAATTGCTGGATCTTGTAGTAATTCCATGGGTAATTATTTGAGGAACCATCATACTAATCTCCAGAGCAGCTGTATCATTTCACATTCCCACCAGCAATGCAGAAGTGTCCCAATTTCTCCACATCTTCACCAACATTTGTTATTTTGTGTTTTTTTAAAAAACAATATCCCTCCTGATGGATATGTATATATTTCTGCTTTAAGTTCTACAGTTTATTATTTTATGCAGATACATATGAGAATCACAGGGTACAAGTAATGACATCAAAATAACTCCTCTCATTTCCTCATTCTGTTCTGCACTACTGAGAAGTTTATGGTCAAAACAGCTGTTCTTTTGAAGGCAATCAAAAATGTCAGGGAATTTTAAATAACCTCTTTGCCTTTTCAGATCTGGTGCCAGAAGAAGGTGCAAAGGAGTTTGAGAATGGATTGTGGGAATCAAGAAACCCCCAAAGCTAGAATCATAGTTACCAGTGAACATGCACTGCCTATGTGTCAGCCTTAAAAAGTAGATACATTCTTTACAAAGTAAACAAGTTGAGAGAAGTTGGTAAAGGTAACAAAGCTAGTAGGCATAGCTGGGTCTGAAGTCTCCTGTTAGTGGGTTTGAGACCTTTTCTCTTTCTAGTCTTGTATGCATGTGTTCTGTTTCTCAACTCAGATGTATTTTTTATGAAAAGACATGGTAGGGATTGAAACCGCAGGCTGTGTGGGCAGGCGTGGGAGGGGGGGTCCGAGGAGCTTAGGTTCTTTATGTCTGGGTGCAGAAAGAATTCAGCCAGAGGCAAAGTGATAGGTAAGAAGTGATTTATTAGTGTAGGACGCTCGTGAGAAATGCCAGCAAGCAATCCAGCGCTGCCCCTAGAATTTAGTGGGCTAAATATTTATCATCAAAGGAAAAGTGGGGAGGGAGAGAAGACCACCTTCTTCCTCATTCTTGAGTAGACATCAAGCTTCCATCATCATCTCCTCCTCCACACCAGGTGGGGGAGTTTTCTTGTCCCTACGTGGTCAAGCCAGGACTGTCATGGCACTATTTAAATTAGGAGAAGGGTGGTAACGTATGCTAAAATATGGTAAATCCTCTCAGGTTTCGGTATAATGTCACTTGTTCCTTTATTTTTGTTTTTAAGGTGCACAGAGGAGCGTGTCTAGGAAATATTAACTCACTGAGCTCACCGGGCAGGATGTGGGTTTCAGTGCACCATGGTTTTATTGTCTGGGGGCAGGTCTCGTGCTTCTGTTGCTTGGTTTTGTTGTTAAGCAAGCCTGCTTTCTTGAGTGATCATTAACTCACAGGGTCTCCCATACTTTTTTCTCTACTTACGATCCCCTAGTGGGCTTAACTATTTAATCACCTACTTTGTCCCTTTACTCTGTCCCTATCAGGATGACACAGCGATAGCTAGCGATCATCCAGTATACATGGTACCCTGTTTAGAATTGCTCCACTACCAAGGAAAGGAGGTGTTTGTAACTTGTGTTCTAATTTTAGAATAGAGGAATATAGATTTTTAAACTCACTTATGTAATTATTCTCCAACAAGTGCAAGGATTTTTGCAGTGGGTGTATTTCCATTTCTTAGGAGCAATTACAGCATATCTGCAAGGCAAGAAAATGTTTTAACGACATAAGAAAGCCTTTGTGGAATACTTTCTTGGAAGTACTTTTCCTTGAAATCTCTTGACCACGATTCCCACCTCACTTCCTTACAAGCACTGGAGGAAAGAAGTACACGTGTTGGGAATTCCTGGTAATTCCCTGGCGATCCAGTGGTTAGGATTCCGCGCTTTCACTGCCAGGTGCCTGGGTTCGATTCCTGGTCAGTCGGGGAACTCAGATCCCACATGTCGCGTGGCGTGGCCGAAATGAAAACAAAAAGTACATGTGTTCTTAGGTTATTGAAGTGTTGGCGCTGAAACTCAGAGGTGCCTGTGCCCCGTCACTAACACAGCTGAGGAATGCCTGCATCTCAGGGAGCCTGGGGTCCAGCCTGGACTCAAGACTTTCTCCTCAGATTTGCCAAGCAGGCATTTACTATGTGAAGGCAGCTTCTTAAGTTAAACAAACATTTTTTTTCCTTATGTCCAATTTGGGGTCCTATATTCATGATCGAGAGCGAATAAATTCATTCTTCTACATGAAAATTATTGGAATATTAGAAACTAACCAATATGATACTCTTTGTAGGAGTTTTTGTTTAATGAATCACTTTTAAAATTAATGAATATCTTATGTTATTATTTTTTTATTTTATTTATTTATTTATGGCTGCGTTGGGTCTTTGTTGCTGCGCATGGGCTTTATTTATTTTTGGCTGCGTTGGGTCTTTGTTGCTGTGCATGGGCTTTCTCTAGTTGCAGCGAGCGGGGGATACTCTTCCTTGTGGTGAGCAGGCTTCTCATTGTGGTGCCTTCTCTTGTTGTGGAGCACGGGCTGTAGGTGCTCGGGCTTCAGTAGTTGTGGCACGTGGGCTCAGTAGTTGTGGCTCACGGGCTCTAGAGCACAGGCTCAGTAGTTGTGGCTCATGGGCTCAGTAGTTGTGGCACGTGGGCTCAGTAGTTGTGGCTCGTGGGCTTTAGAGCGCAGGCTCAGTAGTTGTGGTGCACAGACTTAGTTGCTACACGGCATGTGGGATCTTCCCGGACCAGGGCTCGAACCCATGTCCCCTGCATTGGCAGGTGGGTTCTTAACCACTGCGCCACCAGGGAAGCCCCATAATGAATATTTTAGATGAGAATCCTCGGCTGCTCATCACGAGACCCTGGAATGTCATGGTCACGGTTGCTTCTAGTTCTGACATTTCACAAATATTTTATATAAATTTTTTATAGATCACTAATTTTGCTCCTTTGCCCCAGACTTTATATTTTCCTCTTTCCGCAGCATGTTTCTTGGTGACTTTGCCCAGGCGCCCCTGAGGTGCTGAGATAAATGGCCAGTTGTGGGGAATGTTTGCTTGGGCCACCGAGACGTGAGCTGGAGTCACAGCTGAGGAATGCTGGCTACTTACCTCGTGCCAGACACAACCATTCTACAGGTGTCTTCCTCTGATTAAAACAAAAATTAGGAACAAATTCTAATTCAAAAAATTGTGAAACTGAATGAAAAACCTGTAAAACCTATACACACAGTAATATAAGATGTTTAGAATTTTACCTTCTCTCTCTCTCTCATATTTCTTTTGAAAAAAATTAGTAAACTTTTACTACTTTTATTTATTTGAAAACAGTATTCTTGCCCTGACGTAAAGTATTTGTCCATTTTATAGTATTTTTTAATAGCTAGAGTGGTCACAGAAATTCTTGGGCTTCATACCCTTGAACAATAATTATTTTGAGAGATTTTGTGAAAAATTTTCTTCCTTGACAAGTTTAGGGTAATGATATTGGGTTGAGCAGTGTTCCTTATTATATTAAGCAGCATACATTACAATTTGTAATTAATAAGATGAAATCAATTAGGCTTATAAGTACCATTTATGGAGTAGTAAAAAGGAGTACACACCCTGGATTCAGTTATTAAAACAATTTTCTACAGCATAAAAGATAGCCTTTTTAAAAGAGTAACATTGAAATGCCCCCCCCCTTTAATAATTACTTTTCCTTTTTTAATTTTAAATAATCTGATCAAAAAACATACCTTCTTGATTGTGGTCATGATACTAAAAAGAATTATCAGTGTTTCACTTGTAGAGCCTGGAAATTTATTTCTGTTCCTGTTTAAAGAGGTGAGAAGGTCTGAACAGAAAGATACTCTTTTAAGCACGGTTTATTACATTTTTTAAAAACAGACTTTATTTTTCAAAGCAATTTTAAGTTCACAGCAAAGTTGAGCAGACGGGCCAGAGATTTAGCACAAGCCCCCTGCCCCCCACTCTCAGGCACAGTCTCCCATCAACATCCCCACCAGACAGTACATTGTAACACTTGATGAACCTGCATAGACACATCACATCACCCAGCGTCCATAGTTTACATTACGGCTCACTTTAGCTGTTGTACCTTCTGTGGGTTTGGGCAACTGTGTAATGACAGGTATCCGCCGTTACAGTATCATACAGAGTATATTCACTGCCCTAAAAGCCCTCTGTGCTCTGCCTGTTCATCCTTCCCTTCCCACATCCCCTGCAACCACTGATCTCTTTACTGTCTCCATAGTTTTACCTATGGAGAGTGATAGCCCATTATTTTTTAGCACTGAATAATATCCCATTGTCTGGATGGACCGCAGTTTATTTATCCATCACCTACTGAAGGACACCTTGTTTCTGCCCACATTTTGTCCATTATGAATAAAGTCGCTATAAACATCTGTGTGCAGGTTTTTGTGTGGATGTAAATTTTCAGCTCAGTTGGGTTACTACCAAGGACTGCGATTGCTAGATCATAGGGTAATAGTATGTTTATTTTTGTAAGAAACCGCCAACTGTCCTCCAAAGTGGCTGCACTGTTTTGCATTCCTACCAGCAGTAATGGGAGTTCCTTTTTCTCCACATCCTCGGGGCTCTTGTTTGCATAACTCACTTGCCCCTTAGGTGTTTCAGCCTGTAACCCTTATAAAGCATCTGGGACTAAACTTGGTCAACTAGAATTTCCATTTTATCTTGAAATTCTGTGTATATATTCAGAACCACTTAATTATTTTTGAAGATATGATAGTGCAAGTCTTTTCAACCTCAAGAAGTATTTATTATTTTACTTTATGGAGGGTGTTTTCAGTATCAAATGCCCTTAATTATGCAGTACTTTTCTTCCCACGTATGAATGAGATATATTGGTGATCAGGGGTGTTGTAATCAGACCACTCGTCAGACCCACCCTGGGAGTGTTTTATATACGAGTGCATGAGCCCCACCTCCACCCTGCCCATCATCAGCCCTGTGCCTGGGTCCCTGGACTTTCAACCCGTCACAAAAACCAACATACTTGTCTGTCCCAGACCTGTTCCTGCTTAAGTGAAAGACAGTTATATAACTTCCTGTTCTATTCCTTGTTTTGTTCTTTTAATGCAGCGTTCTGTAAGCAGTAATATTTGGGGCTATTTATTACTACGTTCGACATATCTAATTAAAGGAGTGAATAAAAGTCTACTGAGTGGAAGGAAGGAATTTTGAGGATATTTTTGTCTTGTTCAGATACAAGCAGATGAATTTGTCTGTTCAACCCGGGACTCATTATTGGGGAAGTCATGTTATTTGTGTTGACCTTATAATTTACATGTGCCCTTTTCTTTATTGACAGTAATTTGGCTTCTTTTTAGAGAATTTTCCTAGCATTTTCACACGTTTCATTTGACCCTCACACACAGAAAAATCCTTTCAAAATTTGTAAGGGGTGTAAGACTGTTGCTAATTCTAACACATGAAGAAACTGGGCATAATTTACTTTTTGATTTGCTCAAATTACACAAATAGTGATAAAAGCAATTGACCTTAGAATCCTGAAATACTAATCCTATGATTTTCCAAGATATCCTGTAGCCTCTGTTAATTCATTAGTGGTTTAATAGTAATGGCTTAGTAGCAAAATAACCTGCCTATTTATGTAGCTCATTTTTTTAAAGCATAATTTTCATGAGAGGAACACCTCGTACACCAGGAGTATTTAGCCATTATCTCACTCAATTCTCACACCAACTCCCATTTTTTCATTAATTTTTATTGGAGTCTAGTTGATTTACAATGTTGTGTTAGTTTCAGGTGTACAGCAAAGTGAATCAGTTATACATCTACATATATCCACTCCTTTTTAGATTCTTTGCCCATATAGGTCATTACAGAGTATTGAGTAGAGTTCCCTGTGCTTTACAGTAGGTCCTTATTAGTTATCTATTTTATGTATACTAATGTGTATATGTCAATCCCAATCTCTCAATTTATCCGTATCACCTCTTATGCCCTTAGTAACCATAAGTTTGTTTTCTACATCTGTGGCTCTATTTCTGTTTTGTAAATAAGTTCATCTGTACCGTTTCCATTTTTATTGATTTTATTTTGTCCTCACTTTTATTCTTCTCATTGTTCCAATTACAAAGAGAAAGAAAATTGATGCCCAATGAATGAGAGTAGTTTGCCTGTGATGATACAGCTGTTTGGAATAAGATCAGAATTCACATCTATCGCGTTGGATTCTGAGGTTTCTCTGATTCAGGACCTGGGCCAGCTCCTGTGCCAGGCCTGGCTGGTCCCTGGCCGTTCACTCCAAACTCAAGTTACAGCTCATAAGGAAGCTGCTGTTGCCACTGGAAAAAGGACTGAGTTATTTCCACTCACTTAACTTTGTACAAATCACTTAATCAAACTCATTTGGCTTCTGATTTCTGATTTCCAAAATGATGAATGTGCCAGGAATGATCTCTAAGCCTCCCTTCAGCGCCGAAGTTCTCTTTCTTGTGTTCTGTAAGTCCTATGAATGGCAGGTTGATGCATGAGTCTTTGAATATAAATGTTGATACATTGTAACACTTTCTTCTGTCAATAATTTTCACTCGTATTATTTTTAAAAGAGCAGTGATTTCTCATTGGAAGGGTGAATTTAATTTTAAAGGGAAATTTGCAAAATGATATCTTAGGATAATATTTGGGAAAAGTTAGAAACTTTATCAAACTTATTTTAAAATACTTTATCCTCATATGCATAGCTGGCTAATTATCAAACAATAAGTATGAGGTCTGTAATATTTTACAGTTTTCATATACATTCTAATTTGAGGCTAATGAAATTTTGTATGATTGGAAGAATGGGGCTTCTGACCTTACAGACACTTAATAAGAAAGGTCAGGGCTTGGCGGAAGTTGTAGTAATGAAATGTTATGCTAACCATTGATATTAAGTGACACATCTCAGACTTATGTCACATCACCTAGTCCTGTGACTCCCGCTGCACAATACTCCAAAATCATCTGCTGCTACTTTTAACCATCATCGTAAAGATGAGCTAATTACTGCCATACTGCAGTGGAGTTGGTTGTGTTTCTAGTTAAGGCCAGAACACTTAGAAACTAAGATAAATTTTAATGCAGGATAGGTGACAACGTGTTTAAAATTTCAAAGTGGCATTTAATGCAGGATAGGAGACAGCATGATTTCAGGAAAATTTTGTGGGCTTGGGAATCAGAGAGGATGAAGTTTGAGTCTGAGCCCTACTACTTATTTGCTCTGCAAGCTTGGAAAAATTAATTAACCCAAAGCCAAAAGTAATGTTTGCAGATTAACCTTTAACTTAAGCCCTGAAGGCTTCCAAGAGATAGTTAATAAAGAGGTAGGGGAAGAGGAGGGATGGGAAAACTCAGGCTGTCTATCATTTAGGATCAAGGCATCTTAACTATTGACGCGACATCGTATTCTATGTTAAGAAAATTCACACGCTTTTAAAATGATTTCACAAGCACACTTAAAATATGCATGAAACCTTTGATTCTAAAGTGCTAAGAAAAGAATTCCTATCAAGAAAAGAACTAATGAACATACGGATTTCCACTTGGAACTCTATGATGTGAATGTTTTGAGCCCTACTTCTGAGTAAATGGAGGTCGGAACCTATCCCCTACTCATTTAAAATTGAAAACATTAGGAGGAAAATAGAGACGAATTATATATATTCTGCTGAATGTTAATCCTGGAGATAACATTTTTATATTAATTAGGCTTGATTACTAGTTATTTAAGTACTATTGTCTCTTATAAGGTCAGGGTCAGGGTTATGGGTTGAATGATGTACCCCCAAAAAGATACGTTAAAGTCCAGACCACCCCACCCCCATGCCTCTGTATGTGACCTTATTTGAAAATAGGGTCTTTGCAGGTATCATCAGACTTTTAAAGATGAGATCATACTGGTTTAAGATGAGCCCTAGCCCAGCATGGCTGGTATCCTTATAAGAAGAGAAGAAAAGAGACAGGCACAGGAGGAGAAGGGGAGTGACGGGGAGGTGGAGATTGGAGTTGTGCTGGGCAAGCAGGAGGCACCAAGGATTGTCACCACCCCAGGGGCTGCCGGGAACGGATCCCCACTCCGAGCACAGGGACGAAACCGCGCCGCCCACGCCTGGATCTCACCCTCCAAGCTCCAGAAACGTGAGAGAATAAATTCCTGTTTTTTTTAAGTCACCCAGTTTGCAGTAGTTTGTTCGGGCAGCCCTGGGAAGCCAATACAGTCAGTCGTATCAAAATGATGTTTCAACAGTTCCTATAATTACTAAACATTCCACTAAGTGTGAGAGCTTGATGTACAAATAAACACAGACTAATGTCTTCCTTTGATCTACATGTTAAAAATAGTATATGTTGATAATAACTCTTAATACATTAATTTAAAATTATGTAACATTTTATATAGAGTGTGTGTGTATTAGATGAATATTCTTGCTTAAGCAGCACCCATTTTTCTGGCTTCAGCACCTGAGTTTCTTCTGGAAAAGCATACTTCACTCCTTCTCTGAGACCACAGGTCTGGGTGCGCTGATCCTGACCCAGACCTGACCCGGGAGGGGCTCCCTGCCCTGCTGTCCTCAGCAGCTAGTTGAAGGATGAGAATGTGACCCAAACCAGTCCAGTTAGGTCCTGGGATGTGCAGGGGAGTTAGAGGGAGGGGGAGCTGTCCTTTTGCAGGTGCAGCTGTTTAACGTGACGTAACTTTGGAGAGAACCGGAGCCACCTTGGCAGGAGCCCCAGACGTAGGTGTGCCTCATTACAAGGGGGAACAGGTGGGACCCCTTCTTGAACCTACAGTTTGGACCCTACTTCCAGCCACGTCTGACGTGAGCTGTAAGAGATTCCTGTAACTTTTCTATCTTTGGCTAAGCCAGTTCTAGTCAATCTCTCTTATGTAGTATCCTAACTGTATAGAAATAGTATCTAGAGACAAGTTGTAAGCAATCCTAGAGTGTTTATGGAGGTTGGGACTAGGCAAAGGGACTCCCAGCCCTTGTGTAAGAAGCTGTAATTCCTGCTTTGTTGCAGGAATGCCCTGTTATGACCCTGGGGTCTCAGAACATGTGCCTGTGAAGCTGGTCCTTTTGGGAACCTGCTAGGTACCCGGGCTTTTTTCCTGAGAATTCTGTATGTTGGTATCGTATATAACTGCATTTTCCCTGAAGCTTTACTGTATATTTCTGTACTGGTCTTGTCATTGTATCAGCAGCTTCAAAACAAAAACAAACATTAAAAAAAGACTTGGAAAGTCTTTGACCTTCTTGAAAACTAAAAATTCACTTTATGTAACTATATTTGGAGAGAGATTCAGGAAAATATTTAATTTAATAAAGTTACGTCAAACTAAGTAGTGGGTATGAACCTGAGATGGTCCTCAGAGGTCAAAGCCACGTCCTCCTGTTACGTTAGCTGTTGCGGGTGACACGTCATCTATGGTGGCTTCTTTGTTTCTCCTCCATTTGGCCCGTCACTGGAGTGTCGGGTGCCGCCGGGGAGCCCAAGCTGTGAATTCGGAGCGTGAACTCGCAGGCAGTGAGCTAACCTGGGCGGCCACGCTGCACAAAGCTCCTGAAGAGGTGGGACAGTGTTGGTGTGAAATCTTGGATGTGGGTAATTTAAATGGACCACAGCCAGTATCTTTACTTTCTCCCCTGTTTTGATGACGACGATTCCCCTCAGTGAGGGGCTCCCTCAGCGGCCATGGTCCCAAATCCTCAACCCAACAGTGTCGTCTGTAAAATGCATAATTTAGAAACCTACGTTGTCACCCTGTGTTACCACTTCATCATGGTCAAGCCCTTTCAGGCAGTAAGAATAAAACAGAGAACTAGACCCAAACTCATCCAGGGAGAAATAAACATTCCAGGTGACCTCTGAGACTAAAATCGCAAAATATTGCATCAATGTGGGTCTCTCAGAATGCTCTGGTTGTTGACCTAACAGGTAACAGGGCAGCCATCCCTGTCCTCCATCAGATGTTTTCAGTGTAAGACCATAGAAATCTAGAAAGCCATATTGATTTTCATTAGAATATAGAATGGTGTCAATATGTGACTTTATAACTTTGCTCACCGTTAGTTGTAGATTTTCATCATAAAGGACAGTATTTGGCAGAGAAGGTTTAAAGAAGGGTATGAGTAGACCCTTCCATTCAAGAAGTTCTGTATTTCAGAGGACAGCACTTTATCACACGTCTCTTATTTGAGAGCCCACTGAATAATAATCAAAATCATCCCAAATAACTGTCAGCAAAAATATTTTAAGGTGATTTTTTGTATTTTCTTCTGTGCCTGGTTTACAGCAGAACTGAAAGATATTTTCAGTTGAACTGTGCCTCAGCACAAGACTGTACCAGGGACAGAAGGAAAGAAACAAGGTCAAGAAGAGATTGCCTTGAAGGAGCAGGAACTCCCAGACCCTTGGGTGTGTCCCATGTAACTTAGAGAACAAAAGCAGATGAAGATAACTGAGGCCAGACCATCAGAATTCAAAGGCCAGGGAAATACACTGACATATCGTCTAGGCACACCAAACACAACTCAGGTAGGTCAGGCAAGTGTGCGTCTTATTAGGAATGTCATGTTCTGTCCGTGGGTAACCACATCAGTAGGGGGAGTCTAATTTAAGTTTTTTGGCAAGATAACATTAAATAGTCTTTCATAAACATTTAAGATGTGAGGATGAAAAACAGGATTATATTGTTGGGGGTTTTGTTGCCGAAGCCCAAATAGGATGTTTATCTTTAATGATTGTGTCTATGCTGTGGTGAAGACTTCAGTTCAGGTCCTGGCTGGTAAGGGATGGGGGTGGCAGAGATGGCTTTGCAGGGAGCTGCCTGCATGAGTGATGTGGAGTTGCAGCGAAAGGTGGTGTTTGCAGAGCTCCTGACAGTAGGCACCTGAGTCGGCAGGACTTAGCCGGCATTGTGTCCCCGTTCAGACAGAGGACCTCTAGCCTTGGAAACAGCGATGAAGATGTGACTGAACTCGGCAGGTGTGGCTCAAGAGCCGGGAAGCTGGGAGGAGCCTGCCAGCAGGCATTGTGGCGGGAAAGGAGACAGAGAACTAGTTACCAGGACTAAGGAAGCTACAGACCAGGTTTCAGGGCCAGAGAGCAGCCTGACACCGCAGGAGAGATACACTGCAGGAGGCGGGTCTGCAGAGCGAGTGGCTTTGGTCCATCCACCTCCCTGTTAAACAGGGACTCTTTAATTTCCTTCTGCGAAGGAAGGGGGTCCTGTTGGGACTTGTCTCATACTCTAGGAGATTATCCATCTATCTATCTAATCATCTATCCATCTATCTATCTATCATCTATCTATCATCTATCCATCATCTATCCATCATCTATCTATCTATCATCTATCTATCATCTATCTATCACTATATCTCTTTATCTGTCTGTCCTATCATGTATGTATCTATCTACCTATCTGTATCTATCATCTGTGTATGTATCTACCTATTTCTATGTCTATCTACGTATCTATATGTTTATGTATGTATATGATGATATACATGTGTATCTCTCATCATCTCTTACGTTATTTCCTCTGCTCTCATGACACTGAAACCTGCCCGCTTTCAGACATCGCCCTTCAGTCCACATATGGGGTCACACTTAGGTGTCGTGATAACCATATAGAAATAATGAAAGCCATAAAGCAAAACAAAAACAAACCAAAAATGTGCCCGTATGTCAGGTCTGTGCGGTCACAGTCTGTAGAAGAAATAGCATTTTTCTGCCTTAAGACTTCACCCCTGTTGTATTTTCCTTCTCTTTGGAGGTGATCTAAGTGTGAATCGGACAAAGTCAGCTCTCTCTTGTTCGCTAATCACTATAGTCTACTTCTATTTTAAACTGATCCTAGATAACTTCCTATCAAGTTTAAACTAATTTATGAAAACAGTATATTTTATCAATGATAGATGTTAATTTGAGAACTAATACATTACTCGAAATATACTTAAGTACAAATGTATTTGTTGACAAAATAATTGCCTGATACAAAAAGAGTCTCAAGATTTTAAAACTGCGTGGAGATAAATTTTTATTCAAAAAATACTTTATTTCACTATGACTTTTATTCCACTATGAAAATGACATCATTGTTGATTAGTTCAAAATATCTATGCCCTTTTAAGTACATTTAGCATTGCTTTATACGCAGATGTATAAGTGGCAGTCATTTTTCTGGCTAGAGCACCACTAGTTTAAGTTAATGGAAATTCTCACAGATACAGATCTCAGAGGCCATGCTTTATCTTTAGTAAAAGTTTGCTATTGGGGGTGCACGTGTGAGAGCTATAGTTTTAATCACAGAACATGGATTGTCTTGCTGAGCTGATAGAAGGGAATTGTCACCATACTGCTGAGTTACGCTCCGCACGGCAGCCCTGTTTTTCATTAGGTGGTTACATGGCCCTCAAGCTGTGCTTTCAGACCTTATCTCCATCTTTCAATTAAGCAAAAGACATTCATTGTCTCCTGCTGAGAAATACAGGGTCGGCTTTTTTATCAGTTATTCCTTTCCATGCCTACTTTCTTTGGTTTTCAGCAGTTTCTTTTTGTTGTTTTTTTATAAATAAACCTTGAGTATTTGGATTCAAAGTTTATCCCTAAATTTCTCAGTTTATTATCTTGCTTGAGAATGACTTTTTGGACATGAAAACTAATAAATATTATTTTATATACATAGAATTAAAAATTTTGTCCCCTATTTCTAGGTTGGCTACACTTTTATTTAAGCTTTCTAGAATTCCAGAGAATTCAGAGGGTTTTCAGAATCTGGAAATCTTTTTGTTCCAATATTCAGATTCTTTCTGAAACTTATTTGTTATAAGACATTTCAGAAAGAAGGTAGTGGCTACTCTGTTACTATTTATTTTCTCATGTTACATGTAATTTCCTGTGGACAGAAGGGAATTCTGAAGTCAGGAGTATATGACAAACATAATAATTTATTATTCAGTGAAACACTGTGATAAAACAGCTGATGAATTTGAAGTGCAATAATCAGAAGAAAGAAGAGGGTTGGTTGTAATTTTATCGAGGAGAATCTTCATCCAGTGAATTCACATGGAGAATTGAGACAGTTTATGGATAACAGCACCTTCAGTAAGTTCATACAAATGTTTCTGGTACCTGGGCAGAGGCAGGCAAGGATACTGCCTTAGCATCCTTAAGCATCCTGGGAGGGGCTGTGCCTTGTGTAGAGACTCACCATGGACCTACCTGCCTTGTTATCCACTGACTCAGCGTAATTCTTCCCCTATATTTCAGGGAATATATGTCACTCAATTTTGCTTTCACTTACTGTCTTCAGATGAGCAAAGACTCCTCCCTCACAGGACGTGTGAAGATTAGATAGTCTTTCTGGGGTGGTGAGGATGGTACTTAGTCCACAGGAAACACTTAACAGTAACAACAGCAGTAATGATGCCTAATAGCATGTTATTAGGTAAGTATAGCTTCTTGACTTACAGTTTTAAAGAACGAATGTACATTTTTTGTTTTCCCAAACATGATGTTACCTTGAGCATTTATTTAAAAATATAAACCCTTAAAAATGCCCAAAGGTAAATTAGTTCTAGTCAAGGATTCCTTTTAGTTTTGAAAAGTCGTGTGTTAATGCTCGGCCCTGCTGATTTCCTGCTGATAAATTAGTGGTCATGTTTCTTGCGATGGTGATGTCATGATACCATGATATTATGACTAACATCTCTGCCAATGGCTTTGAGCTAAATTAAATCACAGCGGTGATAATGCAGCCCTGCTGAGTATCTGTGCTGAGCTTGAGCAGTTGAGAAATAAAACCATTAGTCGTAATTGAAGAATTCGGGTTTCTCTGTAGTAGTTTTTCACAGGAAACTAAAGAGGATGAGTCCAAATTGGCCCAAAATCACACGATAATCACTCCTTATTGCCTCATTAGCATCTTAAGAGATAATGACAGTGGAGACCTTTAGTGTGTTTTCCCGAACCTAAATAGAAATGCAACTGATAATTTTTAGAGTTGGAGACAGAACAAAATGTCATTAAAGTCAGGCTCTTTTCTTCTCAGCTTTTTTATGTTGCTGTTGTTGTTGTTTCCTACGATAGTTAAGAAAACTGAGTTGAAATAAACCCGTGTGTCTTGGTAGAACACCTGTATCCTTTCTTTGTGGAGCTGGGCTTACCTGTGAGCACGCCTCCTGTCTGTGTCAGGTCTCAGCCATGAGTTACAAGCCTTGACTGGGCATGTAGCACCCACAGAGGTGGATGCACGATGTTCCGTGTGACCTTAGGAATCACACAGGACAGTTACATGACTTTACTGACGTTGAAGCCAGAGTTCAGCAGTGTTATAACCTGTGAGGCTGGCGGACTTCCAGCCCTGGGTCCCGTCCTCCAGTTCTCCTTTCCTGCCAGTGACAGCTGGCGTGCCCACCAGCATTGCCACCTGCACCTTTGCCTCTGAAACACCAGCTGGTAACTGAACATCTTTATAGTCAATAATTAAGTCATGTGCAAAAATTGGACACTTCATGTTTACTTCACATACCTGCTCCCCCCCGCCCCGCCCCTCAAAAAATGCCCTAAAATCTTGACTTTATTTAATGGCGGTGGATTTCTTGTTTCTCAGGCTTGTACGTTGGGACTGTTTCAGCCTCTTCCTCTTCTTCATTCAGATTCTCTCTTAATTTGTTGAAGTAAATCAGCAGCTGCTCCTGCTGTGGTGAGTTTATATACATTGTGACCTTTAGTGTCAAGCAAAATAAATCAACCCTGGCTGAGCTGAGCACGGAGGTAATGGCTAGAGTGAGAAGTAGCGTCGTCTGGATCCTGTGCTGGTCCAGATGACAAATCCCGAGGAACTAGATCTCATGGGTAGGTCCAGGTCTCACGTTCACTCCGTGACTGAGGTGTTTAGGCCCTGTCACTGGAGCAGAAGCATGTTGAGGTAATGGGGGGCAAACCTGAGAGGGAGGCAGGCCTGTGACAGGAGGAGGGTGGCTCAGGAAGGGAGGTTCCACACCTGTTTTCCTCCTGTTGCTCCGTCCCCGGGCGATCACACTCTGCTCCGGGCTTGGTCTTTGCTTCTAGACTTCCTTTACTCTGCCCTTCAGTCCACAGGAGGTGGGCGGCATCCTACGACAGAGCTTCAGTTTCATGAACTAAACGTCTCTTCTCCCATCTCCACACTTTCTCTTCACCGTGCGTGGCTTTGTGGTAGGTGAGCCGTTCACCACTTACATCATTGATATTGGGATGTGTCCGTCAACACTTTGATCCCAGAACATGTGACGTTTAGGACCTTACATTGCTCTTAGAGAATAAAATATGTTAGTCAAGTGAAGGAATATTTGTGTTTGCGGAAGATAATGAATAATAAAGGAGACATTCTCTTTGTCCTCAACACATGTGACTATCCCTTTACTGAAATAGCTCAGCCATATAATAAAACAATTCATGATAGACTATAATACATGTAGGGTTTATTCTATTCATGTTGTCTTTTCTCATATCTGTAATATAGTACCCTGTGACAGGCTAGGACTCAATCAGTATGAAAATATTATTAGACCAGATGTTTTATTAATTGGATGCTATTCATCTGAGTATAAAAATATAGGAATTTGTCTTAACATTAAGGTGAAGATTAAACTCAAATTAATTAACTTCTGATGAACTTTACTTTTTAAGTTTAGTTTGTAGATTATGCCTCAAAGATATGATATGGTAAGTAAAATATGAAGAAGGGAAAATAGGAAAGCTACAGTCTCGTTGAACTCAGGACCAGCAGAGCAGACAGCCTGCGCTGTGGGTTCAGGTCTGACCCAGTACAGAGGCGACCAGCAGCTCTGCTTACCGGGCGATGGTTAAAAGTGCTCTTGCAGGGAACCCTGTGTAAGAAGCAGGAGTAATGTTTGCAAACAGCAACTTCCTGAAGGCAGCTCCCGCTCACGTAAAGCTGTGGGCTAGAGCAGGAGGGAGACTCATGTGCAGGGTTGGGACAGACCTCTACGGGCTGTAAGCTCAGTGACTAGATAAGTGATATCAGCAGCAGGGCTTCTGGATGGAACTTGGACCTGTTTTGATCCCAGTTCTTGTTTGGGAGCCTCAAAGGCCCAAATGCAAACAGCCCCTCAAAGCATGGAGGGACGCAGGGAAGGAGACAGAGAGGAGAGAGAGATTATTCTGGTCAAGATGAGCCTTCAAATCAAAGTTGTAAAAGACACGAGGGAAAATAAAGCAGAGAAACATTAATAAAGGTAATTAGCAGGATCGGAAAAATTAACACTAACTACATATTGAAGGACCTATTTCAAGAGAAGAATCAAATTCTGGCAATTGAGTAGAATGAGTAACTTAAGTGCTAATAAACTCCAAGTGTTAACTTCCGAGTGTACATGGTAAACCCCAGTATAAGACAGATGGGGGCCAAAAACGTTGAAGCAGTTAAAATGTCCATTTTGCATCATGTAAGCTCAGAAACTTCCAGGCAAGTCTCTGTGTCCTGTTGTCCCTGGGCCCATCCGTGCCTTCCAAAATTATCTTCCTTTGTGCTGCCGTGTGGGTCCCTGGTGGTGGTCTTTGACCTGTCTCTGTAGGGTTGTGGAACATTCTGGCCACGTGGCTGCTGTAACTACCAGGACGGTGGCTGTGAGTCCAGGAATCTCCCAGTTAGTTGGTGCCAGTTTTGTCCTCCTGACCTGGGGAGACCGAGCAGGGAGACCAGGGCAGGTGTGGGACTCTCCTTCTGACGTTTCCCTGCCCTGTCTTCCTCGCCTAAGTCACCATCCCTGGATGAGAACTTCAGGACCCGCCTTGAGAACGTGTCTGGGAGAAATGGGACCAGTTGCCCGTCACTGTTTACTTACATTTGCATTCAGAGGGTTGATGCGTGGGCATCACCAGATTTTACTATAATCGTTTTCCCTAACATTTTTCTCCCACCAGGACCAGCTGGCAAGAAATGGCAGCAGTGAAATTTGGGTGATTTCTTTATAAGTAAATTATTTAAGACAAGTTAAATAAAAATGCAATGAATGAGTAGATGTTAATTTTCCTGTCTTCGGAATAGTAAATACTTGCCCTAAAAAAAAAATCATTTGATTTATTATTTCAAACAATGAGTTTGTAAAGTCTGAACCTTTTGTTTAAAGATTAATTTTTTTCAAGCTCCAACATTCTTACAGTCTATACTTCATGAATTGCATAAAATAATAATATTTTGTTAATCCGGTTTCAATACATGATGCAATTCACCTACTGTTTCTGCAGTTACACGCTCAGGAAACTCACCTGGTTTAGTGAATCTAAGAGATTGTGAGACATTTTCAGCTCCTCCCTCACTGGTACCGTCCGCTTTTTCCTCTGGCCTTAAGAAATGGATGCATCCCGCCTCACCACCTGCCTTTTCTCCATGCTGCCGGGACTAATTGTGCCTTGATTGTTGTTTTATTTGATTTCGTGGGTTTTAGAGGTGAGCAGGTTTTTTTCCTTTTCTTTCTTTTCTTTTATTACTTTATTTTTTATTTTATTTATTCTACGCCACGCCCTGAGGCATGCAGTATCTTAGTTCCCCCACCAGGGATCGAACCTGTGCCCCCTGCAGTGGAAACGCGGACTCTTAACCCCTGGACCGCCAGGGAAGTCCCTTCTTTTTCTTTCGGCAGTGAGAAATCAGGAGATGTTTATTTTTGTAGAGAAGAATGATGTTAAACAATGTTATTAGAAACAATGTGTACTCAAGACACTTTTAATATTCCTGCAAAGGTGGGGACGGGGATGTTATAGAGAAACCTTGAATTTATGCTGCTGTTCTTTTTGGAAACTGACAAGTACTTTTCCACCACTTCTCCCGGAGGCTCAGTAAACTTCTCATCTGCCTGACAGTCCTAGCACGTGACCGGCTGACAGAGTATTTCCTGCTGGGCGATGGGGACTCCGTCTTCCAGGCCGCCTGCCACCTGCCCGGCGGGCTGGGTTCTGTGAGGTTGGCCCCTAACAGGACCCACTTAGCACATCAGCACCTGTCAGGGAGGCTCTCGGCTGTGTGTCAGGGCAGGGAGGTCGGGGGCCTCCACTCAGTGGACGTTCCCTCCAGCTTCGTCCACAGGTGTTTCCAGGAGCTGTCCGGTCGCTTGTCTAGGACACACAACACATGTCGCCGTCGTGGCCGACATCCTAAAGCCCCGGGAGGTCCCCCTCTCAGCTGAAATAAGGATGTACCACGGGGCTGTGAATGCAAGAAGTCTGTGACGGTGCTGCTCTCTTTTCCTTACATTCGGCCTGTTAGATGCAGTCTCAGGGTTACAACCACTGAGCACAAGAAGGTCAGAGAATGTGGTGAAAATGATGCTTCAGTTTCATGATGGTTGTTACATGGTATTGTTCTCATTCTGTTCCTTTTATTTCCTGATAGCCTAGTCAGAAAGATACATTTCTGATATTTACTATTAACAACGACGCAGCCGTTCATCGCTGCTGATTCCACGTGTTTGATGTGGAGCCGCATCTTGTCGTTCTCGGCTTTTGTGCCGGGACTGGATGCTGCTCTGGTCTAGGCCTGATCGGATCCCATCGCCTTGTCCATTACAAACCCAGAAGAGTGTCTGCGAAGACTTTTTGAATGTTTTGGATATTTGGATAAATGCCTCAGTCAACAAACATTTCCAGTGTCTTTAGATTTCTAACTTAGGTGTTTGGGGCTGTTAACTTGCTGGTTGTCACGCGCAGTAAAGCCAGGCCCCTGACGTCGGGTCGTGGTGAAGGAAAGTGCAGTGTTTATTGCAGGCGCCAAACAAGGATTGCAGGGCATCTAGTGCTTAAAGCACCCAAACTCCCCGGAGGCTTTCGGGGAAGGGATTTTAAAGACAGAGTGAGGGAAAGTGTTACGGGGTGTGTGATCAGCTCGTGGACACTCTTCTGATTGGCTGGTGGTGAGGTCATCGGGAATCAGCATCATCAACCTGGTTCCAACTGGTCTGGGGTCTACATGCTTGTGGGCAGCCGACAGTTAACTTTTCCCACCTGGTAGGGGCTTCAGTATCTGCAGAAGAGCTCAAAGGCCATGGCTCAGAAAATTATCTATAGTCCTGGAGGAGGAACCAAAGGTCCTTGACTTTGTGCAGTGGCTAAAGTATTATTATTTTGTCTTGTTTGACTATTTTCCTCTCTTTCTGGAATTTCTCATTTTTCTGATTAAATTTATTCTTTGTAACTCGGGGAAGGCCAAGGAAGCTAAAGCTTTTCGACAAACAAGAGGCAGGCAGAGGACATGGTAGGGCGTCTGGACATGGGTAGGCCCCAGAGGGTCCTGTGTGGTTACAATGGCAAACCACTGATCTGGTAGGTCAGTGCTAGAGGTGCGGTCCTCTAGAAGATAGCAGTTAGTCATTTTCATTTGTACCAGCTGAATAAGCTGACTGAAAAGGGCTGTGAGTATCAGAAAATGCACTGTCCTCTGATTTCACTGTGCTGGTTGTGTGGAATTTAAGCTAATCACGCTGAGTCGGTGGCAGTCAATGGAATCTTCGTTTAACAACCGTCAGATCCATGCTTTGCAGAGGACTGTCTTTTGTAAGCGGTGATATTAACTGGAAACGACAGACTGAAGGCTGAGGGAGACCCTGGAGGCCCACTCACCTGCCGGGGTCATTATCGTCGGGCTTTGTCAAGATGGTCTGTTACGGTTGTGTCCACAGCTGTTTGAGCGCCATCGACCTGAAAGAAAGGATATTGGACAAACACTTTAAAAGCTTTAACTCATAAAATGGGTTCTGAAGATGACTATGTCTATTAAAAAGCATTTAGTTATGATTTCTACTAATTCGTTACTTCAGCCAGTATTATCACTGGTTCTGTAAAACCCTCTTCGTTTTAAAGGTCTGGGCGCACTTAAAACCTCTTTCCATGTTTAGGATGTTAAGATCCCAGCGGTTACATGGAAGTCTTTTGTGGACGTTACCAACAGCCTGTAAGTGCAGATTTGAGAAAGCGAGATCTAGTTCTGCATTCTTTTTCCTGTCATTACTTGATTTTCATGGACTTTACCTGTCCTTAGTGTACAGTATTTACCTTATAAAAGAACATGCTTCACTGATGGGGAAGGCTTGATTTTCAGTATCTAAATTTCAGGTGAAATGTGTCATCTTTGATTTTTGATTGTGTCCTCTGCTGGGCTGAGGTAGTTCGTGGAGAAGGCCTTAAATATTATCTTGGAGAATGCAGATTTTTCTTTTGAAAGCCTCGTAAAAAGGAGGAAATGAGGCTTTCCTCATTTTTATTGATGCATGATTTACATAAAATAAAAGGAAATAAATTAAAATGTACAGTTTGATCCATTTTCGTGGATGCAGATCATTGAATTAATACCACCTCAGTTGAAGTAGAAATAGAGAACAAACCTTCCTCACACTGTCTGCTCTGCCCGCTCTCCCACCCCCCGGCCCCGTCCCACGTCCTGCCCTGACCCAAGCCATCCCTGCTCCGAACCGTTCGGACTTCTTTCATTTAATTTAGTTTAGCTTGCTCTAGAATTTGGTGTACATGGAACTACACTGTGTGTATATCTCATGTCTACTATTTTTTGCTCGGTATAATGTTTTTGAGACTTAGCCAACATTTTTGCGTGTTTCGGGGGTTTTTTGGGGTCTGTTTTATTGTTGGGTGGTATTCTGTCTGCATGACAGTGATTTGTTGATTCACTCCTCCGCTGATGGGTATTTGAGTTCGTTCTTGTAACTGTGGATGCCACGAACATTTTTGTAATAGTCTTTTTGTGAACATGCAAAAAAATTATCTTGGCTGAATTCATAGACGTAGTGTGGTTTAACTGTATAACAAAGCGCTGAACTACGTTCCAGAGAGGTCGTGCAGGGCGTCAGTTTATGTCCTGTCATCTCTCAACCCACCTTCCTCTGCAGCCGTGGAGCTGGATCCGGGAGCACGTGGCCTTTGTAGCCAACACAAAGTTCAGCTTTGTCAGTAGAGGGGCTGCAAGGGCGTTGCGTGGGGGGGGAGCTTTTCTGTCTGGTTTCTCCTTATGTCTTGGCAGGGGTACATGATGGAGGCAGGCAGGCGTCCCCACCCCAGCTGCATCCCATGGTAGGCTTGCACACCCCAGGCTCAGGGGACGCCTCACACCCCAGGTCTTGCACTGGAGAACGGATGCCCGGTCCCCACGGGCACACTCCTGTCAGCGGCAGCCGAGCCGCACGTGGGTGGAGGCTTCCTGGTGCCCCCCAGCTGCAGTCCCTCCCTCCAGCCTGGGTGCACCCGTACCAGCCATGGGGGCAGTGGGACGGTGTTGCCTGCTCTCCAGAGACTGTGGACCAGCCCCTTCCCGTCAGCCAGATGCTCAGGCGCCCAGCGGGTGGTAGCTTTCTCCAGCGAGGTCTGCATCCCACGTCTGGGAGGAAGCGCGGGTTCCTGGTTCAGTTCGTCCCCTTTGCTCTGCCTCAGCATCAGATGTTTGCCTCTGTTTCCGGAGGAAGCGTGTAGGTGCTTAGAAGCCCTGATTGTGTCTCTTAGGGATTAGCCTCATCGTCCTCTCAGAAAGAGTGCATGTGGACGATATCGTTTTTCCTTTTAAATAGGCAAAAACGGAAGAGTAGAGTTTACTTCGGGAAGCAGTGAGCTTAGAGCCAGCGGCCTGCTCAAGGGCAGAGGATGGCTCAGGGGAGGTGCTTGCAGCTGCCTGGCAACTTACAGAAGTTTTGTAGGACTTTCATAACTGTCCCTTAGAATACAAACAGGAATGGGCAAATGGAGTACTTTCTGTACATCTGGAAATATTCTAGGCAGTTAACACACATTTATGCAAAGTCACATAAACATATTTTCAACTCAGTGCTCATTTTCTAAATTATTTCTTATTTTTTAATGTCACGGCTCCCAGGTCAGTTAAAGCACAAAATTATAGAATATGTTATTTTATATTTTAGAATTAGCCCAATTTCTTCCATTTATAGATGAAGACATTGGGTATAGAATAGTTAGGGGACATAATCAGGAACTGTAGGTAAACATTATTTCATAAGACAAGCTGTTGTTGTATTTTTAGGGACTTTTCCTTATGATTCTGTTTCAGGCAACCCTTTAGTAAATGTGAACCAAATCATAGGTATGTTTAGCTCTAATATTGGAAAGAAAATCCCAGATATAAACCTTTATGATGGAGATTAAATGTCATCATCTTTATATATGAAATAATAGATTTGAAAATGGAAACCAGTAAAAATAATGAGTTTTACACATAACCAATTTTTCTGGAATGCATCTACTTTATAAAAGAAACACTATTAGCATTTATCACTTTAAGAGTCAATATGATGTATTGACAAAGAAAAAGAATGATAAAGAACTGAAGAGAATGGTGTTGAAAATCTTCATCAGTCTTTGACTAGAGCAGAACAACTCTAGGAAGAGATTCTGCCTTGTGGTGGCTCCTGGAGTTTTCATTAACTTTGATTGATCAATGCAGTAGTCAGTTGCATTTAATACACCTTTATAAGATAGGATATTACTGAAATAAACACTCTTATATTTGATATATATTTATTACAAAATAATCAAGCCATCGCATCTGAATCTGCGAGTTGTGTAGACCTCCACATGTACTGTTTGTAGTGGGGACTCCAAGTTAAGAGTGTGTGGATTTTATGTAACTGAAGTGATAGTAAGGTTTCAAACTAAGAAAGTCACTGCAAAGACTTGAGGCTACATTTAATCACATTTAGCACCATAAAATTGGCTGTCAAAAGTCTAATTAACTCTCAGGCATTAGTCTTGTTTTCCACACTGCTCACTTGCACAGCCTTTCATTATAACATCTGGCAAGGTTTAAAAAATTCCCTAGAAGACCACTTCTTCCTTTAGTTTCACAGCGTAGAGTTATAGTGAAGTGAACTATTGTTAGAAAAGCAACAAAAGCATATTTGATGCTTCGTAATTGAACCATGAGGAAGGTTTTTAATCTCATTTTCGGGTTGCAGGTTACTTCATTTTTTGTAAAAGCATCCAATTAAGCTTAAAGAGACAGGTTCCCGAGTGAATGCTGATACGTATGTTGATTTTACTGTATAGTGATGTTGACATTTTTCCAAAATTAAAACCCAACTCTCAGTGGCACAGTTCACCTGCTCTTAAATCATGATGAATATCCAACTGAGTCTTTGTTTTCTTGGTTTTATTCCAACTGCTAAAGAGTTCTCTTATCACCTAAATATGCTTTATGTTAAAAATTGAAATTCAGAAGAAGGGTGCATTTGCTTAGATGTTCGCTAGACTAGCTGGAGATAAACATTCCAAAGCACAAAATTTTGATGATAACGAAATATTATAATGTTCAGGAGGTAAAGAATGATCGCCTGCATGGACGGCGAGCAGACGTACTAGTTAGTGGCATCTTATGGCAAAAGAACATGAAATAATATCTTCATTGTGGTAAAGAACAAATAATTATCAAATAAAGTTCCAGACACAGCTAAATTATCCTTTAAGAGGGATTGAAAAATAAAGATACATTCAGAAAAATAAATAAATATCCAAGGCAGAGCACAAATTGTGCTTGTTGAAACAATCACAAAAGGATGTGCTTCAACAAATAGAAGGAAATCATACAAGAAAACCCAAAAGGAAGAGTGAATTGCAAGAAGAAATGATGGGCATAAATTGGTAGAGTTGATCATTTTAGATGAGCTATGTCAGTAAAAATAATAATAAGAGAAATAATGACTAATTTGCAGGGGTGGGGTGGTAACGTGTGGTGTAACTAATAGAAAATGGTGAGGAAACTGAATGTCAAAGATTTGGTGCTGATGTGTTCGAAGGTCCTAGTTCCCTTCAGAAGGAGGACGAACTACTTACTCTATGGGTATTCTTATCAGTTATGCCAGCTGTGCATGTAAACATCTAAAGGAAACAACTAAAGAGATGTCATAATGTCCAAACTAGCAGGAAGGACAAAGGTACTCAATGAATAAAATAACAACCAATACACTATGAGGCAGGAAAGGGGAAAGAAAAGCAAAGGAAAAAGAACACCGCAAAATAGAAAGCACAAAATAACGTGATAGAAAAGAGTCCAATTATATAAAGAAAATTACAATAGGTAAAACAGAAAAAGAGATAAATTGTTTTAGGTTGGGCTTCTAAATCCACCTAAGGGTTTTGAAAGCTGCCTTTAAAATATGAAAATTAAGAATTGAAAAATAAAGGGATTGGAGGAAAAGTTCACCAGGAAAATACACATCAGAAGAAGAAAAGCAGTTACAGCAATATTAATGTCGGACAGAATCTACATAGTGGAAGGGAGGAGCAGGAAGTTTCTTCAGTGGATTCAGGTTGCTGCCTCAACACACCTGTTCAAACCAGGCGTTGCCTGAGCCCCTGAAACCATTTCTGCTCTGCCCTGTGGTCACCCTTGGCCCCGTGCCCATCTTCCTCATCCCTTCTCTGCTGGACGTTTTCTGAGTTTCCCTGTTGATCACGTATTGTTCAGAGCAGCTCCAGATTCTTGTGTGTGACAAACCTCATTACACCACTCCCCAGCTCAAAATCCCTCGACCACGTAGCATTACTGACAAGGTGAAACTCCAGTGGGTCAGAAGCTTCCATCTTCGTCTCCAGTGTTTTTCCACACTACTTGCTGGTATCACCCACATTTGCATTTCACTGGTCCTGAACTACCTGTCACTCCCTGAATAGGGAACCCTCTCACCATTATATAATCCCTTCATCTGCGTGTGTGTGTGTGTGTGTGTGTTCCCACAAAGCTAAATACACACACACACACGTATATGATTTACACCCAACAGTGTATTCTACTTACCTATTTATTCGTCTCTCTTCCAGTAAAAGGGTTGAGTCTGTGGGGAACACGTAGGGTATGTGGTGTCATGTGTGCTGAAATGCAATAACCCACTTCAGGAGCAGAATGAAAAGAATGAAATTTTGCTATTTGCAGTAACATGGATAAGTCAGACAAAGAAAGACTTAATATGTGGAATCTAAAAAATACCACAAACTAGTTAATATAACAAAAAAGAGACAGACTCACGGATACAGAGAACAAACTCGTAGTTACTAGTGGGCAGGGGAGTAAGAGGTACAAACTATTAGGTATAAAATAGGTTACAAGTATATATTGTACAACACAGGGAATATAGCCAGTATTTTATGATAATTATAAATGGAGAGTAACCTTTAAAAATCGTGAATCACTATGTTGTACACTTGTAACTTATATAATATAAATCAACTATACTTCAGTAATAAAAGGAGAAAAAAAATGATATCAGTTAAGTCCTCAGGTTAGTACATATCAATGAGAAAGATTATTGAATTATTAGATTATTATTATTAGATTAGTAGATGAAGAAAAGAATATAACCAAGTGAACTGAATGCACTAGCTGAAATCTTCCTAGGTGTGGTTTTACTGGGTGATTGAGAGAAAGTTAAAAACACTAATGCAGGATAGAATAGGATTAGGGAATTTGAAAACGATGGAAAGAGTGGAGCGCAGCGGGGGGAGGAGATGGTTTTATCCAGCCTCTAAGATACAGGATTGGTTCTGATCCATGGGCTTCAGCCAAGAGGAAGATGGCTGTGTTACTGTTGTGATTTCAAGAATGAAATCTCAGGCATCTGTATTTATAGCCTGTGATGTTTTATAGTTGTAAGCTGCCAACAATGTGAGTTCTACTCAAAAGTACAGATGGGTAAAATCCCATGCACAGAAAGTGTCTTTTTCTTGTTGCAGATTCTCCGTACGGGCTTCCTCTTGTTCACTTTCTGTTATATTTTCCGTCTCTTGACAAATGCTCTTGCTCTTTTATTTGATCATTTATGTAAAGTTTTATGCCAAACTTGCATTAAATTCTTTTTCATGTGCTGTATTTGCTCTGATAATTTCCTTCTCACTGTACATCAAATTTTGAGTTCTGATCTATCTTATTAAATAGATGTAACATAAGAGGGTCATGGAACTTTTGAAAATTACCTAATGTGGGCTGTATAAAGTAAAGAAAACTGAAAGAAATAACTAACTATAACTATTAATAGTCTTCATTCAAGGGCTTCCCTGGTGGCGCAGTGGTTGAGAATCTGCCTGCCAATGCAGGGGACACGGGTCCGAGCCCTGGTCTGGGAAGATCCCACATGCCGCGGAGCAACTGGGCCCGTGAGCCACAACTGCTGAGCCTGCACGTCTGGAGCCTGTGCTCCGCAACAAGAGAGGTCGCGATAGTGAGAGGCCCACGCACCGTGATGAAGTGTGGCCCCCGCTTGCCGCAACTAGAGAAAGCCCTCGCACAGAAACGAAGACCCAACACAGCCAAAAATAAAATAATAAAATAAAATAATAATAAATTTAAAAAAAATTTTTTAAAATAGTCTTCATTCAAAGTACAATTAGATTAGATTAACCATGATAGTTTTATATGTACTATATAGTGTTTTATTTCAAAGTGGAAACACTCCTTTTTTAGAATGATGTCCTAGATTAACTATATCAACAATGAGTATATGACATGTACGTATACAAGGCACAGTTGTAGGTGCAATGTCATTGTTTAGTTGTTAGACAGAATTCTTTAATTTTAATCAATATTTAAAAGTCATATTAATAATTAAAAATCAAAATAGACTAAGGACTAGAAATAGCTCAAGACATTTTTAATGTCTACTAAGTTATTGTATGTTTTTCTTTTATGTTGTCCAGCAAGAAATCATGATTCTGAGGTATAATAGTTTTTTAATTAGTGACGGTTTAAACTGTGACAGTATAATGAGAATGTTCCAGAAATTTGCATTTTCATACTGAACAAAGAATGCTTAACGTTTTATAGGGAATAAAATAATATAGTTTATCTTAATTTTTGATACTACTTAGAAATTAAGAGAAAATATAATTGAGTTAATCATTGCTTGTCAGAAAGTATTTTGCTTAGACTGGAGGAAATGGGAGATTTGTGTTGCAAATACATGTGTTTAATGTCTTGACCATTTTATTGGATTGCCCAAAAAGTTCATTCGGGTTTTTCCGTAAGATCTTTTTGGCCAACCCAACATCATGCTGTGTCTGTTAGGGAGTATTTTATCAAATATATGTGTTCATATTCTTTATTTTAAACTTCATGTTTGTTTGAAATCTCAAATAAGAGTTTTACACAGATATACTTTGTATTTTTTTTTTTAATAAATTTATTTTATTTATTTATTTTTGGCTGTGTTGGGTCTTCGTTGCAGTGCAGGGGCTTCTCATTGCGGTGGCTTCTCTTGTAGCAGAGCATGGACTCCAAGCGCACGGGCTTCAGTAGTTGTGGCTCACGAGCTGTAGAGCGCAGGCTCAGTAGTTGTGGTGCACAGGCTCAGTTGCTCTGCGACACGTGGGATCTTCCCGGACCAGGGCTCGAACCCGCGTCCCCTGCACTGGCAGGAGGATTCTTAACCGTTGCGCCACCAGGGAAGCCCTATACTTTGTATTTTTAAAGGAAAAAATATGTATCTATCTATATCTGTCTATATGCAATATATATACACATATATCTGTTTATATACATATTTTATTGAATTCATTGATTGTCAAAATGAACTCATTTATTTAGGTTATTGACTAAATATTCCTAAGGTTTAACATATTCATAAAACTAAGTTCGATTCATACACCAGATATTAGCTCTAGTTTACCTACGTTTGTCTACAAAAGACTGGCTCAAATCTACATTTCATGTCCAGTGAAAAGCCCAGGGTCCTCCCAAATACTTTTTAATATTCCAAATGCACATTCTTCTGGTCACCCTGGCTTTATTCTTCTACATGCACTGGAGTTTTATTTTCAGCTTGCTATCTTTCATGGATTCTTTCTCTCAACTTTGACCTGTACCCAAACTGGACACTCAGCCTTTTCCTTATCTAAACCAATTCCCTCTCTGGCCTCCCCCCCATAATAAATCACAACAAAATATCACTAACCATCAACAGTAGAGATCACCAATAGCTGTATTATTTAAACTAGAGAAAAGGTGTCAACAACACAACGCCTATCAACTAGTGAATGGATAAATAAATGTAGAATAGCCATGCAATGGAATATTATTCAGCAACATAAAAGAATGAAGTAAGCATGCAGCTATAACATGGTTGGACCTTGAGAACATTGTTCTAAATGAAGGAAACCACTCAGAAAAGACCACATATTATATGATTCCATTTGTATGAAATCTATAGAGACAGAAAATCGATTAGTGAGTGCCCACTGTAGGTAGTTGTCATAGGTTGGGAGAATAAGGGTGATAAATAAAGGGTATGGCTATTTTTTTGAGGTGATAATACTATTCTAAAATTGATTAATAGTTTTACAAATATGAATATACTGAAAAAACATTGAATTAATTTTTATTAAAATATAATTGACTTACAGTATTATATTCGTTTCAGGTGTACAACATAGTGCTTCAGTATTTCTGTACATTGTAAAATGAGCACCTCAGTAAGTCTAGTTACCATACGTCACTGTACAAAGTTATTACAATACTGTCGAGTCTATTCCCTATAAGGTTCCTTACATCCTGTGCCTTATTTACTTTGTATCTAGAGGTTTGTACCTCATTTCATGTTTTCCACTCATCCCCTCACACCCCCTCCCCTCTGGCAACCACCAGCTTATTCTCTGTATCTGTAAGCCTATTTCTGTTTTCTTATGTTTGTTCATTTGTTTTGTTTTTTAGATTCCACGTATAAGTGTAATCATACAGTATTTATCTTTCTCCATCTGACTTATTTCACTGAGCATAATAACCCTCCAGGTCCATCCATGTTGCTGCAAATGGCATTATTTCATTCTTTTTTATGGCTGAGTAATATTCCATTGTATATATGTACCACATCTTCTTTATCCATTCATCTGTCGATGGACACTTAGGTGGCTTCCATGTCTTGGCTATTGTAAATACTGCTGCAGTGAACACAGGGTGGCATAGATCTATTCAAATTTGTGTTTTTGTTTTCTTTGGATAAATACCCAGGAGTGGGATTGCTGGATCATACGGTAGTTCTATTTTTAGTTTTTTGAGAAACCTCCATACTGTTTTCCACAGTGGCTGCACCACTTTACATTCCCACCAACAGGGCACAAGGGTTCCCTTTTCTCCGCATGCTCTACGCAGTACTTGTTTTTTATTGTCTTTTTGATAACAGCCATTCTGACAGGGGTGGGTGAGGTGATATCTCATTGTGGTTTTGATTTACGTTTCCCTGATGATTATTGATGCTGAGCGTCTTTTCACATGCCTGTTGACATCTGTATGTCTTCTTTGGAAAACGTCTGTTCAGGTCTTCTGCCCAATTTTAATTGGGTTGTTTGTTTTTTTATTTAATTTTTTTTTTAAATTTATTTATTTTTGGCTGTGTTGGGTCTTCGTTTCTGTGCGAGGGCTTTCTCTAGTTGTGGCAAGCGGGGGCCACTCTTCATCGTGGTGTGCGGGCCTCTCACTATCGTGGCCTCTCTTGTTGCGGAGCACAGGCTCCAGACGCGCAGGCTCAGTAGTTGTGGCTCACGGGCCTAGTTGCTCCGCGGCATGTGGGATCTTCCCAGACCAGGGCTCGAACCCATGTCCCCTGCATTGGCAGGCAGATTCTCAACCACTGCTCCACCAGGGAAGCCCAGGTTGTTTGTTTTTGATGCTGAGTTGAATGAGGACCCCTGGGCTAGGGAGACCCATGAGGGGCTCAGATCCCTTGCTCCTTGGGGAGAACCTCTGCAGTTTTGATTATCTTCCCTTTTGTGGGTTGCCAACACAGGGGTGTGGGTCTTGACTATACTGCAGATTTTAAAATTTAAAAGAATGTATCATATAAATCGTATAGTGTGTGAGTTACATTGCAGTAAAACTGATATTTAAAAAAAAAAACACCACAGCAACAAACTACACAGTTTTGTGCTGGCAACCACCAAGATAGAGGTTTTTTTCTGGAGATGCAGTAGTTCAGATGTCAGGCACAAACAGTTTAAAAATGAAGATACAGCTCGTTTCCTACCATGATGCACTCAGGCAGCCCTGCATACAGCTGTAGACTTTTCTTGGAGATCCCAAGACTCTAATGTCCACTGACACCCTTTTGGGTTTCAGCCTTTTTTTCCTACCCACCTGCATCCATCCGGGAAAAGCGGAAGTATAATTTATAATTCTTCACTGATACAAATATTGCAGCAACACACCCTACCTTCATTTCTCCACCTTGAATGCTTAGAAGGCAGTAGCAACTACAGAGAGTTTTGGTCGTCAGGTTTCTGTTTTGATCACACATTGTCTGATCACAGGGGTTTGTGCATTTCAGCTTCTGAACAGAATGGATGAGACTAAACTACAAATCTCTATTGACTCTGTGTTACGTGAGTGGAAACAAAAGTACCTCTTAATAGAGGAAGAACGTGAACAAAATTTACAGCTGAACGCTCTGTAAATTCCCTGATCAAATTGTGTTTGATGAGATTAGAACCTCCATTGTACAGAAACTTATTTTAATGTTTTCTGTGCAATCTCTTTCTTTTTTTTTTAGCTCTAGACCCAACTAAAGACCCGTGCTTAAGGCTGAAATGTAGTCGCCACGAAGTGTGCATTATTCAAGGTTCTCAGACCGCAGTCTGCGTTGGTCAGCGGAGACTCACGCACAGGTAACCTCGTAACTCAGTCCCACTGACTGAATGGTTTTGTACCAGGAGTTACTGCAGAGTGTAAATGTTTGGCAACATGTGCTAAGCTTTGATCCAGAGTTTACTGAAACAGTTGCAAAACCTTGGCTAATACAATCATGATTCACTTGGGTTAAACATTGTTATCAGTCAGAATTACTCTAGATTATAGAATTTAGGCATATACTGTTAGAGAAAGAGGATTTTGTGAAGATTGTGTTAGAGGGCTATCTATATCTGCATACTTATACTTTTTTCAAGTTTAAGGAAAGTACAGTTTGGGTATCTTCTAAGTATTTCTGCATATGCCAACCCAAAAGTCCTGTATCCCTCAGGGGAGAGTTAGAAACAAAGTTAATAGGAAAAAAAGTGAATGATTGATGTTTATTAAAAAAAAAGATGAAAAGTCACAAATAGAGGTCTGGGTGTTCAAGGAAGCACTGGTACTGCTGAAGCCCTGGGGTCTGTTCCCTGAAGGCTGACACAAAATCCTAAGAGGAGAAGAGAGTGTTTAAATATCTTACGTGAGGGTCAGGACTGCTTCTGTAGGGCAGGCTGCATGTGGAGAAGTGTCAGTAATTTAGAAACAGGCTGTAGAGTTTGGTGCTGCGTCAGGATGGGAACATGGCACGACCCACAAAGTGCAAATCACTGGGTAGCTGACTGAGGCGGCAGGTGTGCCCACTCCCTCTGTTACTCTAAAAGGAATTCTCTTTACGAGAATGCTCTCTTCTGTGATAGTGGCTGTGATTCATGTTTTGTTTTTACATCAAATGAGCAAGAGAATTTCGCTATTTCAGGGGTGTTCAGAGACAAATTGGTTTTTGACTTTAGTGTACTGACATCTAAATTGTGTTAGTCAAACACACCAGCCGACCGAGAATAAGAACAACAGAGAGTGATAACATAAGTAGCAGTTCTAGGAAACAGCCAGCATTTAAGTTTCTTTGATGTTCCTTATATACAGGAAAGCACTTACACATTAAGCCCCTTATTCCGTGCTGAGTAGATTAGCGGGGGTCTTCGTTCCCTTTGCCCAGGCGGTGATGGCTGAACCCAAATACCGGGGCAGGTCAGTGTAGCTGAGATAGAGTTTTGGGAATGAGTTCAGTTGGGACAGAGAATTGTGTCATATCAGTAACTTCCTCATGGTAGTGATAGAGGGATGGGGAGAGAGAAGCACAGCATGGGGCCGGGAAGTGTAGGAGCCCCCCAGGAAAGAGCATTTCCTGAAGTCAGCGCACTCTGGGCGCGGGGGAGTTACGGGGGGGGTGAAGCATTTATCAGGTATTTACCCCCAGGCAATCATGACCTCTCTGTCAGTTTTATAGGAGGACAGCAAAACTTTGGGCCAGAAGTTTATTTTCCTCCGTATTTCCCTAGAATTCCAAACAGTTTCTGAATCTCTTGGAATTCCTATTAATTAGTCATCAAACATTTAAAATATTAGTATGGAAACATACATGTAGGGGTGTGGGAGAGGCGATTTCTACTTGAGAAATCAGGAGGAGGATGGTGTGGAAATGAATCCCTGAGTTGCAGAGAGTTCATCGCTTCATTTCATAGAAAAGCAAAACTGTTTCATCGCACGTTTCCGAGACCCCGGGGAGATTTCCATGCACTGACATTTAACACCTTGGGAAAGGCTCTTCTGCCGTCTCACCCCAGCTCCCTGAACCCCAGGAGGAGAGCAAGTGAAGACTTCCCAGTTAATAGCATGTCTGGGGCAGAGATGGTCTCCTGACGACCGCTGACCAATGAGCTGGGAGACGCTGAAGTAACTGACGTCACAGAGCCAGGGAGTTTCAGGGCATCCATTCCTGTTCACTGATACCTGTGTCAGTGCTTTTTACCAATGTGCATCTCACTGCTTCTCTGACTTACTGTGAACAGACTTAACTACAGACAAAAAGAAACTTCCTTAACCTGGTAAAGACTCTCAGAGGCCAAGAGCTACATTTGAGCGTAAGCAGGTGAAGCGTCCTGAATCAGGACCACGGCCAGCTCTGCCTGGGCTGCAGTGGTGGGCTGGGTGAGGGCTGAGCTTTGAGGAGGTGGGCATCGCGGAATGTTTTTGTAAATAGTGTTTAGTCCACTTCTGTTTCCGATAGAGACTTTAAAAATGGCACTCAGTACACACTATATTCAATAAATAAAAAACTAGTTTCCGAAGAAATAAACTTAATATTTGATGTGCTTTGAGGATGTCAGCACATAGGGAATGTTTATACAGCACTTAGGGAAGGAGGGCTGCCATGCAGTGTGATTCGTAATGTAAATAATCGACTAATATAAGTAATGTAGAGCTTACATTGGGGGATTGTGTGTGTTTTGGGGGGGTGAGGCATGGAAACAGAGAAAAGGAGCTTAATTAATCAATTTTGGCCATTTACATTGCGTAGGTTAGAAATTCCTGCTGTTTTTCATTTATGGGAACAACTTATTGTTTCTTTCCTCGATCTCATGTAAGAGAAAAATGAATCCTTGCCTTATTTCAAAGAGTTCTTCCTAAGCTCCCCCCCCCACCAACTAGATAGCACACGCTTGTCCCTGTTACCTTAGTGCCCTGGACTTCTCATCCTGTGACACCCATCATCTAACACCATCTCCTCAATTGACTGGATATTTCCTGAAGGTGGGTTTGTGTCTTATTCACCACTTTAGACTCAGAACCTGGCATACTTACTGGCTAGTGTATATGTTTGTTGAAGAGTGTATTAAAATACCTGTTATTTATAAAACATTTAGAGGAAAAAATGAGTAGTTTGATCAATTGAATTGGTTAGTCTAGATAACCTCAGTCTAAAAGTTGTTTTCTGTGCTTATTTGTAGAAGGTGGTCTGGGAAGGGCGTAGAAGTCAATCAACAAATGTTTTAAAGTTAATGTATTGAATGATTGAAACAAATAAGTTATTGCCAGAAAAAAAGGGTGAGGAAGATATGAAATTGTGAGGGAGAGATTAGTCCATAACTGTTTGAAGAAACTGGTAGGTACTCACCTTAGATTTGCAAATACCTCAGATAATTGGTAAATATTTCCTTCCTTAGTGCTTTCAATAACATTAATTGTCTTCTGACCAGAGAAACAGCCTGCTTCCAAAGCTCACTCTGTGCTTCACGCTGGCTTTGCAGACGTAGAACGTTGTGTCAACTTCCAAATATGTCGTGTTTAACGTCATGTGTTTGAACGTTTGTCTCCTGATGGCTTTTTCTGTGAAGAATTGGCCTCAGACAAGCATGAAGCCTGTGTTCTTGTGCTGCTTTTGTTACTCTTCTCGTTTCCATCACTGTGAAACCAAATAGTTTTGTGAACAGTGAGAAAGAACATGGACTGCAACATATTTTCCACGATGGCAACGTAGCCAGTTGTGTAGGGGTTTGATACGAAGTGTGTGCTGGCTTCCCAGGTATGGCTCTGATCCCCTGTTTCACACTGTTACTCTGGGGAAAAGCTCCCAGTATGCTGATAGCCAAGGGTTTGTTCCATAGTGTTTGTGTGTTGTGAACAGGGGTCCAGGGTTTGCATATTGTAAGCAGAGCCCAGGGTTTTTGCTCCTTTGCTGCCTGTACATCTGCCGGTAATTAGCACTATTTCTAGATCAGTGTTTTGGGCTTCAATCGATGCTGCTGGTATTAAAAAAAGAAAAAAATGGTTTGGCAAAATAAGCAAGGAGCAAGGTTGAAGTAGTTGTTATAGGACAGAACCAGCCCTGTTAATTTCTGCTTCATTTACACCAAAGGTTGAAAATAAAATCAATAAGGAAATGCTTTTGGCCTCCTAAGAAGGCATTAAATCAAAGAATGATGAAGCTAGTTTAAAATGCTCCTTATCAAAAATAGATATCAAAAGAGAGTGAATCCTAAAGTTCCTCTGTTTTAACTGTGTACTTTTGGAATTCATAGTTTTAATGACCTTATTTAAAAGAAGATCTAATTTCTTTGGGTAATTATTAAATGCATGGCTATGGTATTTATATTTCCATTGCTACACTGTTGAGATATTTATGATGGGAGGATTCAATCTCAAGGCGTAAGTTTAGCAGAGTCCCAAAAATATTTAAACTGAATTGAACTTACCATAACTATTTTGAAGTAATGACCCTCTATGGTATCAATATCAATAACAGTATCATACGTTGATATTGTTCTTAGGGATAGTGAAATCCAACATTTATTTCAGACTTAACGTGTGCAAAGCTCTTCACTAAGTGCCTTAAATTGATTTAGTTTTTACAACAACCCTAGTGCTTTATACCAAAGATTATTGTGCCCATTATACAGAAACAAAAGCTGAAGCTCAGAGATTCTGGGTATTCTGCCTGAGATTACTCGTATAAACCGATAGAGAGAGAGAGACAGAGAGAGATAGAAATAGGGCAGATTGAAGATTTGAAATCATGTCTACCTTTTTTTATATAAGCATTCCTTTTTTATAATAAATGGACTTTAATTGTGTTCGTGGACAGATGTTTATGTAACTCATGGAGTATCTCCATGAATCTCTTTGGTTAGAATATAGACTGTTTGCAACACCGTTTTTTTAATAGACTTTATTTTTTAGAGCAGTTTTTGGTTTACAGCAAAATTGGGCAGAAGTTAGAGAATTTCCCACGTGCCCCCTGCCCCACATGTGCACAGCTTCCCACTGTCACCACCCCCATCAGATGGGACATTTGTTACAATTGTAAACCTACACTGACACGTCAGGGTCCCCCAAAGTCCACAGCTCATATTACTTTTTAATATTAATTGCATTTAAAAAACAGGTCATAGTATTTTGAATACTACAGTGAATTAGGGTGACATTGTTTGATTCCTCTTTTTAAGACACAGATAATAGCTAAACTTCATAGTGTTTCATTTATGTCTGGAACTTTTCTAAAGATATACATATTATATATAATAAATATATATTTGTCTGTATATGCATGTATATAGTTGCATACAGACATATGTATGCATAACTAATTTAATCTCACAACAGTGATGTGAGGTGAAGTGGGTTACAGTTATTACCTCATTTTATTCGTGGAAAAAGCTGAGACACAGAATTTATAGAATTTGCTCAAGTGATAGATTTGGACATTGAACCTGGCCATTGAGGTTCCAGAATTTATTCTCTTAATTATTACGTTGTCTTTTGTAACATACTATTTAATATTGATAAAGCATTTATATAAACAAGGCATTCTTCTAAGCATTATGGAGATAACTCATTTTATCTTAAAACAATCCTACATTCCTTTATGAAAATCTCTGACTAATGACCGCCTGATATATAGTTTCTCAGCATATTTTAATGCACATCCTTTCTTCCTGAAAATGCTGTTCTTTGGTTCTCCTTTTATTCTGATATCAGCCTCAAGAGCCACTTGGGAATTGCTTAGAAGAAGAAAATTGAATTCGTTAGACTGTCCGTTTAGATCAGTCCACATGATTTGGTCAAGTTTTACTTTAGATGTTCCCCATCACACAGACAGAAATCACATTTCTCAAATATAGAACTAAGTAACATTGACAGTACTTTTAAAGTGCACAGCACTCATATCATTACTGTGATATTATTTCCTCCTGTTGAAAGTCTGACATCCTCAGGCAGCCCCTTCTGACCTGACCTGGCAGCTTCCCAGCCCTTGGGGCAGGGGGCAGCTCTGTCAGGCAGGGAGCTCTCTGTAGGGATGTTTCAGGACACACACCTGAGCCAGACTGCCTGCCTTCACGGTCTCGCCTCCTCTACTTGGCTGTGTGACCTTGGGCAGGTCACTTAACCTCTCTGTGTTTCAGTCTCTTCCTCTGTCAAGAAGGAATGAGAAAACTTGTACTTTCTGATGATGTTTGAAGGATTAATGAGTTAATATACAAAAACAATTAGAACAGTACCTGATCTAAAGTGGGCAGGCATAATACAAGGGTCAGCTACTGCTACTTTTTCCTAAACATGTTGTGTATTTTGTAATCATAGACTTTCATTATGTCTGAGTTTTTCCCTAGTTAAATGTTCTGCCCATCTCTTCCCTTGTTTTTCTGGCATATTCTCCACTCTGCAGAAGCTTTTAGCGTTAATGGTTAACGGTGTGTAATTTGAAACTAGACTGGCTGGCTTTGAGGTCTGATAGAGGACGACTCTGAACACATTAAACTCCCCAAGACTCAGTTTTCCTGTTTGTAAGACAGACGTGATAATTATGCGATCTATGTTTTTGTGAGAATTAAAGACATCATTTGTGTACAGCTCTTTTCACAGTGTAAGCACTCAGTAAACATTAACGATTGAGAAATCTCAATTCGGCTTTCTCCCACATGCCTCCCAGCCCAAGGAAGAATCAAACTCTCCTTTATGACTGTGTGCATAGCACATTAGAAACACTTTTAATCTCCCTGCATTAGAGTTGTTTGTGTTTGTATTTAATAGGTAAAGGTTGAGTTGCTGTTGTATGTGAGAACATTGAGTGGCTCCCGTCATGAGGGTGGGAGATGAAGATTCCTGTCTACTTCGTGTAAAAGGACGTGTGTGATGTCGCTGTTGAGGGTGGAGAGGATGAGGACGTGGGGAATATGTGAGGACGGCTGCTCAGAGGGAAGAGCCGGGCGTCAGCGCTCCCGAGAACTGTTAGGTGCTGTGACTTGGACAGCCTTGCTGCCTTCAATGATTTTTCTGGTTCATGTCGTTTACCGCTGTCTGTTTCCCCATTCCCGGTGAAGAGAGACTTCAGACCAGGAAGCCCAGAGTACACGAGTGGGTCCGCCGTGCGTAGGACCTCCTGGACTTCTTGGCAAAGTCACCTGTGGTGGCCTCGGGCATGTCCTCTGTGTCCTTTCTGAGGGCTGGAAGCCCAGTGGGCAGCCCCGGGCATGGGGAACGGAAGGAGATCGTTTATGCACAAGCCCTTTTCTCTGCCATCCTTTCTGGCTCCCTGACAGTCTCTTATACAAGGAAAAGAGTAAGAATTGGGGAAAAGTGCAATGAAGGAAGATTCAAATATTGCTCGATGAAGTACAGTTTGCAGAATAGACAAGAGAATAGTGAGGCCCTTGGAGAGAGGAAAGACTGGGTAATTCATGAAGAAGGTAAGTTTTAGGGATGTACTTTAGGTGGATCTTAGGATCTCCTAAACCCATGTCCTTTAGTGATGGGGATTAAGAGTCTCAGATTCAAAGTCCAATTACGTTAATCAGATTTCTGAATTATAGGAAGAGAGAGAATTACACAGGCCAAATAGCTACTTTTTACATTAAACAAATATCCCATCCTTTTGTCTATAAGGAGGTTAAAACTGTCTATTATTCTTATTTTTCTAGATAGAAATCTATTTCTATATTGTCATAATTTACTATTTTGAAGGAACTGGAAAAAAACCATGACTGTTTATTAGTTAAATATAAAAAAGTAGGAAAATACTATACAAAAATGGTATAATTGACACCAACTTTAACATTTTCCTTGAACTCTTATGAAAACATGTGGGAAGGGAACCCCTTTAAAAGATAGAAAAGGGGGTACACAGTGCACGCTCCCTCCCAAGAACCCTCAGGCCACTCCTGCTCTTCCAGAAACTTCCTACACACACAAATCCATACAAACACAATTATCTCCTAATGGGAGTGTTTTATGCATGTTGTTGTGCTTTGTTTTACTAACTTAATATGTTTTGCACATTTGCAACTCAGCATATGCATCTTACTCCTTTGAATGGCCATAAAAATCCATGACATGTATGCACCACAGTTTATTTACCCAATATCTCATTGATGGACATTAGGGTTAGTCCTAGCTATTCCTCTTATACCGTTACTTACCGCACTCTTTGGCGTGCATCTTGGTGTCCACGTGTGCATATTTTGACTGTAAATTCCTAACAATTGAGTTGCTAAGTCAAAGGGAAAGTATATTTAAATCTTGACAGATGTTGCCAAACGCCCCACAAAGAAATTGTATCGGTTTCTCTACTTCAAGCAATATATGCTGGTGCCTGTTTATCACACCCTTGCCAGTACAAAATACTGTTTAAATATTAGTAATTTAGAATTTTCAATTGTTATGATTTATTCTTGACTTTAAATTGGTTTATATAAAATCACATGATCCTATCAATAGATGCAAAAAAAGCATTTGACAAAATCCAACACCCATTCATAATAAAAACTCTCAGTAAACTAGGATTAGAGGTGAACTTTCTCTGCTTTATAAAAAATATCTACAAAAAACCGACAGCTAACATCATATTCAATGGTGAGAAACTTGAAGTTTGCCCACTAAGATCAGTTACAAAGCAAGGCTCTCCCCTCTCACCAATCCTTTTCAACATCATATGGTAAGTTCTAGTTAATTTGAAAATAACAAAAAGGAAATAAGCATATACATATTTTGAAGGAAGAAATCAAACTGTCTTTGCAGATGAAATGGTCATCTGATACAGAAAATATGAAAGAATTGACAAAAAAAACCCCTGTTAGAACTACTAATAAGCAATCACAGCAAGGCTGAAGGATACAAGGTTAACAAAGGTACAAAGGTCACTTCATTGCTATATTCCAGAAATGTACAAGTGGAATTTGACATTTAAAAAAAAAATAACATTTTAACAATTTGGTTAAAGTTGTTCCATGGATTAGAAGAACTGATGTTGTTGATGTGTCCATACACCAAAGCTATCTATAGATTCAATGCAATCCCTATTGAATTTCAGTGGTGTTTTTCACAGAAATAGAAAAAGCAATTCTATAATTTGTATGAAACCAGAAAAGACACCAAATAGTCAAAGCAATTTTGAGAAAAAGAACAAAGCCAGAGGTACCATGCTTCCTAATTTCAAACTGTACTACAAAGCTATAGTAATTAAAACAGCATGGTACTGACGTAAACATGGACATATAGACCAATGGAACAGAACAGAGAGCCCAGTAATGAACCCCTGCATACATAGTCAACTAATATTTGACAGAGGAGTCAAAAACACTCAATGGAGAAAGGACAGTTTCTTCAATAAATGGTGCTGGGGAAACTGGATAACCACATACAGAAAATGATACCGGACCACTTACAAAAATTAACTCAAACTGTATTAATTAAACATAGATCAGATACTGTAGAACTCCAAGAAGAAAACAGGGAAGAAGCTCCTTGAATTGGTCTCGGCAATGATATTTTGCATATGACACAAAAGGCAAAAGCAATGAAAGCAAAAATGGGACTACACCAACCTAAGCAGCTTCTGCACAGGAAAAGAAACCATCAACTAAATGAAAAGGTAACCTACAAAATGGGAGACATATTTGCAAACCACATATCAGATAAGGGGTTGTTATCCAAAATATATAAAGAACTCATACAAGTCAATAACAAAAAAACAAACAATCTGATTTAAGAATAGGCAGAGGACCTGTCTAAGCATTTTTTCAAAGAAGACATACAGATGGTCAGTAGACACATAAGATGCTCAGCATCACTAATAATCAGGGAAATGCAAATCAAAACCATAATGAGATAGCAACTCATACCTGTCAGAATATCTGTTATCAAAGAGACAACAAATAACAAGTGTTGGTGATGATGTGGAGAAAAGGGAACCCTCCTACACTGTTGGTGGGAATGTAAACTGGTCCAGCCACTGTGGAGAACAGTATGGAGGTTCCTCAAAAAATTAAAAATAGATCTACCATATTATCCTGCAATCCTACTCCTGGGTATGTATCCAAAGGAAATGAAAACAGGAGTTTGAAGAGTTATATATATTTCCATGTTTATTGCAGCATTATTCTCAATAACCAAGATATGGAAACAACCTAAGTGTCCATCAGTGGATGAATGGATGAAGACATTGTGGCATATATATACACAATGAGATATTATTCAACCATAAGAAAGAAGGAAATCCTGCCATTTGCAACAATATGAAGGGACCTTGTGGGCATTATGCTTATTAAGATAAGCCAGACTGAGAAAGACAAATATTGCATGATATCACTTATATGTGGAATCTAACAAAGAAACAGAGCATAGAATGGTGGTTCCCAGGGGCTGGCAGTTGGGGGAACTTGGGGAGATGTTGGTCCAAGGGTACAAACTTGAAACTAGAAGATGAATGAGTCTTGGAGACTGAATGTACCACTTAGTGATTACTGTCAACAATACTGTGTTATGTACTTCAAAATTGCTGAAAGACTAGATCTTAAAAATTTTTACCACAAACAAGAAATGATAGTTTCGTGATGTATAGAGGTATGAAAGTTTCAGTGGCAGTCATGTTGCAGTATATAAAATGTATCAAACCAACTCATTGTATACCTTCAACTTACACATATTATCTATAAGTTATATCTCAATATAAAGAAAACAGTACCATTAACATTGGTGCCCCCAAAATGAAATACTTAAGGAATAACCTAACAAAATGAGTATAATATGTATATGAGGAAATCTACAAAAGTGTTGAAAGAAATCAAAGAAGAACAAAATAAATAGATATTCCATGTTCATGTGTAAGAAGACTTGATATTGTTAAGATGTCAGTTCTTCCCAACTTGATCTACAGATTCAATTCAATTCCAGTCAGAATCCCAGCAAGTTATTTTGTGGATACGGCAAACCGATTCTAAGTTTATGTGGAGAAGCAGAAGACCCAGAGTAGCCAACAGGATATTGAAGAGAAGGACAAAGTAGGAGGCCTGACAGTACCTGATGTCAAGACTTAGAATAAAGCTGCGGTAATCAAGACAGGGTGGTATCACGGAAAGAACAGACAAATAGATCAGTGGAACAGAATAGAGAGCCCTGTAGTAGACCCACATAAAGGTAGTCAGCTAATCTTTGACAAAGGAGCAAAGATGGTCTTTTCAACAAATGGTGCTGGAACAACTGGACATCCACATGCAAAAAATGAATGTAGACATGGACCTTATATCTTTCACAAAAATAAACTCATAATGGACCACAGATCTAATGGAAAACAAAAAACTATTACATTCCTATAAGATAACAAAGGAGAAGCCTAGACGACCTTAGATACGGCACTGCCTTTTGATATATAACATCAAAGACACAATCTGTGAAAGAAATAAAGGATAAGGTGGACTGCATTACAGGTAAAAACTTTTGCAAAAGACAATGTCAAGAGAATGAGAAGACAAGGCACAGACTGAAAAAAAATACTTGGAAAAGGCACATCCGATAAAGGACTGTTATCCAAAATATGCAAAGAACTCTTAAAACTCAATAATAACAAAACAAATAACCTGAATTTAAAAATGTACCATAGACCTTAACAGATACCTCACCAAAGAAGATGTATAGATGACAATAAGCAGAAGAAAAGATGCTCCACATCCTACGCCATCAGGGAAATGCAAATGAAAACAACAACGAGATTCCACTCCACACCCGTTAGAATGGCGGAAATTCACAGCACTGACAGCATTGAAGCCTGGGGAGGATGTGGAGAGGCAGGAACTCCCATCCCTGCTGGTGGGAATGCAGATTGGTGCAGCCACTTTGAAACACGGTTTGGCAGTTTCTTACTTAAATAAATGTATCCTAACCATGTGTTTCAGCCATCACACTCCTTGGTATTTACCCAGTTGAGCTGAAAATGTATGTCCACAAAAAAACCTGCGCACAGGCATGTTTATCGCAGCTCTTTTCACAGTTGCGGAAACATGGAAGCAACCCAGGTGTCCTTCGGCAGGTGATGGGTAAATAACGTGCGGAGCAACCAGGCTGTGGACTGTTATTCAGCACTAAAAAGAAATGAGCTCTCGAGCCCTGAAAAGATAATGAAGGAATCTGAAATGGGATATTATTAAGCCGATATTTAGAAGTCGGTCTAAAAAGATGACATTCTGTGTGATTCCAGCTATATGACGTTCTGGAAAGGGCAAAAACTATGGAAACAGTATAAAGATCAGTGGTTGCCAGGGGTTGGGGGGGAAGGGGGGGAGGGATGCATAGGTGGAGAACAGAGGACTTATAGGGCCGTGAAACTACCCTGTATGACACTATAATGATGGATACAGGTTATTATTCATGTGTCCACACCCACAAAGTGTACAACACCAAGAGCGAACCCTGATGTAAACCATGGACTTTGTGTACTGATATAGGTTCCTCACCTGTAACAAACGGACCACTAGGTGGGGATGTTGATAATGGGGAGGCTGTGCTTGGGGGGAGGGGGAGAGGGTCTACAGGAAGTCTCTGCACCTTCTCAATTTTTCTGTGGACCTTAAACTGCTCTAAGAAAATAAAGATTTTTTGGAGTTTTTTTTAATCTCTTTTCAGTTTCAAGAAGAAACATGTGTGTGTGTCTTTAAAAATGGATGGATTGGTGGTTTAATATCAGTCATTCCCTTCCAAGTTGTAACACGGTGAAACGTGATACAAACATCGTGGTGAATTAAAGAAATTTGACCGAACCATTAACATTTTTTGGAGCTGCAGCTTTTTTTTTTTTTTCAAACAAGAGGACAGTTTTATTACAAGATAAGAAGGTTTAATAAAAAAGGTCCCAACACTAGAAAGTATGTGTTAGATATTTAAGCAGTAACAAAATGTGCATAATTTACTCATTCTCTATTAATTAGACCTATTATTTTTAAAGCATTTGGTATTTGATGGAGAGGTGCTCTGATGAAACTAATTACTGTTTTACATGTTTCTCGTTTTGGTAATTTCCTCATCAAATGAATATTTCTTATTCTAAATAGTTCCCTCTTTAAATAATTTTATTTCTTAGCATTTTAGAGAATTTAATATGATGATTCTTAATACTGAGATTTCCAGTTCAGCTATGAATTCATTTAATTTTCATTATGATATATTTTTTTTAATTTTTATTTATTTATTTATTTATTTATGACTGTGTCGGGTCTTCGTTTCTGTGCGAGGGCTTTCTCTAGTTGCGGCAAGCGGGGGCCACTCTTCATCGCGGTGCGCGGGCCTCTCACTATCGCAGGCTCTCTTGTTGTGGAGCACAGGCTCCAGATGCGCAGGCTCAGTAGTTGTGGCTCACGGGCCCAGTTGCTCTGCGGCATGTGGGATCTTCCCAGACCAGGGCTCGAACCCGTGTCCCCTGCATTGGCAGGCAGATTCTCAACTACTGCGCCACCAGGGAAGCCCTCATTATGATATTTTAAATCTTACACCCGAACTTTCTAGTACCAAGATTTTATTTAAAAATTCAACGTTTTGGGTAAATTACAGCGGAACCTCTTGTTAGCCAAGCGTTGGCAGAGAGACTGTAGTATTTCTGGGTGAGGCTGGAGCATATTAATTTTTAAACTTTGTAGAAAGCCTTTTTTCTTGTAGCTGACTCATGTAGATAATTAGGGAATGTAGAGTCATGTGCTACTGTATTCAGTGAATGGTTTGTGTTCCTAGATTCCTGATTTATTTTACTTAAATATTTCCTTCAGATTTCTTTAAAATACTTTGAAAACCATTTTCAATGTTCAGCCTATCTATTGTCAAAATATGGAACTCTGTGCTTCCTATTTATTTTCTCTCTTCCCATTGTGATTTTGAATGTGTAAGTTGTATTCACTGATGTTCATCTGTGGGCAGAGACCATGGACCACACAGCAGACGGGCGCCCTTCCCTTCCGTGGGGTAGACAGTTGCCCGGAAGCGGCTGCTCTGCCAGGTACACAGTTTTCAGCAGCATTTCACGCTGGTCCTCTTTGTGAGGTCACGTGAGGAGCTCCTGTGAGTGGACCCAGCTAGAAGTAAGGTTTGTCACATTAGAGACGGTTCAGGAGTGGGTGTGACCACTTCCTCTCTCATTCCTGCCCAGGGACTAAAGGCAGTCATTCTAAGGCCTTGGGTGTGGTAGACCCACAGGGAATAAGGAACTTGGTACCAGAATTGCCATGTGAAAGGTCATCCAAGGAACAAACTTATATTAAGACGCTGACATTTTAAGCTGTGCGGTCGTAGCTAGCATTATCCCAGTGGTAAATGTATTTGAAATCTACTCTCAAGAAAATTTGAGGGTGACATTCATGGTGGAAAATCATAGATGTATGTAGTGGAGTCATGGTCATGACCAAGTTTTACATTGGCTACAAACACAGGATTACAGACAGCTGTCGGAGAGCTGGTCCACTGGGCGCCTTCCCCGAGCATGATGTGGCGTCTTGTGCCCTAAGGACCAGCAACCTCCCAGAACGCACATACCCGAATGTGGCGCGTATTTCATTCCCACTGGAGGCACTTTGCGTACTTCTCACGGATGAAATTGTAGCATGTGAGACACAGGGACCACTGATTGGAGTTTCCAGATGATTATAAAAAATTACTCCAGACTGTGGGGTCTCAGTAAAGTTAGAGGGATTTTGCCTGTTTTATATTAAAGACACTACATGAGTTGTATTAATTTAATTCATAGACGCAACACATAATTATAATGTTTGCGCTTTGATGACAAAGATAAGAAGCTAACACACTCATGGGAACAGAGTACAGGCCTCATCATTTCTCTGGGTTCCCTTCTTGTTTTAGCATTAGGTCCACTGATATGTGTATAAGGTTTGCAACTAGAAGAAAAAATGATTTTGGATCTGGAAAGTTCTTTAGAGACAACTTAATTCAACCCTGCATTCTAAATATAAGGAAGTGATTTTTATGATTATGGAAATGGTGATGATGTGGGTCGGGTTGAGTATCATAGGAAAAACAATGCCTAAATATTTATTGCTAAGTTTACTAGGAAATCTGTAGGCCCTTTACGTGTGTTACTTTATTTGGTAGGTACGGTCTTGTCCTCATTTTACAGGTAAAGACACTGAAACTCAGGTTGTTCACATGAATTACAACGTCCACACAAACATCCGTGGCCGAGCCAGGAGCTGGGTTTTCGCCTAGTGATGTCTGAGCCCCCAGTTTTCGCTGCCACAGTTGGTAGCTGTTGACTCACTTGTGGAGTCACACAGCTATTTATTAATATATTTAAGACTAAAGTCTATTCCTTCTGCATCCAGAGGCTTGTGTGGCTATAAGAATTGATGTCCCCTGAGGGTGTAGACCATACACACATTCTGGGAATTGTTCTGTGAGTTCTGTGGTTGTAAAACGTTCTCTTCTTATTAAGCTTCCTGTTTTCCCACCTTCGTTTTGTTCCTTCGGTGAATGCTTCGGCTTCTTCACAGAGAAAGTGGAAGCCATCCTTGTGTTTCCTCTGATGCTCTGTTTACTAACTTGCTGAGTTATCAGTTTAACTAACACTTGTGAAACACCTGGTCAGTCTGCCACATAATCACTGCGATTGTCACTGTTACTGTTATTATCAGCAGAGCCCTCATCATTCTCTCTTGTAAACTCCAGTCCCTCATCTTGGGTTCTAGACTCCAGTCATCCCATCTCTGTAATCCTTGCTCTAATAATTATTGCTCAGTGCAGTATCTTAAGCCTTTCTCTATCTGTTTACTTATTTACTTGAGTATATAAACAAATTTAAGTTTCTACAAGGAGTAAAAAAAGCAAGCATAGGGACTTCCCTGGTGGTCCAGTGGTTAGGACTTGGTGCTTTCACTGCCGAAAGTTCGGGTTCAATCCCTAGTCGGGGAACTAAGATCCTGCAAGCCACGTGGTGCGGCGGAAAAAAAAAAGCAAGCAAGCACACAAAAGCTCCACATTCCCTCTTTACCTGTGGTCCCCTTCTAAGGCTTACAGGCAATTCTACTGCCATTTGCTGGCAAATCTCTTAGAAGAATTTCATTTTTATTTCTTTGCTTCTCATTTGATTATCCACATACTGCACATGATTATTAAGCATTCCTACAAGTTGCCTTTCCATAAATGGAGAATTTTGCCTTACTTTAACTTACAATTACTTTACTTAACTTAAAATTTTTATGCAGCTCAAGCAATGAAGCTACTTTCCTGTAGGACACTGGTAATTTTCATGTCGCCAAATTCATCATTTATTGTTTTGTTCTTATCTCTTTTGAGCTTTCTGTGTCCATTTATTAATTCATTCTTCACTGAACACACATCCCTCATTAGCCGATCACTCATGGGGGCACTTGGATTACAGTGTATTTCGGGCAAAGAAAGCCCCGAATTTTGTCCCTTTCACATTTTGGAATGAAAGGCAGAAAATAAAGAAATAACACAATACTCAGAATAATGTAAGGTTGTGATAGATGATAAGGTAAAATAGAGCTGACTAAAGGGAGATACAGGGGGTAGGGGGCAGCCCTCTCAGGATAGATGATTAAAAATTACCCAATGAAATCAGTCATTTTCAGGTATCAGGGAAGAGTGATCCAGGCACGGAGAACAGAGAGTGAAAAGACCTGTGGCAAAAGCAACCTCGGCATGTACCCCAAAGCCAGAACCAAGGCAGGAGTGTTTACAAGGGAGGTGAGACGCCAGGTCTGAGGGGAGCTTGTAGCTCTTACGGTGCTTCTAGATCACGTAAGGGTCCTGACTTTTATCCTAAGGGTAGTGGGCGGCCACAGGAGGGCTTTGATGGAGAGAGGGATAAGAGATGAATCTCCTGTCCCAGGGGCTCCCGCAGGTGCCTTGAGGAAGCAGGCTGACAGTCCAGGCTCAGAGTCAGACGGTGATCTCGTAACCTGGGGGGTGGGGGCGGGGGGCGGTGCTGGGGCACGGGGCACTGTAGCGGGGGGACGGAGTGCACCTGGAAGGTGAACCCGATCGGTCTTTGGATGACTTGGATGGCTTGTTTGAGGACATGCGGAAGAAGCTTGTGAATTTGTGATAAATGACTACATATAGCCATTCCCATGTAAAATCCACAGAACCGTGGCCTTTGTTCCCCGACCCAGATACATCCTATTATTTCCCTCCTGGAAGGTGAGAGCCCCTTTCACGGGCTGCTATAGTCTCCCTGCTGCGGTGTCGCAGTGATCGGGAATCGGGAGCCTGCTTTTGTGATGACACACGTCACATCACAGGATTCTCGCACGGCTCCTGTATCCACGTGCTTTAAACTTACCAGCGGGGAAGGCAGCTTGGAAGCATCAGAGCCTGGTCCTGTGGAGGCCCGGATCCCCACGCCGATCACCGAGGCCGGGCTGGCGGGTCCCCGGAGGCCACCAGTAACGCGTGCTCCTGCTACCGGGCTACCTGCGTTACTACTGGGAGCCCCGTGGAAGTCACCTGGAAGGAAGGATTGGGGCTGCCTATGAGCAAAGGACCTGTGGGAAATCAGAGAAAAATTCTTGAACAAGTGAACGTGGTGAAAACTTGACTTTGAGGTGTTTTGCTTCCCGGCATGTTGCTTTGGTTTGGAGTCAGTGAGGATCTAAGGCAAAAACAGTTTAAGGAATTTGGGAAACTTGGAAGAGTTCATTTTGAAGTGGAATCATTTTACTTGCAGATTCTCTCTGTGTTTCAAAATTCCATATATTTTAATGGACTATTATAGAGGAAAGGGGAACAGTATGGCAGACTTCCAGAGCTCAGGGCTATAACGTCAGCTGAACCCTCATCCATGCCTTTTGCACAAATGTAGCAAACCAACATAGAAATTTTGATATCCTGGTGTTGGTGAGATTAAAAGTTTCTTTTGAGAGATGAGGTATCTCCTTTTCCCATTTAGCTTCGCAGAATAAATAACTCTCATTCCATGAATTGGTCTCTATATTTTTTAATGTGAAAATAAAATTTGTCTACCTTTTCACCTGATTATATAATTCTAGTGTTAACCTGAATGCCAGATAATGTGGTGCATTTTGGTTATTTTATATTTACAGCCCATACTGAAACTTCAGAGCTCTTAGAATGGTTTCCACGGATTATGATCATTGTAGGTGTTTATTCATTTATGAAATTCTAATACTGAACACAGCATTAAGTCCTGAATGTTTAATGAACACAAGAAAAATGAGTATAATTGGCATGTTTTCTGCAAGCAGGTTTTCTTTGTAGGGAGATGTGCAACACAGTGGAATGTGTCATCTCATTTTAATAAGACGGTTTGATGTAACTGCAGTTTCCACTGTTATCTCCGTGTCTTCAGAATAATGGGTCCAGAAGAAGGTGTTACTTGTTGCCAGTTTGCCTGGCCAGGCTGTGTAAATGATAGCAAGCTGATGATCTTTGGGAGCATTTTGAAAGGAAGTTCCTGCTTTGATGCTTGTTCCAATGTTGAATTCTCATTGGGAGGAATTTCTTGGGTCCTTGGTTTCAAACAATCCAAATCAACCCTGTGATGAAAAAGACTGCAGTTGGTCCATTTCTCTCCAAGTCTCAGCAGTGATTCAAAAACCTAATAAATATAAAGAATGATGACGTTGTCAATTAAAAGAATATTATGCCCTGGGCTTCTCTTCAAGAAGCTCAACTGTCTCATTTTTTGTGTAGACAGTCCCCAATCTGTATCTGAGTGGCTTCTAGGTAGCAATTTCCTGTTTTCTTCCAAAATAATATCATCTATCCCGCTTCAGTTTTAAGGACAAGAAACAGATGTATCCGTGCCTTGAACTAAAAATTTGACCATTAAAGACAAAAATTAAAGAGTTCTTGTTAAAAGACAAAATTATTAGAAAGGACAAACATTAATTTTTTTTATAATTTGCAAATTTATTCATGGCAAATGTTTGGGTTTTTTAAAATTTATTTATTTATTTATTTATTTATTTTTGGCTGTGTTGGGTCTTCGTTTCTGTGCGAGGGCTTTCTCTAGTTGTGGCAAGCGGGGGCCACTCTTCATCGCGGTGCGCGAGCCTCTCACTATCGCGGCCTCTCTTGTTGCGGAGCACAGGCTCCAGACGCGCAGGGTCAGTAGTTGTGGCTCACGGGCCTAGTTGCTCCGTGGCATGTGGGATCTTCCCAGACCAGGGCTCGAACCCGTGTCCCCTGCGTTGGCAGGCAGATTCTCAACCACTGCGCCACCAGGGAAACCCCAAACATTCATTTTTAATGAAACTTTAACCAAGATACCATTGTATACATTTCATAATCTGTAGTTAATAATGTAGAAAAGATAGACTGGCTGCTAAGAGGCGAAAAGGAAAAACTCGTGAATTGTCTGTGGTCTTAGAACGGAGAAGGGTCTTTGTACTGAGGCCGTCTTTGTGCTTCGGGGCTGAGTTCTTTTACACAGGTCCTGTTCATCCAGCGTCTGCTGTTGTGACCCCAGAAATCTCTCCCTCTTATGGAGCTCAGTCTGACTGTGACATCTATGCTGTTGATCCTCATATCAAGAACTTTTAAAAGGAGGGGGGGGATAGAAACAAACAGAAACAGAACTCCTCAGCATTTTGTAGTAATATCAGTGCAGAGCATTTTGCACTCACAGATTTACTAGTGGTGTTTGGCCAGTTCAGCAGTTGATTAAATGGGGCAGCTGTGGGGAGGGGTTGGGGACGGAGGGCTGCTTATGTGGGAATCGAACTGCCGCATACAGTTCATCAAGTTATATCCTTGACGTTTTCTCACTGAAATTCTTTTCTAGGGTTTGTAGAACAGTGTTTTCGGAGGATGGCGAAAGTAGTTAATTTTATAAAAAATGATTTAGTGATGTGTGTCATGTGCACAGGGAGGAAACGCTGCCTCAGGAAAATCCTCCTGACCTGCGCTCAAAAGTTCAGCGTTTCTTTGTGTTGCTGTCGATGTTTTAGATCCTGGTGACCAATCCCCCTGAGATCTTAGTGGATCCTGAAAGGTCATATAACCTTTTCTTTCATCTAGTAAATTATCAAGAGAGAGATGAATGCATTACTGGGAAAAATATGAACATGGTGATCATTTAAAAGGCATTTTAATGTGTTTGTGGTATTAGATTTTATAAGAAGTGTCATTTTCTAGGTAGAAGTGCAGCTGCTTCAGTTAGCGTGAATTATTCTTTTCATACATAATAGTCTGAAGACTGATTAGCGTATCGCTGAGGGAAGATGCTATTTCTTAGGTTTTCTGTCATTTCCCTAAGAGGAATCGTCACTGCATTACAGACATCTCCGTGTTGCTTGGTCTTTCTTTCTCTTGCTTTATTATATTCAGGTAAGTGGGGAGATGTATTTCCAACTCAGTGCGTATTTGTTAAGCACCTACTATGCATAAGGCATGAGGCTAGATGCTGTGGGAAATCCAAGTTAATAGTATTTGCAACACTTGTAACTGGACAGAGGGTTAGTGTCTAGAATATGTAAAACCCTTCTATGACTCAAAAAAAATCAGTAAGAAAAAAAAGCAAACAACCCATTAGAAAAATCACAAAATAATCATCTTACAGCAGAAGAATGGCCAATAAAGGTGCAAAAATGCTCAACCTCATTGGTAACCTGAGAAATTTGAATCTGGCTTTCTAGGTTTTCAAGAAGGTTCACTTTTCCAGGCAAGAGGCCAAAAAACTTACTGTTTCTTAAATTGACACTTTGCTAGCTTGATTTATAAATTTTATACATTTGGGTATATGGTCCATAGGCTTCCATGTATTCTTGGCCAGGGCTGCATATATTCAGGGCAGGCCTATACATGTCTGTTTATATAACTTAAAGAAAAGCAAGGAGATTCCAAAAACAAAATTCAGGGCAGGGATTACCTTTCTGGTGGAAAGAAGGGGGTGCCATCAGGGACCTGCACAGGGGGTCTTTAAGGTAGTGTAATACCGATAATATTCCTTTTCTTGAGCGGGGAGGGATGTAGTTAGTAAAACTCAATATTTCATGTAAAAAATGCGCTATACTCTTGGCTTTCAAACAGGATTAATTTAATAGACACATAACCACATAATTTCACATGGAGACAATATACGTTTAAATATAAATGTCTTTTAACATGTATTTGTGAAAAATAAATGAGACCTATCTTAGTTTCACCCAGCTCTGTGCTGTGCGGTGCGTCAGAGCCAAGTAGAGGGTGACGGGGGCAGAAACTGGCAGGAATGGAGCTGACAGTCCGTGAGTTGTCTCTTTCCTACGACACCGTCGCCGCATTTTACCCTGTTGAGTATAGACTCCATTCTATATAGAAAAAAAATCCTCAAAGTTAATGATTGTATTATTGGAATGCAAATCTATGTATTTGTACAACTTTATCTTACCATTTATGCTTATTGGACAAATTACCTCAGGAAAGAACTTGGGGGAGAGGGATTAATAAATTATAAATATTGCCACTTTATTAATAATTGGTTACTGTCCTAGCTCCTAGGAATGCTTATTTGGATGCAGACATGGGCTCTCTAAATATAGGGACACCACGTTCTTAAGAAAATGTCTAAAAAATAAATGTCTTGAGTTTTACATCTCACATCTCTACTAGTTTTAACTTGTCAGTCTAGTGACTCAAATGTATATTTCTTCTAGATCATGTATGGAAATGTAATCGTAAGTCCAAACTCCAATTAGTAAAATTCAGAATTGACCTAAAATCATTTGCTTGGGTAGCCCTAAAATAATTGTTATTTTCATCTCTAGTGGTTATTGTTTAATGTGTTCATTATTATGCGGGCTTACAATGAAAGTGTTTTGATTATTTCCACATAAATGACAGAAGAGAGAGAACTATAAAATCTTGGAAAGACAGCTTTATATTGCCAGTAATCTCTGTGTTAAGGACATGGCATATTTTCCACTGCAGTGAGCTCTAAGTTGATATGATTTAGAAAATTCTTGGTGATGGTAATGGAGGAGGACTAAACAAGATATTACTGAATTTATTTGTTTAGTTATTTAGTTATTTAGTTGGTTAACTAGTCAGTCATTCATTTCTTTATTCAACCATTTTATTTTCTGCAATATACCAGTACTTCTAGGCATGGCATATATATTAATGAATAAAAGAGACATACATTTTCATCTTGTGGAGGCTAAAATCTAATATAATTTTTCTAAAGTAAAGAATAGTATATGTAGAGACTTCCCTTGTGGTCCAGTGGTTAAGACTTTGCCTTCCAATGCAAGGGGTGTGGGTTCGATCCCTGGTCGGGGAGCTAGGATCCCACATGCCTCACGGCCAAAAAACCAAAACATAAAACAGAAGCAATATTGTAACAAATTCAATGAAGACTTTAAAAAATGATCCATATCGAAAAAAAAAATCTTAAAAATAAAAAGAATAGGTATGTAAATACAGAATGAGGTCACTGCTGCGATCAAGATGGAATTGGCATGATGTCCTAGTGCACGAGTTGTCAGACCTCTTGCAAGTGTGACATCACAGCCTGAGCAGGAGGCCTAAGTGGACGTCATCAGGCAAAGCGCAGGAAGTAGAGAGAGACAGGGGAGCCGCTCGTGTGGAGGCCCCAAGGAAGGGACGGGTGGGCCCCGTTTGAGGGTCTGCAGGGGGGACTGTGGAGCCACAGCGGTGACGTAGACTGGATGGTAGTGGTTGCAGGTGGAGGGCAGGGCTGTGGCAGTGATACGTTTTAAAGGTGGAAACCAGGGGCCTCACTGATGAATTGCACATGGAGAGGGAAGGGGAGGAAACAGTCGTCAAGGATTTCCAGTGCCCTGTGTTGGTCACCTGAGCAGATTGTGGTGCTGTGTAGAGTCAGGACAGCCTAGAAGGGAGGGAACAATTACAGTCATAAACATCACATCAGCATCTGGTGCTCCGTTGTGAACATGTTAGTTTAAAAGGCCAATGTGGTATCCATTCGAGATGTGAAACAGGCAAGGGGTTCATAAACTCAGAGAAGTCTGGGCTGTCGTTAGATTTCAACATACGCGTGATATTAAAACTCATGGGAATGGATGAGGGCCCTTAGAGAGAGACGGAACACAGGGAAGAGACCAGATCCCGGGGCAACTCCAGCTGCTGAGAGACAGTCCCTGAGGACACTGAGAGGGAGCAGCTGATGAGGTGGGAAGCGGGTCCGGGGTTCACAGTGACACAGGAGCTGGGAGACGCTTCGGGGAAGTGCTGGCTGTGTCCGCTCCACAGAGAGGCTGAGCAGGATGTGTACAGGAAAGTAACCGCTGAACCTGACCATTTGGGACTGGAATTCAGAGCAGGATAAATGTGGGAGTGAAGGAAAAGAAAGAAATACAAAGTATCAGTATACTCTAGAGAAAACAATGGGAAAGTCTCAGTAAAGACCAAGGAGTTTTGTCGGGTTTTGTTTTGTCTCAGGTTAGGCTGGGCGCTTACATCAGAGACGGTTGTTATAGACATGATTTCAGTAAAGGAGAGACTCGTGGTTCTGGAGGAAGAGAGTCAGTGTCTCTGAGGGTGAAGTGAGGGATACTGCCCACACGAGAGAGTGTGGAAAGGGGGGCATCTCCCCAATCTTGTGACAAACAGAATAAGAGAAAATGTGCAGATGCGTGTGAATCTGTATATTGTAAATTATGAAAAAGATATTCTTCCTAATACCTCCTATTTCTTAAAGGCAGTGAAGTAGGTCATCATGGTTCTTAGCAGTAATTATTTTAAAAATTGAATTACTATGACATATCTTACTGTTATTGCAATAAGGATACTTTACCATGTTTCGAGATTCAAAATATGCTAAAGTATGTTCAGGGTAAAGTCTCCTCCTAACTTTTCCCATTCCATCTGTTTCCCTTTCCTGGATCAAATGATGTTTTCAATGTCTTCTGAATATTTCCAGAAAGATTCTATTCACATACACACATATGCATTTTACTTATTTTTTTCTTCCTCAGAGCTGTGTGAACATCAGCACAATAAATTTTAAAACATTTTCTTTTTTTTGTTGTTGAATTTTATTTATTTTTTTATACTGCAGGTTCTTATTAGTCCTCCATTTTATACACATCAGTGTATACATGTCAATCCCAATCTCCCAATTCATCACACCACCCCCAGCCCCCACCGCTTCCCCCCCTTGGTGTCCATACGTTTGTTCTCTACATCTGTGTCTCGACATCTGCCCTCTACATCTGTCTCAACTTCTGCCCTGCAAACCAGTTCATCTGTACCATTTTCTAGGTTCCACATATATGCGTTAGTATACGATATTTGTTTTTCTCTTTCTGACTTACTTCACTCTGCATGACAGTCTCTAGATCCATCCACATCTCTACAAATGACCCAATTTCTTTCCTTTTTATGGCTGAGTAGTATTCCATTGTATATATGTACCACATCTTCTTTATCCATTCATCTGTTGATGGACACTTAGGTTGCTTCCATGACCTGGCTATTGTAAATAGTGCTGCTGTGAACATTGGGGTGCATGTGTCTTTTTGAATTATGTTTTTCTCTGGGTATATGCCCAGTAGTGGGATTGCTGGGTGGTATGGTAGCTCTATTTTTAGATTTTTAAGGAACCTCCATACTGTTCTCCATAGTGGCTGTATCCATTTACATTCCCACCAACAGTGCAAGAGGGTTCCCTTTTCTTCACACCCTCTCCAGCATTTGTTGTTTGTAGATTTTCTGATGATGCCCATTCTAACTGGTGTGAGGTGATACCTCATTGTAGTTTTGATTTGCATTTCTCTAATAATTAGTGATGTTGAGCAGCTTTTCATGTGCTTCTTGGCCATCTGTATGTCTTCTTTGGAGAAATGTCTATTTAGGTCTTCTGCCCATGATTGGATTGGGTTGTTTGTTTTTTTAATATTGAGCTGCATGAGCTGTTTATATATTTTGGAGATTAATCCTTTGTCCGTTGATTCATTTGCAAATATTTTCTCCCATTCTGAGGGTTGTCTTTTCATCTTGTTTATGGTTTCCTTTGCTGTGCAAAAGCTTTTAAGTATCATTAGGTCCCATTTGTTTATTTTTGGTTTTATTTCCAGTATTCTAGGTGGTGGATCAAAAAAGATCTTGCTTGCTGTGATTTATGTCAAAGAGTGTTCTTCCTATGTTTTCCTCTAACAGTTTTATACTGTCCAGTCTTCCATTTAGGTCTCTAATCCATTTTGAGTTTATTTTTGTGTATGGTGTTAGGGAGTGTTCTAATTTCATTCTTTTACATATAGCTGTCCAGTTTTCCCAGCACCACTTATTGAAGAGACTGTCTTTACTCCATTGTATATCCTTACCTCCTTCGTAATAGATAAGTTGACCTAGGTGTGTGGGTTTATCTCTGGGCTTTCTATCCTGTTCCATTGATCTATATTTCTGTTTTTGTGCCAGTACCATATTGTCTTGATTACTGTAGCTTTGTAGTATAGTCTGAAGTCAGGGAGTCTGATTCCTCCAGCTCCGTTTTTTTCCCCTCAAGACTGCTTTGGCTATTCAGGGTTTTTTGTGTCTCCATCCAAATTTTAAGATTTTTTGTTCTAGTTCTGTAAAAAATTCCATTGGTAATTTGATAGGGATTGCATTGAATCTGTAGATTGCTTTGGGTAGTATAGTCATTTTCACAATATTGATTCTTCCAATCCAAGAACATGGTATATCTCTCCATCTGTTGGTATCATCTTTAATTTCTTTCATCAGTGTCTTATAGTTTTCTGCATACAGGTCTTTTGTCTCCCTAGGTAGGTTTATTCCTAGGTATTTTATTCTTTTTGTTGCAGTGGTAAATGGGAGTGTTTCCTTAATTTCTCTTTCAGACTTTTCATCGTTGGTGTATAGGAATGCAAGAGATTTCTGTGCATTAATTTTGTATCCTGCAACTTTGCCAAATTCATTCATTAGCTCTAGTAGTTTTCTGGTGGCATCTTTAGGATTCTCTATGTATAGTATCATGTCATCTGCCAACAGTGACAGTTTTACTTCTTCTTTTCCAATTTGTATTCCTTTTATTTCTTTTTCTTCTCTGATTGCCGTGGCTAGGACTTCCAAAACTATGTTGAATAATAGTGGCGAGAGTGGACATCCTTGTCTTGTTCCTGATCTTAGAGGAAATGCTTTCAGTTTTTCACCATTGAGAATGATGTTTGCTGTGGGTTTGTCATATATGGCCTTTATTTTGTTGAGATAGGTTCCCTCTATGCCCACTTTCTGGAGAGTTTTTATCATAAATGGGGATTGAATTTTGTCAAAAGCTTTTTCTGCATCTATTGAGATGATCATATGGTTTTTATTCTTCAGTTTGTTAATATGATGTATCACATTGATTGATTTGCGTATATTGAAGAATCCTTGCCTCCCTGGGATAAATCCCACTAGAGCATGATGTATGATCCTTTTAATGTGTTGTTGGATTCTGTTTGCTAGTATTTTGTTGAGGATTTTTGCATCTATATTCATCAGTGATATTGTTCTGTAATTTTCTTTTTTTGTAGTATCTTTGTCTGGTTTTGGTATCAGGGTGATGGTGGCCTCATAGAATGAGCTTGGGAGTGTTCCTTCCTCTGCAATTTTTTGGAAGAGTTTGAGAAGGATGGGTGTTAGCTTTTCTCTAAATGTTTGATACAATGTACCTGTGAAGCCATCTGGTCCTGGACTTTTGTTTGTTGGAAGATATTTAATCACAGTTTTAATTTCATTACTTGTGATTGGTCTCTTCATGTTTTCTATTTCTTCCTGGTTCAGTCTTAGAAGATTATACCTTTTTAAGAATTTGTCCATTTCTTCCAGGTTGTCCATTTTATTGGCATAGAGTTGCTTCTAGTAATCTCTTAGGATGCTTCGTATTTCTGTGGTGTCTGTTGTAACTTCTCCTTTTTCATTTCTAATTTTATTGATTTGAGTCCTCTCCTCTTTTTCTTGATGAGTCTGGCTAATGGTTTATCAATTTTGTTTATCTTCTCAAAGAACCAGCTTTTAGTTTTATTAATCTTTGCTATTGTTTTCTATGTTTCTATTTATTTCTGGTCTGATCCTTATGATTTGTTTCCTTCTGCTCACTTTGGGTTTTGTTTGTTCTTCTTTCTCTAGTTCCTTTAGGTGTAAGTTTAGATTGTTTATTTGAGATTTTTCTTGTTTCTTGAAGTAGGGTTTTATTGCTATAAACTTCCCTCTTAGAACTGCTTTTGCTGCATCCCATAGGTTTTGGATCGTCATGTTTTAGTTGTCATTTGTCTCTAGGTATTTTTTGATTATCTCTTGGATTTCTTCAGTGATCTCTTGGTTATTTAGTAACGTATTGTTTAGCCTCCATGTGTTTGTGTTTTTTATGTTATTTTCCCCTGTAATTGATTTCTAATCTCATAGCATTGTGGTCAGAAAAGATGCTTGATACGATTTCAATTTTCTTAAATTTACTGAGGCTTGATTTGTGACCCAAGATGTGATCTATCCTGGAGAATGTTCCGTGCGCACTTGAGAAGAACGTGTAATCTGCTGTTTTTGGATGGCATGTCCTATATATATCAATTAAATCTATCTGGTCTATTGTGTCATTTAAAGCTTGTGTTTCCTTATTAATTTTCTGTTTGGATGATCTGTCCATTGGTGTAAGTGAGGTGTTAAAGTCCCCCACTATTATTGTGTTACTGTCGATTTCCTCTTTTATAGCTGTTAACAGTTGCCTTATGTATTGTGGTGCTCCTATGTTGGGTGCATATGTATTTACAATTGTTTTATCTTCTTCTTGGATTGATCCCTTGATCATTATGTAGTGTCCCTCCTTGTCTCTTTTAACATTCTTTCTTTTAAAGTCTATTTTATCTGATATGAGTATTGCTACTCCAGCTTTCTTTTGATTTTCATTTGCATGGGATATCTTTTTCCATCCCCTCACTTTCAGTCTGTATGTGTCCCTAGGTCAGAAATGGGTCTCTTGTAGACAGCATATATATGGGTCTTGTTTTTGTATCCATTCAGCGAGTCTGTGTCTTTTGGTTGGAGCATTTAATCCATTCACGTTTAAGGTAATTATCGATATGTATGTTTCTATTACCAGTTTCTTAATTTCTTAAGGACTTGGGTGGCTATTTCTTTTCCCATGTTAGGGGAGTTTTCGACCATAATCTCTTCAAATATTTTCTCAGGTCTTTTCTCTCTCTCTTGTCTTTCTGGGACCCCTATAATGCGAATGTTGTTGCATTTAATGTTGTCCCAGAGGTCTCTTAGGCTGTCTTCATTTTTTTTCATTCTTTTTTCTATATTCTGTTCTACGGCAGTGAATTCCACCATTCTGTCTTCCAGGTCACTTATCCGTTCTTCTGCTTCAGTTATTCTGCTACTGATTCCTTCTAGTGTATTTTTCATTTCACTTATTGTATTGTTCATCTCTGTTTGTTCTTTAATTCTTCTCGGTGTTTGTTCTTTAATTCTTCTAGGTCTTTGTTAATCATTTCTTGCATCTTCTCGATCTTTGCCTCCATTCTTTTTCTGAGGTCCTGGATCATCTTCACTATCATTATTCTGAATTCTTTTTCTGGAAGGTTGCCTATCTCCACTTCATTTAGTTGTTTTTCTGGGGTTTTATCTTGTTCCTTCATCTGGTACATAGCCCTCTGCCTTTTCATCTTGTCTATCTTTTTGTGAATGTGGCTTTTGTTCCACAGGCTGCAGGATTGTATTTCTTCTTGCTTCTGCTGTCTGCCCTCTTGTGGATCCACATATGCATTTTATTAATTTCCCTTTTCCCTTCAATTTTCCATTATCTTCATTCTGTGTGTTTACTTAATATGGTATTTTTGAGATCATTTTTAGTAAATGAAGCCTCCTCCTTTTTTTCCCCCTTTAAGAGCTACATTACATGCCTTTTAATTTTTTAAAACAGATTCTACATGTGATAGTTTGAATTTAGAGCATTACCCGGAGCCCAGCACATGGTGAGTGTACAGTAACTGTTAGTCTCCTTCCTTTTCCCCTGTATTTTAGAGGTATTTTGAGAGTTGAGCCGCAAACCAGAGGCATGATCTGAATCGTCTGTCTTGTTCATCCAGCTTTGACCTTGATGCCTGGTTCTGGTTCCCGTGCTCACATCCTGTCCTCGGCTCTGTCCTGTCCTGCTTCCTCTAACCCCCTTTCTCTCTCTGACCTATGAGGACCTGCTCTCATTGCCCTTTGTCCCCACCGGGACTGACCCTCTGCTTGCCCCTCCCAGTCCCGTCTCGGGCAAGACCCCTTGGTTGAGGAAGGTCCCAGAGGTGCTTCCAGCTGATAGGCAGGCAAACAAGCAACAGGAAGTGGAACAGAGAAGCCAGACTTTTGGAGGTCGAGGGCTCAGCTGTCTTGACTTGACAGATTGCCATCCTGATATTCCTAATGTGGGTCTTGGTCCAGCGTCAGTGAAAACGTTCTGATGATATACATGGTAGTCGACTAAATCAGAAACCTGGATCAATAACTGCTTCCTCTATAATGGATGCCTTGTCCTTTGTTTCAAAAGAGTCAGTGGAGACTATTAAGCAGATTTGTAGCAATAACTTTGACTCATGGCTACACTTGAGTCAAAGGCTTGTGTTACTAATAGGACTCTAACATCTTTGTGTCGGTGCTTTTGCAGTTTTGCCAAGAGAGAGAAAATTGATGTCATGCTTTACTGATTCAAATCTGCTTTACATCCTTCTTCCTAAAGGACAAGAGCTGTGGCAACCTTCCCAACTAATGGAAGATTTCCAGAGAAAAAGCCAGTGACTGTCAGATTCTGGCCCCACTGTCTATGGAACAGTCACTTAAGAAGCATTAGGTTTAAATGACTTACTCTAGAATGTTCTCTCAGACTTATCTGATGCAAAAAATCCTCCAAATACCCTTGAAAATATGTATTCTGGAATTGAAAACATGAGTATCAGAATCAATCCATGACACATAGCTGTGAAAGTAATAGACAAAAACAATACTGGAATTTCTGTAATTTAAAATGATAAAACAATTGGGAAAGAAAACTTAGAATCTTAACAGGGAATACTATTCTTATTAACTTTTTAAAGTAATCCTGTCTTCCCTATTTAATAATTATCATAATGAATATTTTAAAGTGTTCATGAGATTTACAACTTTATACATTTTTGGTCTTCATCATTTTACGTAAATTTCATAACTGAGATTAAGTGTAAATGAGTTAATTTGACTCCAAATAAAATAAGACCTTTAGAAACAAATAAATCAACCCCTAACTTGTACATGTCTACTAAATACAATATGATTATAAAGACATTATAAAACAAATAGTATAAAAAACAGATTTCATAGAAGATACAATGTTTTGAGTAAAATGTCTGAAAATAACAACAGTATTCCACATTTAAGTGCATTGATGAAATAGAAAAGAATCATTGACACCTTGTCATATTGTGAATAAATGAGTTTTGGTACAAGAAGACTTTGTTTTGAATTTTGCTCTGCCTCTTAGTAATAACTCTGGAAGCTTGGGCACACTGCTCCATCTTTCTGAACCCCAGTTTCCTCACATATAAAAATTGGCTTATTTTTAATAATAATTCAAAATTAATTTCATAAGACTCAAGTGATATAATGAAAGAAAAGTAGATAGTATATTGTTACCGAATTATGTTGTACAGACCCCGCTTTGGGCCCTAGCCCAACCACAGCCCCTGCCTTGGTGGGAAAGGTTCTTTTTCTATTCGGGTTCGTGCAGCCAAAAACAAAACCGAAGCTGAGATTGAAGCAACGCAAACTTTATTCAATGGTCAGAGATTGGAGAAGCAGGAGCTTAGTTCACAAATCACCTTCTCGCCCAGGGGCACAATTAAGGCAAGATGTAAGGGCAAGGTTAATGAGGGGGAGGCATACCAGTGGTTTTCTGGGCTTCTTCCTGGGGTAGAAGGTGCCGCCTCTTTTCTGGCCTTGTATGGTCCCTCAGCATCTGCGTTGAAAGTGGGTGGAACCATCATGGCGGGGACCGGCAGAGATCTTAATCAACCTGATTGGCTGGTGGTGAGGTCATCGGGAATCAGCATCATCAGCCTTCTGGTTCCAGCCGGTCTGGGGTCTACGTGCTTGTGGGCAGCATGCAGTTAACTTCTCCCACCTGGTGGGGATTTCAGTATCTGCAAAACAGATCAAAGGCCATGGCTCATAATATTATCTGTAGCCCTTGAGGAGGAACTGAAGGTCCTTGATTTTTTTCAGTGCCTAAACTATTATTACTTTGTCTTGTTTGACTGTTTTCCTTTCTTTCTGCATTTTCTCATTTTTCTGATTAAATTTATTCTTTGGCAATCGGGGTAGGCCTAGGAGGCTAGAGCTTTTCTTCAAACATGTGGCAGGTGCAGTACCTGGTGGGGGTGTGTTCCTGGAGGGCCCCATAGGGTCCTGCTCAGTTACAGTATGTAGGACACCTGGGAGATCTCCACTAGATGTTAGTTTTCTAAAAATGGAGAGTGTAGAAATAATGAAACAGGTGGTTAAGACATTTAGTATTTAATGGTTAGACTGAGCTCCCCAAACTGGAAATAAGGTACCAGTCCATTTGTTTCTTTGTAAATATTTATTGAACGTTTCTTTGTTTCATGTGCTTCAGTGGACACTAGAGGTTCAGAAGCTTAATTTTCTGGAGGTAAAGGAAGAAGAGAGCTTAGTGTGTTGCTAAGGTGGGGGCTGGGTGTCAGGGGTTTCAGTGGGGCATCCATGAACATCTGCGCTGAGACCACGAGGACCGAAAGGCGGTGTGTGTCTGGAGCCTTATCCTAGGGGCACGTTCCAGGGCTGCAGAGGAGTCCTCTGTCTTAAGGAGACTCGAGCTTCGCTGGGCCCAGAGAAATGGGCTCGGGCAGGGGCCTGCTGACCACCCCAGGGGTCCAGAGGGGGCGGTGATGTTGTAGGTGGGATTCGAGCAGCACAGGTGGGGAGAACGTCATAAGCCCTGGGCATCTCCCTACTGGAAAACTGACAGGTTTACAACAGGTTGGACATGAGGGAGTAGGCAAAGAAAGGAAGCAAAGATACCTCCAGAAGTCTGGCCTCAGAAACTGGAAGGATGACATTTTTTTATATTGGGGTGTAGTTGATTTACAGTGCTGTGTTAGTTTCAGGTGTACAGCACAGTGATTCAGTTTTACATACATATATGTGTATATATGTGTATATATATTCTATCCAGATTCTTTTCCATTATATATTATTACAAGATATTGAGTTGAGTTCCCTGTGCTATACAGTAGGTCCTTGTTGATAATGTATTTTATATATAGTAGTGTGTATATGTTAATCCCAAATCCTAATTTATCCCTCCCTGCCTTTTTCCCCTTTGGTAACCATAAGTTCGTTCTCTGTGTCTGTGAGTCTGCTGCTGTTCTGTAAATAAGTTCATTTTGCACCATTTTTGTTTGTTTGTTTTAAAATAAATAAATTTATTTATTTATTAATTTATGGCTGCATTGGGTCTTCGTTGCTGCATGCGGGCTTTCTCTAGTTGTCTTTGTCTGGCTTACTTCACTTAGTATGATAATTTCTATGTGGAATCTAAAAAAAAAAATGATGCAGGACTTCCCTAGTGGCACACTGGTTAACAATCCACCTGCCAGTGCAGGGGACACAGGTTCGAGCCCTGGTCCGGGAAGATCCCACATGTCACGGAGCAACTAAGCCCGTGCGCCACAACTACTGAGCCTGCGCTCTAGAGCCCGTGAGCCACAACTACTGAGTCTGCGTGCCACAACTACAGAAGCCCTCGTTCCTAGAGCCCGTGCTCTGCAACAAGAGAAGCCACCACAATGAGAAGCCCGTGCACTACGACAAAGAGTAGCCCCCGCTCTCCACAACTAGAGAAAGCCCGCGTGCAGCCACGAAGACCCAACGCAGGCAAAACTAAATAATAGAAATAAAAATAAATTTATAAAAAACAGAAAAGAAAAAAGTGGCTCACGCAGTATGATTTATTATTAGCTATTAAAATATTAATTATGAAAATTAGTTTGGAAATACGTTTTAATTAACTCTAAATAAATCATATCCAAATAGTTATGAATCATTTAATTGTAAATGAATTTTACATGTTTTGCAAATTATCTGAAGTATGATTATGTGGTTTTAACATTAATAATTTTTAAAGCTAGAAATACAGCCCACCACCTGCACCAAACTCCAATTCCACAACGTCAGTGTGCTTAAAGAAAGTCAAAACTAAAAAGTGGACATTGGTATCCATTGATTACTGTTGTCAGTGGAGTTTGCATGAGCCATGTAAAAAATAATATTCTATTTATTCACAGTAACCTTACCTGGTTTAGAATCATGTTGAAGGATTGCTAAGGCTTTGATGGGATTCTTCAAAATGACGTTTCAGATTTCATTCTTGTAGATTAGCTGGTGGGCTCTGCCCTTGATATTACATTTCAGTTTACTATTTAACCCATGAATACTTCCAAGGCAGTAGTTTTATATTTTAAAGAACTGTTCAATTTGTGTACATGAATAAGCAAGATTTGTTCATCATAAATATTTCTTAGTTATAGCTAAATTAAATTTATAATTAGAGTTTTTGAAAATGTATTTAGGTATTTTCTGTAGTCAAAATGCTTGTGTTATAATTTTCCTTGGCAAAAGTTGTTTTGTTTACCCTCGAAACTTAAAAATAACTTTCCTTTCCATTGAAGTTATCCTTTTTCAATCTTGAGTCCATCTTTTTCAGTGGCAGTTAAATCAACTGGGGATCAGACCACTTTTGTTGTCTCTCATTGCCTCATGATAATATATTTAGGGCAAATTTATTTGGATGAATTTTAGTTCAGGAATAGTGGACAAGTATTTTCCTTTACATTACATACAGATTTTATTTTACTTTTTATTAAGTTACTTGATAACGTTTAAGATTTTGAGTGAGAAGTTTCACCTAGTTCCAGTGACAACCTGTAATGAGGTATATCAGTACAGTAAGTCATACATACGAAAGAGTTCTATTCCCAGAGCGCGTTCGTAAGTCCAATTTGTTAGTAAGTCCAACAAAGTTAGCCTAGGTACACAACTAACACAATCAGCTATATAGTACTGTCCTGTAATAGGTTTATAATACTTTTCACACAAATAATACATAAAAAACAAACACAAAAAATAAAGAAAACATTTTTATTCTTACAGTACAGTGCCTTGAAAAGTACAGTAGTGCAGTACGACAGCTGGCATACCGGGGCTGGCATCGAGGGAACAGGCAAGAAGAGTTACTGACTGGAGGGGGGAGAGGAGGTGGGAGATGGTAGAGCTGAAGGATCGTCGGTCATAGGAGACGGAGGGCAAGCTGCAGTGTCACTCACGCCTGACGCTGCTGGCACAGGTTCTGGGTCCTTGCTGGATTCAATTCTATCTACTCTCTTGAAAAAACGATCCAGTGATGTCTGGGTAGTAGCTTTTTTTTTCTTGTCATAGATGACACGGTAGCACTGGATTGCATTCTGAACGGCTGCTGCAAGCTTCGTGTACTGTTCTGTGTTCAGGTCCTGTGCCTCAGAAACTAACAGTGCCTCCTCAAATAAAGAAAATCCCCTTGCTGTTTCCTGTGTCGTGAATTCTCTTTGGTTCTTCAGTTACTTCTTCCTCTTGTCTCTCTTCATCCTTTCTCTGGGCACATTCGCGTCTTTGAAAGTTCGCAACGTGAAGTTCGTATGTAGGGGACTTACTGTACTTTGTACTTAGCTAAGACATGTCCCCCACTTAAGGAGTTGCTTACTCTGCAGGGTGGAAGTGTTGGGTAGGTTTCGGAGCTACTTCTTGATAATTACGGGCATTGTGCTTGGAAATGGTAACAGGCCCATGTGAGCATGCCTAAGCCACTGTTGGTGGTTCAAAATGAGAAAGGCAAATGTTTTCAGGCACAGTTTACTCAAGCTACTGAACTATTTATTTTTAGTGTGACTGAAATCAAGTGTGGTTTAATTCAGAGATCAAGATGTCGCACATCCAGTAATTTTATACATTGTTGGAAGTCGTCTCCGTATCGTTACATGTTTTGCAATATTTCATATAGTTTAGTGCATTGCTAAGGCTGTAGAGTAATGGGCCTCATTGTTGATCAACAATTAAAAAATAAAGCCTCACAGTGTTTGCTTAAAGTAAATAATGTTGAAGCAAAACTGGGCAAAATTTAATATGTATTAAATAGATTATTGTACATTTTTGACACAGGCTACAGAGCTTTTTATATTAGACGTTGAAGAGTGATCAACTTGAAAACCATGATTTATGCTTTTGTTTTTCCCTCATGAAGTGTTAGAAGTGGTTGACGTTCTCTTGATTTGTCAGTTTTTCTTTATGATGCTCTTGTCAAGACAGGCAGCCTGTACTCGAGATGGAGTATTTGGAAGGTGCCAGCTCCGCTGTTTGACGCGTCATCATTTCACTTTACAGTGTCGCTGTGTGATGAAGACCAGCTGGTGCATTACGTTTCTTATCGGAAATATCCATCCGATTCATTACTGTGATGTGTGCTTTTGTTCAGAAACAATCATTCTTGCGTAGCAAGGCCTTCTGAACCACTGAAGGCTTTCTCTTTCGCTGACTAATTTGGGCTGTCAGCCTGCTGGTTTGGAAGACATTCCAGCTTGTTGTATTATCAGTGTTTGTTTGCACAGGAAGTGATGTGCCACAGAGGCTGAATTTATGGGAACGGTTTGCATTCAACTAATGAGCAGCGCTGCCTCTTCCATGATGATATTATTGTGTAACTTGGATTAATACAATTATTGTGCACCTGTGTAGCCCTGATTCTCTCTTGTAACATCTCAGGGGCCAGCAGGGAATCACTACCTTTCTTGCAAAGTGAAAGTTGCCTGTGCCTTGTGCCTTAGTTGTATTCCTTTATTCTAAAGGTAGTGGACCTTAACCTGCCACTAGTAATTTCACACAGATTAACGCTGCTTTTGCCATTGTTGAAAATTGTTTTAACATTTGTGTTTGGTCTCTCTCTCTCTCTCTTTTTTTTTTTTTGGCTGCACCACATGGCACTTGGGATCTTAGTTCCCAGACCAAGGATTGAACCTGTACTCCCTGCAGTGGAAGTGCAGAGTCTTAACCACTGGACCAACCACTAGGGAACTCCCTGTGTTTGGTCTTAAGCTGAAACTAGTGATGTCTAGGATGTTTCAGGAAAATGCATCACAAAATGTATCACTTTTATTGCATTTATGGAGTATTAGCTTAATTATATGAGTTATATTCTTAACCATTTCATGTGTTGGGTTATAACTTTCTTCAGATTCAAATCTAACACGTAGTTTTGGGCAAATAAAAGCTATTCACAGAAAATCAAGAATGAAAAATATGTTTTCATTGAATACTTTAAGATATCTTTCATGATTATGATAAGAAAAACTATTCTTTTGAAAAGAGAAAGCATATGACTCCATCTCTTTTACGAATTGGGAGAATTAGGGACCTTTAAACACAAGAATGAATGAAACCACTTCTGTAAGATAATCTCCAAATTCCTGTTAAAAGCAGTTTTCTCGCTTTTCCTCTCTTCTGACTCCTAAAATAATCAAGCACTTTAAAAGAGACGAAAAATAAATCTCTTTTATTAATGAGCTGCACACCACCAAGATGTCAGTGAGGCATAGGGACAGAGAGGGCAAAATAAAAAGGCACGTTAGTAAAATTCTTGACATATTCATAAAAAACCTAGGGAAGCTACCTACACAAATAAATATTTATGCATCAGAAAACTTATGAATCATTTACCCTTCTTCTTCTTCTCTGTGTCACATCTTGGCAATGCCTCTAGATCTTCATTCTGAATCGTGTATATTACACATTGAAATTAAATGCCAGAAAGTGCCTATGCCTGTCATCTATTTCCACTTTCTCAGTTTGGAGCTGGGACTGTACTAAATGACTCTGGTATATTTTATGGTTTTAGGATGATGTCACTTTTATGATATACTACAAGTTCTCAAGTCCTGCGTTAACTCTATTTTCTGAAATCTTTTTTCTGGAATCTGTACTTATCTGTAGACTTTTAAGAGAGTATGACGGTGTATCGATATTATAGTCTCACAGGAGTTCAAAAGAAGTGTAGACACTCGGTAATAAAGTCCTCAACCTCTATAATAACATGCCAGACATGAATATTAAAGAGAAGGAACCAAAGTCAGCCTGAAAATCTGTGTAACTGGTAACTGACCAAAAACAGAAAATGCCCATGTGTGGGTGAGAAAGTCAGTGAACTGCTGGAACCAGATTCCAGGATGTGAGTCAGACAGTGTGGCAGCTGTTGTCAGAGGCTGGACCAAGGCTGCATAGCACTGTGATCCCCAAGGAGGAGAACCACGTTAGCTGGGCATTGGACAGCTGTCTGGATGGAGCCCGGACCAGATTGGACAGCGTGGGCTGGGGAGGCAGAGCTCGAATTTGGGGCTGCTGAGGTGTAAAAATTTGAAGATCCAGCTCATAAAGAAAAGGGAGCTAAAGAGGGGAGAGGCTTCATAAATCTGCACAGGGGGTCTCTAATATTTGCCAAATACACAAGATGACCAAGTGCAGGGCAAGATGTGGCTCATAGGGCATGCGTCCACTGGAGATTCTGGAGGACACCCCATGTTGGTACGAGTCTCACAAGATGAGCCCAGAGGCCCCTTTCTGGCACCTGTAGGGGCTCAGTGGACGTCTAGTGAACCAGGCTTTGGAGGCTGGGCTAATTTAATACTTGCACAGTATTCTCAAAGCAAGATCCCAGAATTCCTGGGGATCTCTAAGACCCTTCTAGGGGGTCAGTGAGGTCAAACTACTTAATACTGGTAATAATAATGATGATGATAATGATAGATATTTGTCCTTTTCCACTGTGTTAACATTTGCAGTTATGTCTCCAAAGCATGGTGAGTAAAACTTCTGAAATTAATTAATTAATTTCAATTAAGGCCTCGCCAACTACCTACAGCAGTGGTCATTTTATTCTTCACTGCCGTGAAATTGAGTAGAAAATAACAGCTTCACTTGAGTATCCTTGATAAATTCATAAAATATATTAATTATCTGTATGATGAAATTGGAAATATGCATAAAATCTTTCATTGCAAAATGAAGTAAAATGGTTGTCTCGAGGGAAAGCACTTATATGGTTGAGTTGCAAACAGAACTAGCCACTTTTTTCACAGAATAACAATTTTTTTATGAAACATTGATTAACAGAAAACTATGGTTATTCTGATTGGGGAATTTAAGGACATATTCTCAATAAGAAATGAAGTAAGCCTGTCACTTCAAAGGAAGCACCTGACAGAAACAATATTTTAATTAATAGTGGTAGACATTTTCCAAAACTGAATACAAAACCAGCAAATTCAAGAAGTCTAATGAATGTCCAGCAAGAGAACAATTACACATTCAACAAAGGGAAACAAGATATGAGTAATGACTGACTCACTATCAGAGACAGTGGAGGCGTGAAGACAATGGAAAGTGCTCAAAAGAAAAAAAATCAAACCAGAAGTATTCTATGAAAGTAACCTTCAGGATTGAAGGTGAAATTAAGCCATTTTCAGAAAAAGAAGAACAGAAAATTATTTGCCAACAGAACTTTCGCTACAGAAAATTGCAAAAGGATGAGACGTTGAAAGGAATTCAACCATGTTAAATTAGGAAGGAATGGAACCCTGGAAATATTAAACTTAATTAAATTAATAGATTAATAAATTAAATTTAATATTAATATTCAGTAAATTTTTAAAGTTTTAAAAAGACATGTGATTTTAAAATATAAATTACAGTGTTCATTGTGGGGTTTATGCATGTGTATATGGTTTTGTTACATACTAAATTTTTGTTATATAATATAGTATAATATGTACATTATATTTTGTTATGTAAATATATATTTGTTATATATTATATATTATTTGATTGTTCTATAATTAAATATATTATATATTTACATATGTATTTAGGTATAGAATAATAGAATATTTCCAGATTAAAATTCTGCCTATTGAGTACTATGTGATGGTGTAGAATAAAAATATATGATGAAGACATTAGTTGAGACCCTGTGTGCTCTAATTATTTTCAGTTATGATTTTGTGTGCATTCTGAGTTGCCATTTTTCTGTGGGCTTAGAGAGGACCTGATATATAGCAACAACTATATGGTTGAGATTTCAGAGATCTGATGTCTAAATATCTTTAAATCTCATAGCATTATAGGTTGATCTGCTGTGCTTGAACATTTATTCCTATTTTTTACTTAGTATTTTTATTTCCTCTGAAAAATTGAATAATGAATACTGATAGAAAGAAAGGAAATGTTCATGCACAGGCAAGTTCTTAGGATAAACTTATTTAGGAAATAATGTGTTTAAGAAGTCAGGCCTGTGTTTATCCCTTAATTCATTTATTCACTCAAAAATGTATTGACCATGTAGTGCATGTTAACCGCAACACAGGTAATAGCTTTTCTTTCAAAGAATATACACTGTAATATAGGACAAAGGAAATAAGGAGATAGTGGGCTGGTTGTTATGTAAAGGTGAGTGCAGATGTTCTGGAAAAAGAGAGGAACAGAACACATGGGTATAATTTTCTATCCTGAGATTCTGGTCATAAGACAGTTAATTCATATTTTAAATCATATTACTAATCAAATTCTTTTAGCTGGAGACTCACGATACCTTATATCTAATATAATAATGAACTATCTCTCATTTATGTTTTGAAAGTCAGGGGGAAAAATCTGACATTGGGATAAAAACCAAGTTTCAAATCGTGCCACAAGTGTATTCATATTCATATCCTTCCACTGAAAAGTGGGGAATGTTAGCCGAGCTTTGTATGAAAAGGAAATGAACAACATTTTGTATGCAGAGTTTTTAATAGCACATTTTAATTTGTTTTTTAAAACTTGAGTAAAAATAGAAATAAAGTGTCAGCTTTACATGAATATTGGCTATTCAGTATTATCTCCTGGGGTTTAAGTTAATGAATTTTAATGCTGGAAATTTTTGGCTGCTTGGAAGCCTTATAAAATATTTTAGTGTTCTGGTGCTAACACTAACTCTGTTTAATATATTTCATTACGAAAAATGTTCATGCAAGTCCACAGTTCTAACTGATAAAAAATCATGTTAAATTCTTCTAATGAGAACAAAAAAAAGGATTGATGTCATTCTGGTAATAACATCTCCATTTCCAAATAACAAAGAACATAAATAAACAGAATAAATATCCTGTTTACTCATATTTCTATTTGTCTCTCCAAATTGTGTATATTGTTATCCACCTGCCAAAAATGTCAACAAGATGGTCCTGCTTACTATTTTAGTAAATAGTAGGAAAATACAGGATGAAAATTACTTCCAGAGAGAGTTGGGAGGTCTGATTTCAAGTGTCACAGAAGTAGTAGAGCTCCCAGGGCCCAGGGTCCCCACAGCCAGCTGCCCCGGGATCCAGCCCATGCACCCATGGCCAGCAGCCTCCCCAGGAGGCAGGGCCTGGCAGCTACCAGACTGGGGGACCTGCATCACTGACAAGTGCACTCACGATAGTCAGCCCTGTGTGACAGAAGAGCCCACACAGCCCACGTAGGGGACAACCCTGGAGCCTGTAGCTCTGCTCACCAGAGCAGAGCGCACTGTTGGTACGCATAGGACGTCTCCTGTATAAGGCCACTTCTCCAAGGTCTGGAAACATTATCAACCTACCTGATACATACAAATGAGATGACAGAGGAATATGTTCCAAACCAAGGGACAAGACAAAAACACAGAAGAAGAACTAAGCAAAGTGGAGATAAGCAATCTGCCTGATAAAGAGTTCATGGTAAAGACCATAAAGATGCTCAGAGAGACTTCCCTGGTAGCGCAGTGGTTAAGAGTCCACCTGCCAATGCAGGGGACACGGGTTCGAGCCCTGGTCCGGGAAGATCCCACATGCCGCGGAGCAACTAAGCCTGTGGTCACAACTACTGAGCCTGCACTCTAGAGCCCGCAAGCCACAACTGCTGAGCCCACGCACCACACCTATGGAAGCCCATGCACCTAGAGCCGCAACAAGAGAAGCCGCCGCAATGAGAAGCCCGCGCACCGCAATGAAGAGTAGCCCCCACTTGCCTCAACTAGAGAAAGCCCGCGCGCAGCAACCAAGACCCAAGGCAGCCAAAAATAAAGTTAATTAATTAATTTTTTAAAAAAAGACGCTCAGAGAACTCAGGAGAAGAATGGATGAACACAGTGAGAAGATTTACAGAGAGTTAGGAGATGTACAGAAGAAACAAACAGAGCTGAAGAATACAGTAACTGAAATAAAAAATATGCTAGAAGGAATCAACAGCACAGAGGAACAGATCAGTGAGCTGGAAGGCAGAGTAGTGAAAATCACCAAAACTGAACAGAAAAAAAGAAAAGGAATTGAAATAATGAGGACTGTTTCAGACACCTCTGGGACAATATCAGGCATACTAATATTGTCATTATAGGGTCGCAGAAGGAGGAGAGAGTGAGAAAGGGGCAGAGAACTTATTTGAAGCAGTTACGGCTGAAAACTTCCCTAACCTGGGGGACGAAACAGACATCCAGGTCCAGGAAGCACAGAGAGTCCCAAATGAAATGAACCCAAAGAGGACCACACCAAGACACGTTGTAATTAAAGTGGCAAAAATTAGAGAGAAGAGCGATTTCTCAAGAAAACTAAAAATAGAACTCCCATATGATCCAGAAATCTCAATTCTGGGTATTTATCCAAAGAAAACAAAACCACTAATTCAAAAAAAAATATACACCCTAATGTTCATAGCAGCATTATTTACAATAGCCAAGATATGGAAGCAACCTAAGTGCCCATGGACAGACGAATGGATAAAAATGATGTGATATATATAAAAGAGTATATATGTGGAGTATTATTCAGCCATAAAAAGAATGAAATGATGCCATTTGCAGCAACGTAGATGGACTTGGAGGGCATTACACTAAGTGAAATAAGTCAGACAGAGATAGACAAATACTGTATGATTTCACTTATATGTGGAATCAAAAGGGCAAAACAAGTGAACAAACAGAACAAATGGGTGGTTGCCAGAGGGGAGGGGGTTTTGGGGGGCAAAATAGGTGAAGGGGATTAAGAGGTACAAACCTCCAGTTACATAATCAAGTCACAGGGATGTCATATATGGCCTAGGGAATACGAGTGATTATATTGTAATAACTTTGGGGACAGATGGTTACGAGACTTATGGTGGTGATCGTTTCATGATGTGTACAAATGTCAAATCTCTACGTAGTGCATTGACACTAACATAATATCTTCCATCAGCTATATTTCAGTAATAACGCACGATGTTTAGCAGACTGGAGGACTCGGCGTAAGGTCCTGCCATCAGCTCACTGCAGAGCCTGGTCCACCTTACCGTCTACCAATGTGCGCTACCACAGTCCTGGCCGGCTCAGTCTTCTGCCGGCTCGTGTGCTGAGAGAGTGTAGCATAGCGTACGTTGTGTTGTGGTCTGTGTTGTTCTTCACGTAGGGGGCGCCTTCGTTGGAATAGGCGGTAATGACATTAGTTCTTGAGAATCTACACAACACTGTTGGGGTAGCAGATATCCTTACATAGCAATGTAGTTCTGAAGGGCAAGCTTGTCACTGAGACAAAGACTGGACGGGAGCCGTTTTGTGATGAAAGACCTATATTGCTTAATAGCAGTAATGACGGAAGTAACCATTGTGACGTGCTGTGTCACATACGTGTGAACTCCCTGCCTACACAGAGGAAGTATGTGAGCTGGGGCCGAGGTGGCTCCCGCTGCCCTGGTGAGGATTTTTGGGTTCAGGGGAGCTGGCCATGAGGAAGGTGCTTCTGGACACCACTGGTCTTCCCCCAGGGCTTATTTGATTAAAAATTATTTTATATTTGTTGAAATGATTGGTGTATTTTTTTCCTCTTTGATTTGTTGTTACCGTTTTTGTTGTTGAGTTGCAAGTATAGAAACCGTCTGAAACTGTCTTTGGAAAGTTTGTGGGAAGGATGTCTTATATGAGGGTTAAGGAACAACTCACAGAATTCAAAATGAAAAACGGATCCAGGCCTCAAGGATAAACTTGAACAGGAACTCAAATGCCATTGGAACTCTATATCTGCACATCTGTTTCAATTTTCTTTCTCAAAAGAGAATAGCTTCGCAGGTTCTCTGCCCGTGTATGTGAGGTTCACGTACATAGAATGTGAGGATACTAGCTGATGGATCCAGTGGATCACGTGCATTTGTTTTTATGACTCCTGCTAAATTATTCTCCAGAAGGTTTCTTCAATTAATACTTCAATCATCAGGACTTCCCTGGTGGTCCAGTGGTTAAGACTCCACGCTCCCAATGCAGGGGGCCTGGGTTCGATCCCTGGTCAGGGAACTAGATCCCACATGCCACAACTAAGACCTGGTGCAGCCAAATAAATAAATAAATAAATATTAAAAAAAAATACTTCAATCATCAAATTGTGAGAGTGTCCAATCCTGCACGTCCTCATTTAGGTTATATATTTATGTTTAAAATTTTCGTATATTTCTATGGATGCAAATATGCATCTGTGTTTAAATATTGTGTTTATCTTTTTTAATTTCATGGGGGCAATTTATGTATTTTAAAATTTTATGAATTTAAAATACGTTTTAAAATTTTGTCCATTTCGTGGGTACAGATGTTATCAGTTTACATTGTGCTTCACTGAGGTTGGATTTATTTTATTTTATTTTATTTTTTAAAGTCAATCTTTTATTCAGATTTCCTTGGTTTGGTTGTTGTTTTGTTTTGTTTTGGCCGCATCGCCTGGCATGTGGGATCTTAGTTCCCCGACCAGGGATCGAACCCGTGCCCCCTGCAGTGGAAGCATGGAGTTTTAACCACTGGACTACCAGGGAAGTCCGTGGATTTATTTTATTTTTACCTTCTTTTCTGGGCTATTTGATTTTATCCTTTATCATTTGCCTATCTTTTAATTTTTGTTAATTTCTAAAAGTATATTCTGGGTACTCTGTTCATTATTTCAACAAGCATAAGACTCTAAATCTACAACTACCAGATTAGTCATCGTTTGGAACAAGAATGGCCATTTCTACCCCAGTTGTACAACCTTTGATGAATTCAGTTTCCTTATATGTGAACAATTCACCGCTCAGCCCTTGAGTGACTTGACAACATCCTCTCCAGCTTCATTCCAACCTTCCTGTCTTTAGACGCTAAGACTGACCAGACTGTTTCTTAAGCTCTGGTCACTCGTGTGCCTGCCCACTGCACTTGCTTTTCTCTTGCTGTTCCTGGCAAGTACATTTTCACACACAAAGCTGTCCTGTTATCAGTGTTCATCCTATTCTGAAGGCAGGCACGACCTGTCCCACTTTGACCCTAGCACTGATTTTGCCGATAAGGCTAATGGGTTTTGTCCTCACAAATCCGAATGCCGTCGCCATACTCAGTGAAGAGGCTGGCCTTCCAGAGAAGTTCTTTTATTTCTGTGTCATTGAGTAGCTGTCCTGCTCCACCAAAGCCTCTGCAAACCTCCTGAGATTGATTACTTTGTCCTCTGGGGTGGTGAACATTCTGAGGTAGCGGTCACATATCTCCATCCTTCCCCATAAATTCCAACTGCTTTATATTCAGTGAATTTTTTATGATATTTCCCCCCTGACTTTATTTCTCCCTCTTGTATAATCTCACAGAAATGTGTATCCCTCACTGAGATTTTTCACATTACCTGAGTGCTACCTACCATCTGCTAGGGTCTGTGACTTTCCTTGTCTTTTTTATTCCTGCATTCCCATATCAACCAGCAAAAAATTTGATGTTTACATGTAAAAAATGAATCAATATAAAGAAAACTTGAAAAGAGTAATCCTTGCGTTATAAGGGATTTCACTTTTCAAATCAAACACTTCTGTATTGTCTGATATGTTTATAGTGAGTGTATACAACTTGCATAATCAGAAAAAAATTTAAGGATTTTTGTTTGAGTTTATTAGGTTTGTACTATAGGACTAGCTTTATGAAAGAGTTCCAGAATCATCAAGTCTAATTAGACTAAAACGTTTCAATTACTGTTCTAGTATGTTTTTGTTGTGCTCATTTTGAAAATAGCCAAAGGGAAATAGAAAATTTTAAATCTTTCTGTGCCTGCTCCCTTAATGAAAGTCTGTGTTTACTTTCTTATTATGATCATTTCTTTTATTTTTTATAAGTATGTCACATGACATACTTATAAAATAGTCCTATAATTATAGTAGTGTTAATAGTAATTAACTATTAACTGACCTATCTCTATAAATTCTAAAAACTATAGTTACATTTTTAACTATAATGTAGTTAAAGGTGGTGTTTCACAATTTTATCTAATTATGTTTTTCTCTTTTTTCCCCCATAATCTTAAGAATTCATTCTTTTCATTCACTTCCTCAGTAAATCTACTTTTCTTCTTTATCTCATAAGCATTAGTTAGTTGGAAAAAGTCATAGGCTCTGTTTTCTCACTTATGCATGTCTTCCTTGATCACTTCGTATTTCCTTCTCTGGTTTTTGCTTCATTAACTTAACTGGAACCAGGTAAACAGTGTCAAATGAGCAAACCACATTTGCAATGAGCATGGCATTTCACACATTCTAAAATCATTAAAAAATAATTCACGTTATGCCTAAAGCATCAACTGCATGCTTGTCAAATTTTATAAATGAAAATTAATATCTTTGGAATGAGTTGGGATTGAATATAAGACGTTATCAGAGATTTAAATATCGTTATTTAAGCTGGCCACTTTCCTCCCTTGCCCCACCTTATTTATTGACAAAGTGCAAAGAAGGAGGGAGGCCTTTCGCTCTTGATCATCCCTTCCATGTGTCTTTGTGAATGTCCCTCGTAGGCACTGGTCCAAGGAATGCATTCCTGGGTTCTAGGGATACAGCAGTAAACAAAACAGAAAAATCCCAGCCTTCACAGACTTAACTTCTAGAAGGAGAAAGAAAATCAGCAAAATAAATACATCTCCACTTAAATATCACCTTCTCAATTTGGACTTCCATAATCATCTTTTTTTTTTTTTCTTTTTTAAAATTTATTTTGGTATATAGTTGAGTCACAGTGTTGTGTTAGTTTCTGCGTAATCATCTTATATCAATTGCTACCTTTCCCCGTGCCCCTCTCTACCATTTTTCCTCTTGCCCGGCTGTTCTCCATAGCACTTTCTACCTCCTAAGTATTGTGTTATGTAATTAGGGTAACACAGGGGGCATCCCTGTATGTGTTTGCTGGAAAAACACTGTGGGGCAGGGACAGGGGTGCGGGCAGGAGACTTGCCAGGAAGCCGCCTCTGTATCCAGGGGAGGGCGGACGATGGCTGGTCCAGCTCAGTGGAGGGAGGTCAAGATCAGTGCATGAACATTGAATGCATTTTGAAGAAAGAGCCAAACCGCTTCAGCTTTCGGTTGCGAGAAGGAAAGGGGAGTCAGAGGTGAGAATAATGGGGAGCAGGTCAGTGGGGAGGGGATGGAAGGGGCCATGGATTTATGTATGAGTTTGTCCTTTAAGAGGGAGCAGTGGATAAACGTTCTAGGACAATAGCCTGTGACATCAGAGCCCACTTACCTCGTGTGGTCCCTGAGTTTCAAGCGAGACGGAACACTGAGACTGTTTTCTCACAAGCATCCGCCTGGGTGCACGGGCTCTGCTACCTGTGTTTGGGGAAGGGGGAGATGTTACTTGTAGTGAGTGGGTTCTAGGCTGGGCGAGCACAGAAGGGAGGACGGGGCAGGTGAGGGAGGCTGGGAGATCCCGGTGGGGCAGCGGGCTTGTTGGTGCTGGGGTGCAAGGGGAGGAGCTTGCATTTGGGGTTATGGAGACCCTGTGGTTACTGGTAGTAACACCAACTCTCCCGTAACAGAGAAGTGAGGCTGAGTGGAGGAAAGGATCACTGTCAGCAAGCGTGTTGGAAATATCCTCTGTATGGATATTAACATCATAAAATCAACAAGAGTTCTGTTGGAATCAGTGACCGGGTACCGGGAGCAAAAGCCATTGAGGGATAGTGATGTGAGATTCAGCAGCAGGTGGTTTTAGAGGAAAAGGACAAAGAATGAGGACTAGGGAGACGTCCGCCCTGCCCATGGCACGAGTCACGGGAAAGCTCCAGAGGGCTGGAGATGCAGTACCTTTAGGGGACAGGCAAGCTGGTTAGAGCACGAACATGCAGGGAATGGGCAGGCCGTTGGAATTATATATTTGCAAAGGAAAAGTGCCCATCACTGATTGATAGCTGTGCGCTTTTGGAAATGTCGGGACTGAGCTCGTTAGGGTGCTGAGAAGCGTGGGGGTGAGTCTGTGGCGGGGCTGCCGGGCCCGCGGGTCCCCGTGGAAGGGAACGTCGGTGGTGTGGCCGGCGGGCTGGGACAGCCGGTGAGGGTACGTGGGTACGAGAGATGAAGGGCTTATGACAGTTCAGCACGCTAAAAAAACTCACATTCTTTTCCAAATAGGGAAGCTCCTATGGGTACCTTCTTCTGTTCAAAACCAGACATGTTAACAGAGGTTCTTATGTGTCAGTATTTAAAGTTGTTTAAAAATATTTTTCAGAATAAACCATGTGACTCATGAATTCACGTATCAGTAATTTTACTTTATAGCTGCTCGGACAAAAACCTTGGTCTAAGAGTTCTCACCAGGAAATGTGTGAACATACACATGGGAAATGAGAATCTTTACTATCAAGAAGTGGTCAGGACAAGTAGGGCGAACCTCACAGGTCATGCTCAGTGAAAGAAGCAGATTCCAAAGACCACACGTTACACGAGTCCCTGTCTGTGACGTGTCCAGAGGAAGTAAATTTACAGAGACAGAAAGTGCATGATTCCATGTCTGTGACGTGTCAGGAGAAGGGAATTTACAGAGACAGGAAGTGCATGACTGGTTGTCTGGAGCTGGGGCGGGGGGCGGGGGACAGGGGGTGACTGCAGACGGGGCTATGAATCATTAGGGATGATACAGATGTTCTGAAGTGGATTGTAGTGACGGTCGCCTAATTCTGCAGATTTACTAAAAATTATTTGATTGCGCAGTTAAATGAGTGGATTTTAATTTTATATGAAAGTGCTATATGAAATTTGAATTTTTGCTAAATATATTATACCTCAGTAAAATTGCTTTTTAAAAAAGAGGTAATGCAGAGAACATTTGGAAAAAGTAACTAGCACCCAAAATTAAATGTAGTGCTGGTGAGCTTTAGCAGGAAAAACTGTGACCCTTATTTTTTGTGTGTCACTGATTTTGTAATTGGAACAGTAATACATTGTATCCTTTGATCCAATAATCTCATTTCTGAGAATGTTTCCTAAGGGAAATGTTTCCAAGGAAGCAAAAGTTAACATGCACGAATTTGCTTACAAAAGCGTTTTCCCCTTTGATAGTGTTGTCGATGCATAAGGATGCAGGTACAGTGTTGTAATGGATGAACACTCAGTAAATGTGTCATATGCGGAGTGTGGGGCTCTTTGCAACATGATCACTCTAAGAATTTAGAAAACGTGCAGTAGTGGAAAAGGTGGCAGGCTCAGTATAACTATGAAAATGTATTCATGGGCATGACAATTCAAAACTTTTAAAAAGTCGGAAAATAATGGGAAGCTGTGGGGCTGTTGGTTGACTCGTTTATATAATTGAAATATCATAATTTCTCTTTTAAAAGTAATGCAGAGTAATAGGAGATGAAGATATTTGCCTTATGCAGATAAGTTAATCTGCACTTACATAGTGCAGATAAGTTAATATTTGGCCGTAAAAGAGTGAGCATAGTCATACAGTATGGGCATATACCCAGAGAAACCATAATTCAGAAAGAGTCATGTACCACAATGTTCATTGCAGCTCTATTTACAATAGCCAGGACATGGAAGCAACCTAAGTGTCCATTGACAGATGAATGGATAAAGAAGATGTGTCACATATATACAATGGAATATTACTCAGCCATAGAAAGAAACAAAATTGAGTTATTTGTAGTGAGGTGGATGGACCTAGAGTCTGTCATACAGAGTGAAGTAAGTCAGAAAGAGAAAAACAAATACTGTATGCTAACACATATATATGGAATCTAAAAAAAAAAAAAAGTGGTTCTGAAGAACCTAGGGGCAGGACAGGAATAAAGACACAGACATAGAGAATGGACTTGAGGACATGGGGAGGGGGAAGGGTAAGCTGGGACGAAGTGAGAGAGTGGCATGGACATATACACTACCAAAAGTAAAATAGATAGCCAGTGGGAAGCAGCCGCATAGCACAGGGAGATCAGCTCGGTGCTTTGTGACCATCTAGAGGGGTGGGATAGGCAGGGTGGGAGGGAGACGCAAGAGGGAGGGGATATGGGGATATATGTATACGTATAGCTGATTCACTTTGTTATACAGCAGAAACTAACACACCACTGTAAAGCAATTATACTCCAATAAAGATGTTAAAAAAAAAAAAAAAAGAGTGAGCACAGGGGCTGTTCCTCTCTGGACTCTTTGGAACAATCAGGCCCCAGAGCCTGCAGGTGAAGCAGAGCCTGTCGGTGTTCCCAGCAGGTAGGGGAGCAGAGAGGGCCCAGAGCCAGGCATCAACTCCCGGGGGGGTGGGCGAGGGGCCTTCACGCAAGCCATGGCCTCGTGGAGGTTCAGGTGTGAGCAGAGGAGAAGAGGCACCCACCCGGGGACACCTGCAGGTGTCAGAGCCCCGCGGAGTGGTTGGCTGGGGTGAGGACGCGGGGCGGTCAGGGCAGGGGGGATACGTCCAGGGCTTGCACTTGTGGGCGGCCAGAGTGAGAAGAAGGTGTGTGTGAGGTTGGGGCAGGGTCTGGGATGAGAAAATGATTACATTCTGGGGAGTCTGTCTAACCGGTAACATACGAAAGGTAATTGGCGGGAGCTTTCTTCTCTGTTAGGACAGAGAGTTACACGTATGGAAAGGGGAAAATCCGAATACATCCGAAGTGTTGGATTAGAATCCAGGGTATCGTTGAAATTCATGGTTTTGAATTCCTATAGATAATAATAAAAATAGGTGTAGATTTAAGAGTGGAGGTAGATGTGTTGTATGTATGTGATGGGGTGATGTATATTTTCTAGCTTTGTCCCCTGAGAGGGCCTCGGAGTGGTAACCCCAGTTGTGGTGAGCAAATCTAGCACCTGGATCTTGGTTTCCGATTACCACCCAGCACTGAAAAGAACCAAGTCTATGTGCAGCAGTGGTTGAATCCAAGCTGGGAAAGACCAAGAAGATGAGGCTGAAACATCTTGCTAGACAGCAAGGGAAGTGCTCCAAGAGGGATGGGGCAGGTCCAAAGGTCAGAGAGGCCAGGTCAAGGGGCCTTGACAGGCCATGTCCAGGACAGCATGAGTATCCTCATGACAGCGGTACCAGATTATAACCTACAGAATAAGATTGGAAATCACAAGAACACAGAAATATAAATGAAGTGAATAAAATGAGTCTTGATGAGGAATGGGATATTTACATAACGTCAAAGTTCTTCCACCGCAGATACTTACATAGAAGGATTAATGACCAAGCGCCATGTTCATGGAACAAATTGAGATCATGGGCCGCATGGTGTGATGCGCTGAGAACACGGCTCTTCTGTGATGCTCCTGTCAGAGCCGCACAAGCTGCGTCTAGTCATGACGTCACTTCAGATAAACCCAAATTGAGAATGTTCTATGTCATTCTCGGCCCATGATGTTCAGAAGTGCAGAAGCCCAGAAAAGACTGGAGAACTGTAACCAGTTGAAAGGAACTGGTTTTTTTGTTTGTTTGTTTTTTTAGCCTAGCTTTATTTATTTATTTATTTATTTATGGCTGTGTTGGGTCTTCGTTTCTGTGTGAGGGCTTTCTCTAGTTGCGGCAAGTGGGGGCCACTCTTCATCGCGGTGCGCGGGCCTCTCACTATCGCGGCCTCTCTTGTTGCGGAGCACAGGCTCCAGACGCGCAGGCTCAGTAATTGTGGCTCACGGGCCCAGTTGCTCCGCGGCATGTGGGATCTTCCCAGACCAGGGCTCGAACCCGTGTCCCCTGCATTGGCAGGCAGATTCTCAACCACTGCGCCACCAGGGAAGCCCAGGAACAGTTTTTAAAATGTCAACTAAGTGCAACAAAATAGGATTCTGGATCGCATTCATTTTCTAAAAGGGGACATTCTTGAGACAATTAGCAAGACTTGAATGGGGTTTGAGAGTAGGTGGAAGTAATGTGTCAACATTAATTTTCTCATTCACATGACAGCATTGTTGTTACAGAGAAGATGTGTCTTTGCAGCAAACACACACTAAAGTTTTGGGGGGCTGATAGGGCGTCACGTCAGCAACTGATACACACACCTTTGTACAATCCCCTCCATGTGATGTAGAAAGAGGGCTTTTCTCTCTTTTGAAAAATACTTTCTAGAGTATTGAATCAAGCTGTCTTTTTTTTTTTTTTCCTAAGCTGTCTTTGTGGCAACTGTAATATCATGGTTATTTATACTAATATCTAATAATGCCATTCATGTTTGGTGTTAAATTGCAGAATAAAAAATAAAATTTGCAGGCCTTTGATTTTATACTATTTTTAAGTATATACAAGTTAGATTTAAGTAGTGAAATGTTTACAGAGTATAAGGAAAAGGGCACTGATGGCATTTAGTGCTAAGGCTACCTACTTCCTCATTAATCTGAAGATTATTGATTTAGCCTTTTTTCTTTTAGCTGATAATTTTAAAATAAGGATGTGCAGTTTATTTGCATAATATGTGACCACATTCAGTAAATTCCAAACAATTGTGTCTTACAAGAAATAAGAATTTACCTATGATTTACTACTCTGCAATATTTCAAAATATCTAATGTAAGCAAAAAAGAAACACTTGGTATACATTTTGACTTAACTTTGAAAAGCATTTTTTTCCCCAATTCACTCTTTTTTCACCACGTGACCAAAAATTGGTTGACATGTTAAAGTTGATTTTAGCCCAATGTTTCTGCGATTTCATGATGTGTCTTCTTTTTGCCAAATTATACTATTGTCTTTCACTAAATAATATCATTGAGATCCGATATACTCTGACCTTTAATTATAATATGCCTCTTTTTAACTTGTTCTGTGCTCGGAGATGCCCCACAAAAAATATGTCTGTGTGACCAGTGGATGTGACTGGCTGGAAATCGATTCTTTGCTTCAGATGTTAATGTCATGTTCTTGAATGACAAACTTTAAAGAAAATCAAGTGGCATTTTTGAAAGTTTTGTCAAAATCATAAACATGCTGTTTAAATGGAATGCAATCAGTGTTTTCTTCTTTCTTGATACTGAAAAAAAGAGACTATGTGCACATATTTCCTCCCAAACTATCTGATATAAACAGTTTCCACATGTCAAAGTTTTACATAATGATGATTCTAAAATGGCTTCAAATTGCAACAAGTCACTTTCATTAAGCCATGAATATTGAATAGCAATTACTGCTTAATAGGCTTTTTATAAGACATTTAGATTTACTGTACAGCTAAGTTGCTATAAATTCTGCTTGAATGTATCATACAAATATCAATACCTGTGATATCTTCCAAGTATTAAGCCAAATTCCATAGCACATTCTTAGTCTACTCTTTTCTGCCCCATAGCTTTTGTTTTTTGTTTTTTTGGTATTTTTTTGAATTTTGTTTTATTTATTTTTTATACAGCAGGATTTTATTAGTTATCTATTTTATACATATTGGTGTATACATGTCAATCCCAATCTCCCAATTCATCCCACCATCCCCACCATCCCACTTTCCCCCCTTGGTGTCCATACGTTTGTTTTCTACATCTGTGTCTCTGTTTCTGCCTTGCAAACTGGTTCATCTGTACCATTTTTCTAGATTCCACATATACACGTTAATATATGATATTTGTTTTTCTCTTTCTGACTTACCTCACTCTGTAGGACAGTCTCTAGGTCTGTCCACGTCTCTACAAATGACCCAATTTTGTTCCTTTTTATGGCTGAGTAATATTCCATTGTATATATGTACCACATCTTCTTTATCCATTCGTCTGTCAATGACTGCCCCATAGCTTTTGAGTTTTTTTCCTTATTTACATTCTTTTTGACATTTTGCCTCACTAGACTATTGTCCATTTTTTGCATAAAAAATGCTATAGAAATATGAGTGTGGTTGGTTGTTTTGAGGGAAAAGATTTCTCAATATTTCCAGGGTCATATCCTCTTTGACTTAACAGGCCAATTCATTTGAAAAATTATTTCAAGATGTAGAAACACAGAATGATCTGAACTCAAACTATGGATCTATTAACTACATTTTCATGTGTGGTTGTTTTGTTAGAAAGTCTAAAGGAGATTAACATCTAAATATGTACAAAATAGCTTTAAAATATGGAAGGACGTTGTATTAGTTCTCTGTGTAGCAAGTTATTTGAGAATTGAATTGCATAAAGCCACGAACTTTCTCCAGTTGAAGGTCTTTACTGAGGCTGCATTCAAGCCATTGCCGTGAGTTGGATCATTTCACGTCTCGTGTGGGGCTGAAAGATCTCCTCCAAGCTCACCCGCGTTCCTTGTCAGGCTTCTGCAACTTGTTGTCTGTAGCACTGAGGCCTCAGCCTTATGGGGCCACATGAGCTTTACCAGAGGACTGACTCACAACCTGGCAGTTTGCTTCCCCAGTGTGAGGGGCACAGAGAGGGCAGGGGAAAGCCAGCCCCTGAGACAGGGCAACCTCGCTCTGCTGGTGACCTGATCCAAGCAGTGGCATCGCTTCGTGGTCTGTGTGTTAGAAGCAAGTGGATGGGCTTAGTCCGCACTCAAGGAGAGGCAGGTCCCAAGGTCACTGAGGGTGGTCATAGAGGCTGCCTGCCCACAGATACTGGGATGTTAAAGGCTGAGCTATGTTAGAATTTCCTTCTCTTGGGAATAGTTTGAGCTTTCCGACGGTGGGACGAGTAATGCTGCAGCAGGCACAGAGGGGGAAAGCTACAATATATATGCAATAAACCCCTTCAAATGGTACTGTGTTTGCTCCTGCAGTTAGTAAAGGATGCTTTTCTTGAATTCCGTTTTCCAGGACAAATTCACAACAAGAAAAGATCGGATTTTTATCTTTCTCTTGTTTACAGATTCTTGTTTTATATTCTCCCCCTGGGGTTTGAGGAGTTTTCTGTACCTTCTCTGGAGGAGTAAACCGGTTGGCCCAGGTCTGTCTGTTCTCCATCCTGAATCCATTTTAACTGTGACTAATCATGACTGTGGGATCCACATCTCTGTGTATACAGCCAGGGGGCTGTGTGTTGAGGGGGTTAGGGCAGCTGCAGTGGCTAAAAGGAGCCCGGATCCTCTGGCAGTTCTGAGAGAAAAAGGGATTTTATCATCTGGGCACACACTCAAAAGGTGACTCTTAGAGATTTTTGTCTCTCGATTCTCAGAAGGATAACTGAGTTGCCAGAAAGAGTAATTCTTCTTTCCTGAAAACCATCCCTAGGTTGTCTGAACAATAGTACAAAGAATGCTACTGGCTCACCATGCGTGATGCATACAACCGGCCATTGCATTGTCCCCATTTTCCCGTTTATTTTGTTAATCTAAATGTCCTTCCTTTAGTACTACAGAAGATGTTAATTTTTTTGCATCATGAAGTTAAGTACTCTGCTTATCACCAATTAAAATCTGGTAAAACCAACTAAGGGATTTTACCTTATGTGTTTCTAGTTCATCATAATTCTAATAATTGCTATCTTTCTAGCAACAATGGCTTTTACAAGAGAAAATAGACTAAATAATATTTACCAATCTTACTGGGAATATGTTTGTTGCAGTATTCTTTTTTCTTATTAAACATAAAGATCAAATGACTTTATTTAGAATGTTGTGATCAAGACTCTGGTTTTGAGCTTTTTTTAAACAAGATTGAGGGCATTGGATATGAGTAATTTAGAATTCAACCATCATTTATTGGGGTCCTAAATATATACATACTAGAGTCCCCTTCCCTTTAGCCACACATAAAAGCACATTTTTTTCTGGTAAATAATTCCTCTTCCTTCAGATTTCAGCTCAGGTATCATTTTCTGTCACAGAACTGTGTATTTCCTTCCTTACACTATCACAGTATCAGTTTTACATATGTTCGGCCTTTTTTTAAAATTCACAATTGTTTCCCCTGTACTGTTATCTTCCTAAAGAGAGAGTTCGGATGACATTTGTTTTTATTGCTGTGTTGTTGTTATTGCGTTTATGCTGACCTCTTTTATTCCTAGCCATCCTGCATATCCCTTTTCATAGTAGATATTTATTGTAGGAATGAATGGAAGAAAGTATGAATCCAAATTATGGGTGTCCCATCAACTCTCACTGTATCCTCAAAGTCAGTTGTGGCAATTCACCCTCATCCCCCTCAGGTCTAACAAACTGTAACTTCCAATTATCTTACATTACTAAAAATCTGTCCTGTCTTTCTGAGGGTAGGTTTGGAAACAGAAAAAATCCAGGTTGCACCATTTATTAGGATTTGATAGAGCATGCCTTTTACTTTAAAGAGAGAGCCTTGTCCTTACTTTATAAATAGAGATTGTTACCGAAAGCAAGTTCCTGTGCCCACCACACGGTGAGGTCAAACAAAACGAAATGTTGGAGTTTGGAACATAGAGTTTTATTGCAGGGCCACACAAGGAGAATGTCTGGCTCATGCCCAAAAAACCCTGAACTCCTCCAAGGGTTTCAGGAAATTACTTTTAAAGGCCAGGTGAGGGAGGGGTGAGGTCCGTTGTTGCAAACTTCTTGGTATCGGGAGTCCATTGTTCTTGCAGCTGTGCACGTATGAACAGCTCAGAGCACGATGTTCCTATAAACCTCCAACAAGACACATGTTATTCTCTGTTTTGCAACTTTCTATCTCTATATCAATGGACTCTGAAAGGTCAGAGCCTTGAGAATGGGCTCTCCCGTATATTTCAGGCTATAGACAACATTCTTTTACAAAAGGTGCAGAGTCAGCATGACTAAGCGCAGTCAACAGAGCACAAGCATTAAAGAAAAAGAAACAGATCTAATACGGAGCCAGATTTGTTCTTCCCTATTCCAACATTGCATTACCCATATCATATGGTTCATTGAATTTAATGAGACTCTCTCCTTCTTTCTGTGTGTTGTGTGTGTGTGTCTTTTTACCTTATCAGACATACAGTAGGCACTCAATAAATGTTCGTGCCCTTCCTCTTGCCAACAGAAATATTTGCTCTTGCCCATCAGCACATCATTTCTCAGAAGTCTTTCCCTCCTAGATACTTGCAGTATTGCACTATATGATTACTCTTTCAGATTAGCTAGTGTGTGGCTAGTCCTGCGTTTGTTGACTAACTAAACGCTGACTATGTCATTTCTACCCTCTTCATTTCCTTCTCTTTTTCTCCTGTCTCTTGCATCTGCATGCAACTCACAATATCTCCTTTTATTCTTTTTCCCCTCGTTCTCTTTTCAGAGATTTTATATGTATCCACAAATGAAACTGTTGGCTTCATATTTCTTACCTTAAATTCTAAAAGTTCATACTTATGTTCACTTCTGGGTTCAAGTTATAAGCTTGTAATTACCTACAAAACATTTTTTACCAGATTGATCACCAGCATCTGAAATTCAAAATGTCTATAACCAAAGAATTATCAGCATACACTTACTATATTCATATTTCATTTTATAGACACACAGCTCTACATTACCAAAGTCAAAACTTCAGGGAAATCTGGCTCATTCCTGCACCTGAACTATGTCTACATTATGTTGATTTTCCCTTCACAAGTGTCTTTCAGGTCTGTCCCTTTCTGTGTCTCTGCTTTCACTTTTGCATGGTATTAATTTGTGGCTTAGCAATTTTTTAACTGCTTAGCAGGCCTTTCCTCTGTCTCTTCAGATGATGCTATACTCATCTTTCAAAATCACTTCTCTAGCCATCTGTTCAGATATATGGACTCACATTGCCTAGAGGATAAAATTGAAACATCTTTACCCAACAATCAAAATAATCAAAGCCCCAATTATCCCTCCAGCTGTGTTTCTTACAACTCTCCAGCTTTAACAAAACTTTCTTTCAGCCAAACGAGAACAACCACAATTACTAAGACTGATCTGTACTGGAAATACATTGTATATACCTTATACATAATTCTCAGCCTTGACTAAACCCGTATTTTCTAAGATTTTCTATGGCAAGTCTGGGGAAAAGTTATTTCTCGAGTTTCTAAACTTTTAGAATGTATTATATTTTACACTTATGTGATGCGGTTTGCAGTTAACTTCCTTGCACATGTGCTGTGGCATTATCCCTGTGTCTTTGTTAACCACTATGCCTATTAAGTCCTTGTTGTAGCTTATACTAAAAAAAATGAACCTTTTGTAGTAAGCAGGACAAAACAAGTATTAAATAGTTATTCCCAGTATGTTCTTTAACCACAGTGAGACATTTAGTCAAATATAATTAATATAAAAAATAACTAGAAAAGCCCGAAGTGTTTGGATATCAAGCAGTATTCTTATAAATAATTCGTTTTCAAAGAAAAAAATCACAATTAATGTTAGAAAATATTTTGAACTTAATTATAATAAAATATCTAATATCAAAATGTGAAGACTTTTGAGATCTAGCTAAATTTGTGTTAGTGGGAAATAAATAGCGTTAAAAATTGATATTTCAGAAAAGAAAAAAGGATGAATAGCAACATTCTATGTATTCAACTCAAGAAGTTAGAACAAGAATTGAAAAAAATTGAGAAAGAAGTAAGAAAATAATAAATATAAGGGGGGTCATTATTGAAATATAAATCAAATATACAGTAAAAAATAAATCTCTCATCTAAAGCTAGTTTTTTGAAGGAAAACTAATAAAAGAGATTTACCCCTAGGAAGAATGATCAAGAAAAAAGATACATCTCCAGTATCAAACATGAAAAACAGGCATATCACCAGAGAGCCTATAGATATTAAAAAGATCTTAAGAGCTTATTAGTAACAGTATCATGTTAACAAATAGGTCACTTTTGATCAAATGTACAAATTTCTAGAAAAAGTCAATTTTATGTAAACCAATTCAGAACAAATTAGAAAGTCTGAAATATTTACTATTAAAGAAATCAAATTTATATTTTAAAGCCTTCCCATATAGAAATCTCTAGGCTGAGGTGTTTTCAAGAATTATTTTAGATATTTAAAGGAAAGAACCCACAAACATTGTACAAACGCTTCTAGATAGTAGAATTTGAATTTGTTCCCAATAATTGTGATCAGTTGCAATATACACTGACAAGATCTAGTAAGAAAAAACAACAACATTGCAAGCTAATACTGCTCATGAATATACACACACAATTCTTAATAAACTATTAGCATATCCTATCCCTTATAAAAGGATAATACCTCACAGCTCAGTGTTGTTTATTCTGGGGAAAGCAAACAAGACCCAGTGATCAATGTAATTAACAGAACTAAAGAGTTAAACCTATGATCCTCTCATTAGCTGAAGAAAAAGCATTTATTAACTCAATATCCATCAATACCCATTCACTATAAAAACTCTTACCAAACTGAGAATGGGAGGAAACTCCCTTAATCTGAAATTTCCAATTCTGAGCTTCTTGTATAAATTTAGTTAATTCCAGCTCCATCCTTTTAGCAACTCGTCGTGAGTTACTCTTTTATTTTATTATACAGAAATTCTGGTAGCTCTACAGTCTAAGTATGTTGAAATGCGACCACTCAGCATGCCCCCTGCCAGGACTTTTGTCCAGACGGCCACCATGTCCTGCCTGCCTTTGTGGAGTTGCTTCCTATGTGTCTCAGCCTTGTCTTATTTCGGTCTGTTCCCTGCACAGATGACAGTGACCCTTTAGCTCTTTGCATTAATCTTGTGTGCACAGTCTGATGGAACTCCTGGTCACATCTTTGCAGTGGTTGGTGTAACCTGTCAAGACCATGCGAGGTGTGGGCTTTTACCCACCTGGGAGCTACAGGTGCAGCTGCCCCTGTGCCCCGGGACTCCGGGTCAGTGACAGAGGATGCTGTGACCGTAGCAGCAGCAGCAGCTGGAGCTGTGTGTTGGTGTCCGCTGTCCTTGTCCCCGGGTTCCTGACCTGTGACGGGGACCAGCTCACGCAGCGGCTGCCGCAGGGGAGAACATGGAGCTTGGGGTCGCATCGCTTTACAAGAAGTGGAAGGAAGCCTGCTGTGTGCAGGGGGAGACATCACGTCGTATCTCAAGGTGACTTGCGGGGAACTCAACCTTGGGAAGAGCCAACAGGGCCTCTTTTTGGTGTTTTCAGCGAGAATGGGGTCCTCACCCATGCGGAGTTCCTCTGCCCCCAGGCCTGCAACCTGGATTCCGCGGTGTCCCGTGGTCCCGGCGTGTCCTTTTGCTCTTGTTCCCCTGCTTGTGTGGCTTTGTGCTGCCCTGTCTGCTTTTCCTCAAATAGGCCAAACCCCCCCTCTTTTTTTTTTTTTTTTTTTTTTTAAACTCTGCTGACTTTCCTTACAGTTCCCTCTGCTTGGAATTTTCATAGCTTACTCCTTATCTCCTTAAGGTTTTTTCTTAAATATTAACGTTGCAGCTCTTTGCTTCCTCTTAAAAATGCAGCACAATCCCCTGTCCCCCTTATTTTTCTTGGTAATACTCAGTACCATTCAGACTGCTTCTCTGCAGAGCACTAAAGTAGGGCAGCATGCATTGTCTTGGATTTGGAAATTCAATTTGTAGGAATTGATGCTGTAGAAATAATCAGACCTCATAGAGGCACATAAAATAGTACTTATCACAACATTGTTTTATGTGGTAATAAATTATTATAGCAAATGCATATACATAGAGAATATTTTTAGTACAAATACATCAGACAGCTGACACCGAGCATATCTTTGGGTAGTGATATTGGGCGTGATGTTTATTTTCTAATTCATGTGGTTCTCTAATTTCCTGGTGTTCCATATGGTCTTCTACTTAGTTCCTTTTCTTCCAGTTTTTCCTTCGTATTATTGTAATATTGTTCACATTTTTTCTTCCCTTTTGTACATTATTAAGAACTATAAACAGTTTGAGATTTTACCCCATTAATAAGCTGAAAAATTAGCCTGTCTCAGTTTTGTGGGTGCTGGTGAAAGACCCCAGACTCCTGGTCAGAGGCAGAGAGCCTGGTTCCCTGGCACAGAGGGAGCATGGGGCATCACATATTTGTCAGTCCCTCCTGCTCCCGGTCCCAGGGGGGAACGTGGGTGGGCCCAGTGAGACACCTGCACTCACTGTGGGTTACAATACAGGACATAAGTGAGGTAATTTTTTAGGGAGTTGTAAGCCTCCCTGCGATGAGCTCATTGTCTTTATTCTACTGAACAGTCAAGAATTCACTCTTTCTTCCATAGGGAGACATAGCTCTGTGGTCAAGAGCAGTTTACAATACACTCATCTTTGCAAAGATCGTCCAGAACTAAGGGCGGTTGGTGCTGTGTTTCTAAGATGTACAGAAATGGGAGGAGCACTTGGAGAATTGGATCACTAATGTGTATTATGTTTATGATAATAATAATAATAAAACATTTTTCTACTTGCAAAGAGAAATGAGATTTGCTGAGAGAGAGAGAGAAACAACTTTCTGAAAGGAATGAAACAACAGCCAAAAAGGGGTTCTCTGTGAAAAGTAACACTGGAGCTGAGATCTGAAGGGTTTGCAGGTGATATATAGGTTCAGACAGAGGGCAGAGTAGTGAGCTAGCCCTGCGCTGTGGGAAAGTCGTGAAGGCACTAGATGAGGGTAGCGGGGCTGGGCACCCAGAGCAGCGGGGACGGTGAGGGGGGCTGCAGAGATGGAAGGGGCAGACCCCCCCTGTTGTTTATCCAGAGGTCACCAGGAAAGCACTTAAAGTTTTGCTTTTTGTCTTTTGTTGTTTGGTTGTTTTGTTATTTTTCAGCAAGATAGTGACATGATAAGATTTCCATTTTGGAAATCTCTTCTGACTTCAGTGCAGAGAAAGGAACCAGAAGAGAATCTGAGAATCCCTTAACGTTACCTGTAATACTCATAGTTTTAACGTTGTATTCACAGATTATTTGTATCTGAGGTCTGAGTAAGATTTGGCAGTCACATTTACTTTCTTTCCCAGAGGATACCTTTTAGCAAATTTATCAATGCATGATGTTGTCAGTGCGTTTGTACTTAATAGGATTTAATAAGTATAAATAGTATTTTAGGTTGACTACTGTATCAGCCACAACCCCTGACGTGCAGGTTGGAGGGACAGGATGTACACAGAAAGCCTTTCCCATGTAGCAGGGAGACAGTTCTTAATACCACATTGCTGAAAAAGCCCTACGCTTTTTAATATACACAGATAAAAAAGCAGAGTGAATAAATTCATCAACAAGAAAAAATACATCTGTTTACTGCTGTCCATCCGTCCATCCATCATCCACCATCCACCATCCATTCATCCATCCATCCATCCATCCATCCATCCATCCATCCATCCAATAGACTATTTCCTGAGGAAGTTAAGTCATGTAACTAATTTTTAGAAATTGTACCTAGATCTTATTTTAATGGGAAACAAATCAGTGAACATCTACTGAAATTGATAGTTGTGCATCAAAAATCTCCCAGCATTACATTTTACTTACAAAACAGAAAAGAGCTTCAGAGGAGTTCATTGTGGCAGGATTTTCGAGAAAAACTTCATCTAAAAATAGGCTCATTTAAAAGATAAAATGAATATTTCCGTGTATATTGGCTTAATGATCACATTGTTGCTTATAGTTTTGATGTTATCAGAATTAGTCTGCACTTGGGCTGGAAAATCTGGAATTATGTGAGGAATACCTGAGCCCTTTTGTGGGGGAGTGCTCTTCAGAATATGACTGAAGGTGAATATTCCAGAGTGCACACATTAGGGCTTTTCTTGATAAAAGAAATGCGGTGTCTTGCCACTATTTCCAAAATAATTTAACATTCATTAACTCACAGGACATCTTTAATTGTATGTCTTTCCGTAAATTGAGGGTTTATTAAACTCTGATAAATTAAACAATGTTGGCAATATTTTCAGGCTTTTTTCCGTGGTTCAGGGATGTGTGTACCTTTTAAAAATGCATGTCAAAGTGCAGTTTGCCAGAAGCAACAGTCGTGATGAATACAAAACGTGAGCTCTGTCACTACCTAGGAAACATCATAATTGGTATCATCTTACCCTATTCTTCTGTATCCATGTGCTTGAAATGTGTGAGATGTACAAAGTGCCAAGTAAGAAGAGAGTAAAAGATCCAAACACCAGCAGAATTCAGGAAGACCCAGTAATAACAGAGAAGGCGGGTCCAATTCCCCAACAATTTTCTGAGTAAGGCCTGTGAGAACCTGAGAGGCTCCTCCTCCTTAAAGGAACTTAAACCTTTAACCACGTCACCTGCGCCAAATTCAGCATCAGGAAGTATGTAAGTGGTTAATATAAGAGAAACTTTTTAGTGAAAATAAACACTGAGCATAAATCTAATGCTCTGAGCAATGACACAATATATAGACAAGAGATACTAATTATTGCCAATTAGTCATGTTTTTTTAAATAAATATTTCTTGGACACCTATGTTGGGGAGTATTGTAGTCACAGGGGCTATAGCACTGAATGTTATATATCATATTCTAGTAGGGTTAGACTGAGGATGAACAAAGCTAACATCTAGAGGATGGTTATTAAATATCAGGGAAGGTAATGCATTTTTCATGTGCATCAGTGCATGGCTTTAAAATGATATTCCAGTTTCAAGGCAAAAGGTGTTGCAAACATTTTCTAGCCACTGGCATGACTAAGCCAGAGCAGTGCAGGTGCTCGAGCATGAGTGAGGATTGAAAGTCCCATGTGTGTGTGAGTGTGTGTGAGCGTGTATGAGTGTGTGTGAGCGTGTATGAGTGTGTGTGAGCGTGTGTGTGAGTGTGTGTGAGCGTGTATGTTAGTGCGTGTATGCACGTATGTGGATATGTATGTGAATCTATAAGAAACGTAGAGGAAGACACCAGCAGAAACCCTAAAACAGCCCATTTTCGCTCTTTGCCAGTGACAAGTTGACATATTTATATTTTTACGGCAAATCTAATTAGAGACTGTGTTTTATATTTAGAACTTTATTTTAAATGTGATCTTAAAAGAAATCTCAAAACGATGATATTTAGCAGCAAAAATAAGTTGTTCTTGTGGCAGCTTGTCTTGTAGGAAAACGGGGGTTAACTTTCTTGTCTGTACTTGGTCTTATGACAGGAAATGCAAGTGTTTTCCATAAGTGCCTTTTATGTTAATCTAAGTGTCTGATCTTTTCATAGTGCAGTCATTTTTTTCAGCCATTTGTCTCTGATTTATCTTCTCTCATGAAAGGCTGCATTTTTTTTTTTTCATTTTTATGGTGCCACCAGAATTATTAAAGAGCTGTCAGTCGAACTTTGGCTGTTACTGTCCCTTTTTACAAAGAGAGAATATTAAACAAGATTTATGTCAATTTTGTAAGAATAGCTCCATTCTACGTACAATACACTTACTTAATAATGATAGAGTAAAATATAATGATTGATGATAGTAAAAAACCTGCACAAATGTAACACACATAGTAGGTGAGGTATGTTGACAGCTTTTGTGTATGTAAACATTTATTACTTTGTGTTTTACTGCCCTTCTCCCACACCTCCACCCTCACTATTTTGAGGGAAAAATCATATATTTTCTTCATAATCTCATTACAACTCATTTTCTTTACTTTTAGAAAGAGCAGTCATTTTTCTTAAGAATGTCACTCAAATGTATCTAACAGCAAAAGGATTAAATTCAAAATAGTGTGCAGAATTAAGGAATTAGAGAGCTAACAGCTTACTAGAAACTGTCCCCAAAAGAACAGAACTGTAGTTTTTCATCATGGTCTGTATTCCTCATTGAAACCTTCTTAAGTTTACCATTATTTAAATGAAAACTTCTTAAACTGAATAAAGACCATTGCATTTTGCCTTGGTTATTATTCTCACTCTATTATTTGATGTACACCTTATACATTAAACATTTCCAGTGTTTAAATCTTTTTGAAAATTAAGTTCTTACATATGCTTGAACTAACAGTTAAAGCTGACTTGTGGTGTGGGGATCAGCTTGGAGGGAAAAATATATTGTTAGGAATTCCCTTATTTTCCAGTTGAGCAAGAGAAGTACTGTAAATCTTGCTAATGGATTTATTTATGCATTTTTCACTTAAATTTATTTTCTTTTTTAAAATCAAAGCATAGTTGATTTACAATATTATATTATTTTCAAGTGTACAACATAAGTGATTCAATATTTTTGTAGATTATACTCCATTTAAAGTTATTATAAAATATTGGCTCTATTCCCTGTCTGTACAGTATATCCTTGTGGCTTATCTATTTTATACATAGTAGTTTGTATCTCTTAATCTCCTACTCTATCTTGCCCTCCCACTTCCCTCTCCTCTCTGGTAACCCCTAGTTTGTTCTCTATATCTGTGAGTCTGTTTCTGTTTTGTTATATTCATTTGTTTGTTATATTTTTTAGATTCCACATATAAGTGATAACATAGAGTATTTGTCTTTCTCTGACTTATTTCACTAAGCATAATACCTTCTAGGTCCATCTATGTTGTTGCAAATGGCAGAATTTTGTTAATTTTTTATGGCTGAGTAGTATTCCATTCTGTCAATATATATGTAGCACATCTTCTTTATCCATTCATCTGTCAATGAACATTTAGGTTGCTTCCATATCTTGGCTATTGTAAATAATGCTGCTATGAACAGTGGGGTGTGTGTATCTTTTCAAATTAGTGTTTGCATTTTCTTCAAACTTGTGGTCAGGAATGGAATTGCTGGGTCTTATAGTCATTGTATTTATAATTTTTTGAGGAACTTCCATACTCTTTTCCATGGTGGCTGCATCAATTTACAATACTATCAACAGTGTATAAGGGTTCCCTTTTCTCTACATCCTCACCAACATTTGTTATTTGTGTTCTTTTTGATGATAGTTATTCTGACAGGTGTGAGGTGATATCTCATTGTGGTTTTGATTTGCATTTTCCTGATGATGACTGATATTGAGCACCTTTCCATGTGCCTGTTAGCCATCTGTATGTCTTCTTTGGAAAAATGTCAATTCAGGTCTTCTGCCCATTTTTAATTGTCTTTTTTTTTTTTTATAATGAGTTGTATGAGCTGTTTATATATTTTGGATATTAACCCCTTATCAGCCAAATCATTTGCAAATATTTTCTCCCATTTCAGCAGGTTGTCATTTCATTTTGTTTATGGTTTTCTTTGCTGTGCAAAAGATTTTAAGTTTAAATAGGTCCCGTTTATTTTTGCTTTTAATTCTTTTCCCTTAGGAGACATATCCAAAAAAATATTGCTACAATTTATGTCAAACAGTGTTCTGCCTATGCAATCTTGAGGAAAAAAAAGAACAAAGCTGAAGGTTATCACTCTCCCTGGCTTCAGACTATACTACAAAGCTACAGTAATCAAAACAGCATGGTACTGGCACAAAAACAGACACATAGATCAATGGAACAAAATAGAGAGCCCAGAAATAAACCCATGCACCTATGGTCAATTAATCTACAGCAAAGGAGGCAAGACTATACACTGGAGAAAAGACAGTCTCTTCAACAAGTGATGCTGGGAAAACTGGACAGCTACATGTAAAAGAATGAAATTAGAACATTTCCTCACACCATATGCAAAAATAAACTCAAAATGGATTAAACACCTAAATGTAAGACCTGAAACCATAAAACTCCTAGAAGTGACCATAGGCAGAACACTCCTTGACATTGCTATTGTATTTAAATTAAGCAACACATACTAAGAGCACTCAAAAACTAAGCAGATATTTGAAAGAAGAGGTTCTTGATTTTATGAAGAAACTAATACATAGAAATGGCAGATTTCTGAAGGAAAATCTTACCAGGATTCACATCCTAACTGTAAGGATAGACTGCTAAAATACATTTGCTCCTTCCGTTGATCTTATTGAAATATTCTATGGAAGATTTCTGATGCCAGCTCAAATTAAAAAATCAGGAATGATTTAATGGTGTTGGGTCAACAATCTCTGTGCACCTACAGTGTGGACAATTAGGAAGGAAAAGATCCACAGCCCTCAAGTCCTGAGCACTTTGACATCTCTGGGAATGCAGTGAAGATGCAGAATATGCATGAGAATCTAGTGAGATGCTAACTTCTGAATTGGGAAGGGTTAGGACATTACCGCTAAGCTGGTGCTCTCTGGGCACCAACCCATCAATTCAGACCAGAACAACCCTGCATATATAAGTGTTTGAAACATAAAACTAACATTCTTTTTTAATTTAACGAAAGATTGGTCAGGATTTTTAAAAAACCATCATTAGGATAAGTGAATCATTTATATAAGTTGCAAATTCTACTCTTCCATAGCGTATAAACCTCATGTAGAAGGTAACTTAATTGTTCCTTAGCTTTTGTTCCTTTACACCTAATTTTGCTTATCCCTCTTTAAATATTGATTTTGGAATTATTTTTTACAGTTGTTTTCAACACAAGGAGAAAAATGCTAAATGACAAAAAATTGAAATTAACAATAGAAGAAAAGGAAAACAAAATTATAAAGAAAAAGATATTTTCATTAGTCATCACAACAATGCTATGCCATTTTCATCAATGAATTAACATATATCTTTAAATCAGTAGTACAGGGTCATTCAACTGCTGCTAACAAGATGTGTTCATTGGAATTTGCAGCTGAGACCTCTGTATTGGACATAAATATGACCATGTCAGTACAGAGAACTTCAGGTCACTGTCACCAAGTCATGTCATGATGTAAGGATCTTATCTCCTCCCTGGGACTTTTCTCCCCTGTTGACCATGAGTGCCTCAGACCTTGTGGGATTATCTATGTCAAGGCTTATACATAGTGAGTTTGCATAACGAAATATTTGCATCATTTTTCAAAAACGTTATGAATAACACAATTAAAAATTGCTTTAAGTAATTATATAATTTCTTAATGAATCAAACTAAAATTATGAGTCCTATCAAACAGGAGTACAAGGATCCCGCATAGGGGTGGGTCCAGGGGCCCTAAGGAAAGGACAGAAGTTGAAATCTCACTCACCAGCCATTGTACTGCATTAAGATGAAGACATTTTAAAATTCTGTCAGAGACAGAAGTCTGAAAAGTAAGTTCAAATAGGTCATCAGAGAAGACAGAGCTCAAACCTCTCCAGGAAATTATTACAAATGGGATCTGGAGAACGTAACCTGAAGCAAATGCCAAAGGTGACAATTTTCTGTCAAAAGATGTATAATTTTTCTCATCTCCTTAAGAAAGCAGAAGTTCTGCAGAGGTGGCTGTGAGTTGCTGGCAGAATCAAAGACCCCGCAGGCTCTCATGGTTACTGAACATAAAACTCAATGAATAATTCACAACAGCATTTTAATTTCTTCTTATGTTCTATATTTAGTAAAGCTTCAGCAGCAACTCAACATCTGCATGCTAATCTAAGGATTTGGACAAATTAGCTTCACCAAAGGATTATTATATCATAATTTATTTTCTCTTGATGACAATGATAGAGATGCTATTCAACAACAAATTCCTAAAAAATTCCTAGAGCTCTGAAAAAAACAACATCTACAGATTCACTCAGGGGGTTGTGTAAATTTATGTGTATAATTTCGAGAGGAAGAACCTTATTTGATAACTCAGTAGGACATAGACATATTTGCATACTTGGTTAAAGTGAGTTGTAAAAAAATTAAGCTTAATGCCTTTATGTGATTTCCATTAGTTATCTTAAAATAGAATGCATCTTGGAACTCTTTCAAATTGCATATTAAGAAATTCACAAACATGACACTGACTTCAATGTATATTTTTTGAGAATTTTGTTTCTGCTGTCTTTATATCTTCATACTTTCGAGTCCAAGATTGAGGTTCTAAGCTTGGGGAACTTAAAGAAGTTAATAAATTTTTTTAAAATAAATTTTATTTGTGGTGGTTGAATTGATGTCTGATTTGAAATCAGAAAGGCTAGGAATTGCTTTCTACCATTTCATTTATGGTTTGCATTAAAATGAGGTGTATTTTAGATATTAATATGCCTAGATTGCTTTAAATGTGTATATTATTTATAGTAATACTGTGTTATAGCAAATTTATCCCCAAATTTCAGTGGTGTGACACAATAAAAAGTAATTTATTTTCCACGTATTAAATCAAGAAGGGTGTCCTGGTCAGAAGGGGTCTCCTCCTTCTGTTGATTCAGGGACTAAACTCTTTCTGTAAACATGCTTATAGAGTTCCTGTGTCGGCAAGTGTCACAGTGGTACACGAACACAGATCTGTACATACGTCCAGTGAAATTTGTGAGGCAGGCTTACCAAAGGTTATATTTAGTCTCTTGTTGGGAAGTGATTAAAGGAGCCCAGAATACCCAAAATTTTCACCAAAGGACACAAGTGCAAAGAAGAAATATGTACATAAATTAATACTTACCCCACACTGGAGCTTCAGCATGAAACCCCAGTGCAGGCCAGTCTGCCTGCTATAACCCACAGAACACTTCTTCACCTAACCTGGGATGTCTGCATAATATATCAATAGGATCAAAGGAAGCCGAAGGCTTTCTTTACTTACTTACATTCCAAATCCTAAGTAATCCAAGCTTGGATTTTATCAAAGCAATGTAAACAAAATAAACACACAAAAACCAAAGAGCAAACAAAGCTTCCAACAAGAAACACAAAGGGAGAGCACAGATATTCTTTGATCTCAAGTCTAGGGCAGACCTGCTTTGGGTTCAGTTACCCCTTTCAGCATCCCCTCAATATAGGAAGACAGGGGCCAAATCCCAGAAGAGAACCTTCCAGCTCTTTCCTCAGCCTTGAGACTCCACACCAGGGACTCAGGAACTTTTTATTCAGCCCAGCAATCCCACTCCCCAGCTTTGGTCAGTAAAATAACAGTAAACACGATAGATCACTAGCCATCTTTTTACCCACTGCAGGCAGTGCTGTGAGGAGTTTGGGCTGCAGGGGGTGCTTGTCTCCTGTGTGTCTGTGGCCCCCCAGTGGTCAGAAAAACCCTGTCACAGGGGCAAGAGAGACTGTGGCGGAGTATTTTCCAAAGGAAATTAGCATGAGGCTGTAGAATAAACGGATTTTATTCTAAAAAGTCAAGTGAGAAAGAAAAAATGGCAGCAAATGAGCAGTGTTTTTACAGGAGCTAAAGAGTTGTCGGAAAGGAGCAGCGTGTGGAAATCGCCGTTCCCTGCACAGTCGTGGAGAGCACGTTGTTCGTTTCCTGACACTTGCTTCCAGGATGAGTGATGAAGGGCGGGTTAAAGATGCTAAAACACAAGGCTGACAAGAGTCCTTGATGGACCGAACCTATTGAAGGAAACAGTGTAAAACTTTGCCACGTTCCTTTGTGACGTAGCATAAAATAATTGTTGGGAAATATAAGACTGTTGTTTGAATTCAGAGCCCGTTTTATTTTTTTATCCTGTTCCAGTTGGCTGGCTTTTTATCTGGCAAGTTGTAATGACTTTTAACAAGGACTTAACAATTATTTATAAAAAGTTTATTCAGTACTAAAGTAATGCTATAGAATTTCTACCTCGTAAGTGGACATAGAGCTAAGATAAGAACATAGGAGCCACCCTCAGTGCTTAGCCGGGGATCACTGGTCTCTCTCCCGCCCTCCCTCCTTTTATCCATTCAGTGCTATTTATTGAGCACTTACTTTGTGCCAGGTTCAGGGAAACATGCTGGGGAAAGAACAGTGAGTTGTGGTGAACAGGTGTTCGTGGAGAGGGACGGAAAGTCTTGGGAAAGATCGACCAGCAAAGTTGGGAAGAGAGAACCAGCTCACAGTGAGAGCGGAGCCTGTGTTCGGCGCTCTGGTGTAACGCGGTGGCCTGGACCTGGGTGAGTCTGTCTTCTCCCCCCCGTGACACTCAGTCTGTCACCCGTGCTCCCTCTCAGCATTCCCCAAGGATCGCTACTCCTAAGTGCGAAAGAACAAAAAGAAGAACCCCACTGTCTTCATCCGCTGTTCTTCTCCCAGTCACACTGGGGGTCAGATGGGGCTTGTTGAGGTGACTTATTTTTATCGTTTGACCAGGACAATGGGGACTTCGTTGTTTTCTACTCTTCACAACTGTGGCACTCATGCAGTTCCCTTAAGAATCAGTAGGGCGAAGAAGTAAAACGATGCCGTGATTCAGGGAGACATGAGGTGGGTTTACAGCATGCTGGCCGGGAAGCACCGAGCTGCTCTGTGCCTGATGGGAGCCCCGTCTGAGCAGGAACGCACGTCTGCGAGCGGCCCAGCTCTGGTCCCCAGGTGTGGCCGGGGACCCTGCGTCCATCCGCTACCGGTTGGGGCGCCACTGGAGTAAGCACAAGGCAGGATCCACCATCGCTGAGACATCCCTCCAAACCATCGCTGAGACATCCCTCCAAACCATCGCTGAGACATCCCTCCAAACCATCGCTGAGACACCCCTCCAAACCATCGCTGAGACACCCCTCCAAACCATCGCTGAGACATCCGTCCAAACCATCGCTGAGACATCCCTCCAAACCATCGCTGAGACATCCCTCCAAAGCAGGGCTTCGGAACTGAAGTGACTTGGTTGTGAGACGTTAAGCCTCTCTTTCGCCAAGTACCCTCCCTCTGGCAGGGCCGAGCAGCAGCCTGGAAGACCTGTCCACACCCTACGCCCTGCTGTCCGTGAATGTTGCCTGGTAGGGCCAAAGATGTGGTTAAATTGGAGGTCTGACGAGAAGGAGGTTGTCCTGGATTAGAGAGGGGCTGCTAAAAATGAGCACGATTTCTCTTTATACTAGAGACAGAGGGAGTGCTGACAGGGCCACACAGAGGGGGAGACGCAGAGAGAGATGGGCCAGCAGCCGGGGAGTGCCAAGGACACCAGAAGACAGGAGGGGCAAGGGACAGATCATCACCTGGGACCTACCTGTCACCCCCAGTGCGGCCCCGCCAGCACCCAGTGAAGGTGGTCTTGGACTTTCGACCTCCATCCCTGTGAGAAGGGGAACTTCTGTTGATTTAAGCCAGAAAGGCTTTGGTCACTGGTTACAGCAAACCTAGGACAGAAACACTTTCCTCAGTTTTGAAAGCAAGTTCTGGAAGCGTGATCTAACCAAAAGGAAGTCAAGAATGTGATTGAGTACATGGTCTGTAGGTGAGAACGTTTGGGGTGTTGACTCCAGAGGATGCCGTGGTTCCATCCAGTTTACACACCGTCTCTCTTTTTTCTTTTTGTCTTAATAGATCTTTATTGGATTGGAATTGCTTCACAATACCGTGTTCGTTTGCGTTGCACAACAAAGCGAATCACCCATGTGCGTACACATTACACACCGTCTCTTGATGCCCAGCTGCTTTCTGCTCGCGTGCGAATGGGGGCTGCACAGAGACGAGAAGTGTTTGGGGGCCACAAAATGCAGGCTCTTGCTTTAAGTGGCCCTGTCATCGCCCACGCTCAGAGCCGGGGGAAATAGCAGAAGGAGGGGAGGAGTGGGTGTGTGTCAGGCACAGGAATGCTCCTACTGGCTCAGCGGAGGCCGCGGGTACGAGACAGAGGCTCAGAGCTAGGTGCCCTTGAGGGTAGGCTGGTAAACTGAGAAAGGTAACCATGCCCCTGGCTGTTAGACTAGAAGTAATAACTGAAGAAAGGTGTAAGTTACAAAGGGAGCCGGTGGTGGAGTCAGAAGGCATTTTACAAGAGAAACGACATCCGAGTTGGGACCTCAGAGATGAGGACAAGTTGCTCAGATAAACCCCACACTCCTTGTTACTTCCTGGGCCGCAGGAAAACCGCACCCCACGCTACGCTTGTCTCTGTGTCTCCAAAAGAATTCTGAGCTCCCTGAGTTCAGTGACTCTACAGTCTGGAACCTCCAGATTATCAAATAGTACCTGGACACATCGTAGGGCATATTCATGATTAAATAAATGCATAAAATTATTGCCGAAACTCGGCCTCTGTTCGCTGGTGCCGAATAGAAATGCGAAGACAGAGTTTTGGGTGAACTAGAAAATAATAGCTTTACTGCTTTGCCAGGCAGAGGGGGCCACAGTGGGCTAATGCCCTCAAGACTGTGTCACCCGCCCTGGAGGAGGTAGTGATGGGTCTTACAGTGTTCAAGGAGCAGGGCGTGGTCAGCTGGTGGACCCTCTTCACCCTCTTCTGATTGGCTGGTGGTGAGGTCATCGGGAATCAGCATCATCAACCTTCTGCTTCCAGCTGGTCTGGGGTCTACGTGCCTGTGGGCAGCATGCAGGTAACTTCTCCCACCTGGTGGGAGCTTCAGTATCTGCAAAACAGCTGGAAGGACGTGGCTCAGAATATTATCTGCAGCCCTCGAGGAGGAACGAAAGGTCCTGGGGTTTGTTCAATGGCTAAACTATTATTATTTTGTCTTGCTTGATTGTTTTCCTTTGTGCATTTTCTCACTTCTCTGATTAAATGTATTTGACTAAAGTTTTTCTACAGACAAAAGGCAGGTGGAGGACGTGGGTGGGAGTCTATTCTGGGAAGGCCCCATAGGGTCCTGCTCGGCTACAAAACAGGCGGTATTTAGAAGGATGCATGGGTACTCTTTCTAGGTTAGAAGATGACAAGTTATTGGTTGAGCCAGGCGTGGGTTGGACGATACCTCATTCCGTTCCTAGAACGTGGTCAGTAACTGTAACCATATGTAATAACATATTATGAATAAAAATAATAGAACTGTTTTAAAAGACCTTTCTGACAACTCTTTAGATGGTAGAAGTTATTGAGAAAATATTTCTTGAAGAACATTTCCTTGTCCAGCAACTGTGACTCTACCCCTGGCTACGCCAGAATCAGTCGACATGTGCTGAGAAGATGCTTTCAGGACAGGGATTAAACATGGTCTGGTAGAGAGAGAAATACTATGGAGTCAAAAACTTAGGCTTGTTTTTAATGTTACTAACTCGTTAACTTGAAAATTCTGTAAGAGTTAGTGCATCATGCAGGTTTTGAACTTTTAACCTTTCTCTCAGCCTGTAATTAGACTCGAGCAAATCATGGAGCTTCTTTCTTTTTTCTTGCTTCTGTAACTTTGCTTTTACAACGAAGCAGTGAGGAGGAGGCCAGTACAGGTGACCTCTGTGAAGACAGCACAGGGAGGAAAAGCTCTGTTTTCCGTCCCTGCACTTTGGATGATCTTTAATAATTGTTTTAAATAAAATGTGGCATTTAATTGTTAAGGCTTTTGCCAAAGCTGTCAGGTCTATTTAGCCAACAGTTGCTAAAAATATTTCTTACGTTCAGAAAAACAAACAAAAACCAAGAGAATTTTTCATAGTCAAGACATATTTTTGATATATAAAATACATCTTGAATGATCAGTCTGTTCCCATGTGTTTTGATAAGTGCTGCGTTGTTAGTCATTTTCTTTTAGGTGGAATATTTTTCCCTTTTTAAGCTGCATATCTGTCACTGTTATTTTAAAAATGTCAAGATGGTTTTCCGAATATAGACTCTCCTTGATCTTTGAGAATCACACATTTTCATGAACTCAAATCTTAGTTCCTGCTTTGCTATAGAACTGCTGAAGGTTAAATTAAGGACACAGTTAATGGTCAAAAGCTTGCTTTACTTGTGAACATTAATAATTGGAAAAATGAAGCATTTCCTAATTCTTATTTTAAATACAGGAAGTATAGTGAGCAAATATTCTTATATGCTCATATCTGACATGCAAACATGCATGTCAACACAAATTAAATAGAACCAGTTTATATATTAGTTAATTAATCTTCATACTGATTCCCTAAATCAGAATCACATATATGGTGTTGTATTATTTATTACACTCTAGATAATTTTCAGGTTTAATTGGCCAGATGTGCTCTCCAGATACCACTTACTGGTCGTAGATCTTTCTTTAAGTAAAATTTGATCTATGCTGTCATTTTTTACCTATTAAGTGAAACTGATCTAGAAATTTATGAACTGTGGGAGTGTGGTCTTCCATGACATTTAAAATTTCGTATGTACATTTATGGCAAGAAAAACATCAGTTTCAAAATGAAAAGGAGAACACGTGACATCCACAGTGGCCAAAGACAAGCAGTAGAGACTTGAGAAGATAATGCAGCTCTCTCAACCTCCCTCTTCCTAGCTTCAGAATTTAAAGAATAATGCACATTGCATGAGATTGCTACAATAATAGATAGAATTGTAATATGTGTATCTGGCATGTGAAAGGCTATCAAAACACGTGAAAATCTAACCTTACGTTTGTGTAAACATTTGACTCAGTTCCTGAAATTTTGCTTTCTGGTAACATTTTATTGGCTTGAAAGCAATCAGTAACTCTCTTATACATACTTATTAATTAGGTAATTGATTTATCGTATGTTAAGATCATGAATTCCCAGTCTGTTGGCCTGTATTTTGCTGAAAATAGACGTGAGGACATTTCTAGCCCATGACAACTCCAGTGACTCTCTTTATCTTACATAACGGAGATCCTTTGCAGTTGAATATACTTTTACCATAGTTTAAGTGAAGAGGTCTTTACTAATTAAAATACTGTTTGGAATTAAATATATGGAAACATCAGAGACCCAGAACCCTAGAGTCTGAATTCAACATCATCTACATTTTCTGCGTTTCGAAGCTTTATTACTCATTCAGTCCATTGGAGCTCAGATTGAGAAATAGATGATGAGGGTCATTGATAGTGATGTCTGTTTTGAAATTTTGAAGTTATTTATTGATGTCTTCAATAATTGTGAGTGTGCTCACTGCTTAGTAAAACATATTTACTTATCAGAATATATTATTCAGACATCATTATAACTTGTCTATGATTCAGATATCTCAAGCAATCTCGCCCCATGCCACATCATCCTTCAAGCCATGATGAGGTATTTGTGTCGCTCGGTAACGCAAGTCAAGGTCGAAAACCACAACACGTGTCCGGTACTCACTGTCTATGCTGCTGATTTTTGCTGTGCGTCTTCACATAAGTAATTTTATTAAAGATTTATAGACTCGTGGAATGATCTAGAGCAAATGATCCATACAGATGAAGCTTCGAATTGTATCCATGAAGAAGTTAAGACCCAGGGAGGCTGCTGACTTGCCAGGATGCATTGATGACACAGTCAAAAGTGCAATTCGGATCAAACTGGAATGAGCTTTTTTCAGCTAACCATTTTGGTAACATCATTTACGCACTTTCTAAAATCAAGGTAAATCCTAAAACGTGGAAATCGTGTTCAAATTATATTGTTAAAATGCACAACGTGGTTCAGGAAACAGAAAACCAGATAGACTGAAACTGAGTCAACGGAAGTGGAAGGAATGCACGTGGGATTTATTAGGAAAGTCAGAGGCTAACGAGCTTCCAGGTGTGACTGAGGCTGGAAGGTGATGCTGGAGACCCGCGTGCAGGGTGAGTCAGGACCAGAAGACAGCTCAGGGGGAGAGGATGCAACCCAGCTGCCGCGGAGGAGCCGTGGGCCGGAACACGAGCCGTAGATAAACACTTCTCTGTGAGCCTAACTTTCCAGCCATTAGAGGCATAACAGGTATATTGGTATGAAACTTAGCACCTTGAATGGGGGAATATTTTTAAAAAAGATTTTGGGAAAAAACCTTGACTTTGTGTATTATAAATTATCATTTAATGGCTTCAATTCCCTGGGTTCAAATATACAGTTATTTGCTCTTTAAGGAAAAGGATCATGGGCGTATAGGATGTCATTATAAGGTGGATAAATAAATGTTTAACTTCAATCTTCAAACTGAAGTATATACTTAGCAGTTCTCTTAAAAGGCAATATAGGGGTGGGGGAGGGAGAGGTACAAACTATGGGGTGTAAGATGGGCTCAAGGAAGTATGTACAACACGGGGAATAGAGCCAATATTTTGTAATAACTGTAAACGGAAGGTAACCTTTCAAAATTGAATAAACAATAAATTTTTAAAAAGGTATTCTTTGAAGAGTCTGATTCTAGCAGGGTTGCAGTTGGAATAGTAATTTTTTAAAATTTCAGGGTTTGGCAGCCAGTTTGAGTTTTTATACATCAATAATGGGAGAAAACTATATTATCCAATCTGATAATAATTCAGAATAAGTCATTGCAAATAGCCTTTGATATATCAAAAAATTAGACTTCCTTTCAGAGGTTAAAGATCTTTTGCACCTACGGTATTCAGAGTAATATACTTAGCGATGCTTTTGCCAAAACTGTTTTTTTACTGAGGTATAATTGACTGACAATATTAGTTTCAGGGGACCAACACAGTAATTCTATATTTTTATACATTACAAAGTGATCACCATGACTAGTCAAGTACCCTATGTTACCATACAAAGGTGTTACAATCTTATTATTATTTTTTATTGAAGTATACTTGACTTACAATATTATATTAATTTCAAGTGTACAATATTGATTCAATATTTTATAGATTATACTCCATTTAAAGTTATTATAAAATATTGACTATATTCCCTGTGCTGTATATTACTTTTATATTATATATTATTTTACATATTATTTATTTTTATAATTATGTGTATTTTTATAGCTTATTTATTTTATACATTGTAGTTTGTACCTCTTAATCCCCAACCCTATCTTGCACCTCCTCTAACTGCAATATTATTGACTATATCCCCTCTGCTATACATTTACATCGCCGTGACTTACTTATTTTATACCTGGAAGTTTCTACCTCTTAATCTCCTTCACATATTTCTTTCCTCCCTCCAACCCCCTCCCTTCTTGCGGCCACCTATTTGTTCTGTAAATCTATGACTCTGCTTATGTTTTGTTATGTTTGTTCATTTGTTTTCTAGATTCCACATGTAAGTGAGATCATACAGTATTTGTCTTTCTCTCTCTGAGTTATTTCACTTAGCATAATGCCTTCCAGGGTAATCCATGTTGTCGCAAATAGCAAAACTTCATTCCTTTTTTTTTCGGCTGAATAATATTCCGTCATATATATGGACCACATCTTCTTTATCCATTCATCTGTTGATGGACACTTAGGTTGTTTCCATATCTTGGCTATTGTGAATAATGCTACAATCAACATAGGGGTGTGTGTATCTGTTCAAATTAGTGTTTTTGTTTTCTTCAGAAAAATACTCGGAAATGGAATTGCTGGATCCTATGGTAGTTCTATTTTTAGTTTTTTGAGGAAACTCCATTCTGTTTTCCATACTTTCTGTACCAGTTTACAATCACACAACAGTGCACGAGGGCTCCCTTTTCTCCATATCCTCACCAACATTTGTTAATTTGCGTTCTTTTTGATGATGGCCATTCTGACAGGTGTGAGGTGGTACCTCATTGTGGTTTTGATTTGCACTTCCCTGACAATTAGTGATGTTGAGCATCTTTTCATGTGCCTGTTGGCCGTTTGTATGTCTCCTTTGGAAAAATTTATATTCAGATCTCTGCCCGTTTTTTAATCGGGTCGCTTCTTCCTTCCTTCTTTCCTTCCTTCCTTCCTCCCTCCCTCCCTCCCTCCTCCCTCTCTTTCTTTCTTTCTTTCTTTCTTTCTTTCTTTCTTTCTTTCTTTCTTTCTTTCATTTTTGTGTTGCGTTGTATGAGTTCTTCGTATATTTTGGACTTTAACCCCTTATTGGGTGTATAGTTTGCAAATATCTTCTCCCATTCAGTAGGTCTTTTTAAAAAATTTTGTTGACAGTTTCTTTCACTGTGCAAAAGCCTTTTAGTTTGAAGTAGTCCCATTTGCTTATTTTTGCTTTTGTTTCCTTTACCTAAGTAGACAATCCAAGAAAATATAGTTAAAACTGATGTCAAAGAATGTACTACCTATGTTTTCTTCTAGGATTTTTGTGGTTTCAGGTCTTACATGTAAATTTTTAATTCATTTTGTTTTTTTTTTTTTGGTATATGGTGTGGGAAAGCAGTCCAATTTGATTCTTTTGTGTGTAGCTGTCCAGTTTTCCCAGCACCACTTATTGAAGAGGTTGTCTTTTCCACATTCTGTATTCTTGCCTCCTTAGCTGTAGATTAATTGACCGTATAAGTGTTTATTTCTGGGCTCTCTTTTCTGTTCCATTGCTCTAGGTGTCTGTTTTTGTGCCAGTATCACACTGTTTTGATTACTGTAGCTTTGTAGTATGGTCTCAAGTCAGGGAGTATGATGCCTCCCGCTCCATTCTTTCTCAAGATTGTTGTGGCTATTCAGGGTCTTTTGATTATCAGTACAAATTTTATAATTATTTTTTCTAGTTCTGTGAAAAACGCCATTGTTATTTTGACAGGGTTGCATTGATTCTTGATACGTCTGGCTAAAGGTTTATCAATCTTGATTATTTTTTCAAAAAACAGCTCTTATCTTCATCAGTCTTTTCTGTTCTCTCTTTGGTCTCTATTTCATTTTTTTTCTGTTCTGATCTGTTTATTTTGTTTGTCTGTTTCTAAGATAGTCCTCCCTCTCCCCCTTTTGCCTAATTCTCTGTGTTTATTTCTGTGTATGATGTAGGTTGGTTAGGTTTCCTGATCTTGGAGAAGTGTCCTGTGAGGCCCAGCTGCACACTCGTGTCCGTCACCAGAGCTGTGGGCTGTGTGGGCCCTTCTGTTGAGGGGGAGCTGGCTACATTGGGCCAGCTGATAAGCAGGGCTGGTCCCCAGCCTGGTTGGCTGCCAGGCCCTGTCTTGTGAGGTGGTTGCTGGCCTGCTGGTGGCCGGGTCCGAGAGCAGATTGCCAAGTCTAACTTCTTACCTGTCATTCACCTGTCCCAGATGCCAGGCATCCATTCTGATAGCCTCAGCCGGCTCCACCTTTTCCCAAGCACTTGACTTTGCCCATCTTGGTCTGTACACTCACTGCCAGGATTTTATCTCTCACGTAAACACATTTTGCTCTTCTTTAAATAGGGCCTTGAAAATATAATTAAAAAGCAATCTGAAAAATGTTTACATATTACACATAATGCATAGATATTTAATTAAGTCTTAGAAAATTGTGTTTATAGCTCATAAACTACACTAATTTTCCTAAGAACAAACAAATATTTTAATAGACAAGATTTTGATTAACACTAATTCTGAGAAACATTCCTGATGCTAAAGCAAACAAATTCTGAATCACAGGATAAGTCTGATAAAAGAGACTCTGGAATGAAAAGCTCTCTTCCTTGGTGAAGAGACTTGAGTGGAGGTACCACATGTACCCGGACAGGTGGAACCCTCAGGGTGCTGAGGGGACCCCGAGGGTGGTCCAGGTGTGCCGCCCACCCCACCACACACACCGGCCTGTTTGGGCTGTTCTGACAAATGGTCAGAGTTACTAGAATTCCTCAAGTCCTGTTAACAGTACAGTTTATTTGCCCCTCAGTACCTGCTGTGAGGTTGATCATTTTGTTTTCACATGAAACAACCTTATTTTCACAATCGTAGATGTTTTGATTTTTGAAATGAAGGATGTACATGTCCTATTTGTCTATATCTAGCGATTCTTCTTAGTCTATGGTTAATTGATTTATGGAGTTGTAGAAGTACTTTTTTATTCAAATAACAGTCTTAGAAATTCATTTGTATTCATACCCTAATTCCAACATGAATATATGCCTGGATAAACCATCTTCTATACCGCCCTGTATGTGCTTGAATGTAATTTGTCTTTCTACAGAAAATGTCATAAACCATTTTCTTCAGGTCAGAGATGATTTAAGAACACGTAAAATCTATGATATTTAGAATTTCGGATTTCAAATTTAGCCTCTAATTTTGTAGACTAATTTGTCCTTTCTAGAAAGACTGTGTTCTGATGATAAAATGCTAAGTGCTTCCTTTGGATTTACTGAGTATAGTGAAAAGTTCATGACTCACTGTTCTCCATGTGTATGGCATGAATAATATATTAAAACATGAATTCTGTTGAATTTATCATCATCTAATGTTGTATTTATTTTAAACTAAACATAAGTAAATATTCTGCTGGTTTACAGAATGGTATAATTTGTCATCACCTCAAGCAAAATGGTGATGCAAATATAAGCAATATTATGATGCTTCCAATGTTGATGATCCTTCAGCAAATCCTGACCAGGATGAAATCTACATAAAAAATACCATCTCTATTGATATACTTCAGGAATCTGAAAGTGTTTAGGCTTCGGCAGTGTTGACTTTGAAGGGAATAATGATAACTAAAACTTTTTACCCCAAAACTTATTTTACAGGTATGTTGTAAATTCACCATTTAAGAAGTCATTTGAATTTTAATAATTTCTAGTAAATCTTCCAATTTTCAAAAAGATTTCATTTCTAGATATAATTACTGTTTGAATTATTTGAATTATATATAAAAGACTACATCATGTATCAAAAAATGTTTATACAAGAAAGTAATGTCCCAATCTTAGTTTCTGTGTTTCAGTGGAGTTTTAAAGTTAGGAAAAGGGAATGAGGTGATTACAAGGAGTCATAGCGTTGACATATATATGTCATAGTGTATATAGACAGGTGCATATCCCAAAGCAACAGCGATAAAGACATCCTGTTCTAATAAAATACTTCTTATTGATTAGAAGCCTGTGCTTGGTAATGATTTCTACTAATGTAACTGAAGAGCAAATAATTTCATAATTTCATGCCTTGTTTTGATTGCACACAGTGAAAGAACAAGGCAAACATAATATTTTATGTTTCTTGTTTCTCTCTGCTGTGTCTCTGTGACTTATGAGTCTGGAGGTGGTGTAGAATAATGTCCCTGGTTTTCCAGTCATTGTTTTGATTCCCATTAGGATTTTGTGCCAATCTTTTAATCAGTAATAGCAGCATGGTTATTTTCCCTTTTGTGTCTCTTACGAGGTGACATCTGTGGCCAGACAAGATTTTAAAGTGGTCATTTGGCAGAATTTACAAAATTTAAATGAAGAAAATGTGTTTGGAGCTATCATAGGCTTCTTTTTGAGGGGGAAGTGGCCGGGGGAGAGGGATGAGGGGGTAAGAGATGGTGATAAACCTTTTCCCAAAGCCCACCCAAATGTTATCACAATTTAAAATACATTAGTCCGAACTTCTTTCCCTATAATGAGGATTAACATTACACTTCTTAGTTGTCTTTTGGGGTTACTTTTTTGTAGATTTGACTTATTCGTGAAAAGAAAAGCCAAAAGGCAGCAAATGTTTCCAGTAAAACCTCGTTTCTCATCTTGATAGAGACATCAAATTACTCTCCATGAGCCGTTTTAATGAACAAGACCGAGTGCCGATTTACTGGAGGACTTCTAACTAGGAAATGCTTGTGTAGAGATTCCCTGTTGTTTTTATTCCTGCTTTTAAGGCCTTTGCCCCTTTCTGTGTGAACTATTCATACAAATAGGCCAAGCACAAGCAGTTTAATCAAAGTGGAGAAACGGATAATTTAGGAGTAAGTAGCGGAAGAGAATGGGTTTTCCCACTTTATTCCAGATCAAAGCCGGATGGATGTATTTTGAGTTCTTTCCACACAAGAAAGAGAGGATTGGCTCTCACGGAACCTGCTAATTGGGCTCTCTAAATACTGGTCTTTGCTGGAAAAGTGTTTCTTATTGCTATTTTCTCTAAAAGTAAGCTGCTCTTATTTTCATGCACCTCTGGGACGCCTGGTGAATTAGATGTCTGCTTTCTAATACTATTTGTAGTAGAATTCTAGGGGGGCCCTTGGGAAGGTTCCAGACATGTGAGTTGTTTGGGGGGCTGTTAAAAACACATTTCACAACCACAAATTAAAACCGGAGAATCCATATGATGAAGTGTAACTGTAGTCTATATGTAACCAGTGGAATCTTTTTAAGGAATATATATATATTTTTTAATTTTTCACATGAGAACATGGTTTCTTTTATTTATTTATTTATTTTTGGCTATGTTGGGTCTTCGTTTCTGTGCGAGGGCTTTCTCTAGTTGCGGCGAGCGGGGGCCACTCTTCATCGCGGTGCGTGGGCCTCTCACTATCGCGGCCTCTCTTGTTGCGGAGCACAGGCTCCAGATGCGCAGGCTCAGCAGTTGTGGCTCACGGGCCTAGTTGCTCCACGGCATGTGGGATCTTCCCAGACCAGGGCTCGAACCCATGTCCCCTGCATTGGCAGGCAGATTCTCAACCACTGCGCCACCAGAGAAGCCCCCTTAAGGAATATATTCTTATTTTATTATAGGAAAACCTTGATTATGAAACAAAAGTTTGTGAAGAACACTATGGATTAATACATTGAAAATGAGGATACAGTTTACTGATTCTAATTTATCTTGAAGAGTTGGAATGGCAGTGGAGAAAAGGCATGATGCTAATATAAATTTATTTTATAAATAAATGCACTAAGTATGCTTGTTTTATTTTTTCAACAGTATGAAAGATGCAGGAGTTGGGCAGAAGCAGTGGAGGGGTCCCCCGACATCCACCTGCCAGCAGTGCCTGGGGGTCTCTACCAGCCCCGTCTGTGGTTCAGATGGACATACCTACTCTGCTCAGGTAAGACAACGATAGTCATTTAGTATAAAACATATCCATATTCATATATGTGTGTACACAGTCATTAGAAAGTGATTAAAACTGTTCTCCAATGTGGTCATCCAAATACTTTATCTTTTAAAATAATGTGAATAATATCACTAGTTGGGAATATGATTCAAACATTTGTACATTTGTTTCTCCTATACAGAATTTTTAAAGTTTGAAATATTGATTCTGTGACCACTCTGAACCCTCAGATATTAAAACCAGTGTTTCCTTTCTTGCTACTCTGAGAGAGGGCAGAAGCGTTACCATGTATATAATAATGTTAACAGTAATAACAGCTGTCCCAGCTAAAATCTGTCAGTATCATTGCTGTTTTATTTCCTATATTATCTCATTTAAGCCCCCCAAAATTCCGTACAGCAAAGGAGAAAAACAAGGCTCAGAAAGAAATAGCACATTTCACATATTTAGCTGACACCGAAGCCCAGATTTGATGTCTTCTCTGATTCAGTGTCTCTAGCTACATTAATCTGCACCTCGTTTGATGCCTCATATCGTTCAAATATTTAGGAGGTTTTAAGAACGTCACGTAATAGGACATAGATGAGTTTTCTTTGATTATGTGACAGGAAGGAATACGGCTCATGACCTCTTACCTGAAACTTCAGGGTCAGATGCATTTATGAATTTAGATTTTTCTAAAATGTATTTTGAGAAGGTAAGATAGCACATTACGTAGTGTCCCCAGTGTACCCTGTAATTAAACAGATCAACATTTCTTCTAGAAACTATGAAGTCTATAAAGTAACCTTTTGCTTAAAGTTTTACTATAAAGTTACTTTTGCTTAAAGGTTACTATAAAGTAAGCTTTTGCTTAAAGCAAAGTAAATTCCAGAAGTTTTTGGCTATCAGAACACTGTGTTTGGTGCATACCACTTTATGAACCATACTTTGTCTCAGAAAATATTTCCCTACAACTTGCACCGGCAGTTTACAATTGAGGAGAGGGCTACAAGGACAAGGAAACTTAATACAGTCAGTAGATGCGTGCATAGTACTTACTGGGTGAGGCTACCATGTGCCTGTTTGCTGAAGTTTTCAGGGTGTATGTGGAGGTGGAGATATTGCTAGGAGGAAGGAGTGTGTCACCCATCCTCTCAACACTACCTCGATCTCGGGGACCCTCTGCTTTGCAAGCTGAAATTCCTGCTGTCAGTGCAAGGGAGAAGGCACCCACCTCATATTCTCACACCCCACAGCTCACGATGTGGAACCCATTATGCTGATTTATTAAATCACAACAAAGGATGCAGATTCTAGTATTCAAAGTGGTAGCTGGAGTTCCTTGGGAAGCAGATTTGACTCCTAAGTTGACCTGATGAACATGGATGGTTGAACAGGTTGAGTCAAGAGAGAGACTGAGGTCATTCCCGGCATCCCCCTGGGGGAGCGCTGTGTCTTTCTCAGCCTCAGGAATGTACCTGCTGTGGGCCCTGGTGTGTTAGCACCGGGGAGGGGGTCGTCCTCCCTGCAGAGGGCAAGCGTTAGGCTACCGCCTGCCTCTCTAGGACCCTCTTGACATGATCCATTCTCTGACAGTGAACTGTCACAGGGCACAGAGGTACGATCACAAGAGGTTTCCACCTGTTGAGACCACGTGGGAGGCTTTGTTTGACGATTTTAGAGAAACACAGTCTCCCACTCAGGACTAAATACTCCTGCCATAAGTAGACTAATTCACGTGGATTCACAGTTCCTCGGGGTTTCCCACTGTTGTGAGGCCCCAGCTTACAATCCTACGCCCTCACTGATATTGTCAATAGAACGATTCTAAATAATCCATCCTTGAATTATTAATTTAACATTTATTTGGATATGTCTCACTTTCAATACGTGCCTTGTTTGTATAGAAAGACATAAAAAGAACATGGTTCAGATGAATATGAGTTTTTAGTCACCCCAAACGTCAATCTTCATTTCTGTTGATTCTCATTTAAGTTGGTGATTTTTCCACTTTTGATCACCAATTCCAGTCTTAAGTGTCTGCGCTGACAGCAGGCTGAACTGTATAATATAATGCAAACTAAATAGTGATCTCAGCCCAGGAGGAACCCAGACCAAACTCTTCTTACTAACACTTTTTAGAAATTCATGGGATTTAAATTCAAATTAAGGCCTCAACCTTTTTTCTGTGAGACAGGCATTGCCCTAGGCTATTTAGGCATCGCGAACAAAGACTGCAGAGGCCAGTGCCTTCTGGAGAAGCTTATCTTGTCATATGAACAAGCTAATAAATAAGGCAGGTGCAGGAGTCGTGGGACCTTTCTTCTGGCTCTTGCCTCACTCAGCTTTGTCAGTAGACCAAGCAAACCCTGACAGGGCAGATTTAAACAGCTTTTGGGGGCTGGTGGGCATTTGCGCTCAGAGTAAAGGTAGAGCTCCAAATCCCAAGCTCCGTGCAATCCAGGAAGCTCTTTGCTTGGAGCTGAGTGATCCTGATGTGACGAAGACTGGCCAGAGCCAGGCCATCTGGTCCAGAGTGAGGGACCCTACATCCGGGTCTTCTTACCATCCCTCTGTATTCTGGACACCCTGCATTGATGTACAGGGTTTTCGGTTCGGTTCGGTTTTGTTTTACTACTACAAACAATATTCCTATATGTTCTATTTTAGACCCACAGTATTTTCTCATTACCTTCAGCTCAATTTATCGAGATGAAGTTATAAATTATATTCCGCCGTACAGCATAATTGGAGGAGAGGTCGTTACAAAGCACAGTAGGTCCAGCAGCTGGGGCTGAGGTGAGAAAGACAGTTATCAGAAGGTCTCCAAAGGAAACTTTAGTCAAAGGTCATAACGAGGATTTAATCTTGGAAAGTGCCCCTCATTACACAAAGGAACCGATTTTGAATAATTAATTTATTAGACTTCAAGCTCTGAATGTGTCCACTTGTCTAGCAGTCCTCAGAGGAGTGTTTTTAAAATGTTTGCAGAAAAGACAAAGGCACAGATGAATAACTGAAAAAATAGATTTACTTGGAGAAATATTGGGTCTCGTGATTTTCATAAAAAGTGTTTATGTAATGTTATCTAATTTTTTTCATGTTAAGAAAAGCGATGGACTGTTTTAGAAGTCTACTTAATCATTCTTTTCAGAAGAACCCATGTTTTCTGAATTCTTCCGAATTCAGCAGTAGTAGAAAAATCAAAATATAAGTCTGTTCAAGGCTGTTTGAGAGGTAGTCATTCCTGAAATTGACACAAAAGATGAAGGTCTCTGTTTCTTCCTTCAGGCAAAGTCTATTTGCATTGTATTGCCCGGCCTCAGTGAAACCAGGAATTGTTCTCCAATGTAGCATCTATGTTAGAACTAGGGCATGTTTGTGTCTGACTTGTGTAAATTGTACGCTGCATCTGCTGAGCAGAAGTCAGCAAATAATACTGATGTTCTAGAGCTCAGCCGGGTGTCTGTAACATAAAGTCCCCAGGCACAACGTGCTGGGTGGTTTTTGATACTTCTCTCTCATTTTTAGTCATGCAGTGCTTGGGAGCTGAACTATTGCAATAAATAACGGTCAGTATAGGAAACTGCGTGTGTGTGCATGCGTGTGTGTGTGTGTGTGTGTGTGTGTGTGTGTGTGTGTGTGTTGAGGAAAGGCAAGTAAATAGGAAGCTTATCCATCTTATTCTGCAGTTCCCGACACCAGCTGCAGAGATGCTACTTAAATTGGTTTGGGACGAGGCCCTGGGAATCTAAATTCTAAAAGCTCCCCAAGTGATCTCTGTGTGTAGGCATGGTTGAGAACCACTGTTGCATCCCTTCAATCTATTGCCTTTACATTCTTAGATATAACAGTTGTTGTTCTTGTTTTTAATAAAATAGAACAGTAACATTAGCACCGAAGTGGAAGCATTTACTTTTTGTTGTAATTTGAGAAAATTCCGTTTTAATTTTCGACGTTCTCCTATTAGCATTTGGTATTTACCTGTCCTGCCTGCCTTCCCCTGAACACTTTGAGCTGAGATAATTTTATTTCGAAAGATCAACAGTCAGAAATAGATGTGCACTGTTTCTCTTTGAACTGCTTTTCAACTTGGCTTGGCTTTTGGCTCCTGGCTTGGGACGCTGTATTTTTGAGGGTTAAGGCTTTAATCTCTCGGTACCCCAGACACCTGCATCTCCTTCCCCAGGACTTTGCTTCATGGATTATTTTATGCTTCTCTGTAGCCTTAACAAAGACATAGGCTTGCTTTCCTGGCCTGTTCAAGAGTCTTGAGTTATATATATTGAATGAGTTTAGGACAGTGTTCACTAGTTTCTACATTGATATATTGATTTATTTTTGAAATTGTAATCTTACTTTTGTGTGAGTAACTTTGTTAAAATGGTCTTTCACCAAACTCCACAGATATTATAGAGGTTTTGTAATTTTATTAATTTCTTTAGTTATGTTTAATGTAGTTCCTTAGGAAAATGAAAAGTTGGCAAACGTACATGTTGTCACACACTTATCTTTGAAGTAGCGACCATCAGTAAAATCTGAATCTACGTTTTGACCCATGGTCTTTACTGCTTGTTTCGCACTCTGCCTTGCCAGTTGCTCCATGACACACTGGACGCTCTTGGCCACGGCTTCAGCAAGACTGACAACATTTACCGGCAACTCAGAAAATGCCAAATTCAGTGATTATTCCAAAGCTCTTTCCTTATTAGGAGGAAATGAAGCAGTGGGCAATGTTATGAGTCCCTTATCATCTTCTGCTTCTTTTTGTTCTCAAATCCCCGATGGTCCTAGACTGTGCAGCGACCACAGCGCCTTTGGACAGAGGCGTAGCGAGGACCTGGGTGCCTTGCCCCAGGGCACGGAGTTTCGGCCACGCTGCTGTGACAGCTGGACACTGAGTTCTGAGGGCCTTCCCAGTGCTCGGACCAGTGCCTCCCAGGGCGGATGCCCGGGCTCGGCTATGGGGACCAGCCCTGTGCCTGCCTCTCGTCTGACATCTGCTGTAACCTGTGCATTGATCTTGCAGGGTGGTGACCCATGACCTTTTCACTACATTGAACTTCATAATCTCCTATAGATACGTGTGTCTACACTGATCAAGCATTTATTTCGCTCTTTTTGGGGGCAGATCCTGTAAACGCTTTGGGTATATTAACTCATGGTTGTCCCTTTTATAGATGCACTGATGCACAGAAGTGAAGTAATTTGCCCAATGTCTCAGCGAAGTCCAGTGTCCATTGTCTAAATCGAAACCATTTTTGCTTTTGCTTTTTTTTTTTTTTTTTGGCGGTGTTATGTCTTCGTTGCTGTGCATGGGCTTTCTCTAGTTGCGGCGAGGGGGGCTACTCTTCATTGTGGTGTGTGGGCTTCTCATTGCGGTGGCTTCTGTCATTGTGGAGCATGGGCTCTAGGCGCACAGGCTTCAGTAGTTGTGGTGCGTGGGCTCAGTAGTTGTGGCTCGTAGGCTCTAGAGCGCAGGCTCAGTAGTTGTGGCACATGGGCTTAGTTGCTCCGCGGCATGTGGGATCTTCCCAGACCAGGGCTCAAACCCATGTCCCCTGCATTGGCAGGCGGATTCTTAACCATTGCATCGCCAGGGAAGTCCCCACTTTTTTTTTTTTTTAAATAGGAATTTGGAGCAGAAAGACTTTTTAAAAAATTAAGTGCCCCTCGTCTTTTTCTAGTTACTACACATAATAAATGTGATGACTGTTTTTATTTGAATCACTAAGTAAAGATGGCAATATATGCCCTTTAAGTTTATAGTTGCTTGTTTCTCACTGGTTTGAAGCCTGTGGACACAGAGCCATTTTTCAGAATTATATTTTTAGAGATTTTTGCATGATACGGAAGCCTACATCATCAGTTTTCTATGGTTATAACTTCTTGTAGAAGACAATCTTCTGTGTTTTCTTAGGAGACTGAAAGTTTTAACTCTTAGGTTTGTGTGTACGTGGTGATTGGTCTTTGTGTTTGGTAAGAGGCAGGGGGTGAATATCACTTCTTCAGTGTGGCCAGTTGTTGGAACATCCATTTGTTGTTCTTGCCCCATCAGATTGCCTAGGTTTCTTTGTCAAAAATGAAGTGGTCCTGAAAGTGTGAGTCTGTTTCTGTGTCTATTTTGTCTCAGGGTATCTGCCCCTAGGATGTGCCGCACGACCTGTTTGCCGTATCTTTATGTTAAGTTTTGAATTCAAGTGCTGCAAGTCTGACTTGATTCCACCTTTTCAGTGCTGCTTTGGCGCTTGCCCTTTGCATTTCCATTTGAATTTTAGAATTGGTCTGTCAATTTCTACAAAAAACCAGCTTGAATAATCATTAAGATTTTGTCAAATCTGTAGATAAATTTGAGGAGATGGATAACAATCTTCAAATCCACACACTAGGTATATCTCTTCATTTTGTTAGTTAAAGTTAATAAAAGTTTTGTAGTTTTTGGTATAGGGACCTGTAATATTTTTTGTTAAATGTATTGCTAACTTATTTTTATTAATGCTACTGTAAATTTAGTTGTGACGTTTATTTGCTAGTATATTGTCATATAACTAATCTTTCTATACTGACCCTGTTTATTGACACCTTGCTAAATTCACTTATTTCTAGCAGTGTTTTGTTGTGGCTGTCTCAGGATTTTCTACACATATAATCATCCTCTTTGAATAGACACAGATTTATTTCTTCCTTTCCTTCTTTTTATGCATTTTTTTCTTTTTCTTGCCTTATTGTTCTGATTAAGCCTTTCAGTACAATGTTCAGTGTACCTCTTTGCCTTAATCCAAATTTAGGAGAAAGTTTTCAGTATTTTACCATTAGGTATGAAGTTACATACAGGTTTTGTATATGCTAATCAGGTTCTCTGCAGCCCTCATAGAATAGAACATGCAGGGTCAGTGTCTGTATTTTGTGTTACTATCTATTAAAAATGGGAGAACAGCACATATGTTCACTGGTGGAGTCTCCGTGCTTTCTTAGATAATATAATTTTTGCCTTTTCGATGAAAGGAACTTGTATTTTGTAAATATTCCACAGGGTTTGCATTTCTAAGGAGACAGTTCTCTAAAAATCTTTACATATGTAGAGCATGCTTGAATATACATATTCTCTAAGGGAAGTGTAATAACCGTAGTCGTTGGCATGTAGTAGCTGTCGCTGTGAAAGTCATATAGGCAGGAATTGCTAAAATAATTGAGCAACGATGTCAAGTAATGGTCTAAGTATTTTGTGTGCTAAGCTAGTATTTAAAACAACCCTAGAAGACAGATTCTGTAGTGGTCCACAATCGTTAGATAAGGGAAAGGAGACACAGAGCGGCCATGAAGCTGGAAAGTAACGACGCCAGGATCGAGGTCAGCTTAAGGCACACGGTGGCCACTGTGCTGTTCTGGGCGTGGACAGGCCAGCGAGCTCCTGATTGATGCACTTATCAGGCCTGGGTTTTACCCTAGTGATGTCCTCTGTAACCTCAACTATTCGTCACTTTATCAAGAAGAAAGAATCATGATAGGCAATAGGAGAGATTTAGAGAAGCCATGTATATTCCAGCTCTTTAAAAACTCAGGTTATAGCAAGATAAAGAGGCATCCACGTGTGAGGGTAACTGAGGCATTCTTACCCTGCTGGTAGAAGGCGTTCCCACTGAGATATCCCACGAGTTTCTAGCAAGTTCAGGACCAGCGTGCTGGCAGCACCTTGGAAAAGCTGTGTCTGCATCTCTTTTGTCTAAATCACAACTTGTGCCAGCAGAGAAAAGATTATCAGAAAGCTGTTGCTTAGTGCCTGCCTAGCGTGTGTTGATTGCTACTCTGAGTTACTATATTAATGCGTTTATTCATTAATGTAATGTGATAATTTACATATGAATTATTCCTCAGACAACAGTAGGAGACACAAAAAACACTCACTAATATTTTAAAGATAAAGAATCTGAAGCACAAAGATATTAAATATATTCATAAGGTCACAGGGCTGGTAAACAGCAAGGCTAGTAATGTGGCTACAAATAAAAGTACGAAAGATATGAAATAATAGTATGTAATAAATCAGTGTAATGTAGTATGGTATGTATTTATGCATATTAATCATTTATTAATAGCAATATGGATAACGTTATTATAGGAATGTGGTGTTAATACGGTGATAAATTATTTTTCTAGGCAAAGAAAAGTCAAGTATGTCCTGTATAGTATCTACTTATATGTGTGTAGATTTATAATCATGTAAATTATGGAATAAACACAGTAGTGTGGCTGTCATACCCTTCCAGTGAACGCATGGGCAAATTATAGATTTCCTGCCATCTCTCTGTGATCACTGTGTGTTTCAATGTCTGTTATCTCGCACCACCTCAATGCTCTCCACCAAGGAAATTGGTCCAGTTCTGTGAACAGACAACAGGTTAAGGATGCTATGGCTTCTGAAACAAGCCAATTAAACAAAAGCCAGCTGAAACTAGGAGTTAATTAAACTCTAATATAGAAACTGGGGGCAAAAAAGAAATAATACCATTATTGGGTAATAATACCATTATTGCAGTACAATATTTATACCTTTGAACCTGTTCTCTCACAGACCTGGGATTTTGGATTTCACCACCTCAGAGCAGAGGTCGTGGAAGCCCCAGGATGATAAATAAAATTTAAGGGATTCTGTGTACTCAGTACCCCTGACAGTTGAAAATTCCAACAGAAGTTCTCTCTGTAGAAAAGTACCAGGAATCCAGACTCCTAAGGATTCTCCAGATGGTATTCTGCCAACTCTTTGCTCACATACCAATAAATCTTATAAGTAGAAGAAACACACTAATATAAATAAACCAACAAACTAAATGACAAAAGCCAACAGGTAGGAGGGAACAATGTAAGAACAAAACCGGACAGGTTTCAACACTTAAATATCAAAATTATCAGATAAATAATTAGGTAAAACAGAACATACAACCACTATATGAAACGTTTTTAATGTGTAAAATGTTTACAGACTTAAAGTGGTATTGAAAGATACAGGAAGACCAACATAATTTCCGAAAATATTAGATTTGCAAAATAACCAAATATGACCTATTCAATTAAAAATATGATTAAAAATTAAACAGATGGATTAGACATTAGATGAAGAGAATTAATGAACTACTATATATGCATATGCGTGTGATAATATACATATATAAAACAGAAAATATATGTAACAAAAATAATAAGTATATAAACATAATGTCTATGTGTATATATTTGTGTATTTATATATTTCAGAAAAATGACTATTTCAGAAAATATTTCAGAAAAATTATCCAAAAAGGGTAATAGGGGATAGAGACCAGAATGAGAAGGGATAAGTAAATTTAATCTGAGATACAGAAAGAGAAGCTAGAAATAATAAGGTGGAGAAAATGTTAAAAGAGATATTAAAATTTTTTCCAGAAATGTTGAAAGGCATGACTCTACAAATACAAGAAGTACAATGTGCCAGGTGAGAAAAGTAAGAAGAAATGATTGATTATCAAAATAAAATCCAGCCAGATTAAAAAGCCTTATTACTTGCCAAAAATATTATACCATTACACCAACAAAGATGATCTCAACAAGATTAATGGAATTCAGAAAACAGTGGAAAAGCACACTTACGACATTGAAAGCTAAAGATAATTAAAAGCAGATACTTCAGGAGAAAGTCTCTTCCAAGACTGCTACACAAACATCCTCGTACAGAACAAACTGTCTGTGCCTCTGACGGGAAGACATGCAGAACTATGCGTGACCTAGCAGAACTGCCTCTTATCATATCCACCCTCATTCCCTATCTTCTTGGCCAGAGACTTCTCCTGTAAGTACCTCGCTCCATCAACCACTGCATGCATACGATCAACAGTGCAGGGGCCAATCCTGGTCAGTTTGTCTCAGGCAGCATTTAACTCAGGCTGACACCCAGGGCGATCCAAGCAGAAGGGGAGACCAGGCTGTTTGCAGTGTTGACCCCTCCCCTCTCCAGGGCCCTGGGCCCTACCTCCCCACAAACCCCATAAACCTCCAAGGTCTGCCTTAGAAATCCAAGTGGCTTTTGCCTCAAGTGTCCGTCTTCGTCTCTCCACTTGGCCTGAGGATTTAACCCAGGGACAGCAGGATGCATTAGTGACTGCGTAGACCTCACTTGGCCGAGGAGGCTTTTAGGACAATGATGTCATCCAGTGGTCAGTCATGAAGCTGAAGTGAATCCCTTCCAGGAGCAACATGGTGTCATTGATCACCTCACCTAAGATCAGTGACAGTTTTTATATCAGCTTTTCTAATTGGATCCCTCCTGTTAGGGAGAGAACTTCCTGCAAGATGCTCGTAGGGATGAGTCAGGTGTGTCACCTGGAACTGAATGCCCGAGGGTCCCTTCCCTGTGGAGAGAGCTCCTCAGGTATCTGAAGGCTACACCATCTGCTAGGGGCATTTCCTAAAGCAGGTGACAGTCTCAGACCACCCAGCGGGAGCACATCACCATTTTTTTAGGACAGAGGTGAGTTCATGCCTGGTGTCCATCACCAGTAATGTGCGGGGTGTCCTGGAAAGAAAGTGTTGTTAAAACTGCCATGACGTGCAGGCAGGACCTACATTGTTCAGGGAACATAGGGTGACAGGGCATCCCATGTGCCCTCCAGCCTGGCTGGGAGAGCTTAGGTGTCCCAACTGAGTTGGAATAATTGACTCTGCTCCTTGTTTTTGGAGTGAAAGCTGGAAAGCAGCCTGTTCCCTGTGCCTTTGTTTTTCCAAAAGACAATCCTGGTGGCATCCATCCACCTCCGAGGATGGCTAAGAATGGGGTCTGGGAAAGGCATCTGGACATGTCGGCAGGTGTTTACACAGAAGTTAAGGCGTCTGCAGCACTGGGAGGGCACACAGGGCACCTGCCTTGAGGGGGAGAGACAGGCATGGTTCTGGAAGACGGAGCATCTGTGATGCTTCTCCCTCCGCCACTTCCCAGAGCCTGAGGCGTCCCCTCCCCGGGCGTTGGGGTTGTGGCTCTCCCCGCGTTACCGTAAAATTACCCTGCCAGTGACAGCAACTCAGAGGTCCCATTTCTTCCTATCAGCCTCTCAACCTCACCCATAAACATTTCGTCCATACGCGTCCAGCCCAGGAGGGAAGAGGGCATTTTTGTGAAAGTTAGACCCGTTACATCCCCGCCTGTGACCTGCATGGACAAATGTCCAGGGCCACCTCCATCCAACAAGGGAATCCAGGGGCTGGAACCAGAATTCAGTTTAATGCCCAAGGTCCCCCTGTGGACAGGCCATCATGCAGAGGTCCAGCGTTGGACCAGCCTGCAACCTCAATTAGAGAAGAAAGTAAAGATCCGGAATGTCTACTAAGTCCATATAGTCTCTCGTGCTTCCGTTACCCAGGAGCCAGCTGAGTGGTTACGTCCCCTTTCTGGAAGCAGTGGAATTGTGACCACACTGCCTTAGTCAGTGAGACAGGTCCAGCCAGAAACCCTTTTGAGCGGGACTTTGAAGAGACCAGCCATTGCCTACCAAGATCGGTTGCTTGTGGACGGTGAGGGGCAGGGGCTGTTCATGCAACACTGTGCCTGTCAGCCTGTGAATGAGTAGGTTTTGTGACAAAAGTTGCCCTGAGGGCAAACGACAAATAGTCCAGTACGTCAAACTCGTAACGCAGCTATGTCTCAGCACTAAGTCCACAGTCAGCTGATGCAACTGCAGTAGCGACGGTGTCACCTGAAAGCGGGTCAGGAGAGACGAGGCCCCACAAGGGTTCATCGGGGGTGCCGCGGGGCGTGGACACAGCTTGCTGGACGGCTTCCGGTCAGCCTGTCAGCTGAGCTGATGAAGGGACCACGCAGAGCGTCGTCATTCTTCTCTCAAGGCCCTAAGGGAGCAGTCCGGGGCCGGGGCTGCTTTGCGGGTGGCGACCTAGGGGGTAACGGCGTTCCTTCCGTGTGGGAGGCGCTGACCGTGCGAATCCACCCACGTGGTTTAAGGAGCCGTATTTAGTGAACAGGCCCCTGAAATTTGTCGGGAGTGGATCAGCTCCGGACAAAGCTTGACTCTCCTTCGCACGGGGCCTCCTGTGGACGCCGAAGATGCCGGGCAGTGCAGACGCCCGGCGGCGCTGCAGGCAGACGGCGAGGAAGGGGGGGCACGAGAGGCCTCAGCGGCGGCGCCCGGGCGCTCCCCCCGAGGGCACGCCGCTCCGGCTCAGGCAGCGCGGGCCGTGGGCGCCGGCCGGGCCGGAAGGGGCCCCCGAAAGGGCAGCGGGCTTGCCTGCCCTGCCCGGGCCCTCGGCTCAACCCAGCGCCCCCTCCGCAGCAGGCCCGGCACGCCCGTCGCGGCCACACTTGCACGGCCCCTGCCGGGCCGGAGGAGGGTGCATGTGCGAGGCCCTCCGCCTCGTCCGGGACCTGGACAGCCGGCCTCGTGCTCAGCAGAACGGCCTTCCGCGTCCCGCCCGGCGCTCGGGAGCCGTGAGCAGAGCCCGCCTGGCCGGCTTCGCTGGGTGCCGCGCCTTGCGCCCAGGCCCGGGGGTCGGGAGCCGGGGGACGGTGGGTGAGCCTGTCGCCGGCTTTGGTTGTGGCTGGCCTGAGGGCGTTTGCCCCGGGTATCTCCTCCTCTTCTGACCTGGGCTCGGGGCCCGGCGTCCTCTCTCCTCCAGAAAGGGTCTTCACTGCCGCAAAAACTGGAGAACTGTGAGGGCCTGGGATTTTCACCCTGTTTCACGCGCGCTGCAGAAGACACGGGCCTCCTGGGTCACTTGTTACTCACGACACCAGCAGCTCGGTCTTCGTGCTGGCGTCCATTCTCCTTTCCCCGCGAGTCCCAAGGGCCGCGCAGAGTGACCCGGTTGGACGCTCCACACGCACGGGGTTTGTGTCACAGCAGAGGAAACCCCACGTGTGACCGTGGGCTGCAGACAGGCCTGCCCACCCTCCGCCCCCTGGGGGGAGTTACCTCTGTTTTACTGAGAAGCAAGCAAAGCTGCCTTCTCTGCAGAGGACACATCATCTCTCTCCGGCAAGGACACTCGATGTTCAGACAAATTTAAGAGATTACACAAAGCAAAAGGCACTCGTGCCTCTGCTCCCACAATCTGTAGAAACATAGGAGATCCCTGGGGACTCGACTCCCAATACTGCAGAATAGCCGGACAAACCAGATCTTCACATAAAAGCCGCAGAAGATGAAAAGGATTACCGCATGATGATTCATATGTTAATTCACCTGGAAAATAGAAGAATTCCAGTCTTATGTGTGTAAAGTTAGTCTCCAGATACATAAAGCAGTTTCTACAGGGAGAAACGGTCGCATCTCTCTGACACATGCTGAGATCTCAGCGCTCCTCTCTTAGAAACCGGTGGAGCTACAGGAAGAAAAGTTAGGTCCCTCCCTGGGCCTCGCGCTCCGTGGGACCCACTGCTCGAGGTGGAGGAGGCGAGTTGAGCCGGTACCTCGGCCCCGGAGGGGTCCCTGCCTGGGCCTGAGAGCTTGGGCGTCCAGTGCGGCCGCTCCGGGACCTTCCGTGTGGAGGAGAGGACCGTGAGCGGAGCTGTGGAATAATTACGAAAGTAGGTCGAGCATGTGAGTGGATCCACGTTTCTCCTTGTTGAACGAAGTGCTGACAGACGCGGAAAATAGGCCTGAAGGGGTCCTGGGCGTTGGATCGGAATCGGAGGGATGAGTGTGAACTCATTTGAGTAGTTTTGTGCACAAGGATGCATGTGAATTGGTCGCAGATGTATGTCTGTGTGAGTGTGTGTTCCAGCAGGATGCTGGTTTATTCTTAATATTGGATGCGCTGTCCGCCTCAGAAAGGCCGTCTAGTTTGCTGCCACTCTGCTTTACCTGACTCTGGCGTTTGTCCTTTTTACCTTCACCTTACCTGTAGTAACTCGTCCTTCATCCCGTGTTTTGACCACCCCGATAGCAGACCCTCCGTCCTTCCTGGGAAGCTGAGGATCTTCTCTCCCATCACGGTCTTGGTTGCAGGTGCCCTCTTGAGGTCAGTGGACAGAGGGCACCCTTGTTCTGGAGGCACTAGCTCCTCAGTTACCCCCTCCCCTTTACTCGAGGGGACACTTGACACAGCAGGAAAACCAAGTCTTTTGTCCTGGTATCTTTGTGTCAAAGCTGATGGCACCCCTCTTCCCCTCTTTCTCTTTCCGTGCATCCCAAAGGGCATCTTTGCTACCAGTGTATCAAACTGTATAGGGCAGCTGACCCTTCGGTGCGTGTCTTAGCTTTTAAGAGTAGTACATACTTTTTAATTACCAGGAGCTTGGTATTTCTTAAGCATGATAAACAAGGAATTTCCTCATGCTTTCTATTTATTAAAAAACAGTTAAAATGAAGAGTTCAGTTTGTAAGCCCCACAGACATTGAAACGTGTGCACAAACTATCACGCGTCAGCGTTTCCGTGTCTGTATAATCGTTGGCGTCTTCTACTTTGAGGTCTTCAGAGGCTTCTCTCTTGTTACCTAAATTTAATCTTCTGTCCTGATTCTTTCATCTCCTTGTATGTTTTTTGAAATACACCTCTTGTTTCTTACTCCCATTCTCTTTTTAAAAATTCACTGTCATTTATATCTGTAAAAATAATGTCTCCGCAAATGTCATCCTCATTTTTAGGAGTGCTTGGTGTCACAACCTTCTGTGTTCATCCATTTCTTAAGTATTTTTAACCACTCCTGCACCTCTGGAAAATTCTGAATTGTTATCTTACAAAGTTCATGTTATATATATGAAGGTAAATAAAGGAAGTACAAATCATTTAAAATAATTTTATTAATTTCATGTATGTATTGTATCAGTCATCAAACAATATGTTTTTATAGGTCTTATTTTAATTGAAACTATTACTCATACTTGAAAGAAACTTTGATCTGGAGTAATTTAAGTAAGAATTTTGGTTTAATGATAAAATTCAATGAAACGTAAGCATGAAATGATGGTAAAATAAACATACTATCCCTTTGACCCTTAAAATCTTTTAAATTTATTACCAGATTTTGAAGTCTAGAATAACTGTTTGCAACAATGGCCTAACAAAGAGGAAAATCCATACGTGAGCTCTGCCGTATGCACAGAAATCACGGACTAGGAGACCCTGCTTAGATGGTCTTGCAGCTCCACTAAGTAATTCAGTGTATGAAAAGCGGGTTTTCTTTATGCATACACTAGCAGCCTTGCCTGAGGTGAGGGACATTACGCATCCTGATATTGTAGGACTACTCTGGATTAAATTGAGTTGAAGGCAGTGTAGGAACCCCAGGGACATCTGGGAACAAAGACTCAGCAAAGGAAAACCAGCCCCAAACCAGTTCTGAGTCCCCACTCCACGCCCACTGTTTTCTCTTTGGCGTGTTCTGGTGCTGCCCTGCGGGATGCGGTAAGCTCTGTGTGCCAAACAAGGCAGGTTTCTGCGGTGAGGTGTTTAATTTTGGAAGAAAGAGCATCTGTAATATTAATTCCTGTTTGCAGAATTGGAGACATACTGGTCCAGAGACTGTACTAGATGTAAGAGAATGTGTGTGGCGAGGTGAGGGTTACAGATGCTCTCCTTGCCTCATTTTCTCCTGGCAGTTCTCCTTGTCAGGTGACTGAGTCACCAGCCGGAGCAGCAATATTCTACTATTCATGTCGACAGCACAGGACAAGGATTGTACATGTATGAACTCGGGTTGAAGCATCCTTCCTGCCCTCCTGTGACCTCACCTCGGTCAGCCCACATCCCGCTGGTCCTTTCCGAAGCCCAGTCTCTAGATGCTGACTGGAGGCCTGGTGGAGGGCAAGCCAAGTGTCTGGAAGAAGGGGACTGACATGGCTGTCGGGGAGCCCGGGGGACTGCTCGGGTGCAGGACCCTCATGTCTGTGCCCACACCTGCCGTGAGCCCCCAGGGGACCTGCCCCCTCCCAGGTCCAGTTACGAACGTGGGAGGGCGACAGGTCACCTGAGTCCCCGTGAGAGGGTGTGTGAGGGAACATTCTGTAGTGGAAAGAGAAGTAAGGTGCCCGAATCAGCAGGGCGTTGCTTCTTAACGAAATGTAGGGTGTTCCAAAAAGAGAAATTAGGGTGTGCGCGCGGATGGTAAATCCCAGCTGAAGGAAGGGGTCGGGGTTGTACCCCCTCCTCGGCTGCCATGGGCTGGGCTGGGCCACGCAGAGCAGGGACCAGGAAACGCAGGTGGAGGCTGTGCTCGGGAAGGGGGCGCCATGCCAGCGTGAGGAAAGCCACCTGTGAAAGCGCAGGGCGTGTCTGAGATCCTGGGCCTCTAAGGTATTAAAGGGAGATGATGTGGTGTGTTAGCCCATCCAACCCAGGTAAAACGGAGGCTAAAAAGTGATGCATAGCATTCCGTGTTCCTTAGTTTATTTTCACTTGAAGAAATGTGTTTATCACTACAATACCACATAGAACATTGTGGCTGTTTTACCTACTGCTAATTACATACTTGTTCTACATTAGAAACACTATAAAATAGTGCTTGAATCCCATTTGAGCCATGTATTGATACTTCTGATCAGATGCAGAAGCTAAGTTTGACTTGTAAAATTTATTTTAAAAAATATGCCTGTCTTACTCAATGATCAAAAGAGTAATGCATCGAATCCCAGAGCTTCACACTCAGGGATGCCTCATGAACGTTGCTGTTGATAAACTGTATGTTGTTGTCTTAGCTGTTTTGTATTTTCTGGGTTTTCTGGGAAATTAAAGTACTTGTAGGGCTTCCTTGGTGGCGCAGTGGTTAAGAATCCACCTGCAAATGCAGGGGACACGGGTTCAATCCCTGGTCTGGGAAGATCCCACATGCCACAGAGCAACTGGGCCCGTGAGCCACAATTACTGAGCCTGTGCTCTAGAGCCCGCATGCCATAACTACTGAGCCTGCGTGCCACAACTACTGAAGCCTGCGTGCCGCAACTACTGAAGCCCACACGCCGCAACTACTGAAGCCCACGTGCCTAGAGCCCATGCTCCGCAACAAGAGAAGCCATCGCAATGAGAAGCCCGCGCACCACAACAGAGAGTAGCCCCTGCTCGCCGCAACTAGAGAAGAGCCCGCGCACAGCAACAAAGACCCAACACAGCCAAACATAAATAAATAAAATAAATACATTTACTAAAAAAAAATTAAAGAAATAAAGTACTTGTAGCTGGTGGTTTGCTTATACCATTGTTTTTATTTTGTATGTGTTACTTTAGCGAACGCTCAAGGAAAAACAGCCTAAGGAAGTGTGGATGAGGCCTTGAGAGTTTAGTTAGTCCATCTGGTGTCTTCTGGGAGACAAGCACCCCTAACCGGGCTCCTCAGCCTCGGCTCTACTGACGTGCGAGGCCGGGTAGCGCTTTAACCTGGAGGGGCCGACCAGCGTGCTGCGAGGTGTTCAATGGCGCTTCTGGCCTCTAACTAGTAATGCAGCAGTGTCCCCCCGCCCCCCGCCCCATGGTCACGACCAAAACTGTCCCCAGATGTCCCCAGGGAGCAGAGTCAGCCCCTGGCCGAGAACCTCTGGTCTAAGCCGTGTCCCTGACCGTGGGGGTTACATCATCTTGCAAACCTTACCAGTGACCAATCCCAGGGTCTCCTGGCCGGAGTCCTTTTCTGCGGGTGGAAAGGTCACACCTTCTTCTTTGATCCTGTTTTTAAACAGGTAACTTATTTTCCCTGACAGTTGTCAGTTTTGACATTAGAAAAACCATCCTGCAGGCTGACTGCTCAGGATCACTGGTAACTCAAGTGTTCTCAAGACTAAAGGTCTTAGGTAATCAGGAATGCATTAATCTTGTCTCTCTCTACAGTATTTGCATTTTGGGGTAATTACAGACTAATGAGCATGCCCTTTATGTGATATTTTAGTTCACTTACACTGTTATAAATATTTCAGCTTTGTGATAATTAAGTAAATTGAATATTATTAATTAGAAATGCAATCAGTGGGTGTAGCTAAAAAATATTTTTAAATAGTACTTTTAATATCTTTATATTCTTTGAATAAAATTCTTCATGAAGATTTTTTTTCAAAATCCATAAGTTAAAAAAATAAATGGTTTTCTGATGACAGGAAGCTAGATTCATACAACTATACACATAGGGTGTATTTGCTAGACATCTGATTCTGTTGCTGTTTACAGACATGCATACAGAAAAGAAGTGTTCCATAGAATCATTCATTCTGAAAGAGAAATTGTTTCATTTACAAAGTAATTCTTTATAAAGAATTCTTTACAAAGCTACAACTTCATCATATCATGCCAAGTTTTAAAGACAGCTGTGAAATTTTTAAATTGTAACATATCCAAGAAAATTAGCTAAGAGGTCAAACATTTTTGATGAAAATTAAATCAACTTTTTATAAAGATTGTGCTATTTTTGTTGTTTATTCAGGTATTTTTCAGACATTCATTTTTTATTAAAAAAATCACTGCTAAAATAAACTACATTTAAAATGTAAATGAGTATGGCATAACATCTTTGAAAGGACCTAACATTTTCAAATTTCAAAATTCCACATTAGCTGTAATTAATATTGACTTTTGGCTTTGTCTCTTCATACGCCACTTACAGTTGCCCTTGAACTTTTCTTAAATTGTGTCATTATCTTATGACCAATCCAGGTTTCTGAAATATTAAAAGTAGTTACAGTAAAGAATATTAAATTTGAAGTCTCAAGGTTTCATATAAATTGTCTTTTATTAAAACACTCATAATCTCTTTATTTATTTCTACATTTGATTACTATTGGGCATTTTAAATTACATTTAAAATTCGTTGCGATTTTATATGACAAGGTCATTTTTCTTGGATTCTTGAAAGATTGAATAATGAAAAATAATGATACCTTTGAAAGAGTTTATTCCTCCAAAAAGGCCCACTAAGCCACTACAAATATATTCCAAGTGTAATAATTTTTTATCTTTTGTAACAGGCCTAGTTAAGAATTTTGCCTGTCCATTAGAGAGTTATTTGGCAAGGAAAAAAATGTTACATATATGTGAATAATCTGATTAGTCATTGGGTATATTCCATGCTTCCTGATATCAGCTGAAGCTGAATTAAATTAGTCACTGGTACATTTGTCAATTGGAGCCAGAAAGTCTGCCCTATTTAATTTTAAAATCATTTGCACTGAGTAAATTATGGACACAGCCAGGAAAGAAATCACATTACTTCAGAATTAGCAAGATCTATATTTTTTTGAGGTGGAAGATAATTATTGCCTCTTAAATGATGGAGTAGGTTTGCAGTTTTTTAAATCATGTCAAATATACAGTTATAAAATATTATCTTAAGAATGATTTAAACTACTCAGGCTTAAAATTCTATAAAGAGCAATGTTTATAAAGAAAATTAAAAGAAAAGTAAACTAAAAAAATGTCTTCATGTGCCATAACAATGTCGATCGTTTGCCTTTAATTTCATTCAGGTTTTATTCACATTTTCTGAGAGCCTGATTCATGGTAGCTACTACCATTTGATTCTTAAAATTCTGTGGATTAGATTTTTTACTGAAGTGTAGTTGATTTACAATGTTGTGTTAGTTTCAGGTGTACACCAAAGTGTATCAGTTATACATATATACATGTGTATTCTTTTTCAGATTCTGTTCCCACATAGGTTATTACACAATATTGAGTAGAGTTCCCTGTGCTGTACAGTAGGTCCTTGTTGATTATCTATTTTATATAAAGTAGTGTGTATATGTCAATCCCAAATTCCTAATTTATCCCTCCCCCACCTTTCCCCTTTGATAACCACAAGTTTGTTTTTTAAGTCTGTGGCTCTATTTCTGTTTTGTAAATAAGTTCATTTGTATCACTCTTTTAGATTCCACTAGAATTAGATATTATCTTCCCCATTATTCATATGAGGACTTGAGGCTGAGAACGTTTCAGAAGCTGGCCCAGACACCGCACTGGGAATGGCATCACAGGATGCGGATTCAGGTGTAACGCGCTCTGCTCTGTTCCATTCACCTCTCTGTCTTATAGCAGGTGTCATAGAACTGCAGGTGCCCTGTTCTCATGTTCTTGACTTCCTGTTGATATAACTAAATGTACTTCAATTACTATTTTTTCTCTTTTTATACAGTGCAAACTAGAATACCAGGCATGCATCTTAGGAAAGCAGATCTCAGTCAAGTGTGAAGGACGTTGCCCATGTCCTTCAGATACGACCATGGGCTCAAGCAGGAATATGAAGAGAGGTAGGTGATGAAAATTTATTTATACTTTTATGTTTGTTCCCTCTATTAAAATATCTTGCAGTGAATGTTAAGTCATTGAATACACAATTAAATTTACTTCTATACATATACCGAACTTTTATAATTATACTGTAAGTGAATTTTTTTTTTCCTTTAGCCTCAATTATTATAGCAAGTAATGTCTTTCTGTAGATTTCTGTTATTTCAGTAGTAACAGCTGGATGCTTATTTCTACATATAAAAAAACTACAGCAATGCCTCCTGTGAATTATTCTGCCTAAAATGTGTGTTTTACATCTATTTTTTCATTTGGAGCCAACAACTGATCAGTAGTAACATAGTAAGTGATAAATTAGTTTGGTCAAAATGAAACTGGTAAATCAATTAATACTAACCTTTTTAAATAAAGGTGTCTACCCCATGTAGAGCGTGTGTATGTGTATGTACATGTGTGCCTGTGTGTGTATAAAATTTCCTGCTGAAGAGTTTTATAAGTTAAACTTTCTTTCGATTAGAGTTCTTAAATCTTTATTTTTATTGGTTTGCTGTGTAATAAAGTAATGAAGTACATTTAACCCGACACAGGTTACAGTATATAAATTGACTTTTATAGGTTATATATTGTGGTTTACATGGCATTTTTATATTTGAGATATTGTTTATGCCTTTCAAAAAAATCTCCATGGCTGCTGGTTTCAGTTCTTCACAGCCACAGATGAAGGAGGAAATGCTGGGACCAGGTGTTTCTTTAAGACAAAGACTGTTTCATAAGCATCATCGTCAACATTTATCATATTTTTATAGCCGTCTGAATCTTGTAATTTAACAACTACTATCGTGGGTCCTTAATGCAGAGAATTTGTTTTTGCCTTTTTCCTGACAAATATGAATAATGGATATGCAGATAGGAAAACGACTTAGTGGATGTGAAGTGGGTTTAGTATAAGTCGTTATTGTCTTAAACATTCTATACCTGATATTCCATGTTGCACTCCCATTATCAATATGTTATTAGAGATAAAACTTTTGAAGTTCAGTCATGCCATGTATATTGGTCTTTACTTGTCAAGTAACATTTAAGATAATAATTTTAATTTTTGTGTGTGTGTTTGGCTCCTTTACCATCTTTTTTTTTTTAAACATGTTTAATGGAGTATAATTGCTTTACAATGTTGTGTTAGTTTCTGCTTTGTAACAAAGTGAATCAGGTACACGTATACATATATCCCCATATCCCCTCCCTCTTGCGTCTCCCTCCCACCCTCCCTATCCCACCCCTCTAGGTGGTCACAAAGCACCGAGCTGATCTCCCTGTGCTATGCAGCTGCTTCCCACTAGCTAGCTATTTTACATATGGTAGTGTGTATATGTCCATGCCACTCTCTCACTTTGTCCCAGCTTACCCTTCCCCCTCCCCGTGACCTCAAGTCCATTCTCTACATCTGTGTCTTTCTTCCTGTCCTGCCCCTAGGTTCTTCATAACCATTTTTTTTTTCTTAGATTCCATATATATGTGTTAGCATACGGTATTTGTTTTTCTCTTTCTGACTGACTTCAATCTGTATGACCGACACTAGGTCCATCCACCTGACTACAAATAACTCAATTTCGTTTATTTTTATGGCTGAGGAATATTCCATTGTATATATGTGCCACATCTTCTTTATCCTTTCCTCTGTTGATGGACACTTAGGTTGCTTCCATGTCCTGGCTATTGTAAATAGTGCTGCAATAAGCATTGTGGTGCATGACTCCCTTTGAATTATGGTTTTCTCAGGGTATATGCCCAGTAGTGGGATCACTGGGTGGTATGGTAGTTATATTTTCAGTGCTTCAAGGAACCTCCATACTGTTCTCCATAGTGGCTGTATCAATTTACATTCCCACCAGCAGTGCAAGAGGGTTCCCTTTTCTCCACACCCTCTCAAGCATTTATTGTTTGTAGATTTTTTGCTGATGGCCATTCTGACCGGTGTCAGGTGATACCTCATTGTAGTTTTGATTTGCGTTTCTCTAATGATTAGTGATGTTGAGCATCCTTTCATGTGTCTGTTGGCAATCTGTATATCTTCTTTGGAGAAATGTCTATTTAGGTCTTCTGCCCATTTTTGGATTGGGTTGTTTGTTTTTTTGATATTGAGCTGCATGAGCTGCTTATAAATTTTGGAGATTAATCCTTTGTCAGTTGCTTCATTTGCAAATATTTTCTCCCATTCTGAGGGTTGTCTTTTCGTCTTGTTTATGATTGCCTTTGCTGTGCAAAAGCTTTTAAGTTTCACTAGGTCCCATTTGTTTATTTTTGTTTTTATTTCCATTTCTCTAGGAGGTGGGTCAAAAAGGATCTTGCTGTGATTTATGTCATAGAGTGTTCTGCCTATGTTTTCCTCTAAGAGTTTTATAGTATCTGGCCTTACATTTAGGTCTTTAATCCATTTTGAGTTTATTTTTGTGTATGGTGTTAGGGAGTGTTCTAATTTCATTCGTTTTACATGTAGCTGTCCAGTTTTCCCAGCACCACTTATTGAAGAGGCTGTCTTTTCTCCATTGTATATGCTTTCATCCTTTATCAAACATAAGATGACCATATGTGCATGGGTTTATCTCTGGGCTTTCGATCCTGTTCCATCGATTTACGTTTCTGTTTTTGTACCAGTACCATACTGTCTTGATTACTGTAGCTTTGTAGTATAGTCTGAAGTCAGGGAGCCTGATTCCTCCAGCTCCATTTTTCTTTCTCAAGATTGCTGTGGCTATTCAGGGTCTTTTGTGTTTCCATACAAACTGCAATTTTTTGTTCTAGTTCTGTGAAAAAAGCCATTGTAGTTTAATAGGGATTGCATTGAATCTGTAGATTGCTTTGGGTAGTATAGTCATTTTCACAGTGTTGATTCTTTCCAATCCAAGAACATGGTATATCTCTCCATCTGTTTGTATCCTCTTTAATTTCTTTCATCAGTGTCTTATAGTGTTCTGCATACAGGTCTTTTGTCTCCTTAGGTAGGTTTATTCCTAGATATTTTATTCTTTTTGTTTCAGTGGTAAATGTGGGTGTTTCCTTACTTTCTCTTTCAGATTTTTCGTCATTAGTGTATAGGAATGCAAGAGATTTCTGTGCATTAATTTTGTATCCTGCAACTTTACCAAATTCATTGATTAGCTGTGGTAGTTTTCTGGTAGCGTCTTTAGGATTCTCTATGTATCATGTCATCTGCAAACAGTGACAGCTTTACTTCTTCTTTTCCGATTTGGATTCCTTTTATTTCTTTTTATTCTCTGATTTCTGTGGCTAAAACTTCCAAAACTATGTTGAATAATAGTGGTGAGAGTGGGCAACCTTGTCTTGTTCCTGAGCTTAGTGGAAATGGTTTCAGCTTTTCGCCATTGAGAACGATGTTGGCTGTGGGTTTGTCATATATGGCCTTTATTATGTTGAGGTACGTTCCCTCTCTGCCTACTTTCTTGGGGATTTTTATCATAAATGGGTACTGAATTTTATCAAAAGCTTTTTCTGCATCTATTGAGATGATCATATGGTTTTTCTCCTTCCATTTTTTAAAATGGCTTATCACATTGATTGATTTGCGTATATTGAAGAATCCTTGCAATCCTGTGATAAACCCCACTTGATCATGGTGTATGATCCTTTTAATGTGCTGTTGGATTCTGTTTGCTAGTATTTTCTTGAGGAATTTTGCATCTATGTTCATCAGTGATATTGGCCTGATATTGGCCTTTCTTTCTTTGTGACATCTTTGTCTGGTTTTGGTATCAGGGTGATGGTGGCCTCATAGAATGAGATTGGGAATGTTCCTTCCTCTGCTATATTATGGAAGAGTTTGAGAAGAATAGGTGTTAGCTCTTCTCTAAATGTTTGATAGAATTCACCTGTGAAGCCATCTGGTCCTGGGCTGTGGTTTGTTGGAAGATTTTTAATCACAGTCTCAATTTCATTGCTGGTGATTGGTCTGTTTATATTTTCTATTTCTTCCTGGTTTAGTCTTGGAAGGTTGTGCTTTTTAAAGAATTTGTCCATTTCTTCCAGGTTGTCCATTTTATTGGCATATAGTCACTTGTAGTAATCTCTCATGATCCTTTGTATTTCTGCAGTGTCAGTTGTTACTCCTCCGTTTTCATTTCTAATTCTATTGATTTGGGTCTTCTCCCTTTTTTTGTTGATGAGTCTGGCTAAAGGTTTATCAATTTTGTTTATGTTCTCAAAGAACCAGCTTTTAGTTTTATTGATCTTTGCTATTGTTTACTTCATTTCTTTTTCATTTATTTCTGATCTGATCTTTATGATTTCTCTCCTTCTGCTAACTTTGGGGTTTTTTTGTTCTTCTTTCTCTGATTGCTTTAGGTGTATGGTTAGGTTGTTTATTTGAGATTTTTCTTGTTTCTTGAGGTAGGATTGTATTGCTATACACTTCCCTCTTAGATCTGCTTTTGCTGCATCCCATAGGTTGTGAGCCGTTGTGTTTTCATTGTCAATTGTTTCTAGGTATTTTTTGATTTCCTCTTTGATGTCTTCAGTGATCTCTTGGTTATTAAGTAGTGTGTTGTTTACCTTCCATGTATTTGTATTTTTTACGGATTTTTTTCCTGTAATTTTTATCTAATCTCATAGTGTTGTGGTCAGAAAATATCCTTGATACGATTGCAATTTTCTTAAATTTACCAAGGCTTGATTTGTGACCCAAGATATCTATTCTTGGAGAATGTTCCATGAGCACTTGGGAAGAAAGTGTATTCTGTTGTGATTGGATGGAATGTCCTATAAATATCAATTAATTCCATCTTGTTTAATGTATCATTTAAAGCTTGTGTTTCCTTATTTATTTTCATTTTGGATGATCTGTCCATTGGTGAAAGTGGGGTGTTAAAGTCCCCTACTATGATTATGTTACTGTCGATTTCCCCTTTTATGGCTGTTAGCATTTGCCTTATGTACTGAGGTGCTCCTATGTTGGTGCATAAATATTTACAGTTGTTATATCTTCCCCCTGGGTTGATCCCTTGATCATTATGTAGTGTCCTTCTTTGTCTCTTGTAATAGTCTTTATTTTAAAGACTATTCTGTCTGATATGAGAATTGCTACTCCAGCTTTCTTTTGATTTCCATTTGCATGGAATATCTTCTTCCGTCCCCTCACTTTCAGTCTGTATGTGTCCCTAGGTCTGAAGTGTGTCTCTTGTAGACAGCATATATACGGGTCTTGTTTTTGCATCCATTCAGCCAGTCTATGTCTTTGGTTGGAGCATTTCATCCATTTACATTTAAAGTAATTATCCATATGTATGTTTCTATTCCCATTTTCTTAATTGTTTTCAGTTTGTTATTGTAGGTCTTTTCCTTCTCTTGTGTTTCCTGCCTAGAGAAGTTCCTTTAGCATTTGTTGTAAATCTGGTTTGGTGGTGCTGAATTCTCTTAGCTTTTGCAGTCTGAAAAGGTTTTAATTTCTCTGTCGAATCTGAATGATATACTTTGTAGGTAGAGTAATCTTGGTTGTAGGTTTTTCCCTTTCATCAGTTTAAATATGTCCTGCCACTCCCTTCTGGCTTGCAGAGTTTCGCCTGAAAGATCAGATGTTAACCTTATGGGGATTCCCTTATATGTTATTTGTTGCTTTTTCCTTGCTGCTTTTACTATTTTTTCTTTGTATTTAATTTTTGATAGTTTGATTAATATGTATCTTGATGTGTTTCTCCTTGGATTTATGCTGTATGGGACTCTGTGTGCTTCCTGGACTTGGTTGACTATTTCCTTTCCCATATTAGGGAAGTTTTGAACTATAATCTCTTCAAATATTTTCTCAGTCCCTTTCTTTTTCTCTTCTTCTTTGGGACTCCAATAATTCAAATGTTGGTGCACTTAATGTTGTTCCAGAGGTCTCTGATACTGTCCTCAATTCTTTTCATTCTTTTTTCTTTATTCTGCTCAGCAGTAGTTATTTCTGCTATTTTATATTCCAGGTCACTTATCCGTTCTTCTGCCTCAGTTGTTCTGCTATTGATTCCTTCTAGAGAATTTTTAATTTCATTTATTGTGTTGTCCATCATTGTTTGTTTGCTCTATAGTTCTTCTAGGTCCTTGTTAAACGTTTCTTGTATTTTCTCCATTCTATTTCCAAGATTTTGGATCATCTTTACTATCATTACTCTGAATTCTTTTTCAGGTAGACTGCCTATTTCCTCTTCATTTGTTTGGTCTGGTGGGTTTTTACCTTGCTCCTTCATGTGATGTGTGTTTCTCTGTCTTCTCATTTTGCTTAACTTACTGTGTTTGGGGTCTCCTTTTAGCAGGCTGCAGGTTTGTAGTTCCCGTTGTTTTTGGTGTCTGTCCCCAGTGGGTGAGGTTGGTTCAGTGGGTTGTGTAGGCTTCCTGGTGGAGGGGACTGGTGCCTGTGTTCTGGTGGATGAGGCTGGATCTTGTCTTTCTGGTGGGCAGGACTGCATCTGCATCCATTGGTGTGTTTGGGGGTGTCTGTGATCTTATTATGATTTTAGGCAGGCTCTCTGCTAATGGGTGGGGTTGTGTTCCTGTCTTGCTAGTTGTTTGACCTAGGGTATCCAGCACTGTAGCTTGCTGCTTATTAAGTGGAGCTGGGTCTTAGCATTGAAATGGCGATGTCTGGGAGAGTTCTCGCCATTTGATATTACATGGAGCTGGGAGGTCTCTGGTGGACCAATGTCCTGATATTGGCTCTCCCACTTCAGAAGCACAGCCCTGACACCTGGCCGGAGCACCTAGACCCTGTTAGCCACACGGCTCAGAAGAAAAGGGAGAAAAAAAGAAAGAAAAAATAAATAAATAAAATAAAGTTATTAAAATAAAAAATAATTATTAAAAATTAAAAAGTAATAAAAAAAATAAAGAAAGAAGTGAGCAACCAAACCAAAAAACAAATCCACCACTGATAACAAGTGCTAAAAACTATACTAAAAAAAACTCCGAAACCAGACAGAGAGAACCCTAGGACAAATGGTAAAAGCAAAGCTATACAGGCAAAACCTCACATAGTCCACCGCCTCAATTTTGGGATGATTCGTTGTCTATTCAGGTATTCCACAGATGCAGGGTACAGCACGTTGTTTGTGGAGCTTTAATCCGCTGCTCCTGAGTCTGCTGGGAGAGATTTCCCTTTCTCTTCTTTGTTCGCACGCCTCCTGGGGTTCAGCTTTGGATTTGGACCCGCCTCTGCGTGTAGCTCGCCTGAGGGCATCTGTTCCTGCCCAGACAGGACGGGGTTAAAGGCGCAGCTGCTTCGGGGGCTCTGGCTCACTCAGGCGGGGGGAGGGAGCGGTACGGAGGAGGCGGGGCGAGCCTGCGGTGTCAGAGGCGTCGTGACGTTGCAGCAGCCCGAGGCACGCCGTGCGTTCTCCCGGGTAAGTTGTCCCCGGATCACGGGAGCCTGGCCGTGGCGGGCTGCACAGGCTCCCGGGAGGGGCGGTGTGGAGAGTGACCTGTGCTTGCACACAGGCTTCCTGGTGGCGGCAGCAGCAGCCTTAGCGTCTCCTGCCCGTCTCTGGGGCCCGTGCTGATCGCTGCGGCTCGCGCCCTTCTCTGAAGCTCGTTTAGGCGGCGCTCTGAATCCCCCCTCCTCGCGCACCAGGAAACAAGGAGGTAAGAAAAAGTCTCTTGCCTGTTCGGCAGCTGCAGACTTTTTCCCGGACTCCCTCCCGGCTAGCTGTGGTGCACTAGCCCCCTTCAGGCTGTGTTCACGCTGCCAACCCCAGTCCTCTCCCTGCGATCCGACCGCAGCCCGAGCCTCAGCTCCCAGCCCCGCCCACCCCGGCGGGTGAGCAGACAAGCCTCTCGGGCTACTGAGTGCTGCTTGGCGCCAAGCCTCTGTGCAGGAATCTCTCCGCTTTGCCCTCTGCGCCCCTGTTGCTGTGGGATCCGCGCTGATAGCCGCGGCTCGCGCCCGTCTCTGGAGTTCGTTTAGGCGGCGCTCTGAATCCCCTCTCCTCACGCACCAGGAAACAAAGAGGGAAGAAAAAGTCTCTTGCCTCTTCGGCAGTTCCAGACCTTTTCCCGGACACCCTCCCGGCCAGCTGTGGTGCGCTAACCCCTTCAGGCTGTGTTCACGCTGCCAACCCCAGTCCTCTCCCTGCGATCCGACAGAAGCCAGAGCCTCAGCTCCCAGCCCCGCCCGCCCCGGCGGGGGAGCAGACAAGCCTCTCGGGCTGGTGAGTGCTGCTCGGCGCCGAGCCTCCGTGCGGGAACCTCTCCGCTTTGCCCTCCGCACCCCTGTGGCTGCGCTCTCCTCCGTGGCTCCGAAGCTTCCCCCTCCGCCACCCGCAGTCTCCGCCCGCGAAGGGGCTCCTAGTGTGCGGACACCTTTCCTCCTTCACGGCTCCCTCCCACTGGTGCAGGGCCCGTCCCTATTCTTTTGTCTCTGTTTTTTCTTTTTTCTTTTGCCCTACCCAGTTACGTGGGGAGTTTCTTGCGTTTTGGGAGGTCTGAGGTCTTCTGCCAGCGTTCAGTAGGTGTTCTGTAGTAGTTGTTCCACATGTAGGTGTATTTCTGATGTATTTGTGGGGAAGAAGGTTATCCCCACGTCTTACTCTTCTGCCATCTTGCAGGTCTTCCAATAATTTTAATTTTAAAAGCTGTGTTATGTTTCACTTTTAGTAAAGCCAGCAATCTATTTTATTAATCAAAAGTCAATTAAGTGATTTGAAAGTTAGTGGTAAGCTGGTGTTCGAGCATTAGACGCCGTGCAGAGAGGCACCCGCAGGTGTAGGAAAGGCTCTGAGCTGCCTTGAAGGCTCCCGTTCTTCGAGCCTCACCTGCTTGCCTCCCCCCAGTCCCGAGTCCCCGCCTCCGAGCTTCATTCCTCTGGATACTCACCCCGACCCCGTCTCCCAGTCCAGGGGCCCTAGTGGAGCTCAGATAAGGATGGTCAGCATGACCTTGAACACGCTGATCAGCCCCTGTGTAATTAAGAGCGAATTGTGTGTGTTTCCTATGGACGGAAGTGCTTGGGTGGCCGTGCCTGCCTCAGCCCTGCCCCTGTTTACATCTTGGAATACACCTTCCTCTGAAAGTCGGGTATGAAGTGCCTCCTACCTTGGTGTTGAACACCTACATCTCCTTCTCTTCATCGGAAGCTTTTAAGGACAGCATTTGAGGAGAGTCATCCTAAGTGCACGGGGACCTCTCACACAGCTTTTCTTCTCCAGGGAACCCTCAGTAAGATGTTCTGCCTTTAAACTTGCTTTTGTATGAGAAGAGATGTTTGACATGGGGTTGCTGTATCGTAACCTCCCACGCACTGCAGAATGAACTAAAAGTGCATTAGATGTGGAAGGTAACACCTGTGAGAAGAAGACCGCTTGTTAACAGGGTTGTGTTGCATGTTCAGATTCTCTGCATGGTGTTTGTATTGATATGTTAAGAAGGAAACTTCCTAGAGCCGTATCAGCAGAGGATAGAGAGCGCTTGTGGTCAGTGTACGTAGAAACAGAGGCAAGAAGATCTTAAACTAGTCCTGCTCTGATGGATTGTCAGGGAAAAGCGAGTCCGGGGTGTTAGCAGCTGCTGTGGAAGAGCAGTAAGGAAACTGTGATGGCATTTCTACACAGCACCAAAGGCCAAGAGACGTGGGGAATGTAAGACCTGGTTCAGTACCATTTCCCATCTTTCATCTGCCGTTTACATTGGAAGCAGGCCTTCAGCAGACTGTGCAGCCCAAGGAATTCTATTCAATGTCATCTCTGTTCTGGAAAAAGTGAGGCAGAAACTACCAACAATAAAACATTGCTTAAATCTTTCTAACTTCGTACATTTGAGGTCAGATTGACACAGTTATGTTTTCACTCTGTTACGAGCAGAATGAGTTCTTTAAATCTACTTGAAATATATTAAAACTAATAAAATATATTGCATTTTGTCTATATAGAAAGGAAAATAAAGTTCTCCCCTGTTCTGCTAAAGTATTCAGTAATGGATGGGCACAAATTGGTCCAAGTATATACATTCAAGTAACCCAAATAAAGAAAAATAATTTACCTTTTAAAAAATTCTAGATTTTTATTTTATGTAACTAGATAAGCACACCCCTCTTCAATCAGTAATCTAACTATACAGTTTTCTGCTTTTCTAACTCATAAAATCAATATTACAAAGGCCAGTGCTTCTACGTCCCTTTACTGCGTTACTTCCTTCCCTTTGTAAAAACATTTATTGCTTGATCACAAATATAGAATTATCATTTGGAAGGTGAATCAACTTCATTCAAAGAATATTTATTTATAACTGATTTTTAAAGATACCCGAAATATTTTAGGTAGCCAGGCTAGTACACGATTCATAGTTGTGAGCATGAACTGTGTTTCAACCGATTTTCTGTACACACAAAAAGCAATACTAAATCTTAGAGGGAACTTGCAGAGCCAAAGGTCAAGAACATTGGGAAGGGCCTTAGGAAGCATTTATTTTGTAGTTGGTAACACCAAACTCAAAGGAGTGTACGCTAAACATATCTTAAATTATCTACTCATCGGTGGTTTGTAAGCACAGCACAGTTTAGACCTGTGAGAGATCTTAAGGGCTCCATTTGGTTATTCATTTGGTTGGCTAGATTCAGAAGATTCTTTTAATTGACATTTTTCTTCTGCTTTAGATTTGAGTATCCTAAGGCCCCAAATGCTTTTCTTGTTATGGGTTTTATGTACCCACTATGGCTTTGTATATCTAATCTCTTACAATTTTTATTAATTAAAATAATATCACTTTAATATTTTTTATCATCACCTGTAACATGCATGTAAACAAACGTTCACATACCTTCATATTTTGAAGTGTTGAGTTTCAGTGGAGATAGCCATAGAGATGGAGGAGAAAAAGACCTATCAAAGATTTTAGCATCATCAGAAAGAAAAGTAAACAAGTGCTAGAGAGGGTGTGGAGAAAAGGGAACGCTCCTACACTGTTGATCGTAATGTAAACTGGTGCAGCCACTATGGAGAACGGTGTGGAGGTTCCTGAAAAAACTAGAAATAGAGCTCCCATATGACCCAGCAGTCCCACTCCTGGGCATATACCCGAAGGAAATCAAATGAGTATGTCAAAGAGATATCTGCCCCGCCATGATCATTGCAGCGTTCCTCACACTACCCAAGATATGGAGACAACCTAAGTGTTCGTTGACAGATGAATGGATAAAGGCACTGTGGTATATACATATAATGGAATATGACTCAGCCTTTACAAAAAAGAAAGAAATCCTGCCATTTGCAACAACGTGGATGAACTTGGAGGACACTATGCGAAGGGAAATAAGACAGACCAAGGAAGAAAAACACTGCAGATCTCTCGTGTGTGTGGAATGAGAAAATGTGAAATGCATAGAAGCAGAGAGTAGAACAGTGGTTACCATGATGGGCAGGTGGGGACATGGGGAGGTGCCTGTGAGTGGGAGCAAAGCTGAGGTTACGTAGGTAAGTCTAGAGGTCTGACATACAGCATGGAGACTGTAGTTAATAAGACTATGGAATACTGGAAACTTGCTAAGGGAACAAATTTCAGGTGTTCTCACCCCACACAAAAAAGAACTGTGTGAGGAGATGATATGAAAAGTAGCTTGACTGTAGCAATCATTTCACTATATCTATAGCTATATATAGACATATGTATTATATATATAAAATCATGTTGTACATCTTAAATATAGACAATTTTTATTTTAAAAAATAGAATAACATAAAGATCTCCTCAGGTAAAGCTAGATGAGAGGGGACAGAATAGAAGAAGAAGATGAAACCCTGGAGGCACTGAAGGCATGGGGCTCCATTTGTGCTGGGGTGTTGGGGCTTTCATAAAGGATGCCATCCGGTCATGGCCAGAGGTGCAGACTCTGGGTTTAATTCATTAGAGTCAGACATAAGAAGAAGTCAAGGTTCTTGAGCAGAGAGCATTTCCAAAACAGTTTTCCTAAGTTTTATCTGTGCTGTTATGCTACAGGGGTGATGTTTGTTTGTCTTTTTGGGTGGTGCAGTCCCAGGAGATGCATTTAAAGGCTGCTCAGTAATTCAGAAAGAAGGTACTTAGGTCCCAGCAAAGGCAGTAGATGTATAAATAAGAGGAGAGATTGAATTTGAGTAATGTCACTGAGATGAAATCCACACAATGGAATACGATTGGCAAGGAAACAGACTGTTTGAAAGGTAATTGTGAGTTTAGTGATCTGGGTGATTGATAGAAGACTAACCAAAATGCCACCTGAGATTTTTCTGGGCCTGTGGTTCGTGGTCTCCATTATATCCTCACTGCATTGTTTTGTACAACTCGAGGTCCCTTTTTTCAGAAGCTGAGAATCATGTAATTCAGCAGTCCCCAACCTTTTTGGCACCAGAGACTGGTTTTGTGGAAGACAGTATTTCCATGGACCGGGGGTGGGGAAATGGTTTTGGGATGATTCAAGCGCATTACATTGTGTACTTTATTTCTATTATTATCACATTGTAATATACAATGAAATAATTATACAACTCACCATAAGGCTGACAGGAGGCAGGGCTCAGGTGGTAATGCGAGTGATGGGGAGCGGCGGTAAATACAGATGAAGCTTCACTCACTCGCCCGCCACTCACCTCCTGCTGTACAGGTCGGTTCCTGACAGGCTGCGGACTGGTACTGGTCTGCGTCCCAGGGGTTGGGGACCCCTGATGTAGTGCATCATATTTTCCTCTATGCCTTATTCTGTCAGAATTAAACAGATGCTCAATGACAGTAATTCTGTCATCCTGCACGTAGGAGTTACTTGGTCCTAACTTTGATTGTGTGTGTGTGTGTGTGTGTGTGTGTGTGTGTGTGTGTGTGTGTGTGTATGTGTGTGTGTGTGTTTTAACTGTTCCGGAGAATTTCTTTATGTGTTCTGTTGTTACCCTCTGGGGTATTATCATTCATTGTCTAAGAGTATAGATTTTAGAATCCCAGTTTTGCACTAGCCATGTGGCCTTTGGCAATTTATTTAAATTTATGTCTCAGTTTCTTCATCTGTAAAATACAAAATATATAAATTATAAAGATTTATGGATGTATTTCCTCAAATGAAACCTTCTTTTAATTTCTGTTTCATTTTAATTGATGATACTTGTAAAATGCTGTTGAATTCTAACAAAGTGTAGAATTTTTTCATACCTTAAATGTCACTCATTTGTAATTTTATTTTTTGGGCTTTTTTTAAATCAGGTTGCATTACAAAAAAAGTTGGAGAGTTTCCATCTTTTTTATAGTCAATAGCATTTATATAATTTAGAAATTATCTGTACATTGAGAGTTTGAAATAACTCAGCAGTAAAATTCTGGGGCCTAGGAGTTATTGTTGGTTATTTACTTTGATAAATCTTTCACGTTCTTTCTAGCTCCTGGCCTTTGTAGTGTGTGTGTGTGTGTGTGTGTGTGTGTGTGTGCGCGCGTGTGTGTGTGTGTACATATATATAGCTTCTTATAACAATTATGTTAATTTATGCTTTCTCAAATAACTGTTTGCTTATCTAGATTCTAAACATATTAACCTAAGTTGCACAGTATATTATTTTAGTAATTAAAAATACCCTCTCCAGGTCATTTATGATCTCATGAAAGATGTATTGCGATAGTCTTAACTACAAATCTAAACACATTTATTAATGCCTAGACCTTCATTGTTTTAGCAATTATAATTTTGTGAAGTTAATTTACTTCAAGTTCCTCAGATTTTTCAGTGCTTGGTTATTGCTAATTAGTTTACATCGGAATGTGTGAGCGTTAGAATGCAAACTGGGCGCTAGAGGACGGGAGGAAGGTTCCAGGAAAGCAGTTTTGATCCATACGCTGCTGCAGAGAGTGACTGAAAGACACTTTTCAAACCCTGGGCCTTGAGGGTCTAGCACGGTGGGTTCAGCACCAAGGACAGGGGCTCAGCCGCGCCCTCCTGGGACCTGCCCAGACCAGGGGGAGCATGAGTTCTGAGTCCCTCGTGTTTCAGGTCGTTGGTGCCCAGGAAGGTTTGGTGTGGGGTCATAGACATTCAGCAGCACAAACAAAAGGTAGTTCTTTTAACAGACGAGATCCCATCTAAGACTGGTTGAAATTTTTAGACGGTTGTGGGGAGCTATGATTTGCTAAACCAGAAAGCCTGAGAGATTTATCCACAGTAAGACAAGATGCGGGAATGGGTTCTCCTGTGACCTGACACCATCATTTTTTTCTCTATTTATTTCATGCTCTGAGTCCTGTAGAGCCCTATTAAGAAAAATAATTTATTAAATTATTGAGTTATGATTATAAATTTTATTTATCTTAAAAAATAGCATTGAGTAAGCACTTATTTATGGCTTTCACTAATGGGCAAAAATTTACTTTTAATATTTCATTTCTAGAATGGGCTTTTAAAGAATATCTCCTGTATGATGACGTGAATTTTCATTAAGAAACAGTTTAACATCAGCATATTAATATACTCTTGGAACATGCATACTTCTCTATAAAATGTAATATTCATAAATGATAAGTTCTTCCATAATTTTGTTTTACTAGATCCGCAGAAATAAAGATAAATAAAATTATTGGACAGTGTTGCATGATGATTTATAATTAAAAATGAAGTTATTCTTTTGGAACATTTGAAAGGCATTCCTGGGTTAAAATTAATCTTTCTTCAAAGATAGAGAATATCCAGGAAAGGGGTGGTTTTAATGTGCACATGTTGTGAGTCTTCTCTGAAAAACTATTTTTGTGTGTGTGTTGCTCTTGAAATTGATCTCTGTCAATTTCAAATTCTACACAAATATTTTATTTTCTACATGAAATTATTGTGGGATTTATTTCTATCTTCCCTATAAATTCTAGTTAGAAATTTTGTATTTCGAGTTTATGCAGTTGTATGTTATCAGGTATAAAAGTGGGGAAGCCTTGCATCAATTCTTGCAATAGCAAAGGACTGTTTATACTGAGTCCTTGTTTAACTCCTTTCCAGCATATGATCTGTGTTCTCTGAAAATCGTTCTTTACGATATGCAACATAAGCACTTTCTAAAAGCAGGGGTGATCATCACGGTATTAGCAGGTTTGGCGTGAGCCCAGCAGGTCAGGATTGACTGCACCGCCGTGGGGCTGCCAGCATTTACTGGACTTCGACTCAAAAACAACCCAAAGGTGGACCTAGAAACTAAACATTTCTGGGTTTAAAATGGGATATATTGCGATTCCTTAAGAGTTTGATATCGGTTGATCCTTTCCCTGAGATTTATATGGTAAAATGTGTACATTTCTTGAAAGAACTAACACAGTTACACTGGACAGAGAGAGGGAAGCTGTTAGCCAAACTGTCTCTGCACTCAAACCTTTATAGAGATGTCAGTCTTAACACAGAAACTGCATTTCATTCAAGTTTAGAACAAGGAATAAATAATTACATGACCACAAATAAGGGTACAAAATCACATGTTATTTCCAATAATACACATGCCCACTTTCCCCATTCCACACAACACTTACTAAAAGGGTATTACCTACCTCACACTAAAAGTGTCTATCCTTCCACCAACATTAAAGGTAATGTTATATAATAAGATGTTTGCTTTTCTACTTCTGATACTGAATTATTACTCTCTTTCTAAATGTAGGAGGCCAATTGATTTGTATTTAGAAGGTATTCTGTGAAATTCTTTTGTAAATAAAGGAATCAAAAAAATATATCTGAAGTTTAGCATCACACACTCTGAACGGTATTTTCGAATAATATTTCAGAGATTAAATTACAGTTTCTTTATGTAGCTTACCAGATTTCTCAAAACTCTCAATGAGTTCCCAAGATTCTGATGATAAATTTAAGCCTCAAAAAAAGGAAAGTAAAGTCAATGAAGTATAAATATACTTTCATAAAAAATTGTTGATTTTATATTTCAGAATATAGGAAAAAATAGATTGCATCTGTACTTTGTAAAAGAAAGAAAGCATGAAGTCAGATTGAATTCATAGCAAAATAATGAGAATATATTCTTTTTCTGTGAAATGTATTTGGAACAAGTAATTTAGTTGAACTTAGACACTGCACAGTTGACCCTTGAGCAATTTGGGGGTTAAGGCCATTGACCTCCCACAAAGTCAAGAATCCATGTAGAACTTTTGACCCCCCAACCCCAAATTCACTACTAATAGTTAACTAGAAGCCTTAATAATAACAGTCAATTAACATATTTTTTATGTTGTATATATTATAAACTGTATTCTTACAATAAAGTAAGCTAGGGAAAAGAAAATGTTATTAAGAAAATCATAAGAGAAAATTCATTTACAGTACTGTACTGTATTTATCGATACCGTAAGTTTATGTCATCTGTTTACAACATGAATGGTCTGTCTGCCAATACGTACATAGATATTGTCTTATATGATACAAAACACTGTAGATGTCATATGTATTACTAACCCTAGACATCAAAGATGAAAGATGATGTGACAAAGAAATTCATATTTATTTAGAGGTTTAATGGTTTATGCACTGATAATGAAGAAGCAGCAATATGATTCTTTATGGTAGCCTAATGCAATCGATACAATTGCTTCACGGTAGCCTAGTCTTATATACTAATGAATGGATCAATATAAAATTTTATGGCAGAAAGTATTAGACTCACATTCATAATGCAGTATTAGAAACATTGTTACATTTTTTAAAAAACCACTTACCTATGATGACAGACTGGTACACAGCTTCCCCAGTTGCAGGAGAGAGGCATACTGTATGGTAGTGTAATTCTTTGAAAGCAAAGTTACAAAACAGTAAGAAAACCAACACATTATTAATTTTGTATTAAATATCACCTTATGCTCATGTAAGATAGGCCATCCACTTCAATACAAGTCTTGCCCGCAGTGGTCTACACAATGAATTCTTAGGCAATGATGGTGGTGACACAAAGGTGTCTCATACGGTTGTTAGACTTTCACACAGACACACATACACAACAGATAAACTTAGTAACTGTATGACATGATGATTATTTCCTATGCATTAAGTGGAGGTGGTCATCATAAAGGTCTTGGTCCTCCTTCACGCTGAGCAGGCTGAGGAGGTGGGAGAGGAGGGGTTGGTCCTGGTGTCTCAGGGCTGACGGAGGCGGGGGTCCCGCTGTCTTGGGGGCGGCGGAGGTGCGTCCCGGTGTCTCAGGGGTGACAGAGGCAGGCATACTCTGTGTAATTTTACGGAGTTATGCTGTAATTTCTGCCTGACGTTTTTGCTTTTCAATTTCTCTAAAGCCGTTCCTACATGGCACCAGTCCTTCTGCCACTGTCAGCGTTGGTTCCAGCGCCCGGACCATAGAAGGGTCCATGTCGTGAAAGAAGTCAGAAGCAGTCTTGACTAATCTGATGTCTCTTTGCTTCCGGCACCACTTCCTCTGTGTCTTCTTCCGCATCATGGGCCTCGTCTGGAAGCCCTCGTCTCCATGAAGTTACCCTCTGTTAATTCCCTGGGTGGGGTGTCAGTTAGCTCTTGAATTTCTCCAAGATCCACGTCTTGAAACCCTTCTCCTCCTTCACGTCTTTTGCCACACCCAGCAACTCTGTCATGATTTCTTTGATTGGCTCTGTCCTAAATCCTGTGAAGTCACGCACAGCATCTGGACACAGTTTTCTCCAGCAGGAATTTATTGTTTGGGGCTTGATGGTGTTCGTGGCTTTTTGTGTAACAATGATGGCATCTTAAACGGTGTGATCCTTCCAGACTCTTAGGATGTTCTCTCTGTCCGTGTTCTCTTCCGCAGCGTGTACAGTCCTTTCTGTAGAGTGTCATATGTAATGAGCCTTAAAGGTCCTTAGGACCGTCTGACCTAGAGGCTGAATAGAGACATTGTGTTTGGGACAGGCAGACCACTTCGACGCCTTTGGTGTTGAACTCATGGGGTTCCAGGTAACAAGGGGCATTGTCTAATATCAAAAGAACTTTAAAAGGCAGTCCCTTCCTGACAAAGGTGTTTCCTGACATCAGGGACAAAGCATGGATGGGACCAACACAGAGAAAGGGTTCTTATTGTCTAGGCCTTCTTGTTGTACAACCAACAGATGGGCAGCTCAGGGGTCCAGCAGCTTCATAGGTTAGGGCAGTTCTTTTTTTTTTTTTTTTTGATGTGGACCATTTTTAAAGTCTCTATTGAATGTGTTACAATATTGCTTCTGTTTTATGGTTTGGTTTTTTGGCTGCGAGGCATGTGGGATCTTAGCTCCCTGACCAGGGATCGAACCCGCACTCCCTGCATTGGAAGGCGAACTCCTAACCGCTGGACCGCCAGGGAAGTCCTGGTTAGGTCCGTTCTGATCCTAAACGCAGCTGCATTTGCACGAAACAGTAGTTACCTATTGTTTTCTACCTTAAATCCTGGTGCTTGATTCTCTTCCATATTAATAAATGTCCCCCAGAAGAGGGCACTTTCATCTGCATAAAACATCTGTTTAGGCAGATGTCCTTTCTCCCCAGTGGTTTTCTTTTTTCTTTTTTAAAAAATTTTGTTGCAGTATACTTGGTTTACATTGTGTTAGTTTCAGGTGTACAGCAAAGTGATTCAGTTATACATAAACTTATATTGACTCTTTTTTAGGTTCTTTCCCCATACAGGTCATTACAGAGTACTGAGTAGAGTTCCCTGTGCTATACAGTAAGCCCTTGTTGATTATCTGTTTTATATGTAGTAGTGTGTGTATGTCAGTCCTATGCTCCTAATTTATCCCTCCCGCCAACATTTCCCCTGTGGTAACCATAAATTTGTTTTTGAAATTTGTGAGTCTATTTCTGTTTTGTAAATAAGTTCATTTGTATCATTTTTAAAAAATTAGATTCCACATATAAGTGATATCACATCGTATTTGTCTTTCTCTGTCTGAATTACTTCACTTAGTATGATAATCTCTAGGTCCATCCATGTTGCTGCAAATGGCATTATCTAATTCTTTCTTATTGTTGAGTAATATTCCATTGTATATATGTACCACATCTTCTTTATCCATTCCTCTGTTGATGGACATTTAGGTTGTTTCCAGGTCGTGGCTCCCAGTGGTTTTCTTTTTTTTTTTTTTTTTTTTTTACAAATTTGTTTATTTATTTATTTATTTTTGGCTGTGTTGGGTCTTTGTTGCTGTGCATGGGCTTTCTCTAGTTGCGGCGAGCGGGGGCTACTCTTCATTGCCGTGAGCGGGCTTTGCATTGTGGTGGCTTCTCTTGTTGCAGAGTGTGGGCTTTAGGCACACAGGCTTCAGTAGTTGAGGCACGTGGGCTCAGTAGTTGTGGCTTGCGGGCTCTAGAGCACAGGCTCAGTAGTTGTGGTGCATGGGCTTAGTTGCTCTGTGGCATGTGGGATCTTCCTGGGCTCGAACCCGTGTCCCCTGCATTGGCAGGTGGATTCTTATCCACTGCGCCACCAGGGAAGCCCTCCCAGTGGTTTTCTTAATGGCTTCTGTGTACTCATCTGCTGCCTCTTGGTTGGCAGAAGCTGCTTCTCTTGTTATCTTGACATTTTTTAAGCCAAACCTCTTTCTACAGTTCTCACCCCATCCTTTGCTGGCCTTCAATTCTCCAGCTTTACCTCCTTCACCTTCCTTTTACTTTAAGCTGTCATATAATGACTTTGCTTTTTCTTCAATAGTATTATAGTCTCTAGGTAAGCCTTTCTTACAGCACCCACAAAAAAAGCTGCCTTTTTAATAGGAAATAAAAGAGTATTTCGCAAAAAGTGCAAGATTTTTGCATATGCTGGAGTTGTTGCAGTGAAAGCATCATGAATTTCCTTTTCTTTTTTTATGACGGTCCTTATGCTGGATTCATTCATCTTGAAATGGCAGCAACCACAGCTGCGGGCATCAATCTGCAGAGCACATCAAACAATCCAGCCTTTTCTCGTCGTGTCCTGACTTTCTCTGCTTCTAGGGAGCACGGCCAGCATCACCAGTGGCACTTCCTGGGTCCCATGGCGTTATTCAGGGTTTACAGTTTGGGACTTAAAATACGCAGGAACTTCGAGAGATCGCTTTTTAGTAGATTCGCAATATCCTGGGAAGGGGAACGGCTCAGACAGAGACGATGAGCATCTCAGGGCATTTTAAGTGGTTCCTCACTACACTTGAGCTGAGCGCAGTAGCAGCAGGGCTGGTACAAAATTATTACAGCAGGACAGCATGTGCCACGGTTAACCGTGTGAGGTGATGATTGAATAGTGCATCTTTATGTTTGTCTACATTTCTCTCAACTGTGAATGGTGCCATGTACGGTCTGTAATTGTGTACGTAAGTGTTGATAAATTTTAACTTTGTGTAATAAATTTGTGCATATTTTATGGTGGTAAATGACAAAATAGACTAGTATCTACATATATTTTATGTATTCATGACGTACCTAAGTTTTTCTTATTTCTTTCGATATTTCTAGGCTACGTGTTTCATCTGCAGTTTTTTTCCAAATTGTCATAAATCTCCAAAAATGTTTTCAATATATTTATTGAAAAAAATCTGCCTGTAAGTGGGATTGATGTTTCTGTTTACAGGTTAGAGAATGTAAACTATGCTGTGCTTTTTCTTCATTTTAAACTGCTTACAAAAGTAAAATTACATTTCACTCTACTCTGTATACCTCAAAGACTCATTTTAAAGGCGTCTCTTGGATGTCTTCATGGTTTTTTATTACAGTTTATCTTTTCACTGTTAGTTTGATTGCTTTATTTGGAAATCATATTTGAAAGCCCAAGAATAATGATATATAAAAGAGAAATAATATTTTGAATAAATACTTGAACAAACCAGTCCACAAAGATTTTCAGGGGATTCAGCAGGCAGAGGAGAAGTCATATTTGGATTTTTAAATACTTAATTTTGGATGTGTGAAGGTTAAATATAAAGGTACAAGGATGGAGAAGCAGGAGCAATGAGAAGGTTGGTAATAATTGAGGCTTAAGATGATGGTGACTAAGGTATTAAGGATAAGAAACAGGCGATGAATCGAGAAATGTGTTGGAAGCTAAATGGTCAAGACTTGATTGAATTTAGGGAAGGCGAGGTAGCCAGGAGTCAGTGATAACTCCTGAGAAGATTATGATGATAAAACCGAGTTGGAAAAGTTGTGAATTATCTAGTTTAGGTGGGCACCACGTTAAGTTCAATATGGGACACACTGTGTTTTTGGTGTGTGTGTGGCCCATTCTGAGTGTAGACACGCCCATGTTCATGCATCCGAGAGGGCAGGTCTGGGCTGGAGCAAACGCTGGAGATGCACAAGGTGCAGACGGTGAGGAAAGCAGGACGAGAGGTCTGGAAAAGCCTGAGGTGCTCAGAGCAGGAAGAAGGATGTAGGCAGGACTTAGTGTGGCTCAAATGAGAAACAGGCAAGAACAGGGTCCAGGAAGCTGAGGGATGAATTCTGACTTGAAGAGACAGTGGGCTTGCGTCTTGGATCGAGGAGGGAAGTTCTATAGTGGGAGCCGTGAGAAATGAGCACAGACCTGCAGTTAGAATGCCAGTAGTGGCTGGACAAAGAGCTGCTTCAGTCTAATGGGGTTTAAATGACATAATGCAGACAAGTTAATTGATGTATACAGTAGGTGTTCAGTAAATGTTTCTTCCTTTCTCCACCCCTGCTCGTCTCCTGTGCTCAGCATGTAATTCATTTCAGCCAGTGTGGTGGGGTTGAGAGAATACAGTACACAGTACAGTACGGGTACGAATAACATGTATCTGACATCTACTGTGTACAAGGCACTTTGCCTGTTATTTCATTACCTCCTCAAAACATGGAGGTGCCATTGGTCGACCAGTTGGACACATGAGGAGACTGAGGCCACAGAGTTAAGAGATGTTCCCAACTTTACATAATTACTAGATAATCTTTCTGTCTTCTGAACCCACACGCTGCATACTTCTTCCTAAGAATCTGTTTAAATTTTTTAATTTATTTTTCTCCAAATCATTTCTAATAATAAAAGTGTGATTTATCTCTGGACAAAAGTCACCTGATGAGGAGGAAATTTACATTACAGTATGCTCTCAAATTTACCGTGGAATCATTTTATTTTCTATTCACTGTCTTTTTCAGTTTTTTATATTTTTCCCCCTCTGTTTATTCTCACCAAAGATCTGGTAGGAGATAGCACTTACTTGGTCTAATTTTATATTGCATTTGCCTTAAAATATATTTATGTTTATTTGTTCTTAGCTTAGGTTTTCTGAAGGAGAGAACTCTCAGTTTTTAATGAAACTCTTTACTGAAAAGGTGACAGTTCAATCACCATGAAGGAAATACTTTAATAGCAGAACCCACCGAAAACCCCAAACAGGTATAAATTATCATATCAAAGAGTGTTTAATAGTTCCAGAGAAAATAGGCACAGACAAATCTAATTTTTGGAATCACAGCAAATAAGTTTAAAATATTTCTGGAAGGTTTAGAATTTTAATTTTATAGGAGGGTTTTTTGACACTACAAAATAATTCATGAACTGAGTGAAGTACAAACAAGGGTAAGTGGAGTAGGAGTGAGAAAGTGTCGCTGCCCCAGCGCTCAGGACCCTTCATTATTGGTTGGAGCTCACCACTTCTAACCACTTTCCTATTTATGTCTTTCATTTGTTCCCACCATTATTCCAACATATGTATTTCTTCAGTGGCAATTATCAACTACAGACACTATACACTGTCTATATTGAAAGATAAATATTTAGCTCGTTTCCCTAACCTGACTGCAACCTCCCAGGGGGTGACAGTCAACTATTGTCACAGTCATTATCTTGGTAATTTTTGTAACTTTATTTATTTATTTATTTTTGGCTGTGTTGGGTCTTCGTTTCTGTGCATGGGCTTTCTCCAGTTGCAGTGAGTGGGGGCCACTCTTCGTCGTGGTGCACGGGCCTCTCACTGTTGCGACCTCTCCCGTTGCGGAGCACAGGCTCCAGACGCGCGGGCTCAGTAGTTGTGGCTCACGGGCCTAGTTGCTCTGCGGCATGTGGAATCTTCCCAGACCAGGGCTCGAACCCGTGTCCCCTGCATTGGCAGGCAGATTCTCAACCACTGCACCACCAGGGAAGCCCAATTTTTGTAACTTTAAATAATAAATGTAAAATTGTCTAGTGTTCCATGTACTTCAGGAAGATGCCCCCAGACATCCGGATTCCCCAGCAACCCCGCACCCCATCACCTGAACTTTCACCTGTAAATGTTATGTTTATTACACTTAAAGACTATTCTTTAAAACGTCTTTTGTGATTTGTCCGCAGTGTGATTCTAAGTGTTGAAAATCCACAAATACTCTTAATATTATCGTGTCTCTCATCAGTTTGCTGTGGTGTCATCTGTGCTGTAGATGCCTGGCCGTCACCACGATTTAATGCTATAACCCTTGTGCCACTTGTCAAGACCAAAGGGATCATCTTCCCAACACTCTCAGTTGCTTAAAATAACACCAAATTTAGTTAACATTATATTTGAACCGTGACTCTCCTCCATGAAGTTTCTGAAAAACTTTCTTTTTCTTCCTCGTGAGAGAACAATTGTAAGAAAACACCACTGGCATTTCCAGGGCTGTAGAGAAGCAGTTCTCCATGTGTTTCCCAGCGTCTTGAACATTCTTTCCTGGGAGCCTGGACGCAGACTTCCCCTGGAGGTTCACGGGCCACTTTCCTTAGTCTCCGGATGGCCCAGTCCTCTGATCCCTGGGATCCGGGACATCGCGTGTCCCCGGGCCTGGCCCACGTCGCCTCTGCAGGACCTGGGGGCTCATGCTGCCCGCAGCCCCACTAGCAGTGAACGGTCCAGATTTGTTCAGAGGTGTTGCGCTTCCCCACTGAACTGATGGAGATGCAGCCCAGTGACATCGTTTCTGGAGCCACTTTCCTCTGCATGCGCCCTGTCTGTCCCGACCTTCCCTCTCAGCCTCGGGGGCTCACCGGTGACTCTGTTCCCCTCCTCCTGTCCGAGGTCTTCCTTCTCCTCACCTTGTCTCTTGGTTGTCTTCGTTGTTTTCTCCAAAAGGTGTGGGGATGGTAGACTTTTTGAGAACTTCAATATCAGGAAAGTCTTTTTTTTTATATTTTACAATTGGTAAATAGTATGACTGAGAAAAAAAAACCCAAACAGGTAAACTATCATATTCCCTCAGAAGTGGAAGGCACTGATTCTTTGTCTTCTAGCTTCTAGAGTTGTTGATAAAAACAAGATCCTGTATATTGTATCAAATGCTGTATTAATGACTGAAAAAAATCATAAACTATACCAATAACGTTAATGGTATACTTATAGAGTAAAAACCTGTACCTACCAGAAGAGGCAAAGCTATATATTAAACGAACTAGGAATTTAATTCCTTCCAGCTGTAACTGTTTCAATCATACACAGTTTCCCCCTCTTACTATTCAAAAGATGCAAGGTTATCACAGAAAACTGACACTGATTACCAAAAATAACAACTAACACATTATAAATTAATACTTCTGTGTTATGAGTAGTTCATGTAATGTGACAAGTATCTGCATGTCCTTTAAGAAGAGTGTATCAGCCACTCCTCCATCAGGTCATTTTCTATTTTTTTTTTTAAATTTATTGAAGTATAGTTGATTTACAGTGTTGTGTTAATTTTTGCTGTACAGCACAGTGATTCAGTTATACATATACACATATATTCTTTTTCATATTCTTTTCCATTATGGTTTATCACGGGATAATGAATATACTCCCCTGTGCTCTACAGCAGGACCTTGTTGCTTCAGTTGCAGTTCTTGGAGTGTGTTTTATGGCCCCGAATGAGGTCTATCTTGGTAAAGTCCCATGTGCACTTTAGAATAATGTGGATTTTGGGTGGAATATTTTATAAATGTCATTTAGATTTAGAGGATTGTTAGTGGCGTTTAGGCCATCTGTATTTTTACTAATTTTTTTCCCACTGTATCTGTCAACTACTGATAAAGGCAGGCTGAAGTCTTCAAGTGTAATAGTAGACTTGTCTGTTTCTTTGTCAGTTCTTTCAGATTTGCTTCATGTATTTTGATATTCTCTTGTTAGGTGTATATGTGATTACAATGGTTACACCGTCTTTGAGAATTGGTCCTTTATCATTATGTAGTATCACTTTTTAATCTCTGATAATCTTAGTTGCTCTGATCTCATATGTCTAGAATTAGCATTGCTGCTCTACCCTTTGTTACTGTCAGCAAGATCTATTTTTCTTTGATATATTTTTGAAGTGGGTTTCTGATACACAGCGTATGTTGGTCTTATTTTCTTTTCTTCCAAACTGAGAATCTCTTTTTTTAAAGTAGTGTGTTTTAACCATTCATTTTTAAAGTGATTATTGATTTAGTTAGATTAAAATCTATCATCTTTAAAAATTTACTATTTGCTGCATTTATTCCTTGTTTCTTTTTTACCCTCTTTTTCCTGCTTTCTTTGGCTTTAATTAGCATTTAATATGATTCAGTTTCACTTCATCTTCTGACATATCATTTATACTTCTTTTATGGACTTTTTAGCCCTAGGATCTACAATATATGTGTTTAAATAAATTTAGTAAACAATAAATTTACTTTCAAAAAAAATGTGACCCTTCATGTGTAGTATAGGTGCCTTACAGCAGACTTTTCCCAGTTCTTCCCTCCTATTTCTTGTGACATTAGATCTATTCATTTTACTTATCTACATGCTATAAACACCCAACATGTTGTTACTATTATTGCTTTAAACAAACAATTAGCTGATGGAAATAATTGCAACCATTTTAATTTGTCTGAGAGAGTATTTCTCTTTAAGTTTTGAAGTAAATTCACTGCTTATAGAATTCAATTTTGCAGTTGTTTTCTTCAACTATTTTAAAGATTTTGCTCCAGTTTTCTCTTTTTTTAATTAACTAATTTATTTATTGGCTGCGTTGGGTCTTCATTGATGCACACAGGCTTTCTCTAGTTGCAGGGGGCGGGGGCTACTCTTCATTGCAGTGCACAGGCTTCTCATTGCAGTGGCTTCTCTTGTTGTGGAGCACGAGCTCTAGGCACGCAGGCTTCAGTAGTTGCAGCACGCGGGCTCAGTTGTGGCTCGCAGGCTCAGTAGTTGTGGCCACAGGCTTAGTTGCTCTGCGGCATGTGGGATCTTCCCGGACCAGGGCTCAAACCCGTGTCCCCTGCATTGGCAGGCAGATTCTTAACCACTCTGCCACTCTTGCTTGCATTGTTTCTGTTGAGATGTTGGCTGTAACACTTATCCTTGTTTCTCTATAGATGAGCTCTTCCCACCCCAGCTTTTTTTTTTTTTAAACATTGTTTAGTTTCTGCAGTTTGAATGTGATTTGTGTGGGGTTTTTGTTTTTGTTTTGCTTTATTTTGCTTTGTGTGTTTATTTTGCTTGATATTCTGTTTGATTCTTGAATCTGTAGTTTGATATCTGTCATTAAATCTGAAAAGGTCTTGATTATTATTTCTTTACATATATTGCTGCCCTGTTTTTTCCTTTCTTCTTCTGGTTTCTGACTAAGCAAATGTTATAGCTTTTGATATTGTCCCATGGTTCTTGGGTGACCTGGGCTTTTTGTTTTGTTTTTATTTTTTGGCATTTATTCTTTTTCTCTTCGTGTTTTACTTTGGAAAGTTTCTGGTGACCTATCTTCAAGTTCACAGATTTTTTCCTTGACTGTGTCAAGTCCACTGATGTACCTGTTGAAGGCATTCTTTATTCCTGTTACTATGATTTTTTAAAAGTTTCTACAATCTCCTATTGATTCTTTCTAATATTTTCTATCTCTGTGCTTACATGCTTATATTACTCATCTGCTCTTACATGTTTCCTCTATTCTATTACAGCCTTTAACATATTAATCATAGTTATTTTACATTCCCTTTCTGATAATTTCAATATCCACTCAAGTGATACCAGTTCTAATGATGAGTTACTTCTTTTTTTTTTTAACAAACTTTGTTTTTATTTTATTTTTTTAATTTTTGAATTTTATTTTATTTATTTTTGTAAACAGCAGGTTCTTATTAGTTATCCATTTTATACATATTAGTGTATATATGTCAATCCCAATCTCCCAATTCATCACACCACCGCCCCCACCACGTTCCCCCCTTGGTGTCCATACATGTGTTCTCTACATCTGTGTCTCTATTTCTGCCCTGCAAACCGGTTCATCTGTACTCTTTTTCTAGGTTCGACATATATACATTAATATACAATATTTGTTTTTCTCTTTCTGACTTACTCCACTCTATATGACAATCTCTAGATCCATCCACGTCTCTACAAATGACCCAATTTCGTTCCTTTTTATGGCTGAGTAATTTTCCATTGTATATGTGTACCAAATCTTCTTTATCCATTTGTCTGCTGATGGGCATTTAGATTGCTTCCATGTCATGGCTATTGTAAATAGTGCTGCAGTGAACATTGGGGTGCATGTGTCTTTTTGAAGTATGGTTTTCTCTGGGTATATGCCCAGTAGTGGGATTGCTGGGTCGTATGGTAGTTCTATTTTTAGTTTTTTAAGGAACCTCTATACTGTCCTCCATAGTGGCTATATCAATTTACATTCCCACCAACAGTGCAAGAGGGTTCCCTTTTCTCCACACCCTCTCCAGCATTTATTGTTTGTAGATTTTCTGATGATGCCCATTCTAACTGGTGTGAGATGATACCTCATTGTAGTTTTGATTTGCATTTCTCTACTAATTAGTGATTTTGAGCAGCTTTTCATGTGCTTCTTGGCAATCTGTATGTCTTCTTTGGAGAAATGTCTATTTAGGTCTTCTGCCCATGTTTGGATTGGGTTGTTTGTTTTTTTAATACTGAGCTGCATGAGCTGTTTATAAATTTTGGAGGTTAATCCTTTGTCCGTTGATTTGTTTGCAAATATTTTCTCCCTTTCTGAGGGTTGTCTTTTCGTCTTGTTTATGGTTTCCTTTGCTGTGCAAAAGCTTTGAAGTTTCATTAGGTCCCATTTGTTTATTTTTGTTTTTATTTCCATTACTCTAGGAGGTGGATCAAAAAAGATCTTGCTGTGGTTCATGTGTTCTTCCTATGTTTTCCTCTAAGAGTTATATAGTGTCTGGTCTTACATTTAGGTCTCTAATCCATTTTGAGTCTATTTTTGTGTATGGTGTTAGGGAGTGTTCTAATTTCATTTTTTACATGTAGCTGTCCAGTTTTCCCAGCACCACTTATTGAAGAGACTGTCTTTTCTCCATTGTATATCCTTGCCTCCTTTGTTATAGATTGGTTGACCATAGGTGTGTGGGTTTATCTCTGGGCTTTCTATCCTGTTCCATTGATCTCTATTTCTGTTTTTGTGCCAGTACCATATTGTCTTGATTACTGTAGCTTTGTAGTATAGTCTGAAGTCAGGGAGTCTCATTCCTCCAGCTCTGTTTTTTTCCCTCAAGACCACTTTGGCTATTCGGGGTCTTTTGTGTCTCCATACAAATTTTAAGATTTTTTCTTCTAGTTCTGTAAAAAAATGCCATTGGTAATTTGATAGGGATTGCGTTGAATCTGTAGATTGCTTTGGGTAGTATAGTCATTTTCAAAATATTGATTCTTCCGATCCAAGAACATGGTATATCTCTCCATCTGTTTGTATCATCTTTAATTTCTTTCAGCAGTGTCTTAAAGTTTTCTGTTGTCTCCCTAGGTAGGTTTATTCCTAGGTATATTATTCTTTTTGTTACAATGGGAAAGGGGAGTGTTTCCTTAATTTCTCTTTCAGATTTTTCATCATTAGTGTATAGGAATGCAAGAGATTGCTGTGCATTAATTTTGTATCCTGCAACTCTACCAAATTCATTCATTAGCTCTAGTAGTTTTCTGGTGGCATCTTTAGGATTCTCTATGTATAGTATCATGTCATCTGCAAACAGTGACAGTTTTACTTCTTCTTTTCCAATTTATATTCCTTTTATTTCTTTTTCTTCTCTGATTGCCATGGCTGGGACTTCCAAAACTATGTTGAGTAATGGTGGTGAGAGTGGACATCCTTGTCTTGTTCCTGATCTTAGAGGAAATGCTTTAACTTTTTCACCATTGAGAATGATGTTTGCTGTGGGTTTCTTTGTATATGGCCTTTATTATGTTGAGGTAGGTTCCCTCTATGCCCACTTTCTGGAGAGTTTTTATCTTAAATTGGAGTTGAATTTTGTCAAAAGCTTTTTCTGCATCTATTGAGATGATCATATGGTTTTTCTTCTTCAATTTGTTAATATGGTGTATCAAATTGATTGATTTGTGTATATTGAAGAATCGTTGCATCCCTGGGATAAATACCACTTGATCATGGTGTATGATCCTTTTAACGTGTTGTTGGATTCTGTTTGCTAGTATTTTGTTGAGGATTTTTGCATCTATATTCAGGAATGATATTGGTCTGCAATTTTCTTTTTTTTGTAGTATCTTTGTCTGGTTTTGGTATCAGGGTGATGGTGGCCACATAGAATGAGTTTGGGAGTGTTCCTTCCTCTGCAATTTTTTGGAAGAGTTTGAGAAGGATGGGTGTTAGCTCTTCTCTAAATGTTTGATAGAATTCACCTGTGAAGCCATCTGGTCCTGGACTTTTGTTTGTTGGAAGATTTTTAATCACAGTTTCTATTTCATTACTTGTGATTGGTCTGTTCATATTTTCTATTTCTTCCTGGTTCAGTCTTGGAAGGTTACACCTTTCTAAGAATTTGTCCATTTCTTCCAGGTTGTCCATTTTATTGGCATAGAGTTGCTTGTAGTAGTCTCTTAGGATGCTTTGTATTTCTGCAGTGTCTGTTGTAACTTCTACTTTTTCATTTATAATTTTATTGATTTGCATCCTCTCCTTTTTGTTGATGAGTCTGGCTAATGGTTTATCAATTTTGTTTATCTTCTCAAAGAACCTGCTTTTAGCTTTATTGATCTTTGCTATTGTTTTTTTTTGTTTCTATTTCATTTATTACTGCTCTGATCTTTATGATTTCTTTCCTTCTGCTAACTTTCAGTTTTGTTTGTTCTTCTTTCTCTGGTTCCTTTAGGTGTAAGGTTAGACTGTTTATTTGAGATTTTTCTTGTTTCTTGAGGTAGGCTTGTATTGCTATAAACTTCCCTCTTGGAACTGCTTTTGCTGCATCCCATAGGTTTTGGATCGTCATGTTTTCATTGTCATTTGTCTCTAGGTATTTCTTGATTTCCTCTTGATTTCTTCAGTGATCTCTTAGTTATTTAGTAACGTATTGTTTAGCCTCCTTTTGTCTGTGTCTTTTACGTTTTTTTCCCTTGTAATTGATTCCTAATCTCATAACGTTGTGGTCAGAAAAGATGCTTGATATGATTTCAGTTTTCTTAAGTTTACTGAGGCTTGATTTGTGACCCAAGATGTGATCTATCCTGGAGAATGTTCCGTGTGCACTTGAGAAGAAAGTGTAATCTGCTGTTTTTGGATGGAATGTCCTATAAATATCAATTAAATCTATCTGGTCTGTTGTGTCATTTAAAGTTTATGTTTCCTTATTAATTTTCTGTTTGGATGATATGTCCATTGACGTAAGTGAGGTGTTAAAGTCCCCCGCTATTATTGTGTTACTGTCGATTTCCTCTTTTATAGCTGTTAGCAGTTGCCTTATGTATTGAGGTGCTCCTATGTTGGGAACATTATATTTATAATTGTTATATCTTCTTCTTGGATTGATTCCTTGATCATTATGTAGTGTCCTTCTTTGTCTCTTGTAATAGTCTTTATTTTAAAGTCTATTTTATCTGATATGAGTATTGCTACTCCAGCTTTCTTTTGATTTCCATTTGCATGGAATTTTTCCGTCCCCTCACTTTCAGTCTGTATGTGTCCCTAGGTCTAAAGTGGGTTTCTTGCAGACAGCATATATATGGGTCTTTTTTTGGTATCCATTCAGCGAGCCTGTGTCTTTTGGTTGGAGCATTTAATCCATTCACGTTTAAGGTAATTATCTATATGTATGTTCCTATTACCATTTTCTTAATTGTTTGGGTTTGTTTTTGTAGGTCCTTTTCTTCTCTTGTTTTTCCCACTTACAGAAGTTCCTTTAGCATTTGTGGTAGAGCTGGTTTGGTGGTGCTGAATTCTCTTAGCTTTTGCTTGTCTGTAAAGCTTTTGATTTCTCCATCGAATCTGAATGCGAGCCTTGCTGGGTAGAGTAATCTTGGTTGTAGCTTCTTCCCTTTCATCTCTTTAAATATGTCATGCCACTCCCTTCTGGCTTGTTGAGTTTCTGCTGAGAAATCAGCTGTTAATTTTATGGGAGTTCCCTTGTATGTTATTTGTCGTTTTTCCCTTGCTGCTTTCAATAATTTTTCTTTGTCTTTAATTTTTGCCACTTTGATTACTATGTGTCTTGGCGTGTTTCTCCTTGGGTTTATCCTGTATGGGACTCTCTGCTTTTCTTGGACTTGGGTGGCTATTTCCTTTCCCATGTTAGGAAAGTTTTTGACAATAATCTCTTCAAATATTTTCTCAGATCCTTTCTCTCTCTCTTCTCCTTCTGGGACCTGTATAATTCGAATGTTGTTTTGTTTAATGTTGTCCCAGAGGTCTCTTAGGCTGTCTTCATTTCTTTCCATTCTTTTTTCTTTATTGTGTTCTGCAACAGTGAATTCCACCGTTTTGTCTTCCAGGTCACTTGTCCGGTCTTCTGTCTCAGTTATTCTGCTATTACTTCCTTCTAGTGTATTTTTTATTTCAGTTATTGTATTGTTCATCTCTGTTTGTTTGTTCTTTAATTCTTCTAGGTCTTTGTTAAACATTTCTTGCATCTTCTCAGTCTTTGCCTCCATTCTTTTTCCAAGCCCCTGGATTATCTTCGCTATTATTATTCTGAATTCCTTCTCTGGAAGGTTGCCTATCCCCACTTCATTTAGTTGTTTTTCTGCAGTTTTATCTTGTTCCTTCATCTGGTACATAGCCCTCTGCCTTTTCATCTTGTCTGTCTTTCTGTGAATGTGGTTTTTGTTGCACAGACTGCAGGATTGTAGTTCTTCTTGCTTCTGCTGTCTGCCCTCTGGTGGATGAGGCTATATAAGAGGCTTGTGCAAGTTTCCTGATGGGAGGGACTGGTGGTGGGTAAAGCTGGCTGTTGCTCTGGTGGGCGGAGCTCAGTAAAACTTTAATCTGCTTGTCTGCTGATTGGTGGGGCTGGGTTCCCTCCCTGTTGGATGTTTGGCCTGAGGCGACCCAACACTGGAGCCTACCCGGGCTCTTTGATGGGGCTAATGGCAGACTCAGGGAAGGCTCTCGCCAAGGAGTACTTCCCAGAACTTCTGATTCCAGTGTCCCTGTCATCACGGTGAGACACAGCCACCCCCCCCCCACCTCTGCAGGAGACCCTCCAACACTAGCAGGTAGGTCTGGTTCAGTCTCCTATGGGGTCACTCCTCCTTCCCTTGGGTCCCGAGGCATACAGGAGTGGAGTGTGCCCTCCAGGAGTGGAGTCTCTGTTTCCCCCAGTCCTCTTGAAGCCCTGCAATCAAATCCTGCTAGCCTTCAAAGTCTGATTCTCTAGGAATTCCTCCTCCCATTGCCAGACCCCCAGGTTGGGAAGCCTAACATGGGGCTCAGAACCTTCACTCCAGGGGGTGGACTTCTGTGGTATAAGCGTTCTTCAGTTTGTGAGTCACCCACCCAGCAGTTGTGGGATTTGATTTTATTGTGATTGCACCCCTCCTACCGTCTCATTGTGGCTTCTCCTTTGTCTTTGGATGTGGGGTATCTATTTTGGTGAGTTCCAGTGTCTTCCTTTCGATGATTGTTCAGCAGTTAGTTGTCATGGCGGTGCTCTCGCAAGAGAGATTGAGAGCACGTCCTTCTACTCTGCCATCTTTCATGATGAGTTACTTCTTAATTTATTTAACTTGGCACACCTTGTAACTTCTGGTTGAAAGCTGGAGAGGGTAGTAGGTACACAGGTAAATAAGCCAGTAGCGAGAGTGTTTATGTTGTTGTGGCTTGGATTTGAGTGTTAATGTTTATCGTTGCTACAGACCTCAAAGGGTCCAAATTCCTCCGGTGCCATTGCTTAGTTCTCTCCTTTTGGCTTCAGAGCTTTGTACTTCTCCCCAGGGAGAGTCCACATCTGGCAGCTGTTTCATTTGTTATTTTACTGTTATTCTTGGAGGCATGTCAGAGTGGTAGTGGGATGTGTGTGTGGGTAGGGGCAATGTCTAATTTTCCTGTTAAGTCTTGTCTTTCAGTGCGCTTATTTCTTGTAAAGTGCCTCCAAAGTCATTCTGTCCCTCTTCCAGGCATCAAGGCTCCCCCCCCCCCACGACCTGTATTCCCTTCTGCAGCCCCAGAGTTCTCAATCTGTTTCCCTGAGGCCCTATCCTGTCAGTTATGGCATTTATTTAATTTTTCGTTAGTTTGTTTGCTTCCTTAGGTAAAATAGGAAGGTTGAAAGGGCCTGGAAGTGGGGGAGTCCCTTCCTGTAGATGGGATGAGGCTCTGGCAAAGTATTTTTTCCCTGGAAAGTGTGTCTCTCTTAGGTAGAAGGACTGGGGTCGTTTCCAAATGCTTACTTTTTCCTTCTCCTACCAGAGCCACAAAGTGATATTCCCCTGGGTTCTTGGAAGGAAAGCCCAGGAAAGTATGGCCTTCCTAAGACTGCAGCCCCCAGGAGCCTCCCACTCTCAGGCTAGTCCACACTCAGCCTCCATCCATCAGTCAAAATTACTGTTTAAAGTTTCTACCTGTGTATGACTCCATTGCTTCATACGTGAAGTAAATAAATTTCAGGTGCTGTATCTCTCTGGATTTTCCCTACTCTCTAGATTTCAGGGTGGTGGTTTGTCTTGTAACCTCAGTTCTCTGAAATGTCTAAGAAAAGTAAGTGATTTTCAGTTTCTTCAAATTTTTCTTGGTGTAAGACAGGAGTGATGACTTTAAAGCTCTTTACATATTGGACCTGTAACTTGAAGTCTGTAAAAATACTTTTAAAATGCAAATCACCACATAATTGTTAATACATTATTGGTTATTCCCATGTAATTTATTGGAATATAATGCTGATCAGTTGTCTTTCAGGTGAAAGGGTGACACTGGGACTTAATGGTAAAAAATATATATGTGATGATATTTCCTTCATGGAAGTATTATGGATATTTAAAAGTATTCATATCCTGAACCATCTTCTGATTTGGGGGGACCCAATAGAACAAATGCACAAAAGAGCAACTGCACTTGCAGGTTTAGTTTGTAACTCTGAAAGGGAGGAGGGGGCGTCAGAGATCTGAATTTTGCTGGTTCATTAGGCGGTTGTACTTACTGTCATAAGATTTCTGACTATGTGGTCTGGCATGTATTTAACTCTGATTGCTTTAACTCAAAAGACCAAAACATGAGCATTTTACATTTTTGTGAACTTAACAGCACTGCTCTTTTACCTGTTCCTGCAGATCCTGTGAGGTCCAGCCCCATGAGGCCTCCCAGGCGTTTGTCAGCAGCTGCTCACCTGGGTCAAATCGAGAGCTCGCTCCATCAGCGTGAGCAGCTCTGTGATTTTCTGAATAATTAATGAAAACACCAACTCATTGTTCTCCCCTCTGACTGAAAGTTTCATTTAAGTTGATTTTCCTAGCATACAATTGTTCTTAAAAACTTAATTTCAAAAAAATTCAGACTCCATTATCAAAAATGTAACTTTCACTAAAGCCACTAAAGAGTAAACATAAAATTATTCCAGGAGATCATACTATAGAAAAGATAATAATGGAGAGAGTTTGTGTAATTTTGGCCAGAGACCATCTAATTTGGTTAAGTCTTGATTTCAAGTAGTATGGGAAATTCACACTTAGAATATAGTCATTGCATTTCTTCTCCTTTTTGGGACTAAAGGAATAAAACCATATTGATATGGTTTGACTTTTTCAGCAAGGTTGTATCTAATTTATAAATACACAAAAGGATGAATAAGCTTATAACTAGATAACTATTTCCCAAAGGAATTTGAATTTGCCTAGATTTATTTTACGATCTATACTTGAATATTATTATCAACCCCCCCAAGAGTATCTGCACGTGCATTTTGAGAAAATTTAATTCTGTAATCCCAGGTTATTTTAGATGATAATCGATGTATGATTTCGTTCAGAAATCTTGTTTCCAGAATGTGTTAATCCAGGATTAAGAAACAACAAAAACAAACAAAAACTAAGAACTATGTAGTAGTTTATAGTTAGCTAATTTCTTAAAATTACGACAAATGCAAATAATGCTGTTTAATTGCTCAAAAATATTTTAACAGTACCATTTGTTTCTTAATCAAACAAGTCAACTACACTATATACATATATAATATTCTTATAAAAATAATAACATTTAAAGCACAAACTTATTTTTTCTGGTACATATATTTTGGTTTTTTGTTTGTTTGTTTATTTTTTTTTATTGAAGCATAGTTGATTTACAATGTTATGTTAATTCCTGCTGTACAGCACAGTGATTCAGTTATACAAATATATACATTCTTTTTTGTATTCTTTTCAGTTATGGTTTGTCACAGGATATTGAATCTAGTTCCCTGTGCTCTACAGTAGGACCTTGTTGTTTATCCATCCTATATATAATAGTTTGCATCAGCTTATCCATCCCTCCCCAACCTTCCCTCCCCCATGGCAACCACAAGTCTGATCTCTATGTCTGTGAATCTCTTTATGCTTCGTAGATAGGTTCGTTTGTGTCATATTTTAGAATCCACATATAAGTGATATCATATTTATCTTTCTCTTTCTGACTTCACTTAGTAAGATCAACTTTAGTTCCATCCATGTTGCTGCAAATGGCATTATTTCGTTTTTTTATGGTTGAGTAATTGTATATATGTACCATATCTTCTTTATCCATTCCTCTGTTGATGGACACTTAGGTTGCTTCCATGTCTTGGCTGTTGTGAATAGAGCTGCAGTGAACATAGGGGTCTGCACACTTGATTTTGATTAGTTTTGTTTAGGGGCTTGACCATTTATTTTTTGCTTTCTGTTTTCTTGGGGAGCAGAAATTCATTGCTATCCTTGTTCCTCGTTCCTAAGAGGTCTGAGGAGTCAGAGTGAAGTCAGAATATGATGAATTTCAGGGCAAGCATGCCTGGAATTTGCAAAATCCCATTATCTGAACTTAAGTACATGGATCAGTTGTTCTAAATGGGGTTTAATAAAAGGAGCCTTTTTTTAAAAAAATTTTTTCTTGGAGTACAGTTGATTTACAATGTTGTGTTAGTTTCAGGTGTACAGCAAAGTGAATCAGTTATACACATACATATATCCTCTCTTTTTTAGATTCTTTTCCCATATAGGTCGTTACAGAGTACTGAGTAGAGTTCCCTGTGCTATACAGTAGGTCCTTGTTGTTTACCTATTTTACGTATAGTAGTGTGTATATGTCAATCCCAATCTCCCAATTTATCCCTCCCCCCCTTTCTCCCCCTGGTAGCCATAAGTTTGTTTTCTACATCTATTTCTGTTTTGTAAATAAATTCATTTGTCTGGTGCATGTATTTTGGTAGTTAAGACTATCCTTGCTTCAACATAAAGCTTTTCTCAATTTTGCTTTTTCCTTTCACAAATTAGTATGTGGTCCTTAAGATTGTTGATGTTACCATTAAACACACCATAGTTCTTTTATACTCTAACTTACTATTTTTTATAATATGCCTACTATTAATATTTAGTAACCATGCCTAACTATAGTTTTTTTACTTTGTTCACCTTTATTATTAGCATATTCTATTCATAAGCTTATTCTTCAAAACCATTAAGCAATTTTACTTACCTTTAATGAATGATTTCATCTTATTTAATGTAGTCAATTGATCAATAATCACTTAACCATGAGCCAAAAGCCTTATCCAAAATCATGACATTTCATTTCCAGTGTTCCATACTTACAAATCATTTGTCTTAAAACTTGGCTATTTATTAAATGAGAGCAGTGCCTTTTGGTAATAATTGTAATAGCTTAAACACCGCCACTCAGACTTCCTGTTGTAGTTTTTTGGAGCAAAACTCTCCATTACATCCTGTTAATTTAAATAATATTTCCTTTTCCTCACTAGGATTAAACTCTCTTTTCTTCTCTACTTCTTCTCATGTATATTAAAGCCATATGGACAAGAGACGGAACAGTCCTTCGTAGCAGTATGTCTGGGAGATTATTGCTATTATTATTGTCATCATTATTCTAGTTATTAAATGCTATAGAGATCTCCATCCAGACTGTCAGAAGACAGGGCAGTTTGAAGTAGGAGTATAGGCTGTGTTTTTCCATAATATCTCATTAATTCCACTCCAGGTTCTGCAAACTATGCATTGAAATGCAAGCGTCTCCTTATAGTTATCAGAAGGGACTTCCAGCAGATGTTGAAGTTGCAGAGTGAGGCTTGTCTGGTTCACTCTTAGCACTCCGTGGTCAGGGTCCAAATTACGTAGAGTGTGGAATGCAGTCGGGCGTCGCTGATGGAATAACAGGGACTTTATAGGGAAACATTTATATCTGTGGATTTTTCATTAGCTCATTTCTGATTCACTATAGAGTGGTCTCCAGGAGTATATTCTAAAATTTGTCACTTTTCATAGAAATTGTCAGCCATGCTCCATGTGTGACCATAAGCTAATAGTATTTTCCAACCTCCTGGAGAATATGGAACCCTACTTTTGCAGGAAATTGGCAAAGGGCACCGTCTGAACCAACTGATGGACAGTAGCTGTGCAAAGCTCAGTAAAGACAAGATGGTGATTATTATGGTGTTGATGATAGTAATAATAGTAACAAGAGAAAAAAGAAATACTTGTTCTCTTACATTATTTAACGGATATTTTAATAAACCTTTCTGGATTATAAGGACTGAGTGTCTGTTTTTCACTCTGGAATTGTTGCATTTATGGACTTGCTCTGGGTGTGATGTTTGGCTCATGTTAACAGACTTGAGGAGACTTTTTTTTAAAGCTTTTAATTTTGTATTGGAGTATAGCCGATGAACAATGTTGTGATAGTTTGAGGTGCACAGCAAAGCGACTCAGCCACACATATACATGTATCCATTCTCCCCCAAACTCCCTCCCATCCAGGCTGCCACATAACATTGAGCAGAGTTCCCTGTGCTATACAGTAGGTCCTTTTTGGTTATCCATTGTAAATATAGCAGTGTGTACATGTCAATCCCAAACTCCCTAACTATCCCTTCCTCCCATCCTTCCCCCTTGGTAACCATAAGTTCGTTCTCTAAGTCTATGAGTCTGTTTCTGTTTTGTAAGTTCATTTGTATCATTTCTTTTTAGATTCCACACATAAGGGATATCATATTGATACGATATTTCTCTTTCTCTGTCTGACTTCACTCAGTATGACAATCTCTAGGTCCATCCAAGTTGCTGCAAATGACATTATTTCATTCTTTTTTATGACTGAGTAATATTCCATGTATCCGTTCATCAGTTCATGGACATTTAGGTTGCTTCCATGTCCTGGCTATTGTAAACAGTGCTGCAATGAACATTGGGGTGCATGTATCCTTTTGGACCATGGTTTTCTCCAGATATATGCCAAGGAGTGGGATTGCAGGGTCATATGGTAGTTCCATTGTTCGTTTTTAAGGAACCTCCATACTGTTCTCCATAGTTGCTGTACCAGTTTACATTCCCACCAACAGTGTAGGAGGGTTCTCTTCTCAAGGAGAACTTTTTTTTAACATTTAAAAAAAATTTTTTTTCTTTGTTGTTTCTCTATCTTATATATAGTAGTTTGTATCTGCTAATCCCAAAGTCCTAATTTATCCTTCTTCCCTTTCCCCTTTGGTAACCATGAGTTTGATTTCTATGTCTGAGTTTGTTTCTGTTTCATAAAAGTTCATTTGTATCTTATTTTAGATTCCACATATAAGTGATATCATACGGCATTTGTCTTTTTCTGTCTGACTTACTTCACTTTGTATGATCGTCTGTAGGTCCATCGAAGTTGCTACAAATGCCATTATTTTTTCAGTTTATGGTTGAGTAGTATTTCACTGTATATATATGTACCACATATATTTATCCATTCATCTGTGGATGGACATTTAGGTTGCTTCCGGGTCTTGGCTATTGTAAGTGGTGCTGCTATAGAGGAGAACTTCTTTGTGAACTTACAGACATTGCCAGTTATTTCATAGGATGACCTCTTTATGAGTACTCCCTGAAAAAATTTCTTTCTGGATTTGTTTTTGCATTCCTGAACTTACAAAAACTATTTTTTTAAACAAAATCTTCAACAAATACCATGCTTAACATAACTCAGGAAACATATAAGAATATCCTCTGCTATCTCAAAGTACTATCGGAAATCCTGGCCAATTATTAAAGAAATGGGAGCAAATAGGAAGATTAGGAGGGAACCATTTGCTATTAGCAAATAATAAAATTATTTCTATAAAGTCCAACAAAATTTGAGAATTTGAGAAAAGAAATGAAAATTCAGGAATATCTGGATAGATGATTAACTTATGAAATAAATAGTATTCCTCTATACCAGAAATAATCAACTTGATAAATTGACAGACCTTACCACAACTTCTATGAGGACTTTATTCAAAAGAGGACATCTAGCTAACATACATGTGACAGAGCAGAAGATATTTAAAATGTCCAAATTTGTTAAGACTTTAATAATTATGTGAAATTCCTGTAAACCAGAAAGAAACAGACATTACAGCCAGTAGAAAAAAACAATATATTAATAGAATGTGATATATGAGTACATTTTAAAAATTATCATTGGATGAAAAAGAAGAGGTTGATGTCTAGAACAATAACACTTGTATGAATTAAAACAAGCAAAACCAATATTATATGTTTCAGAAGTATCTAAAATATTAAAATGCATACCTATGGGAAAAAGGAAAGGAATATTAGGGATCTCTGCTGACTGGGAAAAATATAATGGAAAAAACGAGAGAGGATTGTCCATGGCCTGAGGGAGATAGTGTTCCTTGTTATATTTCTATATAGGAATATATTTAATTCCTTTCTCTGCAGTAGGAGGTAACAGAAAAGTGAACTGAATACCTACCAGTGGCTGGTAAAACAAAACCAAACCAAAGGAATTAATTTTATGTGAATTTAAGACTATTTGCTTGACATGAAAGTATATGGAGAACAAAATACCATGACAAAAATGGAGAGGTTGAGGAAAAAAGAAAATATGTAAAATGCTAGACATACCGTTACACTTAAAGACAAAATATATTGGTAATTACAATTAATGCAAATTAACTAAATAGTCCAAATAAAAGAGAAAGATTACTGGCCCAGCTTAAAAAAAAAAAAAAAGAACAACTGCTTACAGTGATGCATTTAATGTATTTACCTTTTTCCATAAAATTCAAGGTAAAGAATAGAAAACAAGATGTAACAGGGAATTATCTGGCTTGTCTGTTTAATTATTACATGAAAGAAAACTTTAAAGGAAACAAAAAATTGTTTGAGATGAAGAGAGTTCAGATGAATATAAAAGACTAAAATAACCAGAAAGAAGATTTTAAAATTTCTATGCATCTAACAAAATAGCATCAAAATATACAAAATGACAGAATTATGACTACAATTAGGAAAATGAATACATAGTACTTTTTACACTTCCTAATAATAATCAAGCAAACAAAAACTTAGAATATTGACTCTTCACATAACAGCAATTTTAATATTAATGGTTTATACAGAAAACCACATCCGGTGTCAAAGCAACACACGTTCTTTTCTAGCACCCCTAGAACGTTTGTTAAAAGTGGCCACATTTATCCGCAAAGTAAGCCTCAGGAACTTCAGAGTCTAGTCTCTCATTGTCCATGGCTGTTCTGTTTTGCAGATTTCCACAGATACTGAATGAGTGACCTCAAACCCCTGCTCCTGAGGGAAATGCAGGGCAGGTTCCTGCAAACCTCTGGGTACACTTTTGTCAACTGGTCCACACTTAACCTTGTTTCATGTGTTGTTGTATGTAGTATGTGTTATTATCTGGTCATGCTGAGCGCACACCCAGCGGCTTATGCCTGAGGGACGCGCATATCACAGGAGTCCTGCCCGCAAGGCACATCCCAGCCCTCCTGGGCTCAGGACGCAGCTTGTCAGCACCAGGCTTGGGGGCCACTCTGAACAGTGAAATCTCCAACAAAAGGCACAAAATGCAAACACCCTGGCACTTAGTAGACCATGAAAAAGACATTTGTTAACATATGAAAGCTGAAACCGGAAGCCATAGTGGCTCCCTGTTCGACCTTAATTAGAAATGTGCTTGTCAGGTGACTCATTTTTTCCACCATCTGCGCACATCCATGAATAACCTTGAAAGGACCCTGAGTATTGATTTAGCAAGTAGGCAAATTTGAAAATACAGAATCTGCTAATAGACACTGTTGTTATAATTTGCACATATGATATAATTAATCAAAGCATAACTAAAGATATAGATAACTTACAGGTTACAAAAATAATCTTAATGGATATTAGAAAATATGTGAAACTAAAAAATAACAAAATAATATTATATACCATTTAAGTTGAAGGATGAATTTATGGTAGAACTCAGAGGGATATTTATAGCCTTAAATACTTATTTTGGGAACGAAGAAGGGCTAAAAGTGAAGAAGAAAGGCTAAAATAATCTTAATGGATATTAGAAAATATGTGAAACTAAAAAATAACAAAATAATATTATATACCATTTAAGTTGAAGGATGAATTTATGGTAGAACTCAGAGGGATATTTATAGCCTTAAATACTTATTTTGGGAACGAAGAAAGGCTAAAAGTGAAGGATAGAATTTAAATTACTTAAAAAATAGTAAAACCAATGAGTATAACAGGAAGGAAATCAAGAGAGGGCAAAAATTAACAAATTAGAAAAAGGAGATAAAGTAAGAATGAAAAAGCAAGAAGCTGGTGTTTTTAGATTAAACACACAAAAAAAAGATATTGTTTACAATAAGTAACATCACATACGCGAGGAGGATAAATTCATAGGAAAATATCAATACTGGCACAAACAGGAAGAAAAGACCAGAATTGATCCATGACATTAAATAAACTTAATCCATAGTAAAACATCTAACAAAAAACATACCATTCCCAAATTGTTTTGCTGGAGACTTAAAATGCAACAAACCACCTAGTTCCAGTCTTACCCACGAAGATATCCAGAGATAAAAAAAAAACAAAGAAGAGGAATCTTGTGTGAGTCAAGCCTTTCAAAGCAAGGCCCAAATAGTGTGAGGGAAAAAAAAAAATTCCGTCATAAATGTAGATGTAAAATTCCTAAGCAAAATATTAGCAGACAGTTTTGAGATGATAATATCTGTGATGTAGCAAGTTTGTTTTGAGTTTATCCCAGGAATGCAAGACATTTAATGTTAGATCTTCCCTACCTGATGGAAATATGGTTAACAAGACTCCCAAGTTATATTACATACCCTGCAACCTGTACCTTTGGAAAGTGACCTTCTTACAAGTCTCGATAGAGATAAATCTTCATATGATAGCTGCATTTAGGGGGAGGGGAGGTGTTGCTGAGTGTATATTCTCCCCTGATTAAGAACTGTCTCCCTCCAGATTATTATACCTAAAATTAGAACTACCTAGGGAATAGACAGGCTGTCTCTGCCCTTATTCAAGTTGTGTAGCTAACAAATGACCTGGAGCCTTCTTTTCAGAAACCAACCTTTTCATAAGTAAAAGACCTTTTGCATAGGAGTTTAGGTTCTGATATATGAGGCCACATCACAGTTAAGAGAAAAAGAAAGTTCATGAAACCAAACAATATCTGGAAAACCAATCATTTTTTTGGAAAAAAAAATGGTAATCCATATCTTATCCCTATTAAGCAAAATTAATGATGGATGAAATAAAAAAATAAACAAACATTTTAAACTAGAAGAAAATATAGGTGAATTTCTAGCCTATAGCTAGATGTGGATATTTTTCTAGATACAAGAAAAATTAAAGAAATGACAGAATTGTTTACATTTTACCAGATAATTGTACCAGATCAAATATCAACTACAACTATTGTAGCCTAAGATTTAATATTTTCAGTATTTTAAGGATCATACGTAGTAATAGAAAGCTATCAAATTCTAATAGAAAAATAAAAGGATTTATCCAGAAATTTCATAGAAATATATTATCATTGCAAATGGTAATAAATTTATAGAAAACCTGTTCAGCTTCACGAATAATCAAACAAATCAAAGTAAGAACATAGTATGATTTTAGACTTTCAAATTAAAATAATAATTATAAAATAATAATACCAGGTTTGAAAAGGTATGGTGAAATGAGCCCTGGCAGACAGAGGGTACTATAAAAATACGGAACTTCTGAAAACCAGATTGCACCAGAAACCATGAAAAAAATCTTAGTTTTTGACTTAGTATTGCCACCTCTGAGCATATATTTAAATTACTAGTCATAAAACCACAAAATTATTATTAAACACAGGTGTTCATTGAAGAAAAAAAATATGCCAAAGGAAATTGGAGAAAACCTAAATGTCCAATAACGTGGGAATGGATAAATAAAGTATGTGTGGTTTTCAATGAAGCCATTAAATTATGTTTTAGGAATATTAAGTACTACATATAAAAAACAAAGTATTTATGTAAGACCCCAGTTATGTTACTGCATCCATATCAATATTTATTTCTCCAAGAAAAACTAATTTTCCAGAATACTGTACATATTAATCAACAGATTTTGTTGTCTAAGACAACAGAATATTTTTTTCTTTATGCATTTATACTTTGTCTAAATTTTCCAAATCATGAAATGTTTTTATTTTGCACAAACGGGTAAATTTATTAATGAATTAAAATTATTTTTAATGAGTTAATAAATTCAACGGTGGACCTCTAATATTATACTTTCAGAGTAGACACACATTTTCTAATCAGATGAAGGTGAATTTATTATAAATCTTCCTGATGTTTTTAAGTAAAAGAAGAATGAAAACAAGATGTACTTTGCTGTAAATCATGTAATTCTGTATGAGTAGCATATTTAAATTATTCATTATACTCTTTAAAGAACACTGCACATGTAGCTATAATAGTCGAAAGTCTCTTCTCAATACACTGATCCTCCTAGGAATTTGTCTTGTATTTACGGACACCCTACCTTTGTCTTGCTAACTTACTACAATTATTGGTTTGATTAGTTAATAATGGAAAATCATAATAAGAAGGATCTAATATGTCTTTACTACATTTCATAACTTGATGCTTTGCAATCTTATGAAATATTTAGGAGATGTATTATTACACCCAAGGTTTTGGGTTTTTTTTAAAGGAACAAAAGCCTACATGTATGTGTGTGTGTGTGTATAGTGTGTATGTATATACACATTAATGTTACACACCTAAGTAGTTGTAAAACAAATTTAAGCTGGGTGTCTGATTCCTAGCCACAGAAACATGCTAAAGTGGAATAGTACCAATTATGTAAAGGTTATACTATGTGGCCACACATTGGAAATGATACTGTAAATGGAATCGTCGCATGAACATAGAAGTCCTGTGGCAGATGGGATGTGGCTGTGGAAAGATCTCACAGGAAAAGTAAAGAAATGGTAAAGACCTACTTAACACTCATTGCCACTTGCTCTACCTGCTAGTTAAGGGGAAGTCAGCATCCCTCACCATCAGGAATAAAAATGTATTAGGTGCTGTCGGTAGAAGCGTCTTACAGACCCATATGGCTACTCAGGGAGATTATGTGATTTGCCCAATTTTTCATACCAAACAAGCACAGCATATAATTTCAAAAGAGAATTTTTCAAATGTTTAAGGTTGATGTTATTTTGTAATATAAGATGTAAAGTTAATTCCCCAACTAATTTTTAACCAAATTGGCTATTTTCTCTTAACTCTCCAAATATTCTGTCACTTGCACACCAACCCCTGAGCTTAACAGGTGTTTCCTCTATGTTATTTTCCATTTATTTTGTCTTTCCATGTGTTTCGGGTGCTTTTCACGGTTCTGCTGCTTCCCCTCTTCCTTTCCCTTCCAAGACTCCTCCCTCTGCGGGCCCTCCAATCTCCCAAACCACCGAGGACAGATCCTGTGCGCCGAGCAGGAAACCCACCTCCCACCTGCTTCTCTAAATCTAATCACGTACTCATTTTCTCAGCTTCTGTGTCTGGCTTTTGAGGGGGTCTGAAGCAACCCCAGCCTCCTGGCTGCATGAACTCCCTGAGTTCCACACACACCGAGGGCTCCCCTGGACCTGGAGGTTGTGGTCCGATGCACAGGGGGACCAGGCGCTACAGGTCCAAGGGGGGCACATTTGCTGGTACATCCTTCCCAGCTGCCTCAGTCCCATGATGGTCCAGCCTTGGGACCCAGGCTGGCTCTGGCTCCAGGGGTGTGACACCAGCCGGAGTCCAGAGGGACACGAGGACGGAACAGCATGTGGGGGGTTTCCCAGGGGAACTGATGGATCCACAGGGGCACAAGCAGATCTTCCTAATCGGGAGAAGCGGAGGGCGCGGGTCCGGCAGAATCCCAGGCCTGACCCGGTTGGAGGGCCCCCAGCATCTCCCCGAGCTGTTACTGGCCCACGTCCCCAGGGAAATCCCATCAGGAAGGCCCACACCAGGGACAGTGGACTTGACCCTACAGACAGGTGGACAGCTGCCTCTCGGAAACCCCAGGCTATAGGAGGTGACAAGCCAGGTCCGGGGGCCAGCGCTGCCGGGAGGGGTCGCATGATAGGGCCCAGGCTGGGGGGCCGAGGGGAGGGCAGTGTGGACCCAACACCACAAAGGAAGTCGCCTAACTTTGCTGAACTGGCTGCTCAAGGCAATTGTGGCCTAATTTTCAAACATCAATTGAAGTGGGGGGTTTGCCATTTTAGAAGTTCTGAGCTAGAATTTTCGAGTGGAATTCAGTAAATTAGGATTTGCTTTTACTGAAGTATCTGTATGGAGGTGAAAATGTTTATAGTGTTTCTAGTAAAGGATGTTGAGAAAGGCATGGAGAACAGAGCTTGGATGGGGAGGGGGAGGAGAACGGGGGAGGGAGGGAAGTAGGTGGTGAGAGGGAGGGCCGGGGGAGGGAAGGAAAGAGGGAGGAGGAGAGAGAGAGTCTGAATAACTGGTGTTGCTTTACCACCTGAGGGAAGACCCTTCCTTGACTCTGGGTAACCTTCAGGACACTCTTATCCAAGTGTTCAATTTTACTCATCACCCTTCAGCAGTCGTGCTCTGTGGGACTAATTGAAAGCAAGCTAATCCATGGCCTGATGCATTTCTGGGACGGTCTGTTAGTAGACAGTTTCCTAGTGGACTTTGAATCAGGACTTTGGATGATCCTGGTGGTGGTTTCATTCTCAGGAGACCTGGTGACTCCAGCCACTTGCCCAGGGAACCAGAACCCACAATGGCCAGTTGAGACCCTTTCCGTTAAAATAGTTACCTGTAATCATACCCAAAGTTATAATTTTATTCCACACTTCATATTGTCTCTAGAAAGGACCGGAAGTTACCAAACCCATATTGTGCGAGAATTCTGAGGTTTATAATGAAAGTAAGGTAAACCTGGAGCTCTCTTTTCTGTGTGTGTGTGTGTGTGTGTGTGTGTGTGTGTGTGTGTGTGTGTGTGTGTGTGCTGGGGGGACGATTGCAGCCCCGCCCACCCCGAGCCTGGTGAAGCCCTTGCTCCCCTGTGGTTGGGGGGGTGTCTTGCTGCCCCTGCTCCTCCCGATCGTGTATTGATCGGGATTCTGTTGGGCACCAGGGTGCTTGTAGATTGTGTGCCCCCTTCAGTCACGGATTTTACACAATTTAGGTGACTTATCAGTCCTGTTTGCAGCACTCAGACGCCGACACTAGCTTGTTCACTGTTTGAGGTCTGTTTTTCTCACTCCCAGGAATTATTTCTACAACATGGTGAATGCAGTTGCTCCCCTGGAGCTGTCTGTCTCTCTGTCTCTGTCTCTCCCTGTCTCTGCCTCTGCCTCTGTCTCTATCTCTGTCTCCCTGTCTCTGTCTCTCTCCTTGTCTCTGTTTCTCTCTCCCTGTCTCTGTCTCTATCTCTCTGTCTCTTATCTCTCTCCCTCCTTGTCTCTATCTCTCTCTCCCTCTGTCTCTGTCTCTTTCTTTCTCCCTCTCGCTCTTTCTCTCTCTGTCTCTCTCTCGGTCTCCCTGTCTCTCTCTCCTTGTCTCTGTCTCTCTGTCTCTGTCTCTCTCCCTTTTCTTTTGTCAAGCTGTGTTCCATGTTTTCCCTTGAAGTTAGTTTGAACACTCTTTGATGCTAAACTCCTTCGGCTGTAGAAACTTTGCAGATTATACTTGAGAACGCCTCCACCACGGGGAGGAGATGAGGGCCTCAGGGTGGTTAACAAAGACATCTCGCTGTGAGCGTCACCGACGTAGCCCAGCAGTGTCGGTGCTGGTGTGAGTCTGCCCTGGATGGTCTCACAGATTCGCCGCCAGCAGGCCGTCTCCATCCCGCTCAGCGCTTTTCAGGTGACCTGCCACCTGCCGTACCTGACTCATGATGATAGGCTGTCACACCTTGCTGCCCAGGTGAATGGACTGCAGCGTTACCAGAATCTCTCGTGTTCCACTGGCATCTTTATAAAGTGAATATTAGCCTCTGTCCTTAGTCTAAATAAGTCACGCTTGCTCTTCCAAAAGATACTGGTACTTTATCCTCAACTCTAATACATTTGTGATGCACTTTCTTGACAGGTTACTTATACAAAGTGAGACCCTTCTACTGTTGTTGGCTGTGTAGGTTTTTCCTAGACTAAGAGTCTCTGGAAAGTGACATTTTCAAATTCAGAGCCCTGTTTTAGAAGATGTGTCCTATTTAGTAACAGGAACCCCCTGTGTGCTAATTATCCTTGAAGCATTCCCCTTCTGATCTTTCCTTACAAAGAAAAATTATAGTTTTACTGTGTTTCCAAGGCACACGGGGTAAATCACCCAATTCATAGCAACAGTTGTATTCCAGATGGTACTATAAGGCATGATTTTTTAAAGGAAAAGCTCCTATTACTAGCACGTGTGTGTGATTAAGGATATCATAATGTTACAGTACTAAAAATAGTCACTATTTGTCATATGTCGTATGTATTGTTTGTCAAATATTACTTGAATTTTCCCAGGCCAGTCTGTTTTCTTTGTAATTATTGACTAAGGAGGGTATACACATCTGTGTAATTTTAAACTCAAGTAAACCTAATACAAAGTAATTTCTCCCACAGAGTAATGTGCCTAAGATGTAAATCTCTGTCAGAGATAATATTGATGGTTATTTTTCATATCTGTATACCACCCAAGGCCATCTATATGTATATGTTTATTCATATCTACATCTATATAATATGTATATATATAGCATATATATATAGTGTGTGTACATACATATATATATATATATAACATTTATTAATGCTCACAATACACAGAGGCCAACAGCAAGCAGGGAGTAAATAATGTACTTCTGTATTCATTTTTTTTTTAATAATTACTCTTATTTTTTGCTTATGCAATATCTCTGCTGGTAGTCCTGCCCTGTCTTCTTCTCTTGTTGACGTATAATTGACTTACAACACTATGTTACTTCCAGGGTACAACATAGTGATCTGATATTTCTATACATTACAAAATGATCACCATGATGTCTGGATACCATCTGTCACTGTACAAAGTTATTAAAATATTATTGACTATCTGCTGCACACACGTCACTGTCACTTCTTTATTTTGTGACTGGAGTTTCATACCCCTTGGTCTCCATCACCTACTCACTCATTCCCCCCCACCCTCCCTCCTCTCTGGCAACCATCACTTTCTTCTTGGGTATCTATGAGTCTGCTTCTGTTTTGTTATGTTTGTTCCTTTGTTTTGTTTTTTAGATTCCACATGCAAATGAAATCATACAGTATTTGTCTTTCTTTGCCTGACTTATTTCACTTAGCATAATACCCTCTAGATCCACCCATACTGTCCCAAATGGCAGCGTTTCATCCTTTTCTATGGCTGAGTCATATTCCATTGTATATATACTGCATCTTCTTCATGTGTTCATTCATCCATGAGCACTTAACTTGTTTCCATATCTTGGCTATTGTGAGTAAAGGTGCAGTGGCATAGGGGTGAATGTATCTTTTGAAATTTCCGTATTTCTATTTGTGGCCTTTTCTGTTTAGAGAAGTCCCTTTAACATTGATTTTAAACTTATTTCATGGTGCTGAACTCTTTTAGCTATTGTTCGTCTGTAAAACTCTTTATCTCTCCTTCCAGTCTGAATGATAGCTTTGCTGGGTAGAATATTCTTGGTTGTAAGTTTTTCTCTTTCATCACTTTTAATATATTGTGCCCCTCCCTTCTGGCCTGCAACATTTCTGCTGAAAAGTCAGTTGGTAGACTTATGGGAGTTCCTTTATATGTAACTAGCTCCTTTTCTCTTGTTGCTTTTTTTAAAAAATAAATAAATAAATTTATTTATTTATTTGGCTGCGGTGGGTCTTCGTTGCTGTGTGTGGGCTTTCTCTAGTTGTGGTGAGCGGAGGCTACTCTTCGTTGTGATGTGAGGGCTTCTCATTGTGGTGGCTTCTCTTGTTGCAGAGCACGGGCTCTAGGTGAGCGGGTTTCAGTAGTTGTGGCACACGGGCTCAGTAGTTGTGGCTCGCAGGCTCTATGGTGCAGGCTCAGTAGTTGTGGTGCATGGGCTTCGTTGCTCTGTGGCATATGGGATCTTCCCAGACTAGGGCTCAAACCCGTGTCCCCTGCACTGGCAGGCGGATTCTTAACCACTGGACCACCAGGGAAGTCCCCGTCTTGTTGCTTATCTTTAATTTTTCCCATTTTAATTACGATGTGTCTTGGTGTGGACCTCCTTGGGTTTATTTTGTTTGGGACTCTCTGTCACTCCAGGTTCTGGATGTCTGTTTCCTTCCCTAAATTACAGAGTTTTTCAGGTATGATTTCTTTAAATAAATTCCCTGCCCCTTTCTTTCTCTCTTCTCCTTCTGGGACCCCTACAATGCGAATGTTAGCATGCTTGATGTTGTTTCAGAGGTCTCTTAAACTATCCTCATTTTTTTAAATTCGCTTTTCTTTTTTCTGTAATGATCAGGTGATTTCCACTACTCTGTCTTCCAGTTTGCTGATCTGTCCCTCTGTATCATTTAATCTAATATTGATTCCGTTTAGTGTATTTTTTATTTCAGTGATTGTATTCTTCAGCTTTGTTTGGTTCTTCTTTGTGTTTTCTAACTCTCTGTTAATCTTCTCACTCTGTTCATGCATTCTTCTCCCAAGTTTGTTGAGCATCTTTATGATCCTTACCTTGATCTCTTTATCAGGTAGGTTGTTTATCTTCACTTTGCTTAGTTCTTCTTGGGTCTTGTTCCTTTGTTTCAAACATATTCCTCTGTCATCTCATTTTGCCTAATTTTCTTTCTTTATTTCTGTGTATCAGGTAGGTGCACTACGTTTCCTGATCTTAGAGGAGTGGCCTTTAGTGGAGGCGTCCTAGGCATCCCAGCAGTGCACTCCCCTCTGGTCACCAGAGCCACAGGCTCTGGAGGTGGCCCCTATGTGGGCCGAGTGGACTTTTCTGTTGTGGTAGGGCCAACTTCTGTGAGCAGTCTGGTAGGTGGGGTGGCTCCCCACCCTGTAAGCCACCAGGACCTGCATCCCGCTGTGGCAGCCAGCCAACTGTTTGTCGAGGTTAGCCCAGGGTCTTCCTTCTCCACCATGTTCCTACTCTGTCTTCTTGTAAAATGTCTGAATTATTGCATTTTCAATTTAAATAGATGACCCTCATTTCACATATATTGTACTTCGTATTAATACAAAATATTTACAGGGGGTTTAAATCTGCCTCTATTTTATATTCACTAAAGAAATATTTTATTGAATGCTGGGTAACATTGGCAGATATAGTTTTGAGAAAGGTGTAAATATATTCTTCTCCAAGAATCCACAGGCTATGCAACCTGTACATAAATACTATGATAAGAGATAAGGACAGAGAAGTGCCGTGAAAATGATGGAGATTAAATTCTATGGCAGTTCAGGAAGAAATGGGGTGAGTTAGCATTTGGTACCAACCAAAGATTACATATTGAGGTAGAAGCATGAGGAACGAAGACAGAGCAAGGAACCTGATCAAATTAGTAGCATTAAGATTTCACAAGGAGTTTAGTAAAATAGGGAGACTCCCAAATTCTGAGAGGAATGTTTATATTGATGCTGTCAGACTGCCTCCCAGACGCTAATAACTACATATTTGGCATTAAATTGGATCTGAAGTGGCCAGTGGGCATGTTGGAAGAAATCACATTCGGTTAAAAGGTATCTATCAAGTGCTTTGCCCACATGTGCATTGGGCTAGGTGCTACAGGAATACAGATAAGCATGTATTTTCTGTTGCTACATAATTATTAATGCCCAAATCAAAATATGCTAAAAGAATTGTTACTGAAGAGTTTTTACTCCTGGCTTAGCTCCATTTATGGGCTGTAAGCTGAAGAGACTATATTTTGCTGTGATATCATTCCCAAGGTACATGTAAAAGGAAAATACAGTTATGACAAAATGGGGTGGTACAGATCACTCTTACTTGGTAAACTGGGCCAACACCTAACCATACATAACAGATCTCTGAAGGGCTGCAGCGAGCACGTCTGTGGATAGTTCCTACCCTGATTCCTCAGCCTATGATTGTATTACTTGAAAGATTTTATGTTTCGAGCTACTAGCCATAAAAGGAAAGAGAATAATTTATTTGTGACACTTCTCCTAAAAGTTACCTTTTTTCTTAGTGTCTTCAAACTACCTGTGATAGGAAATTTAGGGACTTCCCCGGCTGTCCAGTGGTTAAGACTTCACCTTCCAATGCAGGGGGTTCGATCCCTGGTCAGGGAGCTAAGATCCCACATGCCTCACGGCCAAGAAACCAAAACATAAAACAGAAGAAGTATTGTAACAAAAATTCAATGAAGACTTTAAAAATGGTCCACGTCAAAAAAGTCTTCCAAGAAAAAAAAAAGGGACATTCAAATTCAACTTTTCAGTTTTCTCGCAAGCTTTACCTCCATTGCAGGAGAAATTACGCTGAGATTCCTATTTATGGTTATTTCTTGACAAGTTTGGGTCCACGGCATACTGGACCTCAGTCATGGGTGGGGAGAAAGTCTTGGTTTCACGCCAGACACGTGAAATGTTGAAGGTAGAGGAGCAGGACTTTCTAGCTGATTCGTGTAGATTCTCTCAAGGTCTGCGTCCGGACCCCTCCCGCTCTGACACTGCTGGCTGTACCCCCGTCTGGTACAGGCCTCTGCACACACACACCCGCCTTGTGAATGCTGCGCAGAGGTAGGGCCTAAGCCTGGGGACGGTGCCGTGGGGACCACGCTCCCTGGGGTGCAGTGCATTTCCCACTGACCTCCGGGTGGAGGACCTGCCACCTGCACGAATAAACTGAAAAACCACCGAGAGAAACTAGACTCTTGAAACTTCAAAAGGCGGTCTTTTGTATGATCTCGTTTACCCATTTTAGGGTCAGAAGAAGAAATCAGTGCCTCTGGTTGATTGCTTTATCCTGGAAACCTGCCCAGGTGTGGCTGCCAGATGATTCAGTGCTCTGTATCTGTTTAGCGGAGCAGACATAGCAATCTAGCCATGGACGCGCGGAATTGGAAAGTCAAGCTGCCCAAGAGAAATGCTGCCTTAGGGTGTATGTGAATGCAACTCAGTTACTTTTCATTGACATAATACCGGGCAAGGTACTCTTTCCACTAATCTGTCCTCGAGTCTTCTCCACTAGCACGTACATCTCATGAGGAAAGGTGCTGTGTTCCACCCCTGGAAGAGTGGTTCTCCAGGCCAGCAGAATCAGCACCAGCTGGAAACTGTTAGGAGCATGTCAGGACTAGAAATGCGAGCTCTCGTGCCCCTACCCCACCTGCTCTATCAGAACAATGTGTGTTTTAACAGACCCTCCAGGTGATTCTAAGCGTGATGTTCCTGCACGTGGTAGATGCAGGTCAGGACTTGTTGAAGGCCTGAAGGGAAGGTGAATGCAGAGCAGTGGCAGGGAGTAGGGATCGCGTTTCTGGTTTCTCCCCCGTGTGTGTGCAAAATACCAAGGAAAGGCACTTCTCTTACAGCACGGATTTGGGGGATGTATACAAGGAAGAATTGGCCTGACTTAGTAAGACATGTAGTTTGCTCTGTATGGGAAAATGCTGGTTAAAATCTCAGCGCGATCGAGAGCTGACTCTAACCTGTGTCCTCTGTGAGCCTGTGCTCCGGGCGAGAACACGCTTGCTTCGTACAGGTAGGCAGCAGTTGAGCGCTTGTCTCATTATTTGTGTGTTATGGGTGGTTGTGAACTCAGATGTCATTTATTCTGATTTTGTGAATGCGTGTCTTTAACTTCTAAAAGATTGTCATGCCACATCTCTCAAACAGTGGATGGTAAGTTTATAAAGATTTGCCTGAGCGCCCAGAGCCAGTGGCCGGCTGGTGGTACCTGAGGGTCAGCCAGCCTCATTCTCTGGATACTGCTGTGTGTCTTCTCTGCCGTCTAGTCAGCTCTGTCAGCGACTTGTGAAGTCTTTTCAGTCTGTGGAATCCTCTTTGCTATGTAACTGCAAATGGAAGGCACGTTTGCTGTGTCTGAAATTTTCCAGCGTATCTCTACCTTCAGTCCTCACCTTCCCATTTACACAATTGTTTCAGCAACACAGTTTGATAACATAATTTTTTTAGGAATTAAATTCTTAAGTTATACCCAAATAGCATGTAATATGCTAACGAGAATGCACAGTCTGCAAATACTACTGACAGAAATCTTGAAATGAATTGTAGCTGATGGCGAGACCATATGTCTTTCATAACTTTTCCTAATAGAGTCAGAGAATCCAATTTGTTGAAAGTATGTAGGTATTTCTTAATTCTGCTCAGTGAACAGAGCAGAGCAAATAGTACCAATCCTAATCTGTTAGTTAAATCAGGATTTAGACAATGGAAAATAGATTATATTTGTGTTCCAAATAAATCACATCTTTATTCAGAGGAGGGTGTGGGCAGATTACCCTGGTAAAGTGCTGCTGGGGAACAAAATGAGTGTCAGAAACCTCTTCTGGCCCCAAGAATTGGCACAAAATGGAGCTTGAATTCACTGAGACTTCTAACATCCTGTGCTCTGCTGATAGAGGACGGTTCTGTCCTTGTCTGGGGAGGGAAGGTTTGTTTATGAATAAGTTCAGTGCACCCACAATGGTTAGGATGCCAATAAGGAACAGCATACGTTGAGCTGGGCTACATGACATTGTCTCTTTGTAGGTCAAAAACATAGAATATCATCAATTTCATGTGGCTCCACCTAATGTTGTTTTAAAAGATTGCTTCACGTTTTTGGAGATATTGTGCTTTATTATGGCTAATGTTGTGATTAATTCTGTCTGTGGATGACTTTGTGGAGTCTGTGTAATTTCCATGTAGTTCCCTTCTGCACCCTGAAAAATACTTTGGAAACATATGAGTGAAAATTTGAAGGGGATTTTCAGTGCCTTGTTGCATCACACATTAAAGGGTGCAGGGTGGCTTGGAGGAGTTGTGTCAGCTCCGAAAAAGGCATAGTCCTCTGAAAGAATAGTCTCTTATATTAGAGGACCTCGACACATGGGAAACATTTTACACTGCATAATATTTAAATTTCATCTGTATGTTAGGAAACTGATGTGAATAATTTAGAAAATGGCCTTATCCTTATTCTTACAGTGAAATAATTCTTCTATTACATTTGACCTTGAATTTCTCATATTGCTGGTTTTATTTTAGTGCCTCTTCTATCAGTGTTTTGTGTACTGAATACATAAAAATATACAGTTTAATTTTTAGAAATACTAGCAACCTATTTCAATATCCAACTGGATAAAATTTAAAATACCTCATAGAATTTTAGATTTTTTTTTTTTGTGGGAGGAGGGTGGAGGTTGTGACTTTGGAGATGATCTAAGCTCTTTATTTTGGAAAAGAAAGAAAAAACAAGTTATAAAAATAAAAAGTAAATAACCAGCCCAGAGATTGAGGTTGGAACCCAAATCTTTCTACATCTAGTCCAAAGATATTTCCACTAATTCAGATTTTTAGAAGCAGACTCTATACTTTTTTTTTTTTTACAGTTACATTATGTTTTCAAATCTACCATAAAATTTCATGATCATGATTTTTGCTGTATTTTGAGTCTTTACTTCATTGTGTCACAGCGGGTTCCACAAAGTGCATACCTCTTTCCTTTTCCCTAAAATAAATTCCAGATTTTGTTTAGCTTCACAGTCAAGGTTCTTAAAAGTCCAGGCCCCACCCGTATTTGCAACATTATTGCATAGAACTTTCATCCCATTCAAATTTGTTTACTGTTATTAAAACATAGCAAATCAGCCACCGTGGATGCCACCTCACACCTATTGGGATAGCTGCTTCTGCAAAAAAAAAAAAAAAACAAACCCCAAAAGTACAAATTTTGGTGAGGATGTGGGGAAATTGGAAACTGGAAGTTGGTGGTGGGAATGTAAATTGGTGCAGCTGCTGCGGAAAAGGGTACGGAGGTTCCTCAAAAAATTAAAAATAGAACCATCTGTGATCCAGCAGTTCCACTTCTGGGCGTCTTCCCAAAAGAAATGAAAGCAGGGTCTGAAAGAGATATTTGTACACCCGTGTTCACAGCGGCATCGTTCACGATGCCCAGGAGGTGGAAGCAGCCCAGGTGACCATTGACAGATGAATGCATAAACCCAATGTGGTTTATGCAAATAATAGACCATGATTCATCAGTTAAAAAGAAGGAGGTTCTGACGCAGGCTACAAGACAGATGATGCTTGAAGGCATCTTGCTGAGCGAAACAACCCATCCCAGAGAGACAGATACTGCACTGACCCACTAACACGAAGTGGCTGGAGCGTGCTCATAGAGAAAGTAGATGGCGGGCTCCAGGGCTGGGGGTGGCGGTCCTAGTGATTCACGAGGATGAGTTTTAGATTTGCACGGTGACAGCATTTTGGAGATCTGTTTCTCAGCAGTGTGAATGTACGTAACACTACTGACCTGTATCCTTAAAAATGGTTAAGATGGTAAATTTTGTGTGTATTTTTCCACCATTTTTAAAAATAACGAATAGATATCTTTTTAATGTTGTATCTGTGTCTGAATAAGGGCTCTTTAACTTTCCTGCCCTTTCATGAAGCTTTCTCTGAGAAAACAAGTATTGAAAGTTTTTCCACTAATTGTGTATGTGATTAGTGGTCTCTCCTGCGGGGGGGGACACACAGCCCAGTGTGCATAGAACAATCCACTGCAATAATACAGAAGACTCAGTTTTGAAATTTCATTTATTTTATATTTTTACTAAGGCAGCAATTACTATCTCAATATGAACTATTCAGATTGACAGATGTCTGTGCACATATGGTTAAATTTGAATCTCATGTGTAGAAACAGGCAGAACGGATACCGAAGTTTGGTGAGGTTGAGAACGTATCGGTTGTTTACACCGGCGCTCTGGCTCACCTTGAAAAGCCAGGGTCTCACTTCCACCGTCAAGGCATAGCCTCCTCGGCGACAGGGCCTGTGCTTTAGGTACTTGCATATTTCTAATTCTGTAACGGTGTGGAGTTTTTTACAATGTTGATAAATGTTGACCTCTTAACTTAGGCCATTCTTGAGTCCTCAAAAAAGCGCAGCCTACCCGTGTCTGTGCTGATGGTAACTACAGAAGAGCAAGTGAGGACGTGTTACTCTGCCTTTTAGACGAGGAGGACCCCGGGGACCGGTCAGCAGTGACCTGTGTCACAGTGTGGGGAGCGACACGCCCTTGGGAGCAACAGCGCCACGACAGAGGGGGACAGCAGCCTGCCGGGCGCGACATTCCGCCCTGAGCCCAGCAGGCGCCCCCCCTCCCTCCCCACGCGCCCCCGGGAGCCCACCGTGCCCCCCCCGCCCCGAGCGCCCCCGGGAGCCCACCGTGCCCCCACCCCCGAGCGCCCCCGGGAGCCCACCGTGCGCCCCCCCTCCCCGCGCACCCCCGGGGGGCCCACCGTGCGCCACCCACTCCCCGTGCGCCCCCCCTCCCCGCGCGCCCCCGGGAGCCCACCGTGCGCCCCCCCCTCCCCGCGCGCCCCCGGGAGCCCACCGTGCCTCCCCTCCCCGCGCGCCCCCGGGAGCCCACCGTGCGCCCCCCCTCCCCACGCGCCCCCGGGAGCCCACCGTACCTCCCCTCCCCGCGCGCCCCCGGGAGCCCACTGTGCCCCCCCCGCCCCGAGCGCCCCCGGGAGCCCACCGTGCCCCCCCTCCCCGCGCGCCCCCGGGAGCCCACCGTGCGCCCCCCCTCCCCGCGCGCCCCTGGGAGCCCACCGTGCGCCCCCGCCGCCCCGCGCGCCCCTGGGAGCCCACCGTGTGCCCCCGCCTCCCCGCGCGCCCCCGGGAGCCCACCGTGCCCCCCCCCAAGCGCCCCCGGGAGCCCACCGTGCCGCCCCCCGAGCGCCCCCGGGAGCCCACCGTGCGGGCTGGAACGGCATCTCGTATTTGCGGCCCTGCGCAAGGGCAGTAGTGTAGCCGCCTTCCTTCAGAACAAACACAGATACCGAGTGTGAGGGCGCTTTTGATCCACCTGCTGGTTTTGAGGTCAAGTGCGCCTTTGAGAAAGTGTCAGCCTGGAACACTCAGCTCACAGCCGGTCCCCACATGGTTCAAAGCGGAGCGCTCTCCGAGCGCGCTCAAGGAAGCGTTTGTATTGACCTGAGTCTTTGTGTTGTATTTGACGTCTCAGAGCATTTCAGAACATCACTCTGTAACAGGAAGAATTCTGCCCGCCTTAGGGCCGGACAGTTCAGGAAGCTGCAGACCCTGGCAGGGAGGGAATGGCGCGCAGGCGTTGGAACTTGTTTTCCCTTTTTTTCAAGAGTCAAATACAAGTTCTCTGGGTCTTTCCCAGGCCTGTACTGGTGCATCTATGCTGCTGTCATTTGAAGAGTTAAGTGAGCAAAACTCTACTCTGTTTTCCAGCAGTTTGTAACTTTCAATTAGAATTTTTATTTTTATTTTTGGCTGCGTTGGGTCTTCCTTGCTGCACCCGGGCTTTCTCTAGTTGCCTCGACTGGGGGCTACTCTTCCTTGCAGTGAGCGGGCTTCTCATTGCGGTGGCTTCTCTTGTTGTGGAGCACCAGCTCTAGGCGTGTGCAGGGTTTAGTAGTTGCAGCACGTGGGCTCAGTAGTTGTGGCGTGGGTTCTAGCACGCAGGCTCAGTATTTGTGGTGCACGGGCTTAGCTGCTCCGCGGCGTGTGAGATATTCCCAGACCAGGGCTCGAACCCGTGTCCCCTGCATTGGCAGGCAGGTTCTTAACCACTGCACCACCAGGGAAGTCCCATAACAGATTATTTTTTAATTTTTTTATGGAAAGCTGAAAAAAATGACAAAATACTGTGAATGTTGGGATATGAATAGCCGAATGCTTGTTATATTTTGCTTACACTGTTTTGTGGTTAAAACTCCCAGGAAAAAGCAGAACTCAAAAAGCTGAGGAGAGCTGGATTAGCTGTGATGGCAGATTCAGGATACAGGGGGTCATCGCTTCAGCTACTCTTCTTTACTAGATGCAGACAACCTGAGAGCAGAACCAGAACATAACTTACAGTAAAGTGTCACTGCGGTTAGGTTGGGAGTTAACATAACAGTACACTTTCCTGAAGGCATTGCAAAGGATTCAATAATGAATCAGCCTTCTTTGCAGGAATATTTATATTGTACCAAGAATTTCCTCTGGTTGATGAATAAAGGATAAACAGTGTTTAAAATCCACAAAAGCATAGCTTGCTGAAGCCAACTGTAGAACAACTGCACGGTAACTAACAAATTATTTAAGAAACAGTTACACAGGAAGAGAACAGAGAAAGTTTCCATACAGATAAATGAGAAATGAAGCCTAGTTTCACATTAGCTATTCCGTTTTGGCCCTTTTTGAATAGTTTAAGATACAACATTAAAAAATAACCTCCAGTGTTGAAAAAATATATAAAGGAATTGTTTTCTTTCCTTAGGTAACTCCTACTTGAATATTATCCTTCATCTTTTCAAGGGAATGCTGAAATTACTGTTGACATTATAAGTGTTCTTGGTTTCATGAATTCTGAAAATAGAATGGACAAGAATTTTTGGACATTATAAATAAGATTTTATAGAAGTTTAAAGTATAGGGAGAAATAATCTCAATATGGATGATTTTTAGTTCCACATGTCCTAAGGTGTAAATTAATGTAGCCAGTTAGTTCAGAAGCCTTTCCTATCCTACGTCTCCAACAGTTTTATATTATAGATAAATGAATGACATCATTATTGGTGATCACATATAAACATAATGGCAAATAAGCAGAAAACTATTCTTATTATTTATTTATACACTGAAAATTCAGATTTTCCATGTTTGCCATATTAATCGTAAATCTTTACAGATCTAGTTTAGAAAGAATAAAACTGTCCTAATGTACCCAGAAAAGGGTTGGGCTACTAAAGAAAACAAAGGTGTGTTTATAGAACTATGCTTGAGAAATCAGAGTACAGTAGAGGTGCTGATTGATAGAAAAATGGTCAAACATTTCTAGTTAACAGGATGATAAAGAGGGAAGGGGAAGGAAAGAGAAGGCGTAGATACCTAACCAAACATATTCTCAGGCTGAGGATGGAATTCTCTGCTCACTTACATGTTTTGAAAATGAGGAATTCATTTCCTAGACCTTTTTGTTTGTTTGTTTCATCTTGTGTTTTGTATTTTCTTGTCTAGCAAAGTAGGTACTTTTTTATTGAAGTATAATTGATTTACAATATTGTGTTAGTTTCAGGTGTACAGCAAAGTGATTTGGTTATACATATATATGTATATATCTATATTCTTTTTTTTATTCTATTCCATTATACTTTATTACAAGATACTGAATACAGTTCCCTGTGCTCTACAATAAATCCTTGCTGATTATTTTATATATGGTAATGTGCATCTGTTAACCCCCTACTCTCAATTTATCCCTCCCACCCCCTTTCCCCTTTGGTAACCATAAGTTTGTTTTCTATGTCTGTGAGTCTGTTTCTGTTTTGTAAATAAGTTCATTTGTATCTTTTTTTTTTTCTTAGATTCCACATATAAGTGATATCATATGATATTTGTCTTTCTCTGACTGACTTACTTCACTTAGTATGATAATCTCTAGGTCCATCCATGTTGCTAATATACATATATATGACATGTCACATCTTCTTTATCCATTCATCTATCTATGGATACAGGTTGCATCTGTGTGTTGGCTATTGTAGCATTGAACATTGGGGTGCATGTATCTTTTTGAGTTATGGTTTTCTCCAGGTATATGCCCAGGAGTGGCATTGCTGGATCATATGACAACTCTAGTTTTTTAAGGAATCTCCATCCTGTTCTCTGTAGTAGCTGCACCAATTTACATTCCCACCAACAGTGTAGGAGGGTTCACTTTTCTCCACACCCTCTCCAGCATTTATTATTGTAGACTTATTGATGATGGCCATTCTGACTGGTGTGAGGTGATACCTCATTGCAGTTTTGATTTGCATTTCTCTGATAATTAGCAATGTTGAGCATCTTTTCATGTGTCTGTTGGCCATCTGTATGTCTTCTTTGGAGAAATGTCTATTTGGGTCTTCTGTCCACTTTTTTATTTGGTTGTTCATTTGTTTGTTTTTGATATTAAGCTGTATGAGTTGTTTGTATATTTTTGAAATTAAACCCTTGTCACATCATTTGCAGATATGTTCTCCCAGTCCATAGGTTGTCATTTCGTTTAGTTTATGGTTTCCTTTGATGTACAAAAGCTTATAAATTTGATTAGGTCCCATTTGGTTTTTGTTTTGTTTTATTTGTTTTGTATTTCTTTTGCCTTGGGAGACCGGTCTAAGAAAATATTGCTACAATTTATGTCAGAGAATGTTTTACCTATGTTCTCTTCTAGGAGTTTTATGGTGCATGTCTAATATTTAAGTCTTTAAGCCATTTTGAGTTTATTTTTGTGTGTGGTGAGAGGGTATGTTCTAACTATATTGATTTACATGAAGCCATCCAGCTTTCCCAACACCACTTGCTGAAGAGACTGTCCTTTCCCCATTGTATATTCTTGCCTCTTTTATCAAAGATTGATTAACCATAGGTGTGTGGGCTTATTTCTGGGCTCTCTGTTCTGTTCCATTGATTTATATTTGTGTTTTTGTGCCATTACCACCCTGTTTTGATTACTGTAGCTTTGTAGTATTGTCTGAAGTCTGGAAGGGTTATGCCTCCAGTTTTGTTTTTTACCTCAGGATTGCTTTGGCAATTCTGGGTCTTTTGTGGTTCCATGGAAGTTTTAGGATTATTTGTTCTAGTTCTGTGAAAAATGTCATGGGTAGTTTGATAGGGATCACATGAAATCTGTAGATTGCTTTGGTTAGTATGGCCATTTTAACTATATTAATTCTTTCAATCCAAGAGCATGGGATATCTTTCCATGTCCTTGAATCATCTTCGATTTCCTTTATCAACGTTTTATATAGCTCTCAGTATATAAGTCTTTCAGCTCCTTGGTTAGGTTTAATCCTAGGTATTTTTAATGTGATTTTAAATAGGATTTTTTTTACTTTCTCTTTTTGATATCTTATTGTTAAAGTAAAGAAATGCAACAGATTTCTGAATATTGATCTTGTATCCTGCTACCTTGCTGAATTCATTTATCAGTTCTAATAGGTTTTATGTGGAATCTTTAGGGTTTTCTATATATAGTATTATGTCATCTGCATATAATGACAATTTTACCTCTTCCCTTTTGACTTGGATACCTTTTTATTTCTTTTTCTTGTCTGATTGCTGTGGTTAGGACTTCCATTACAGTGTTGAATAGAAGTAGTGAGAGTGGGCATCCTTGTCTTTACCAAGAATTTAGCAGGCTGGCTTTCAGCTTTTCACCATTTAGTATTATGTTGGCTGTGGGTTTGTCATAAATGGTTTTTATTATGTTGAGATATGTTTCCTCTGTGCCCACTTTGGCAAGAGTTTATCATGAATGGATGTTATATTTTTTCAGATGCTTTTCTGTCATGTGTGCAGATGATCATGTGGTTTTTCTCTTTTGTTGATGTGTATCACATTTATTGATTTGCATATAATGAATCTAACTTCATCATGGTGTATGACCCTGGAATGAATTCAACTTCAGCATAGTCTATGATCCTTTTTATATGTTGTTCAGTTCAGTTTGCTAATATTTATTGAGGATTTTTTCATCTATATTCATTAAAGATATAGGCCTGTAGTTTTCTTTTTTGGTGGTGTCTTTGGTTTTCGTATCAGGGTGATAGTGGCTTCATAGAATGTCTTTGGGAGTGTTCCCTTTGCTTCAATCTTCTGGAAGAGTTTGAGAAGGATAAATATAAATTCTTCTTTGTATGTTTGGTAGAATTCCCCAGTGAAGCCATTCGTTTCTGGAATTTTGTTTGCAGGGAGTTTTTGTTTGTTTGTTTTAATTACAGATTGTATTTCACTTCTAGTGCTCAGTCTGTTCAAGTTATCTGTTTCTTCTTGACTCAGTTTTGGCAGGCTGTGTTTCTAGAAACTTGTCTATTTTTTCTAGGTTGTCCATTTTATTGGCATATAACTTCATAATATTTTCTTATGGTATTTTGTATTTGTGTGGTATCAGTTGTTATTTCTCCTCTTTCATTTCTTATTTTGTTTATTTGGGTAATCTCTCTTTTCTTCTTGGTAAGTCTGGCCAGAGGTTTTTCAGTTTTGTTTATCCTTTCAAGAAACAAGCTCTTGAGAGCCTCCCATCAAGCCTCTTAGATAGCCTCAACCACCAGAGGGCAGAGAGCAGAAGCAAGAAAAACTACAATCCTGCAGCCTGCGGACCAAAAACCACAGTTACAGAAAGATAGAGAAGATGAAAAGGCAGAGGGCTATATACCAGATGAAGGAACAAGAAAAAACCCCAGAAAAACAACTAAATGAAGTGGAGATAGGCAACCTTCCAGAGAAAGAATTCAGAATAATGATAGTGAAGATGATCCAGGACCTCGGAATAAGAATGGAGGCAAAGATTGAGAAGATGCAAGAAATGATTAACAAAGACCTAGAAGAATTAAAGAACAAACAAACAGAGATGACCAATACAATAACTGAAATGAAAACTACACTAGAAGGAATCAATAGCAGAATAAGTGAGGCAGAAGAACGGATAAGTGACCTGGAAGACAGAATGGTGGAATTCACTGCTGCGGAACAGACTAAAGAAAAAAGAATGAAAAGAAATAAAGACAGCCTAAGAGACCTCTGGGACAACATTAAACGCAACAACATTCGCATTATAGGGGTCCCAGAAGGAGAAGAGAGAGAGAAAGGACCAGAGAAAATATTTGAAGAGATTATAGTCGAAAACTTCCCTAACATGGGAAAGGAGATAGCCACCCAAGTCCAGGAAGCGCAGAGAGTCCCATACAGAATAAACCCAAGGAGAAACACGCCGAGACACATAGTAATCAAAGTGGCAAAAATTAAAGACAAAGAAAAATTATTGAAAGCAGCAAGGGAAAAACGACAAATAACATACAAGGGAACTCCCATAAGGTTAACAGCTGACTTCTCAGCAGAAACTCTGCAAGCCAGAAGGGAGTGGCATGATATACTAAAAGTGATGAAAGGGAAGAACCTACAACCAAGATTACTCTACCCGGCAAGGATCTCATTTAGATTTGATGGAGAAATCAAAAGCTTTACAGACAAGCAAAAGCTAAGAGAATTCAGCACCACCAAACCAGCTCTACAACAAATGCTAAAGGAACTTCTCTAAGTGGGAAACACAAGAGAAGAAAAGGACCTACAAAAACAAACCCAAAACAATTAAGAAAATGGTCATAGGAACATACATATCGATAATTACCTTAAATGTGAATGGATTAAACGCCCCAACCAAAAGACATAGACTGGCTGAATGGATACAAAAACAGGACCCATATATATGCTGTCTACAAGAGACCCACTTTAGACCTAGGGACACATACAGACTGAAAGTTAGGGGATGGAAAAAGATATTCCATGCAAATGGAAATCAAAAGAAAGCTGGAGTAGCTATACTCATATCAGATAAAATAGACTTTAAAATAAAGAATGTTACAAGAGACAAGGAAGGACACTACATAATGATCCAGGGATCAATCCAAGAAGAAGATATAACAATTATAAATATATATGCACCCAACATAGGAGCACCTCAATACATAAGGCAACTGCTAACAGCTATAAAAGAGGAAATCGACAGTAACACAATAATAGTGGGGGACTTTAACACTTCACTTACACCAATGGACAGATCATCCAAAATGAAAATAAATAAGGAAACAGAAGCTTTAAATGACACAATAGACCAGATAGATTTAATTGATATATATAGGACATTCCATCCCAAAACAGCAGATTACACATTCTTCTCAAGTGCGCACGGAACATTCTCCAGGATAGATCACATCTTGGGTCACAAATCAAGCCTCAGTAAATTTAAGAAAATTGAAATCATACCAAGCATCTTTTCTGACCACAACGCTATGAGATTAGAAATGAATTACAGGGAAAAAAACGTAAAAAAGACAAACACATGGAGGCTAAACAATACGTTACTAAATAACCAAAAGATCACTGAAGAAATCAAAGAGGAAATAAAAAAATACCTAGAGACAAATGACAATGAAAACACGACGACCCAAAACCTATGGGATGCAGCAAAAGCGGTTCTAAGAGGGAAGTTTATAGCTATACAAGCCTACCTAAAGAAACAAGAAAAATCTCAAGTAAACAATCTAACCTTACACCTAAAGAAACTAGAGAAAGAAGAACAAACAAAACCCAAAGTTAGCAGAAGGAAAGAAATCATAAAGATCAGAGCAGAAATAAATGAGATAGAAACAAAGAAAACAATAGCAAAGATCAATAAAACTAAAAGTTGGTTCTTTGAGAAGATAAACAAAATTGATAAGCCATTAGCCAGACTCATCAAGAAAAAGAGGGAGAGGACTCAAATCAATAAAATCAGAAATGAAAAAGGAGAAGTTACAACAGACACTGCAGAAATACAAAACATACTAAGAGACTACTATAAGCAACTTTATGCCAATAAAATGGACAACCTGGAAGAAATAGACAAATTCTTAGAAAGGTATAACCTTCCAAGACTGAATCAGGAAGAAACAGAAAATATGAACAGACCAATCACAAGTAATGAAATTGAAACTGTGATTAAAAATCTTCCAACAAACAAAAGTCCAGGACCAGATGGCTTCACAGGTGAATTCTATCAAACATTTAGAGAAGAGCTAACACCCATCCTTCTCAAACTCTTCCAAAAAATTGCAGAGGAAGGAACACTCCCAAACTCATTCTATGAGGCCACCATCACCCTGATACCAAAACCAGACAAAGACACTACAAAAAAAGAAAATTACAGACCAATATCACTGATGAATATAGATGCAAAAATCCTCAACAAAATACTAGCAAACAGAATCCAACAACACATTAAAAGGATCATACACCACGATCAAGCGGGATTTATCCCAGGGATGCAAGGATTCTTCAATATATGCAAATCAATCAATGTGATACACCATATTAACAAACTGAAGAATAAAAACCATATGATCATCTCAATAGATGCAGAAAAAGCTTTTGACAAAATTCAACACCCATTTATGATAAAAACTCTCCAGAAAGTGGGCATAGAGGGAACCTACCTCAACATAATAAAGGCCATATATGACAAACCCACAGCAAACATCATTCTCAATGGTGAAAAACTGAAAGCATTTCCTCTAAGATCAGGAACGAGACAAGGATGTCCACTCTCACCACTATTATTCAACATAGTTCTGGAAGTCCTAGCCACGGCAATCAGAGAAGAAAAAGAAATAAAAGGAATACAAATTGGAAAAGAGGAAGTAAAACTGTCACTGTTTGCGGATGACATGATACTATACATAGAGAATCCTAAAACTGCCACCAGAAAACTGCTAGAGCTAATTAATGAATATGGTAAAGTTGCAGGATACAAAATTAATGCACAGAAATCTCTTGCATTCCTATACACTAATGATGAAAAATCTGAAAGAGAAATTATGGAAACACTCCCATTTACCATTGCAACAAAAAGAATAAAATACCTAGGAATAAACCTACCTAGGGAGACAAAAGACCTGTATGCAGAAAACTATAAGACACTGATGAAAGAAATTAAAGATGATACCAACAGATGGAGAGATATACCATGTTCTTGCATTGGAAGAATCAACTTTGTGAAAATGAGTATACTACCCAAAGCAATCTACAGATTCAATGCAATCCCTATCAAATTACCAATGGCATTTTTTACGGAGCTAGAACAAATCATCTTAAAATTTGTATGGAGACACAAAAGACCCCGAATAGCCAAAGCAGTCTTGAGGCAAAAAAATGGAGCTGGAGGAATCAGACTCCCTGACTTCAGACTATACTACAAAGCTACAGTAATCAAGACAATATGGTACTGGCACAAAAACAGAAACATAGATCAATGGAACAAGATAGAAAGCCCAGAGATTAACCCACGCACCTATGGTCAACTAATCTATGACAAAGGAGGCAAAGATATACAATGGAGAAAAGACAGTCTCTTCAATAAGTGGTGCTGGGAAAACTGGACAGCTACATGTAAAAGAATGAAATTAGAATACTCCCTAACACCATACACAAAAATAAACTCAAAATGGATTAGAGACCTAAATATAAGACTGGACACTATAAAACTCTTAGAGGAAAACATAGGAAGAACACTCTTTGACATAAATCACAGCAAGATCTTTTTTGATCCACCTCCTAGAGTAATGGAAATAAAAACAAAAATAAACAAGTGGGACCTAATGAAACTTCAAAGCTTTTGCACAGCAAAGGAAACCATAAACAAGACGAAAAGACAACCCTCAGAATGGGAGAAAATATTTGCAAATGAATCAACGGACAAAGGATTAATCTCCAAAATATATAAACAGCTCATGCAGCTCAGTATTAAAGAAACAAACACCCCAATCCAAAAATGGGCAGAAGACCTAAATAGACATTTCTCCAAAGAAGACATACAGACGGCCACAAAGCACATGAAAAGCTGCTCAACATCACTAATTATTAGAGAAATGCAAATCAAAACTACAATGAGGTATCACCTCACTCCTGTTAGAATGAGGATCATCAGAAAATCTACAAACAACAAATGCTGGAGAGGGTGTGGAGAAAAGGGAACCCTCTTGCACTGTTGGTGGGAATGTAAATTGATACAGCCACTCTGGAGAACAATATGGAGGTTCCTTAAAAAACTAAAAATAGAATTACCATATGACCCAGCAATCCCACTACTGGGCATATACCCAGAGAAAACCGTAATTCAAAAAGACACATGCACCCGAATGTTCATTGCAGCACTATTTACAATAGCCAGGTCATGGAAGCAACCTAAATGCCCATCAACAGACGAATGGATAAAGAAGATGTGGTACATATATACAATGGAATATTACTCAGCCATAAAAAGGAACGAAATTGAGTCATTTGTTGAGACGTGGATGGATCTAGAGACTGTCATACAGAGTGAAGTAAGTCAGAAAGAGAAAAACAAATATCATATATTAATGCATGTATGTGGAACCTAGAAAAATGGTACAGATGAGCCAGTTTGCAGGGCAGAAGTTGAGACACAGATGTAGAGAATGGACATATGGACACCAAGGGGGGAAAACTGCGGTGAGGTGGGGATGGTGGTGTGCTGAATTGGGCGATTGAGATTGACATGTATACACTGATATGTATAAAATTGATGCCTAATAAGAACCTGCAGTATAAAAAAACAAACAAAAAAAAAAAAAAAAAAAGAAACAAGCTCTTGGTTTTATTGATTTTTTTTTCTGTTGTTTTTTATCTCTATTTTATTTATTTCCTCTCTGATCTTTATTATTTTCTTCCTTCTGCTGAGTATAGGTTTTGTTTGTTTTCTAATTCTTTTAGGTGGTAGGTTAGGTTGGGTGGTAGGCTAGGTTATTTGAGATTTTTCTTGTTTTTTGAGGAAGGCCTGTATTGTTACGACCTTCCTTCTTAGAACAGCTTTTGCTGCAACCCATAGATTTTTTATGGTTGTGAGAGCAGGTACTTTTTGAAATACACTTGGATAAGAGATGCCAGAGAAGATCACCTCTTAGACTCATGTGAGGAGGTAGGACTTAAGTGTCTACTTAGGGTGTAGAAAGCCCCAAGATAAGGTTGATCCCACCTGAATATTGGCACTTGAACATAGAGAAAAAGCCTGATAATCTGAACATTTAAATTGTTCTTTAGCTCATCAGAGAGCTGTAGTAGCAAGGCAGTCAAATAATCTGAATTCCAAAGACAGACAGGACCTTCCACTGAACAGAGGCCACAGGGACTATTCCATGAGGGAGAGAGGTTGCACTACCAGCAACAGGAGTTGGAAACTGTCCACGTTCCCCAGGCCCGAGGAAGGGCTGCAGGTTAGGCCCCAGACTAAGAGGGTCTGCACTCACTGGTGCTCAGGAGAAAGAGCTGGGGCGTCTGGGGCAGGTGGTCTCAGGGCCCCCCATGGTGCAGGTGTACTGCAGGGTCTAGCCCGGGCGGGGACAGCACAGTCTTTCCCCGCAGTGGACACGCCCTGCCCCTGGAGAGCCATAAAGACGGGTCACCCTCGCCCCAGGGTGTGGACTGCACAGTATCCTTCCCCAGCCGGTTTCCTTCTAGAGCTGAGACAGAAGTAAAATTGTCGGCAGGAGGAAAGGTAGGACCCCTCTTGAGCAGAGGGACAAGCAGAGCCAAGGTACTCCAGGATAAGGTAGGTAACACTCACACCTGCAGGAGAATCACAGACAGAAGACACAGTTTGGCCACCATGGATGCTCAAGAGGACACACCTACAGGCCTAGGTGCCCTCAGCCTGCTGAAGAGATGGAACTAGTGGGCCACTGGTCGAGATGAAGTGAGATCATGAAGCAATTCAGTTAATTCAAAAGGCAGGAGAAAGAAGAATGGGGAATCAATGGGACAAGTAGAATATAACTAACACTATGGTCGGTTTAAATCCAGTCCTGTTGATACGTACAGTAAATGTAAATGTAACGCTAAATATATAGGCACCTAACAATGGAACTTTAACACACATGAAGCAAAATGGATAAAACTGAAAGGAAAAATAGATCTGCTGTATAGTTGAAGACTTCAACATCTGTCTCTCGGGCATCAATAGAACAGGCAGTCATAGAATCAGTAAGGTTACAGGAGACTTGAATGTCACTGCTAACCGGCGTGGCGTAATTGGATTTATTGAACACACCACCTGCAAGAGCCCAGAGCACTTCACCCAGGCAACCTGCATCCTGGACCATGCAACAAACTTAAGCAGATCTGAAATCACATGATGTATGTTATCAAAGGGAAATAGAAGTAAAATAGAACTGGATAGCAGAATGCTATATGGACAGTTCCAGAAATATTTGTAAAGTAGACCACACACCTCAATAAGCCATGGGTCAAAGTGGCAGTCATGCATGAAATTAAAAGACAAAGAACTATTTATAAAATAGATAAGCAACAAGGATATATTGTATAGCACAGGGAATTATACCCAGTATCTTGTAATAGCCTATAATGGAATATAATCTGCAAAAATTACTGAATCACTATGCTGTATACCTGAAACTAACACAGTATTGTAAATAAACTATACTTCAATTAAAAATAAAAATAAAATAGCTCTGGAATACAACAGACACTAAATAAATATTTGCTGAATAAATAAATCATGGTCAATAAATGTGAAAAAATATTTTGAATTGAGCCAACATGAAAGTATAATATGTCAAAACTTATGGGACTCCACTAAAACAGTGTTAGAGGGAAATTTAAAGAATTGAAGGTTATATTATAAAACAAGAAAAGGTTGAAATCAGTAGTCTAAGCTTCTACTTTAAGAACCTAATAAAATAAGAGAAAACTGAATTCAAAGCAAGCAGAAGGGAGGGAATCTTATCTCTTAAAGATTGTAAAGCAGCTATACTCCAATAAAAATAAATAAATAAATAAAAAGATAAGAGCCCAAATAAATGAAATTAAAAACAAAAAAGTAGAAAACACTAAAGAAACCAAAAAAATACTTGAAAAGGTCAAGATAATAGACAAAACTCTATTCAGACCCGTCAAGAAAATAAGAGAGAAGACATACATTACTTTAGACATTATTTTAAAAGATAATGGTTTGTCGTGAAGAACTCATGCCAGTTAATTTGATAACTTAAATGAAGTAGACAAATAATTTCAAAGATATAGACCTAAGCTTACTCAGGAAGAAATTCACACCCTGAGTAGACCTGTATTCTTTTTTCCTATATATTTTAAGGTAATTTAATTTATAATTTAAAACTTTCACACAAAGAAAACTCCAAGCCTAGATGACTTCACTGGCAAATTCTGAGAAACATGTAAGGAAGAAGTTCTACCCAAATCACCCAGATAGTGGGAGAGAAAATAACGCATTCCAACTCATTTTATGAGGTTCACATTATTGTGATAAAATTTAGTGCATTAAATGAAAACAACAAAACATCATGACCAAGATCAAAGATTTAAATAAATGGAGACATACACCATGTTGGTGGGATTCGAGGCGCCCTGTTGCCAAACTACTATTTGTCTCCCAAATTGTTCAGTAGACTCCACACATTAACAATCAAAATCCCCACAGGATTTTGTTTTTGCTTTTGGTAGAAGTTGGCAAACTGATTCTAAAATGTATGTGAAAAAACAAAGCGGCAAGAACGGCCAAAACAATTTTGAAAAAGAATGAAACGGTGGAAGATTCACATAACCTGATTTCAAGATCCAAGTTAGCTTTTAATGAAGTCTGTGCAAACCAATGAAGAAGTTACAGAAGAAGTTAACTTCTTCTTTGAGGAAGTTCCCTAGGTATTCTTAGATATTAGTCTATCCTTGGTTCTAACCTGTTTGTCACAACTTCCCAATAACTTAGAAAATGTACTTATCAAATCTGAACATCCAGCAAGCTTCAGAAGAATGGATTCTTCCGTGAATGACACAGTGAGACTCAGGCTTGTCAAAATATGCCATGACATAACTTAGAAGCAGCAAGCTTTAAATAAACATAAACATTTATAAAGACTTCTTTTTAGATCCCAGAAATCACAGAATGAGGGACCTGATTTGAAAGCAATTCATGTGAAAAGCAAACTTAATTTAGTTTCCAGTATGCCAGCTAGAGACAGCAGTGTGGGTTACTGTTAAGATATCAGTGCAAACTTGTTTAATGGGCACATCCAGATGTAAGGGTGCAACCACAGAACAGACAGGGTGGTGATGGTACTTATCCCACGTACTATGGAGAATGATTTAAGGAATTAAGATATTTAACCTGAAGAAAGTGAAACGTTGCTAGTCCAGAGAGGTGAGTGTTGTAAAGTTGGAGGGTCGCCATATGGAATAGAAATGAGATTCTTAAAGTTCTCATAAATACAGATCTCCAAAAGACATAGGTGACAATCCATGCACAGGCCCTTTGTTGAAAGAATTTGAATTTCAGCAGTAAAAAGACTGTCCTGCCCAGCAGGGGCTTCCCAGGGACCTTTGGACACTCTGTCAGACTTTGCAGAGAAAGTGTCTCTGAGTTGAGAACAGTAACAGGTAAGGGGGTCATTCCAGAGTGCTGGTGCTGTGAAAATGGTTTTTATTCTTTTTAGCAAATAACTAAATAAATGCAATCATACTCTTTATTCAGTTTAAAAGATTGATAGGTCAAAAAAGAAATTCCAAAGTTAGAAAGAAATGAAAGGACATTAGAATAGTCCTTTTTGCCCTAAACATAAAACAATTCAGCCCTATTTACAAAAAGAAATACGTTAGCGAGTAGAAATGAAGTCTGCCATCTGGCTAGTCATGAATGTTGTCATTCTTTACAAAGGTGGTCTTTAGAATTATCTGCTAACCTCCAAAAAGGATAAACTCTACTTAAAGAAAATTACAACAGCCTTGATTTCATTGGGCCATATTAGTCTGATATTTACCATATGATCTGTATCAACAGGATCTCATCTAATCCAGGATTTTGCGTTTGTATAGGCTTGGCTCTGTGTGGTGAGAGTACACAATTTCTTTAAAGTTCTTTGTTCGCAAGTTGGCTTTTTTTTTTTTTAAAGGATAGTTTGAATTGGTATCGCTTAAGTAAATTGTCTAAGGTGGGTCACTGAAATTGTCCTAAGTAAACATATTCACAACATTTTCAGTGTTTCAGATAAAAATATTATTTATTAGGGAAACAATCTTGATGTATCATCAGTCGTCTTGGCAGGAATATTATATCTCGCAACATTTCTCCCTATTATTAAAAGCAGGATACATTTCTCTTGGTGGATTTCAGCCTTTTAGGGAAAACTTACATGAAGATCAATGGTCAAAAGAAATGCTTGCTTTGTTGAAATGTATTGTTTGTAAATTCAGCAGTAAGAGCCACTGTATATGTGGTAGCACATATTCTGTGGGTATTTTTGTTCTTAATGTGTTAAAACGAAAATGCAAAAGCATCCACCGTATAAATGCTCATTTCACTCTGCCCAGATGCAGAGCAATCACTTCCCCACCATCGTGAGGAGGAAGCTTCTCATCCTGGAAATACGATTAGGCCCTGTGATAGGATAATCTGTGCACCTTAGGACGCACTCTTAGAGAATACCATGGTGTGGAGCTCTGTCTGGGAAAAAGTGTCGTCCACAGAACATGATAAATTACACAGTATTATCTAATTCCTACATATGGCTGATGATAACGATTTTTCTTCTCTGGAGATAGTCAAACAAAAAAGTATAAATCCAAGCTAAATTACATTTGGAACTAGATGGGATTTGCTAAGTGAATACAAAGGAAATTTTGAAAAATTTGGCAAATCAAAATTAATTATTTACATATGAAAATACCTCTTTAGAAAAAATCATATATTATGTGCTAAAATCATAAACTATGACAAATCATTCTGTTTTTTCAGCTTGTAAGAAAGCAAACGATATTCACTCCAGTTCTACAGTATTTAGATTATGTGTAAAGAAAAGACACAGGGAGATCAGTTCGGTGCTTTGTGACGACCTAGAGGGGTAGGATGGGGGGAGTGGGAGGGAAGTTCAAGAAGGAGGGGATATGTGTATATATAGCTGATTCACTTTGTTGTACAGCAGAAGCTAACACAATATTGTAAAGCAATTATAACCCCATAAAGATGTAAAAAAAGAAGAAGAAAAGACTATAGGACATATCAACCAGTAATTTTTGAAAAGCTGGCGACATTATACTAAATTTCTTACAAAAATTAATTAAGCTGTGATTATTTTTTAAACAAGGGGTAGTAATTAAAGACTGTTGAGAATTGTACTGTTTCTGCATTTTTCTAAAGTGCCATTTGTTTTAAATAACAATAATTCAGATTCAGTGAATTTGGGGAAATTTAAATCTTACACTTATGGGCTACTAACTTTTTTCTTCTAAAAAAGAAAGATGCTCCGTAATAGATGAAAAGTGTTAGCAGTGTGTTCTCGGAATTATTTACATTTTGTCCTAGGATTTTTTTTTCTGTCGGGAGTGAAGTATATACAGGGGCTGTTATTCTCACTCTCAGATTTGCAGTGGGTGTCAGGCACAGAATGTGGTAATATATGGGGCGTAGTTGGTGCTACAAGCTCTATAGATTTACTGCTATCCAGAGCCAGTCACGTAGCCCAGAGACAAGCTGGCCACAATGTACTATCCTAACATACTTTTCTGATTTTAAAATGATGCTGTTTTTGCTGTTTTTCCTCTTGTTTTCTCTGAATACTGACCTGAAACCTTTTATTTTTTCCTATTGTAAAGCCTACTGGTTATTGAAGGCAGCTCTGTTTTACAAAAAGTAATTGCAATGTAGAACTTTTAACCATAAACAAAATATGACTTGCTACCAGAGAAACCAAGTACATGGCACAATGTAGGTGCTTGTTAAGTGCTATGAAATGTGGTTTCACTCACTGAACAGCTCCAGTGCCTGCCAACCTCTGGGTGCCCATTACCTGCCAGGCAGTGTACCAGCCACTTTACATGCAACCAGACAAGGCTGGTACCAAACCCAGGTTCGGCTGCTCGAAAGGCCAATACTCGAGAGACAAGTGTTGGTGGACAAGGAAAAGGTGCTTTATTCAGGAGGCCAGCGACCTGGGAAGGAGGTGGCCTAATGTCCTCAGACGGTCTCCAAGTTGCCAGTTAGGAGACTAAGGTGTGAAAGGCCGCATGGGGGCGCTGCAGGGGGCATGAGCAGCTCGGGCACAGTTCTCGGACTGCTTGGCATCCAGGTGAAGTTTCGAGCGTCACCAGCCTTCTGGTTTCCACCAGTCTGGGGTCTAGGTGCTTGAGGTCAGCAGTTTCCATCTGACAGGGTCTGCTTCCTGTCAAAGCAGTTTAGGGATGCGTGTCAGGCAGCCTGGTGACTGCTCTGTGGCTGGTTTACAGTCCAAAATGTTATGAGTTTCCTGGCCCAACAAGTACTCTTTGTCTCTGCGTCTTCACCTTCCTGGTCCTAACTCTTGAGCCAGCCTTTTGAGACTCAGGGGAGGCTTGGGAGACTAAAGCTTTTCTACAAACCAGAGGCAGGCAGAGGACATCCAGTGGGTCTGTCCCGGGAAGGCCCCCTAGGGCCCTGCTCGGTTACATACCGACCTTATCTTATGTCAACACAGCAGGTCTTCTAATTACTTCTTATTATCTCCTTTTCAGAAGGCAGGAGATGGTCTTAGGGAGTGGGTATATAGTAATTAAATCACTTGTCAAAGATTAAATGTTTAAGGAAATCTCCATTTAGAACTAGTTTAATTTGACTATTACTTTAACAATAGATAAGTTAATTCCAGAGTTCAGGGTACATGCTCCTGAAAAACTCCACTGTTGGTAAAAATAAAAACTAAATAAATGAATATAGGGGTTGCTGACACTTCAAGTCTGCATTTCCTTTAAGCTCTAGATAAACAAACAAACAAAACAAAATAAAGTCAAATGTTATCTTCTTAATAAGCCCAGCAACACTTATGAAGGTTTCAGTTTTGATCTTAGTCTCAGCCCTTCTCCAAACTCTGGAGCAATAAGACAGGACATTTTGATTTTCTGGTCAGGCCATTTGCTCTTCTCCTGACCTGACTCTGCCCAAAACACAGAGGCTGCTAAGGAATGGAGGATAAGATAGATTTACAGAGAAGGAGGCGAAAAAAGGAAAGCTGCAAAGACAAACTCATATTCCCGTTAAGGTGTGGTGCTCCCATTATATGAGTTGGGGCATTCTCGTATAATCCAGATTAAAATGTAAATTGAAAAAAACATTTGACTTAGTGACTCTAAAATTGGACATACCTTGTGACCCAGTAAGTCCATCACTCAAAAACAGGCCTCAGTGTATATTTAGAGCCCTCCACAAGAATTTCAGTTATGGGAGCACAGAACAACTGGCTTGGCATTCTCTTTATTGAAATGATAGATCTTTCCTGTTATTTGAATGAATGAGTGAATAATTGATTGCTTGATTGATTGACTGATTTAGACTTGAAGTCCATTATTTTATCATATTTCACTGAATCAAAAATGTACAAATGATGCTCCATTATTTTATACGACACTGAGAAAAACTGCTCTTTTTACTTTTAAAATATCCTAGTAGCCAATTTTTAAAACATTCACTACCTGAGAAAATATGTGCATCTTACAATTGATGGCCTACAAATAACACAGAGCAAAATAGAGCTCAGTATAAACCTCTGTTTCACAGACTCTTCTTATAGGGAAGCAGATCACTTCTTGCATGTTGTAAAAGGTTTTTATTTGACAAGTCTTTATAGTAAAGATAAGTAAAGGCAAACTTTAGGAAAACAGTTTAACAATATGAGTCCTAATACCCTGTTTTTATGTCAGAAACAGGACAGGAAAACACTGGAAGCCATGACAAAAGATAGGGCAAGGTCAAATCTGTTATTTCTCGAGACTTATCCAATGGACTGTTTGCTTAGGTACTTTTTTAGTCATATAATAGTGTCCTTTTTATTTCCATGGGTCATAGATAGTCTAAATCCTTAGCTTTCTTATGAGCGTGGAAATAAAATGCATAGCACAATGTCTGAATAAATGAAATCTTTCAAGGCAAATGATTATTCCATAGTTCCACCTAATTAAATCTGATTGCATTTTTAGGGAGACTAATATAACAAATTTGGTATTTTCTTCCTGGTAGAGTAGGTTTCAATTACTTGTTTCCCATCGGCAATACAGCTTCAGTAAAGGTGTCAATTGGGGTAATTTCCCCTGTGAGGATATGAGAGGTCCCATCAAACCACAGATAAAATTCTGGGATTTATAATCTCCTGAAACGTGTATGGAGGTAGGTGCTCCAGGGCTGATGAGGTCAGTGAATAGTTCAGAGTCACGCCATTAGCAAATTAACTTAGAGCAGTCAGGTGTGATCCTATATCTTTATTTTATTTAACTTTTTTAAATTTTAAGCAAAGAAACCTGTCACAGAAACCCTAGCAGACTTACCATCCTGTCTTTGGTCACAGCTGGGTTACATGCTGGCTCAGAGTCACGTCACTGGAAAATTAACTGAGACCATCGGGCATGACCGCTTTGGAGCGAGAAGGTGGACCGGGGGGCGGACCCAGGCCCTGCAGGTGTGGAGGAAGGGAGAGGCAGGTGGCAGCTCCCTCAGGGCTCAGGGCTCTCTGACCTGCTGTGGAAGGTTCGGGGTTGGGCCCGTGGTGGGCAGCTCTGGGACGGGCTGCTGAGAGGGGGCTCCCTCAGGACGTGGCGCCGTGGGGGGGTCTGAGGCCCAGGGGCCACGTCTGGACGGGAGGAGGGCGGGGCATGGAGAGGAGCAGGGCGCCGGGCGGGGGCGCTGTCACTGGGCAGGGTGTTGGGGTCTCCATCCCAGAGAACCCTGAAGGGCGGCTCAGCTCGGGGCCCCATCTGACCAGGGGCCACAGTTGGTGGGCGCTGTGCATGGGGGTGCAAAGCACGCAGGCTCTAAATGGGCAAGAATTGGCGTGTTCTGGCTACTTTTAAATGATTGGATTGTGAAAATTGGAGTCTGGTGTCAGTGGGCTTTGGAGGTGAGGGTCTCAGCCTGCCGTGGAGAAAGCAGCAGCCTGCGGGCAGCACCACCGTGGCGTGTTAAGTGACACCTGTGCCATCCAGTCACCTACTGGGTCCAGTGAACGAGCTGCAGGTGCCAAGGGTTCTCACAGGGGGACGAGGGACGGGCGCGTCTTTAACCTGGTCGGGGTCGGCCTGTCTGTCTCCCTGCTGACCCCCCGCGGTATTTATTACACCAGTGCTGCCTGACGCTTAAGTCGAGCGCTGATGAAGAATGGGAGCGTTTTCACAGGGCACCACGCGGTCGCCCTCGATGAGGGTATGCGGATTATTACGACAAGACAGCTCCGCAATCTCAGGGAATCATACAGGGCAAGTGCATTTCCTGCCCCCGGAGCAGTCCAGCCAGACGCAGGTCACTCACCTTTCAGGTGCTGATGCAGACACCCAGCACCTTTCCTCCCCGTCTCTGCCGTAGCATCCTCTGTCAGAGCCTCGGGATTCGGTCAGGAGAAGAGGGAAGATGGTGGAGAAAAGATGAACCTGCCCCCGAGTGTCCCAGCTTGACTGGCATTCCGTTGCTAAAAGTGCAGAACTAAAGAAAAAACTTTAAATGTTCATATTACCTTGCAAGTAAAGTTCTTAAATATGTTATAAATTGAATCACCTGATTTAGAAAGCACAAAGAAGGATTAGAGCGTTAGTCCCAGTACAGGCTCGTGAGGAAACAGAATGAACCCTGAACATATCTCAGTGACATTTACAAATACTTCCTAAGTATTTTTTTTTTTGGTTAGTTATTTGCCATTGTAAACTTATTTTTTGCTTGTTTGTTTTCTATTTTTTCCATTAACATAATAGAAAGGGGAAAATGTGAGCTCTCTCATTTTCTTAAAAAACTATTAAACCAGCTGAAAGCTCTTAAAACAGAGTAGATCAGTTTTTGTTATTTTTTTTTAAATACCTTTCTCTACTTTTTTTTTTTAAATTAAATTTATTTATTTATTTATTTTTGGCTGTGTTGGGTCTTCGTTTCTGTGCGCGGGCTTTCTCTAGTTGTGGCAAGCGGGGGCCACTCTTCATCGCAGTGTGCGGGCCTCTCACTGTCGCGGTTTCTCTTGTTGCGGAGCACAGGCTCCAGACGCGCAGGCTCAGTAGTTGTGGCTCACGGGCCTAGTTGCTCCGCGGCATGTGGGATCTTCCCAGACCAGGGCTCGAACCCGTGTCCCCTGCATTGGCAGGCGGATTCTCAACCACTGCGCCACCAGGGAAGCCCTCTACTTTTGTATTAACTTTCTTTGGTGAAAGGCGTGGAACGTACTCACTTTTTTAGATGGATTGTAACAGAAGACGTTTTTGTACTTAAGGAAAAAAGGATGGTGAATTCAAGAACAGAAGGTTTTTAGGAACCCACTGTTACCACGATTTCTACCTCGTCATGATAGAAAGTGAGTCTGGAGCACGGAAGTGTCTTTTCAGAGGACAGTTAGGAACCGAAGAAACAATCAGCCAGTTCTCAGCACGAACGCCAAAGATCTCCTGAAGGAATTGTGACCTCGCTTCTGAAACTACACAATCGTAGGCCTGAAAATCTCAGAGATATTTAATAATAACAGCTACAACTTATCGGGCGTCTTGCTGGTGAGATAGTGTTCAAAGTGGTTGGTACGAGATAAACCCTTTAGTCCCCATAATGATGCTGTGTGATAACTCCTGATACTCACTTTGAGACGAGAAGACTGAGAGGCAGAGAGATTCTCTAGTTCATCCAACTTTATTCCATTGGTTAGTGTATTTTTCAGCTCAGTTGTAACTCCTGTTTGGTACTTTCTTGTATTTTCTCTCTCTCTGTTGAAGTTCTCAGTGTGTTCACCCATTTCTTCTCTTGAGCTCCATGAGCAATTTTATGACTCTTACCTGGAACTCCTTATTAGTTAGATTGCTTATCTCCATTTTGTTTGCTTCTTTGCCTGAGGTTTTGTCTTGTTCTTTTGACTGAAACACATTTCTTCATCTCCTCATTTTGCTTTACTCTCTGTATTTATTTCGCTGTCTTCGGTAAGTCAGCTACCTCTCCCAGTCTTGAAGGTGTGGCCTGGGGGAGCTGTCCTGTGGGCTCAGAGGCACAGCCCTGCATGGCCACCATGGCCAGGGGCTCACGGGTGTCCCCAGGTGGCTGCACGCGCCCTCCTGTGTGGTGGGTCAGGGCTGTTGTGGTGCCCTGGTGCTGACAGGTGCTGGCGGGTGGGCTGTTCACCTGACCAGCTGTGAGGCCCTTGTGCAGCCCAGGTGTGGGTGGGGGTCTCAGTAGGCCCACCCACCGGTGTGAGCAGGTTGAGGGAGGATCCCCAGATGGGGCCACCAGTGCTGGTGTCAGCAGGTGCCTGAGATCACGAAAGCGGCCAGGGTCTCAAACCCCAGTGAACATCCCGACCGGTTTCTCCCTCTGTGACAGATGCTTCAAGATTAGTGAGCGGGTCCCCTTCACGGAAGGTCCATGCCCTTTTCAGTCGGGTGTTTTTGTGCTGGTTTGGGGTTAAGCGAGTCTACACAGGAGCCTGTAAAGAGAAGGTTTTCTGTTCCCTGTAGTTCTGTCGTTTTCCCTGGATGTATTATTCCTCACTGGTTTCCAAAGTCAGGTGTTCTGGATTCGCCTCTTTTCTGTGCAGGAACTAAGGATTGTGGTACCTGATGTGGAGCTGGAATCCCTTGTTCCTCGGGGAAAATAACTGTGTTTGTGATCCTTGCTGGTGGTGGATCGCCAGATGGGGCTGCAGTGTTTTCCCCCCTCGGCAAGTCTGCATCCCGGCCTCTCCTGCCATCTCAGTGCTGCCCTTTTACCCTTTGTTGTAGAGACGCTGTCCATCCAGTGTTCAGTCCCTTTTAGACCCCTCTCCCTAGAGTGCTTTTCCAGCTTCTTTGAGAAAACACATATGCAAACCCTTTGTTTTTCATTGGATTACTTGTCACCTTATTACTGAGTTGTAGGAGGTCTTTATGTATTCTGGCTACCAGTCCTTTATCGGCTATACGATTTGCAAACATGTTTCTCTCAGGCTGTGACCTATCTTCTTACATTCTTGATGGTATCTTTTGAAGTGCAACAGTTTCTGTCTTTTATGAGGTCTGATTTATCAATTCATTTTATTGCTAGCGTTATTGGTTTTGTAGCTAAGAAGTCATCACCTAACCCAAGGTCATGAAGATTTACTCCTTTTTTTTTGTTTTTTTGCTGTTTCTGTTTTCATTTTTGAAGAGCTTAAATTTGGGTGTGTGGTCCATTTTAAGTAAATGTTTCTGTTTGGTGTGAGACTTGGCATCTTTGTCAAAAATCAGTTGATTGTAAATATGTGGGTTTATAGGACCACAAATATAAGTGTTTATATCTGGAGTCTCAGTTTTCTTCCCTTGATCTAAAATGTCTGTCTTTATACCCGTACTATAATGTAGCATTTTGTTAAATTTTGAGATCAGGAAATGTAAGCCCTCCAACTTTTTTTTTTTTTTAAACATTGTTTTGGCTATTGGGGGTCCTCTGTGTTTGCATATAAATTTTAGAGTTGGCTTGCTTGTTTTTGAAGAAGAGTCTGCTGGAATTTTGATAGGTATTTTATCAGATCTGTGCGTGAATTTGGAGAGAACTGACATCTTTATAACGTTGAGTCTTCCAATCCATGACATGGTTTATCTCTTAATTTATTTAAAGCTTTAATTTCTTTTAGCAATATTCTCTAGTTTCATTCAGTGTGTACTTGTTTTATTAAATTTATTCTTAAATATTTCATTCTTTCTGATACTTTTGTGAATGGAATTGTTTTCTTGATTACATTTTGGATTGTTTGTTATTAGCAGCATAGAATCATAATGGATTTTTATAATGGATTATGTATCCTTGTGACCTTGTAAACTCCGTTATTAGTTCTTGTAGTTGTGTGTGTGTTCCAATAAAGACAGTTTTACCTTGTCCCTTTCCAATCCTGATACCTTTTATTTATTTTACTTGCCTCATTTCTCTAAAACCTCCCACACAAAGTTGAGTGTGAGTGTAAGAACAAACATCCTTGCAGACTTTCACCATCAATTACAGTGTAAGTTGTGGGGTTTTTGTAGATGCCCTTTATCAGGTTGAAGATGTTCCCTGTTATTTCTAGTTTGTTGAGATTTTTTATCATGAATTGGACTTTTGATTTTGTCAAATGATTTTTCTGCATTCATTGAGATTTTCATGTGTTCTTTTTCCTTAACAACTGTAATTTTGAAATAATGACAATTAAAGAAAACTGGAATTTGGCTTTTCTTCCTTTATTTTTCCCAAATACTAGTAGTACCATGGTGTGCTAAAATTCAATGGAAAATTCACTGTTAAGAATACAATGCCAACGAATGGACTTTTATGATTCAAATTATAGTGAGGCCTAGAGACTTTTAAAAAGCACCTAATGGCCTGGTTAAACAATTTTCATTTATAAGTCTCTTTCAGTTATAAACATAAGAAATTCACAAGGTTCTGTTTTAAATTGTTGATTGGAAACCATTTTAAGGGTCCTGTCTATAGTTGCAATGAGACTTATACTAAGCTAACAGGTTTTTAAATTAATTTTAGTATAAGTATGAGTTTATATGTTCACAGATGAATTTTTAAAAGAAGTATAAGTCTTCAGTGCAATGTTTAATAGCAGCTTTTAGCATGAGGTGTGATAAGTGAAGTATCTATTTCTGTTGACAGAGGAGTAGAGGGATTTAATGGATATGACGATTCAAGTTTACATTATGTACAAAACAATACAACCAGTAACTAGTGACCTAAATAAAACTGCATAAATCAAAAAAAAAGTAAGTTAAACCTAATTCTGCCAAGGAAAACAATGAAATTACTTCTTTTTAAAAATGTACACACTACTATATATAAAATAGATAACTACTAAGAACCTGCGGTATAGGACAGAGAACTCTACTCAGTACTCTGTAATGGCCTATATGGGAAAAGAATCTAAAAAAGAATGGGTATGTGTATATATATAACTGATTCACTTTGCTGTACACCTGCAACTAACACAACATTGTAAACCAGCTATACTCCAATAAAAATAAATTTAATAAAATAAAAATTTTAAAAAATGTATAATTATTTCACAGCTCTGATCTGTGTACCAGAAACCACAGTGCTAGTTATTATGCTCAGACACTGGTTCTCGGTAGGAAACCGGTGTTGGGTCCTATAACAACCGCTCATGTCTACTGAGCACCTTTATAATTACAGGCACTTTATCAAAGGAGTTAAAAGCTTTGACTATTTTAGTTTCCAAAGCAATTATCTGGTGAAAGTATTTATTAACCCTGTGATCTTGAACAAAGTAACTCTTTGTGCTTTGGTTTTTTATTTTTAAAAATGAAGGTATTAGTAGTAACCTACTTCATAGGATTGCTGAATTAAAAGGGTCACTAATTGTAAAGGCTTTATAACAAAAGCAGCCTCGTCACATGCACTAACTCACTCAATTCCCTTACTTTCTATTGTAGTGTTCTGTTGCTATGTGTATGTTTATCAATTACTGTTATATTTTCTTTTCTTTTTTTTCTTTTTTACTTTTTTAAAAAATTGTTTTATTGGAGTATAATTGCTTTACAGTGTTGTGTTAGTTTCTGCTGTACAATGAAGTGAATCAGCTATTTGTATACCTATATACCCTCCCTCTTGGACCTCCCTCCCATCCCACCCCCTTTCCTGCCCATCTAGGTCGTCACAGAGCACCGAGCTGAGCTTTCTGTGCTTTATAGCAGGTTCCCACTAGTTATCTATTTTACACATGGTAGTGTATATACGTCAATCCTAATCTCCCAATTCGTCCCACCCTCTCCTTCCCCACCGTGTCCACACATCCGTTCTCTATGTCTGCATCTCTATTCCTGCCCTGACATTAGTACCATTTTTCTAGATTCCATATATGTGCATTAATATACGGTATTTGTTTTCCTCTTTCTGACTTACTTCACTCTGTATGACAGACTCTAGGTCCATCCACATCTCTACAAATGACCCAATTTCATTCCTTTCTGTGGCTGAGTAATATTCCATTGTATATATGTACCACATCTTCTTTATCCATTCCTCTGTTGATGGACATTTAGGTTGCTTCCATGACCTGGCTATTGTAAATAGTGCTGCAATGAACCTTGGGGTACATGTGTCCTTTTGAATTATGGTTTTCTCAGGGTATATGCCCAGTAGTGGGATTGCTGGGTTGTATGGTAGTTCTATTTTTAGTTTTTTAAGGAACCTCCATACTGTTCTCCATAGTGTCTGTATCAATCTACATTCCCATGAACAGTGCAAGAGGGTTCCCTTTTCTCCACACCCTCTCCAGCATTTATTGTTTGTAGATTTTTTGATGATGGCCATTCTGACCAGTGTGAAGGTAATACCTCATTGTAGTTTTGATTTGCATTTCTCTAATAATTAGTGATGTTGAGCATCCTTTCATGTGCCCCTTGGCCATCCATATGTCCTCCTTGGAGAAATGTCTATTTAGGTCTTCTGCCCAGTTATGGATTGGATTGTTTGGTTTTTTTTATATTGAAGTCCATGAGTTGTTTGTATATTTTGGAGATTAATCCTTTGTCTGTTGCTTAATTTACAAATATTTTCTCCCATTCTGAGGGTTGTCTTTTCCTTTGTTTATGGATTTTTGCTGTGCAAAGCTTTTAAGTTTAATTAGGTCCCATTTGTTTGTTTTTGTTTTTATTTCCATTTGTCTAGGAGGTGGGTTAAAAAAGATCTTGCTGTGATTGATGTCATAGAGTGTTCTGCCTATGTTTTCCTCTAAGAGTTTTATAGTGTCTGGCCTTACATTTAGGTGTTTAATCCATTTTGAGTTTATTTTTGTGTTTGGTGTTAGGGAGTGTTCTAATTTCATTCTTTTACATGTAGCTGCCCAGTTTTCCCAGCACCACTTATTGAAGAGGCTGTCTTTTCTCCATTGTATATTCTTGCCTCCTTTATCAAAAATAAGGTGACCATATGTGCGTGGGTTTATCTCTGGGCTTTCTATCCTGTTCCAGTGATGTTTTCTTTATCTACTGCTCCTCTTAAAATCCCTCTCTGTCCTTTAAACAGTTTTTCGTCTTGTGTTCCATTTTGTTTGATATTAATATTGTTATTCTGGTTTACTTTTGACTTGAATTGCCTGTTTCATTTTTTTATGTATATTCCTTAATTTTTAATCTTTCTTAGAGCTCCTCTCTCCAGATTTAGTGGTTCCAACCTCAGCATGGATGGGGAGGCGCTGCTGACAGAGGGCCACTCAGGAATGGATAGTGTGTTTAGTTAAACAGTCTGCTTCTCACCCATGTCAGACTCTGGTTACCCGATACTGCCCTGTGACCCTGAACTTCTGCTGCTGCCTGTCGGGGGCCGTTCTGCTGGGTCCCCACATGGTGCCATCTTGGGGGGGAATGGGTTCCCTTCAGAGCAGAGCAGGTTTGCCTGCAGCTCCTCAGCTCTGGGTCTTCCCTGTAAAACAGCCCAGGGCACAGGCAGACCTCGCCTGCTCTTGTCGTGTCCCCAGGTCCTGTCCCCTTGCCCTGAGTCAGGGCCCGGGAAAGAGCAGGGAAAGGACTGTGCTCTGGCTGCTCCACTCTGTGTGCAGTAAACTGGCCTTTCTTTCTGGCCCAGAGTCTGGGTCTTCTACCCAAGTCCATAAAACTGTGGAGGCTACTGTGTAAGCAGGGGAAGCGTCAGACCCTTCACAGCTTTGCCAGGCCTTCTGTCATAGAAAACATCCACCCAGCACCGTGTGGAGGTAAAGGGGCACCAGGCCTCTTCACAGGTGCTGCACCCCAGTCCTCCCGGCTGGAGTTTTCTGCTCACACCAAAGCAGAAGCCTTCTGTCTTCTATGAGATCTGAATGGTGTTTTTCTGAATCGTTTTTATCCATACATACTCTTGCTTCTGTGGTTTCTCCAGGTTTGGTTTGGAGAAAGGAATAAGGATTATGTGCTGTATTAACATCTTGTCAGACCCCATAGGCTGTCCATGATTTAAAATTAGTCATGCATTCATCTTAAGGTAAAGTGTGTGATCCGTATATAATTTCCTTTCCAATCAACACAGTGATATTATGTGGCTCCAGAGGAAACCTGTCGTCTCAGAGAGAGAGAGAGAGAAATAACACATTTGGCAGACTGGAAAATTGCAGCCTTACAAAGCATACAGGATGCTTGATAAAAATGCTACTTGATGGCAATGGAATTAGTTAAAAATCTGCAGGGCCAAAATGTACACACACATAAGAATCATTTTGGCATGAACTGACAGAATGAATAATGAAATGTATAGCACCAATTACCCAGGATGTATAAAGAATTTCGAAACAGCCTAGAGGAAAAACACATATTAAGAATCGCATAGGCATACACAGTTGAAATTGCATCTACGAACAAAAGACAATGCATATTTTAAAGCCAGATAAGAGATTAAGGATAACATTTTTTTAAAAAAATATGGGCTGTTTATATGAAAATGGCATTAAATGATTTTGAAATGAATTGCTTTCATTTACAAAGAGGAGAGAAAATGATAAGATGAGCTGCAATTAAAGCAGAAATTAAGTTCATTCTTTAGACAATTGCTTTATCTTAATAGAGGAATTATTTAGTTCCTACCAGATTACACAAGGTTTTCTTGAATCCTCTGTAATCGTAAGGATGCCGCAGCTTAATAGTAAGAAGAACATGACTGTAAAGCCAATAAATCACTAGATTTGATACATAGTTGTGGAATAGCAAACTGTGTGGATTTGGGTTACCAATGGAAATGCTCTGAACTCAGTTTCCTCTTCCTGAAAATGGGGATACTGTCTCTCAGGGCTGACTAGATGAGATACTGTTATCGAACCAAACTCGGGTCCGCTCGCCCATGTGCAGTGAAGCCAACCTACTGACACCGGGCTGTGGTGAAAAAAAGTGCGGTGTTTATTGCAGGCGCCAAGCAAGGAGTCCAGGCAGCTAGTGCTTCAAACACTCAAACTCCCCAGAGGCTTTCTGGGAAAGGCTGTTAAAGACAGGGTGAGGGAGGGGGGTTGTGGGGTGTGGTCAGCTGATGGACACCTTCTGATTGGCTGGTGGGAATCAGCATCATCAGCCTTCTGGTTCCAGCTGGTCTGGGGTCTGCGTGCTTGTGGGCAGCATGCAGTTAACTTCTCCCACCTGGTAGGGGCTTCAGTATCTGCAAAACAGCTCAAAGGCCATGGCTCAGAATATTATCTACAGCCCTCGAGGAGGAACTAGAGGTTCTTGACTTTGTATAATGGCTAAACTATTATCATTTTGTCTTGCTTGACTGTTTTCCTTTCTTTCTGCATTTTCTCACTTCTCTGATTAAATTTATTTTCTGACTAAAGTTTTTCTACAGACAAGAGGCAGGCAGCAGAGGACGTGGGTTGGAAGGCCTCATAGGGTCCTTCTCGGCTACAGTACTTGTATTGAAGGCCTATTATAAGATTTAACTTGTGTTAGAAACTTAAAAATGGACACATCCCTTTATTAGGTCATATCCCGTATATGTTCGTGTTTGTGGTACACCAGACAGTTTGTTCAGAATTTTGTAACCATAAAAAATGCACAATTTTCACTACTAATAAAATAGCTCAGCTTCACTCAGTGTCGTGATGCATTAACTTTTCATTCTGTCCTTGTTATTAAACAGCTCTGTGGTCACAGGTCTTTATTTTGCTGGTTGGTTCATAGGCACATTATCTGTTCAGTGATGTTCTGACAATATGAGGAAAAAAGTCCCAAGTACAGGAGATGTTTCCCTGCATCAGCTATATTTTACAAGTTCTGAAGGGAACATTTTTCATCATGAAGTTTGTAAAATAAAAAGTTTTTCTCTACTCTTCCTAACAACTATTTTTGTATCAACAGATTATATATGCAGTTAAATAATATATAAGCATTTTCTTAATTCCCTCAAAATATAATTGATATATACTAAAGATATTTTATATGTTATATATGCATGCTATATAATATATATTATAAAACATGATACATGTAATGACATATATATTACTCTAATTTATCCCAGTCATATTTTTGGATATGCTCTGTTGATGATAATTCCTCCCTGGAATGAATGATTATTTCAAAGAACGAACATCTGAGAATAGCTTCTAACTGCTATGTAATATTATTTTCAGAGTTATCATTCTTCAGTCTCAAGTACGCAGAGCACCGATGCCAGGTCTTAACACACTCCTCGGTGCCACGCCTTTGCTGAGTCTTGCACCCACTAGCTATTTGTTCCGTAGATGCTCGGGTGTGACTGTGATGTGTTTGAGAATACACTGTCTACACAGCTGTTCTGTCTTTGCCCTGTAGACTGAGTACTAGTGGTCTCACCAATTGTGACAAGCCACTGAGATCAGATGTACTTTATGAAAATGTAATTTGATTTAATCATCTGAAGGTTTATGATGCATTAATCTTGCGCAGAATTTGTGTATGGAGCGTGAGTCTGAAGCAGTGAGAGGAAGCAGCTGTGTTTCCCCGGCTTGACAGCTATAGTGTTTGTATTAATTATCTCATGAAATGGAATCATTGGAATAGAAAATTCATTATGTTTCATTAAAGAAAGGAAATCGAAGTGCTTATGTTTATTAACCTTAAAATATACTCCACTCCCCTCCCACAGCCTCCCAAACCAGTAATACCTTTAATGAAAACACATGAGCAATGAAATTAAAGAAAATATAATAGTGTTACTCCATGTGTAGTTGCATGTGGGTATATGTGTATGTGTGAACTTTTAAAATGTAAAGACTTCAAGATTTTTAAATAAAAATTTTAATTTAGGACTTCGGGGTTTTTGAGCTTGAGCCACCTCTTCTCGCTTGGCCCTGCAATAAACCTTTCTGTGCTCAAAAAAATAAACTTTTCTAATTCATCCCAGTGAAGAATTATGATCCAGTGGGGGCATGCCTCAGAATTTAAAAAAATTTTCAATATCATACTGTTGATATATTCTGAATATTTTAGTTGAAATAATACAAATAGAAATATAATATAAATAGAAACACTACGTCTAAAAATATGTCAGCAAAATCCTTCAATATCATTCAGTTGGAATCTCTTCCCACATTTTTTTTTTTTTGGTTGCACTGGGTCTTCGTTGTGGCACCTGGGCTTCTCTAATTGAGGCGCACGAGCTTAGTTGCCCCGCGGCATGTGGGATATTAGTTCCCCGACCAGGATGGAACTCGCATCTCCTGCATTGCAAGGCAGATTCTTAACCACTGGACCACCAAGGAAGTCCTCTCTTCCTACATTTAAAGTGAAAATGTTTATGTTGAGAATTCTGAGTGTGACAGTTTCTATCATGTGAAATCTCTAGTCATCGGCGTACTTCTCTAGATGGAATACCACATGTACCAGTTTATTTTTCTGTGAATGAAATATAAACATTAACATTACCTTCTCTACAAGGCTGATTAATTAGAGTATAAATTTTATTTAAACAGCATTTATTAGAATATCGAAGACCTAGCTGAAAGTGAGGAAATATTGGGTTACGTATCATACACCAGGTCATAAAAAAATCATCCTGCTGGAAGAAACAACTTGATTCATTTGTGCATTATGATGGTTTAGGGGAAGTGCTGAGCTCCTTAAGAACTGGAGTTAAATTTTCAATGAACTTGTTCAATACTGAAGACAAGAGCATAAATTAATAAAGCACAATTTAAAAAGCAATTGAGAGGATTGTAAAAGTTGGTTATTTGGTAATATGAACCAATGATAACCTGAATGAAACAGTAACGCCTTGCTTAAATTGGCAAAAGGAGAAATAGAAAATTTAAATAATCCAATCATATTGTAGAAGTAGAATTTATCATTTATATCTTCCTGCAAAAGAAATTCTTGGCCCAGATATTTAAGGGAAAAAATACGAAATTTATTAACACACTTTCAGATAAGAAAAAAAAAGCAGCACTTCCCAGTTTATTTTACATATCCAGCATTACCTAGATAAGAAAATATGTAAAGGAAATTATTATGTTCTTCTCATAATTGTAAAAAGCCTAATAAATAATAACAAAACTAGTCTAGGAATGTATATTTTTAAGTGTAATATATCACAAGTTTGAATGGATTCAGAAATTAAAGGGAATTTTAATACTGAAAAACCAGTTTTGTTTGTAACACTTAAAAATACATTGAAAAATCACATTTAAAATTATTTGATAAATGTCACTGTCCATGTATGACAAAAAGCTTCAGGAATTAATGATCAAATAAAACTTCCTTCCTGATAAAATTCTTCTACAAAAATGTCTATAGCAGATATCCTTAGTGACAAAATGTTGGGCACATTGTTTTTGAGACGGGTGCATGGCAAGGATGCTGCTATAGTAACAGACTCATCTCATCCAATTGTTGTAGAAGTGCAGTAAGTCTGGAAAATTAACTAAAAGTGGTCATGATGAGAATGGAAGAATTAAACTGCATCCATTCACAGACAGCGTGAATCTGTTGAAAACCCAAAGGAATCTGGAGGTAAACTTTGGGATGAATAAGTGAATTCATAAAGACTACTTATATAAATTCATCAGAGTGCTAATTATATTTTTTATTTATGTGAAATGAAAGAGAAATAAAAATTTTAAGAATTATCACTTAAAATGGTGTCAAGAAATATCAGATACCTAGCAATGAATTTCTTTCAAAATGTGTAAGACCACTATAAAAATATAAAATATTGAAAGTAAAGAAAATATAGGTCTTCCCTGGTGGCGCAGTGGTTAGGAATCCGCCTGCCAATGCAGGGGACACAGGTTTGAGCCCTGGTCCGGGAAGATCCCAAATGCCGCGGAGCAACTGGGCCCACGTGCCACAACTGCTGAGCCTGCCCTTTAGAGCCCGCGAGCCACAACTGCTGAGCCCGCGTGCTGCAACTGCTGAAGCTCACATGCTTAGAGCCCATGCTCTGCAACAGGGGAAGCCACCGCAATGAGAAGCCCACGCACCGCAACAAAGAGTGGCCTCCGCTCTCTGCAACTAGAGAAAGCCCGCGCACAGCAACGAAAACCCAAAGCAGCCAAAAATAAATAAATAAAATAAATAAATTTTTTTTAATGTTTTAAAAAAAGAAAACATAAATAAATGGAGGTATATGCTCTGTCCATGAGAGAGATAAATACCGTATGATTTCACTCATATGTGGAATATAGAAAAAGCAAAATAAAGAAACAAAACATGAACCAACACATAGATACAGAGAACAGATTCAAGGTCACCAGAGGGAAGGGGTGGGGTGGGTGAAGTTGTTAAAGGGGGTCCAGTGTGTGGTGATGCAAACTAGAGGGGGGTCAGCTCCTGTAGTGTGTGCAGAAGTCACGTTGTAACACATTACCTGTGAAACGTATGTAGTGTTAAAACTAATGCTACTGCAAAAAAATGAACTTTAGAACATATAAATCCTAGTGAAAATCCTAGGTCAGTTACTGTGGAAATTGACAAACTGTTTTTAAAAATTGTATGAACTGCATTAGACCAAGTAAGTGAAGAAAACAAGGAACCATGTCGATGAAACTGCTCCCAAAAATTAGATACTATGAAGCTTCAAGCAGTTGTGAAAGCAGCAGTAAGCATGTGATTATAAACTTGCTTTTGGATTTTTTGATTAGGAAAAAAATATATTGGAAGGTATTTTAATTGCAGTCTTTGATCAAATGAAAGATTTTGTTTAAAAAGACAATAAAAGCTTCAGAATTGGAAGCTATTTGAGAGGAGAAACCTCTCTTCTCTCTCATATATATGATTCATGTTGTGTGTGGGGGTGCGTGTTTTGTTTTTAAGAGTACATCCCGTGTACTAGCTCAGCAAGCTAGCAGTCTAATGGGAATTTGATTAGGTATCAGTTTTCCAGTTTGGACTGTGATGTGAGGTTCCCAATTTCTTATTTAAAATTCTAAAATGTCTTGAGCCTGTTCCATGGCTACAAGATGTGCACACACACACTCTCACGAGTGTTAGCATTCCCATGGCGTGGCCTGCAGAAGACGCTATTTGCTTGGTCACCATCTCAGTAACATTGGGTGTGATGTAAAGAAAATTGAAAGAATCTAATATTGATACATTATCATGTTTTAGATGCCTCGTCCAGTGTCAGCTCGAGTGCTGGGGACGCACCTGTAGTCAGGAAAGGCAGGTCTGCTGGCTCCTCGCCACCCAGAGAATCCACGTGTAGATTTGCGTTAAATGGTTTCAAAAAGGGTTCAAGCACTGGAACTTGGCTCTGAATCAGGTGTCATCAGAAGAGAGGAGGATTTTGTTTGATTTGCTTAATAGTTTTTATCGGTAGGACGAGAGGGCTGCAGTGGAGATAAAGCTGTAACTAATACAGTTACTGTACTTGCTCCGTGGGCTGGAAGAGCAGGGTCGGGGTGCGGGCTTATCCCGTGCAGTGGAGAAGTGCTCCTGTGTGTCCGCACTCAGATGGGATTGGGATCTCAGAGCAGCTTTCCTTTTGTCCTGCCCCGTCGTGGTCGTGGTCTCAGAGCCCCCGTGTCTGACGGGGTTGCTCTGTGCAGAAGCACAGCTCAGCTCTGAGGCCAGACGACCCCATGCAACACCCCCTGAGTGTTCATGCTCAGCCATCTCCAGCTGTCAGGGCTGCGTCTCTCTTTCGCAGGTATTGTATCAATTGGTTGTTACACCCACATCCTGAGATACATGTTATTAGCTCTCTTATGCAGATGAAGCAACTAGAAAACTTCAGAGAATAACTTGCCTAAATAAACCCAGGATTTGAGTCTTATTTCTTTTTTTCTGCTTTTTTTTTTTTAATTTATTTGTTTTTGGCTGTGTTGGGTCTTCGTTTCTGTGCGCGGGCTTTCTCTAGTTGTGGCAAGCGGGGGCCACTCTTCATCGCAGTGTGCGGGCCTCCCACTGTCGCGGTTTCTCTTGTTGCGGAGCACGGGCTCCAGACGCGCAGGCTCAGTAGTTGTGGCTCACGGGCCTAGTTGCTCCGCGGCATGTGGGATCTTCCCAGACCAGGGCTCGAACCCGTGTCCCCTGCATTGGCAGGCAGATTCTCAACCACTGCGCCACCAGGGAAGCCCTGAGTCTTATTTCTGACTCAAAGCATATTCCTTTCAACACCCTCCATACTGGCTGGTGGTCAATGTAATAAACACAAATCGCTACCAACATGCTTCGTGAACTTTATGATCTTTGTTCTCTCATTAGCCAGAGGATGCTAATGAACATTGAACAGAGGAGAATCACTAAAGTTTAGGAATAAAACCTAAAGCTTATCTAAACGGGTATTCTCGTGTTTTCTTGTCACTCTGGTTTTTTGAACAACCAAGCTGTCTCAGAAGTACATTTATATCTATTTACTAACAACAGATATTTGTTGAAAAGGTCATTTCAATCCACTGTGTATTGTACTGATTCTTATCAGTACAATAAGGACTGATAAAGTGGGGACACAGCGGCTTTGCTGTATTGGGGGAATAATGGGGTTTCCACATCATCACACAGAGGTGCCCCTAGTCCCTGGGAGCCCACCCAGCTTGCCTGTGTTCCCGGCTCTGACCCCACAGACGGGGCCCGGTTATGCGTGCGTGAACGCTCAGGTATGTCAGGTGCCGTGAAGTGGTGCCATTCCAGGGAAGGGATCAGAGAAACAAAAGTCAAGGAGGGCAGACTCTTGGTTTCGCTCCTCTCAGGAGGTGGTAGGTAGCGAAATAAACTAAAGATGCGTGACTTTAGAAAACGAAGATCCCGAGGGGCCTTTGCAGAATCCCACGTGCGGCGCTGCCATCCATGGGCTTGCCCCTGCGGCAGGAAGAAAAGCATCATGGCTGCCCGTCTTCTTCTGCATCCCTAGGGTAGCGTAAGCCCTCCTGAGGGGAGCCTGGCCCGGAAGGTGCCGGCGGGGCTCCTGGAATGTGGTGCACGTCGCCCAGCCCTTCAACACCACCGGAGAGTATGGGGGCAGGGGTCCTGAGTGCCAGCGGTTCCCATGGTGTTGTGATGCTATCCAGAGTAAGACATCCATATCCACGGAGAGACCATTTTGGAGCCCATAAATATTGTGCAGCTCAACTGCTATCTGGGTATAAGAATTAGAAAGTAGGGGGACTTCCCTGGCAGCCCAGTGGTTAAGACTCCACACTTCCAGTGCAGAGGACGCGGGTTCTATCCTTGGTCGAGGAACTAGGGTCCCACGTGCCATATGGCCAAAAAAGAAAAAGAAAAAAGAAAAAGAATTAGAAAGTAAATACACTCTGGGAAGGAATACAAATAGTAAGAAGGACTTTCTTCTTTTTATCTGAAAAATAAAAGAGTTGAGATAGATGATGATGAAGTATTTGATTTTTGTTCTGTTATGTGTCCTGCTCAACATGCAGGATTGGGAAAAGAAACTAACAGAAACTTAAGTTTAACCAAAAGGGTGTTGTTGAGTACAGAGTTCACTGGGCTCCACCACGGCAGGGGTCCTGGGGTCACACTGATGTTGTACCCCAAACAGGGGCACTTTGTTTAAGAAAGTCTGGGGCCCGGCACCAGCACGCCAGACGCAGGGCCGGGCACCCGTAACGGCGGGCGTGACTCCACGCCAGTCACCTGGACCTGGAACACGTGGAATCCTCAAGCCACGCTTTCCTCGGTTTGGTCACCTGGTCCCACAGCTTGTGACTCAGCCCCTGAGAGTTTGTGACTGGCATCCATCCTCCAGGCCGTGGGGACCACCTCGCTGCAGGTTACAGATTGCTTGAAACATCCTACACCTAAGTACAGATGTTTGGTCTGCCACACAGCAGGTGGCTGGATTCTCGTGTATTCTTTTTTATCTGATATAGATGTGCTACTAAAACATCCTTGAGTCAGTGTTGCAGGTATTTGAACCTTAATCATAGTAGTGTATACTTTAAGACAAATCAATTGTAATAAAAAACACGAATAATCCAAACAAACAAATATATTTCTTAAAATTTTACTAAAATTTTTTCATACCAGATGTAATATGTTCACGTTTGGTACACATAGTAGCAATAGTCTTTAAGGTTTTTAAAACAGTATTTCACATGATAAGAAATATTTTCACAAAAAGTCATGCAAATAGCCTTTTAATTTCACCATTGAATAACTTAGCTCATTTACATGCAAAATTGAAGCTTCGTCCCCCATCTGGTGGCAACTCCTCTTAATTATGGGTAAATTGCCAAGGAAATAAACAATCTCCAAGGAGATGACCTTGTTAAAACAAAATTATTCACTTGCGGCAAACTGCAAAACTAAGCTGTAAAATGTGTAGCATCACATATTTCTGAGAATCAAAATACTTATAACTGAGGTCACAACAAAGTCTGGAGCCTTGGGGAGAACTTCAAGACACTGACATGAGGACATTTTCTAATTTGTGGGCTCAAATGTAAATGTGACATGCACTTAACTGTTTCTGCAGTGTTTGTGTACATAATATTTAAGTAGTAGTAAAGTAGTAATTAAAAATATAGCTATATATTAACAATATTGCATAATTTAACAGTTTTTTTCATCAACATTTTTTCTAAATAACACTGCTTTTCTACATCTCTCAATTACCTTTGAATTCAGGGCAGGAGGTATAAATTCATCAACATTTTATTGTGCTTCCCTACAAACAGCAATTATATTCTAATGCAGAATTACACTATATCTTTTACTCTATGAGGAAGAAATTGATTATACTATTTAAATAGTGTTTACTGTAATGGATTTTCTGAAAAATGTACTTGTAGTGTTTTATGAATTTAAAGATTCTTCTGCTTATTTCAGACTTTTATGTCTTAAACTTAGAAAGCCAGGCAGGTTTTATTATTTCAGATGATTGCTGAATGTACCTACCTTTGCACTTGTGACTTCCTTTTTACCCTACAGTAATTCTCTTAATGGCTACTAGAATTGATTATAATAGCAGGCATGCCTTCTATTAATCTTATGCAAGAGTAAAAGCATGCTCCTGAATGGAATCCATCTGATTAAATATGCACTTTTGATTACTGTCTAACCTTCTGTGACCTTTAATGTCTGTCTTTTGCCATGAAAGATTCATCTGCCAGTCTGTCAGATAAAATAATAATCTGAATGGATCTGCCTTACTTCACCTCATCTTTCAAATCCGACAGACTATTATTCTTACTGTTTATGTGACCATAAAATTACCATCCAGTAGGAAAGAAACCTGTTAGAATGCAGTGCTATGCTTGTAAAGTATGTGGATTATCAAATGTATTTTCTGGATATCTAAAACTTGCCAGACCTACAAAAGGAGAATCTCAAAAAAATTTTAAAACAAAAGAGTAACATTATAGTTTCCATTGATTTATCCATCCATCCATCCATCCATCCATCCATCCATCCAACCAATAATTTTTCAAGTCCTGTTTATTATCAATGTAATTGTGTTATGCAAGAGATTAGGCATTCATGAAAATATATGACAGGTGTAGTACTTTTTCCCTTTTATGAAGTGTAATATATTTAAATGCATAGAATATTACTGTCCAGAGAAAATAGGGTTCTGTGATAACAAAAATCGTTTTCATAATGCTATATATATTATCACTCTTAGAGATGAATATTTGTTGAAAGCATATTAACATTCTTGATAAATTATGCGTAAAATAAATCTGTTTAAAATTTTTTCAGCTCTGTGTTTATTAAACTTGTGACTGTGGAACCCATCTTCATGAAACAAATGTAATACTTCCCAGAACTGTGATCTATGAGGCATTTGTGCTGCGGTGGAATTTACTGTTTAATTAGTGTGTTTTAGTGATTAGAAAACGACTTAGGAGCAAAAGAGAAATGTATGTTCTTTTTTCATCACTTTCCTCAGTATACAATTATGAGTGATGATGGTCGAGGATATTTAATGTTTGAAATGCAGAAATATATAAAGATTTAAAATATACCTGAAAACATATTTTGAGGAGAACCTTTTAACCTGCAAACGACGTGAGTTTTGGGTGGTTCGTATTCCATCCTGTGACACCGTGATAATGTCCCACTTCCCCTCCTGTCAGGGTCTGAGTGCACACGTAGAAGCCCTGACCCCCCGGGTGTCAGACGTGACTGCATTTGGAGACGGACCCTCTGGAGGCAGATCAGGTAACACCAGGTCCAATGGGTGGGCCCTGGTCCAATATGACCAATGTCCTTGTCACAGAGGAGATTAGGACAGAGCACAGACTGAGGCACAGACGTGTGAGGACATGGCGAGAAGGTAGCCAACCTCATGCCAAGGAGAGGCCGTAGGAGCAGAGGTGGAACGTAGCCTGTGGACCCCTTGGCCTTAGACTTCCAGCATCCAGCTCTGTGAGAAAATCAGTTTCTGCTGCGTAAGCCGCCCAGTGTGTAGACTTAATTATGGCAGCTCCGGCAAACTAGTCTACCTACCAGGCATTTGTGGTGGATCTTAGAGTCCAGCGGGGACCCTCGGACCCACCAGGATCCTGTGTGATGATACCCTCGACCCACCCCGGAGAGAGCGATTTAAGTAAGTACCTTCGTCCCTAGAAGCTGCTGCCGAAGCCTCTTCGTGTCTCTACTGGGGGCTTCCTGGGCTGTGGTTTCCTTACAGGGATGGGGAAGCTGTCAAGAGTTTTTCCTCTTGTTAACTCTACATCTAGTCTGCATTTAATACAAGGGTAGAAACAAGGCCATCTGTATATTCAGATGAATTAGATAAATGTATCTCGTTGCTCTTTCCAGAAATACAGATTAGTAATAACTCCAGGCATGGAATTCTAATAGCCTTTTTGATTGCATTATTATTAAATGTCACAGATAAGTTTAAGCTTAATGTCATGTTCCATTAGTAGGAAAGATCAGCAGACATTTGAAGGCTCAAATTTGTTGATTCAGATAATTTAGTTTAAAAAGCGTTGACACAACCTGACCTTCATTCTCCTCCCAGCCTGAGGACAGACATGGATTTGTCTGTGTTTTATGGGACATTAAATATCCCAAGAGTTTGTCATCTCTAAGACGTCTGCCTGGAATGCGGCTGTGTTGCTTGAACCCCTCCAGTCATCCCTGCTTTTCAGAGAGACCTTTTTAAAATCCCAAATGCCACTGCCTGTTGGCAGGTGACGAATCCTGTGTCACCACTGCCCACACCCCCCCGGAGGCTCATTCACTGAACATGGGCCATCTCGTGTCTGAACAAAATGCCTCAGAATAAAACCCTCCACCCTCAGGCTGGTCCTCAAAAAGCACACTATCTGTCAAGGGAACAATCCCATTTACCATTGCAACAAAAAGAATAAAATATCTAGGAATAAACCTACCTAAGGAGGCAAAAGACCTGTACTCAGAAAACTATAAGGGGCTGATGAAAGAAATGAAAGACGACACAGATGGAGAGATATACCGTGTTCTTGGATTGGAAGAATCAATATTGTGAAAATGACTATAGTACCCGAAGCAATCTACAGATTCAATGCAATCCCTATCAGACTACCAATGACATTTTCTCAGAACTAGAACAAAAAAATTTTTAATTTATATGGAAACACAAAAGACCCCAAATAGCCAAAGCAATCTTGAGAAAGAAAAACGGAGGTGGAGGGATCAGGCTCCCTAACTTCAGGCTATACTACAAAGCTACAGTAGCCAAGACAGTATGGTACTGGCACAAAAATGGAAATATAAATCAATGGAACAGGATAGAAAGCCCAGAGATAAACCCACACACCAATGGTCAATTAATTTATGACAAAGGAGGCAAGAATATACAATGGAGAAAAGACAGTCTCTTCAATAAGTGGTGCTGGGAAAACTGGACAGCTGCATATAACAGAATGAAATTAGAACACTACCTAACACCATACACAAAAATAAACTCAAAATGGATTAGAGACCTAAATGTAAAACTGGACACTATAAGACTCTTAGAGGAAAACATAGGAAGAACACCCTTTGACATAAATCACAGCAAGATCTTTTTTGATTCACCTCCTAGAGTAATGGAAATAAAAACAAAAATAAACAAATGGGACCTAACTAAACTTAAAAGCGTTTACACAGCAAAGGAAACCATAAACAAGACAAAAAGACAACGCTCAGAATGGGAGAAAATATTTGCAAACGAATCAACAGACAAAGGATTAATCTCCAAAATATACAAACAGCTCATGCAGCGCAATATCAAAAAAATAAAAAACCCAATCAAAAAATGGGTGGAAGACCTAAAAAGACATTTCTCCAACGAAGACATACAGATAGCCAACAAACACATGAAAAGATGCTCGACATCACTAATTATTAGAGAAATGCAAATCAAAACCACAATGAGGTATCACCTCACACTTGTCAGAATGGCCTCAGAAAATCTGCAAACAATAAATGCTGGAGAGGGTGTGGTGAAAAGGGAACCCTCCTACACTGTTGGTGGGAATGTAAATTGATACAGCCACTATGGAGAACAGTATGGAGGTTCCTTAAAAAACTAAAAATAGAACCACCATATGACCCAGCAGTCCCACTACTGGACCTGTACCCAGAGAAAACCATAATTCAAAAAGAGACATGTACCACAGTGTTCATTGCAGCACTCTTTACAATAGTCAGGACATGGAAGCAACCTAAATGTCCATCAAATGACGAATGGATAAAGAAGATGTGGTAAATATATACAATGGAATATTACTCAGCCATAAAAAGGAACGGAATTGGGACATTTGTAGAGATGTGGATGGACCTAGAGACTGTGACACAGAGCGAAGGAAATCAGAAAGAGAAAAACAAATGTTGTATATTAATGTATGTATGTGGAATCTAGAAACATGGTGTAGATGAACTTATCTGTGAATCAGAAATAGAGACACAGATGTAGAGAACAAAAGTATGGATACCAAGGGGGAAAAGGGGGAGTGGGATGAATTGGGAGATTGGGATTGACACATAAACACTATTGATACTATGTATAAAACAGATAACTAATGAGAACCCACTGTACAGTACAGGGAACTCTACTCAATGCTCTGTGGTGACCTAAATGGGAAGGAAATCCAAAAACAAGGGGATATATGTATACGTACAGTTGATGCACTTTGCTGTATGGTAGAAAGTAACACAGCATTGTAAAGCAACTATACTCCAATAAAAATTAATTTAAAAAATTTTTAAAAATTATCCATGAATCAGAGAGTTTCAGATACGCTTGTGAGCATCAGTATTCTTCAACTGCTATAGAAATTGTAGCTCATGTTTTAATAAAACTGTATGATATATAGCAGTACTGAAGGCTCATGATTTTAGTTCCATAATTTATCATGTAAAATTTTTAGTATGACTTTAAGGCACAGCACTCTGAGACTGATGTAATCCTGGTGAGAAGTCTTCTCTAAGATGCGTGTGTGTGTGTGTGTGTCTGTGTGTCTGTGTCTGGGGTGGGGTGAGGGTCAAGAGTGTCTGGAGGGCAACTTGTCTGATTTTGTACTTTGAGCTGCAGAGACATGGCTCCTGTAACACGTGTAATGGGATCAACCCCAGACACTTCCGTCTGTCCACCACAAAGCATGCAGGAATTGTTAACTGAGATTTTTTTTTTTAATTTAAGTATAGTTAACTTACACTGTTTCAGGTGTACATCAAAGTGAGTCAGCTATATATATATTCTTTTGCAGATTCTTTTCCATTAGAGGTTATTGTAAGATAATGAATATAGTTCCCTATGCTATACAGTATGTCCTTGTTGTTTATTTTACGTACAGTAGTGTTAAATGCAAATTCCCAATTTATCCCTCCCCCCCTTTCCCCTTTGGTAACCCTAAGTTTGTTTTCAATGTCTGTGAGTCTATTTTTGTTTTGTAAATAAGTTCATTTGTACCATTTTTTAAGATTCCACACATAAGTGATATCACACAATATTTGTCCTTCCTTTCTGACTTACTTCACCTAGTATGATGATCTCTAGGTCCATCCATGTTGCTGCAAATGGCATTATTTCATTCTTTTTTTATGGCTGAGTAATATTCCATTGTATATATGTACTACATCTTCTTTATCCATTCATCTGTTGATGGACATTTAGGTTGCTTCCGTGTCTTGGCTATTGTAAATACTGCTGGTATGAAGATTGGGGTGCATGTGTCTTTTTGAATTATATTTTCATCCAGGTATATGCCCAGGAGTGACATTACTGGATCCTATAGTATTTCTATTTTTAGTTTTTTAAGGAACCTCCATACTGTTCTCCATAGTGGCTGCACCAATTTATATTCCCACCAACAGTGTAGGAGGGTTCCCTTTTCTCCACACCCTCTCCAGCATTTTTTGTTTGTATACTTTTTGATGATGGCCATTCTGACTGGTGTGAATTGATACATCAATGTAGTTTTTTTTTCTTTTTTTAAAAATTTTTATTTTATATTGAATTATAGTTGATTCGCAATGTTGTGTTAGTTTTGGGTGTACAGTAAAGTGATTCAGTTATATGTATACATATATCTATTCTTTTTCAAATTCTTTTCCCATTTAGATTATTACAGAATATTGAGTATAGTCCTCTATGCTATACAGTAGGTCTTTGTTGGTTATCTATTTTACACATAGTAGTGTGTATATGTTAATCCCAAAATCCCAAACTCCTAATTTATTCCCCCCCTTTCCCATTTGGTAACCATAAGTTTGTTTTCTAAGTCTGTGACCCTATTTCTGTTTTGTAAGTAAGTTCATTTTTATCATTTTTTTAGATTCCATATATAAGTGATATCATACAGTATTTGTCCTTCTCTGTCTGACTTACTTCACTCTGTATGACAGTCTCTAGGTCCATCCATGTTGCTGCAAATGGCATTATTTCATTCTTTTTTATGGCTGAGTAATATTCCATTGTATATATGTACCACATCTTCTTTATCCATTCATCTGTTGATGGACATTTAGGTTGCTTCTATGTAAATAGTGCTGCTGTGAACATAGGGGTGCATGTATCTTTTCGAATTATAGTTTTCTCTGGATATATGCCCAGTAGTGGGATTGCTGGATCACATGGTAGTACTATTTTTACCTTTCTGAGGACTCTGCATAGTGTTCTCCATAGTGGCTGCACCAATTTACATTCCCACCAACAGTGCAGGAGGGTTCCCTTTTCTCCACACCGTCTTCCACATTTCTTGTTTGTAGACTTTTTAATGATGACCATTGTGACCAGTGTCAGATGGTACCTCGTTGTAATTTTGATTTGCATTTCTCTAATTTTTAAATTTTGTGTTTATAAAATTTAATTAAACTTCAGGAATGTTTAAAGTTTCTGATTTGGGAAGAATTCCTGATTTGCTCAAGACTTTCAGATAAATCATTGCCAATTTTAAAATGAATGAGTTAATTAAATTAACTTGCAAAATTTTAAAAAATATTTTCAAAGATTTTATACCTAATATATTATTTTTAATGTATGCTACAAGTAGGGGCCTCCAGAAGAAAATGCCTTGGGCATCTGAAGGCACTGAATGTCCCCAGATGTCTCCATCCGTCCTGACTCTGGGTGATCCTCCGCACGTGGACCCATACAGATGTGGGTTCACAGGTCTTTGTGTCTGCCCTGCCAGTGACATCTTAATAGTATTATTTTGTTTAATGGTGGGAAAAAGAGGCTGGTTTAGCAGAATAGACATTGTTCTGAATTAGCAGTACCAGATTTGCCACCGAACAACTATGATTTGAAGTGAGGTGACGAATGCTCTGAGCTCATAGGTGTGTAAAGGAAGCTGGTCCCTCCGTGTTGTAATGCAAACTGGCCCCCCTCAGCTCCCGCCCCTCGTTGTGCACACAGTAGCCCCCCAGGGTTTGCATAAAGGGGAGACATGGTGCTGAGAGGGGAGTGACCCTCTGCTGCTGATTTTCAAGTGTAGCTGAGAAGTGAAAGGCTTGGAAGGGATTATAATAAAACCCCCAGTGGCCCCCTGCCGCACTCCTCATCGCAGCCCTGGTCACAGAGCTGGTCATTTTTGAGCCCTGATGGTTTTCCCCATCTGGTGATTAGCAGTTGGTGAAATGGCTATGTATCAACTTCAACCATTACCTTTAGATGTTCTGCTTTGATAAATGAGAATAAATTTCACTTCCCTCCCACTGTCCAGTATAAAGATATGGCTATTCTTAGTTTTCCAGTTGTTTCAATTTCAAAAAGCAATTAACAGTAGCAAAAAAAACAAAACCCAGAACACGTAACCGTCTGCTTCCAGGTCCGCAGATGGCTCTTGCCTGCTCATTTTGTAAAATGGGAACATTGGCTGTTCACTCTACATGTCTTCACCTCTGTCTGCCCACGTCCAGTGGCCATAGTGGGACCACTCCTTCCCAAGAGTGACAACACTTAGATTATACTATACTGTAACCACCATTAGGTCTTCTGTGAATTCTTTAAGATGAGTCACTTTGCTATCAAGAACTTTTACCCTACAATGATAATGTAAATATTGTTCACTGCGGAGTGAGAATTTATGCTGGAATTTCGTCAGTATACGTGCATTTTCTTCAGTCTCAGTGGAGAGTATTCCCAGCATCAATTTGAAGTGCGCTCTACCATTTCCGCCCCAGCTGCCTTTATCACGACTGTGATGAGTTTTCACAAGCTCCGTCACACCCCTCTCCTCACCACCTGGGTCTGTTCCCCCCTGAGCCATCCCCCAGATCTGCTGCACAACTCGTTTGAGTATGTCGTTCTCCGTGTTTCTTTTGTGAATTTCTTGCCTTTGTTTTTCTTAATTTCCTCTCTCATTTTGCTTCAGCCCATTCTTCTGGTGGTGTGGAATGCAAAAATCTCTGCGTCCTTGCTCAGCTCAACTGCCTTTATTCTGCCCTATTGATTGATAATTGAATGGATGTGGGATACTAGATTCAAATCAGTTTTCTTTAGAATGTTGAAGGCTTGCTTCATAATTGTCTGTAATCCCTTATTGCTAATGATTATTGAGATAGCAAGCTGATTCTTTGCCTTTGGTAGTAACCATTTGTTTGTTTTTGTTTGATTGTTTATTTGTTCAGTTTTATTTGCTTCCTGAAAGCTCTTATAATCGTTTTATATTTCATATTCTGTTTTCAAAGATGTCTTTGTGTGAGTTTGTATATGTGTATGTTTAATTCATTCAGCTAAGAACTCAGGGGGTCCCTCTCTCTGAAAACTTCTCTCCTTCTGCAGTTATAGGAATTATTTTCTGTATTTTTAAAGTAATTTATCCACTTCAAATTCTTTCTCAATAACTGTGTAAGTCAGATACTGGACTTCTAGACAGATCCCCCCCTGTCTCCTAGCATCTCTTTTATGTTCTTCCTCTGTAATTTCTCTCTCTTGCTTTTATTTTACCTTCTACAATAATCCCATCCTTTCTTCTACATGTTTTTTTCTCTTGTCAAAGACCTGTGTGTGTGTACACTGCTATAAATACAATATGTAACTTTTTAAACCTCTAAGACCTCTTCCCTTTTCACTGCTTTGCTTTGTGTAACATCAGGCCCTAGTTTATAACTGGACACAACTGAAGAACCTTGCATTGAAACCCAGCTTTTCTTTTATTCACATTGATTATGATTTATTGTTCTGTTATTCACTCCTGACTACAAATACAATTAAATCAGTGAGCACCAAGCCTGCTCTAGTCACTACTGGCTATAAAATTTAGGGCAGCGTTTAACTTCTGTGTCCCAGTTTCCATAGCTGTAAAAAGAAAAAATGATAATATCCTTTACCTAATCTTCCAGGCTTGACATTAAAATCAAATGTGAAACCTCATTCAAACCATTTCATGCTATATAAATGCAAGAGTCTATATGTAGAAAAAAATCAATATAGTAGAACTTGTGGAAAACATCAGGAAAAGACATTCATTGACTTTTTCTGGAAAAGAACACTACTGAAGTGCTGGTGGCCGTCAGACCCTCGCGTGGGTGGGGTCTGACTGCCCCTGTTCCTATCAGAGCGTGTCTGTAGCAAAGGATTTGGTAGCCAGGGAATTGTGACTGTCGTCCTGTAAGTAATATATTTCAAGCTTGCGTGAGCTAGGCATGTCCTTTTTTGTGTATGGCAAGGGCAGCTGGACTCATAAAAAGTGAGGGCAATACTGTGGCTTCTCTTAAACGATTAGGGGAAGGCACGTCTTCTGTGACCTCCATCGTGGCCTTTGTGAACTGCAGTGAGGTCTGTAGCAGCATAAACTCTCCTGCATTTGGTGTTCATCACATCTCTGGGATCTGTTCTTAACTGGCACGAAAAGTGGACTTGAAGACAAATGATTCCTTCCTAGTCAAGAAGATGTATTTACATAGGTTTCGTGTTATTTTCTTCTAAAAGTGTGTTTTGCTAACATCACCCCGCTCTGCATGGCGATCACCACGCGTCAGTACTGAGGAATCCAGTCCTCACTTCCCAGAGCGGAAATTCCTGGGCTTGGAGTGAAGCTTTGACTTGGCTATTCCACGTACGGCTTTGCTGCCGCGGCTGCGGCAGTGGTGGTGATTATTATTACTGGGACTACTGAGGGGGGTTTCCCGTCAGGATTAAGAACCTGGGCTCTGACGTCTATCCTTTTGGGTTCAGAACTTGGTTCTCCCACTTCTCTGAGCTCAGACAGTTTTAAAGCTCTCAATGCCTCAATTTCCGGACACTTATATGGAAGCAGTAGTACTATAATCTTTTTTTTTTAACTTTGAAAAAAAAGTTTTATTGTGAAACTAACATACCCCAAGATCCTGTAATTCCAATTCTAATTACTTCACTAGGAGAAATAAAAACATATGCACGCAAAAACCTACATAAAATATTCATAATTGCCAAAATTTTCCAATTGGTGCTTCATAGCAAATATTGGGTTTTTTTAACGTCTTTACTGGAGTATAATTGCTTTACAATGGTGTGTTAGTTTCTGCTGTATAACAAAGTGAATCAGCTATACATATACATATATCCCTATATCCCCTCCCTCTTGCATCTCCCTCCCACCCTCCGTATCCCACACCTCTAGGTGGTCACAAAGCACCAAGCTGATCTCCCTGTGCTATGCTACTGCTTGCCACTAGCTATCTATTTTACATTTGGTAGTGTGTATATGTCCATGCCACTCTCTCACTTCGTCCCAGCTTACACTTCCCCCTCCCTGTGTCCTTAAATCCATTCTCTACATCTGCATCTTTATTCCTGTCCTGCCCCTAGGTTCTAAAGAACCTTTTTTTTTTTTAGATTCCACATATATGTGTTAGCATACGGTATTTGTTTTTCTCTTTCTGACTTACTTCACTCCGTTTGACAGACTCTAGGTCCATCCACCTCACTACAAATAACTCAATTTCGTTTCCTTTTATGGCTGAGAAATATTCCATTGTATGTATGTGCCACATCTTCTTTATCCATTCATCTGTCGATGGACACTTAGGTTGCTTCCATGTCCTGGCTATTGTAAATAGAGCTGCAATGAACATTTTGGTACATGACTCTTTTTGAATTATGGTTTTCTCAGGGTATATGCCCAGTAGTGGGATGGCTGGGTCATATGGCAGTTCTATTTTTAGTTTTTTAAGGAACCTCCATACTGTTCTCCATAGTGACTATATCAATTTACATTCCCACCAACAGTGCAAGAGGGTTCCCTTTTCTCCACACCCTCCCCAGCATTTATAGTTTGTAGATTTTTTGATGATGGCCATTCTGAACACTGTGAGATGATACCTCACTATAGTTTTGATTTGCATTTCTCTAATGATTAGTGATGTTGAGCATTCTTTCATGTGTTTGTTGGCAATCTGTATATCTTCTTTGGAGAAATGTCTATTTAGGTCTTCTGCCCAGTTTTGGATTGGGTTGTTTGTTTTTTTGATATTAAGCTGCATGAGCTGCTTGTATATTTTGGAGATTAATCCTTTGTCAGTTGCTTCGTTTGCAAATATTTTCTCCCATTCTGAGGGTTGTCTTTTCGTCTTGTTTATGGTTTCCTTTGCTGTGCAAAAGCTTTTAAGTTTAGTTAGGTCCCATTTGTTTATTTCTGTTTTTATTTCCATTTCTCCAGGAGGCGGGTCAAAAAGGATCTTGCTGTGATTGATGTCATAGAGTGTTCTGCCTGTGTTTTCCTCTAAGAGTTTTATAGTGTCTGGCCTTACATTTAGGTGTTTAAACCATTTTGAGTTTATTTTTGTATATGGTGTTAGGTAGTGTTCTAATTTCATTCTTTTACATGTGGCTGTCCAGTTTTCCCCTCACCACTTATTGAAGGGACTGTCTTTTCTCCATTGTGTATTCTTGCCTCCTTTATCAAAGATAAGGTGACCATATGTGTGTGGGTTTATCTCTGGGTTTTCTATCCTGTTCCATTGATCTGTATTTCTGCTTTTGCGCCAGTACCATACTGTCTTGATTACTGTAGCTTTGTAGTAGAGTCTGAAGTCCGGGAGCCTGATTCCTCCAGCTCCATTTTTCTTTCTCAAGATTGCTTTGGCTGTTCGGGGTCTTTTATGTTTCCATACAAATGTGAAATTTTTTGTTCTAGTTCTGTGAAAAATGCCATTGGTAGTTTGATAGGGATTGCATTGAATCTGTAGATTGCTTTGGGTAGTAGAGTCATTTTCACAGTGTTGATTCTTCTAATCCAAGAACATGGTATATCTCTCCATCTGTTGGTATCCTCTTTAATTTCTTTCATCAGTGTCTTATAGTTTTCTGCACACAGGTCTTTTGTCTCCTTAGGTAGGTTTATTCCTCGGTATCTTATTCTTTTTGTTGCAGTGGTAAATGGGAGTGTTTCCTTAATTTCCCTTTCAGATTTTTCATCATTAGTGTATAGAAATGCAGGAGAATTCTGTGCATTAATTTTGTATCCTGCTACTTTACCATATACATTTATTAGCTCTAGTAGTTTTCTGGTAGGATCTTTAGAATTCTCTATGTATAGTATCATGTCATCTGCAAACAGTGACAGCTTTACTTCTATTTTTCCGATTTGGATTCCTTTTATTTCTTTTTCTTCTCTGATTGCTGTGGCTAAAACTTCCAAAACTATGTTGAATAATAGTGATGAGAATGGGCAACCTTGTCTTGTTCTGGATCTTAGTGGAAATGGTTTCAGTTTTTCACCATTGAGAATGATGTTGGTTGTGGGTTTGTAATATATGGTCTTTATTATGTTGAGGTAAGTTCCCTCTGTGCCTACTTTCTGGAGAGTTTTTATCATAAATGGGTGTTGAATTTTGTCGAAATATTTTTCTGCATCTATTGAGGTTATCATATGGTTTTTATCCTTCAATTTGTTAATATGTTGTATCACATTGATTGATTTGCATATATTGAAGAATCCTTGCATTCCTGGGATAAACCCCACTTTATCATAGTATATTATCCTTTGAATGTGCTGCTGGATTCTGTTTGCTAGTATTTTGTTGAGGATTTTTGCGTCTATGTTCATCAGTGATATTGGCCTGTGGTGTCTTTTTTTTGTGACATCTTTGTCTGGTTTTGGTATCAGGGTGATTGTGTCCTCATAGAATGGGTTTGGTAGTGTCCTCTGCTATATTTTGGAAGAGTTTGAGAAGGATAGGTGTTAGCTCTTCTCTTAATGTTTGATAGAATTCGCCTGTGAAGCCATCTGGTCCTGGGCTTGTGTTGGAAGATTTTTAATCACAGTCTCAATTTCAGTGCTTGTGATTGGTCTGTTTATATTTTCTGTTTCTTGTTCAGTCTCGGAACATTGTGCTTTTTTAAGATTTTGTCCATTTCTTCCAGATTGTCCATTTTATTGGCATAGTTGCTTGTAGTGATCTCTCGTGATCCTTTGTATTTCTGCAGTGTCAGTTGTTACTTCTCCTTTTTCATTTATAATTCTATTGATTTGAGTCTTCTCCCTTTTTTTCTTGATGAGTCTGGCTAAAGGTTTATCAACTTTGTTTATGTTCTCAAAGAACCAGCTTTTAGTTTTATTGATCTTTGCTATTGTTTCTTTCATTTCTTTTCCATTTATTTCTGATCCAATCTTTATGATTTCTTTCCTTCTGCTAACTTTGGGGGGTTTTTGTTCTTCTTTCTCTAATTGCTTTAGGTGTAAGATTAGGTTGTTAATTTGAGATGTTTCTTGTTTCTTGAGGTAGGACTGTATTGCTATAAATTTCCCTCTTAGAACTGCTTTTGCTGCATCCCATAGGTTGTGAGCCGTTGTGTTTTCATTGTCAATTGTTTCTAGGTATTTTTTGATTTCCTCTTTGATTTCTTCAGTGATCGCTTGGTTATTTAGTATTGTATTGTTTAGCCTCCATGTGCTTGTATTTTTTACAGTTTTTTTTCCTGTAATTGATATCTAGTCTCATTGCATTGTGGTCGGAAAAGATACTTGATACAATTTCAATTTTCTTAAATTTACCAAGGCTTCATTTGTGACCCAAGATACCAAGATATGATTTATCCTGGAGAATGTTCCATGAGCACTTGAGAAGAAAGTGTATTCTGTTATTTTTGAATGGAAGGTCCTATAAATATCAGTTGAGTCCATCTTGTTTAATGTGACATTTAAAACCTATGTTTCCTTATTTGTTTTCATTTTGGATGATCTGTCCATTGGTGAAAGTGGGGTGTTAAAGTCCCCTACTATGATTGTGTTACTGTCAGATTCCCCTTTTATGGTTGTTAGCGTTTGCCTTATGTATTGAGGTGCTCCTATGTTGGGTGCATAAATATTTACAATTGTTATATCTTCTTCTTGGATTGATCCCTTGATCATTATGTAGTCTCCTTCTTTATCTCTTGTAATAGTCTTCATGTTAAAGTATATTTTGTCTGATATGAGAATTGCTACTCCAGCTTTCTTTTGATTTCCATTTGCATGGAATATCTTTTTCCATCCCCTCTATTTCAGTCTTTATTTGTCCCTAGGTCTGAAGTGTGTCTCTTGTAGACAGCATATATGTGGGTCTTGTTTTTGTATCCATTTAGCCAGTTGATGTCTTTTGGTTGGAGCATTTAAGCCATTTACATTTACGGTAGTTACTGATATGTATGTTCATATTACCATTTTCTTAACTGTTTTGGGTTTCTTATTGTAGGTGTTCTCCTTCTCTTGTATTTCCTGCCAAGAGAAGTTCCTTTAGCATTTGTTGTAAAGCTGGTTTGGTGGTGCTCAATTCTCTTAGCTTTTGCTTGTCTGTAAAGGTTTTAATTTGTCGGTTGAATCTGAATGAGATCCTTGCAAGGCAGAGTAATCTTGGTTGTAGATTTTTCCCTTTCATCACTTTAAATATGTCCTGCCACTCCTTTCTGGCTTGCAGAGTCTTTGCTGAAAGATCAGCTGTTAACCTTATGGGGATTCCCTGGTATGTTATTTGTTGCTTTTCCCATGCTGCTTTTAGTATTTTTCTTTGTATTTACTTTTTGATAGTTTGATTAATATGTGTCTTGGCATGTTTCTCCTTGGATTTATCCTGTATGGGTCTCTCTGCGCTTCCTGGACTTGACTGACTATTTCCTTTCCCATATTAGGGAAGTTTTCAACTATAATCTCTTCAAATATTTTCTCAGTCCCTTTCTTTTTCTCTTCTTCTTCTGGGACCTCTATAATTAGAATGTTGGTGCATTTAATGTTGTCCCAGAGGTGTCTCAGATTGTCCTCAATTCTTTTCATTCTTTTTTCTTTATTCTGCTCTGTGGTAGTTATTTCCACTCTCTTATCTTCCAAGTCACTTATCCATTCTTCGGCCTCTGTTATTCTGCTATTGATTCCTTCTAGAGAATTTTTAATTTCATTTATTTTGTTGTTCATCATTGTTGGTTTGCTCTTTAGTTCTTCTAGGTCCTTGTTAAATGTTTCTTATGTTTTCTCCATTCTATTTCCAAGATTTTGGATCATCTTTACTATCATTACTCTGAATTCTTTTTCAGGTAGACTGCCTATTTCCTCTTCATTTGTTTGGTCTGGTGGGTTTTTACCTTGCTCCTTCATCTGCTGTGTATTTCTCTGTCTTCTTATTTTGCTTAACCTACTGTGTTTGGGGTTCTCCTTTTCACAGGCTCCAGGTTCATAGTTCCCGTTGTTTTTGGTGTCTGCCCCCAGTGTGTAAGGTTGGTTCAGTGGGTTGTGTAGGCTTCCTGGTGGAAAGGCCTTGTGCCTTTGTTCTAGTGGATGAGGCTGGATCTTGTCTTTCCGGTGGGCAGGACCATGTCCAGTGGTGTGTTTTGGGGTGTCTGTGAACTTATTAAGATTTTAGGCAGCATCTCTGCTAATGGGTGGGGTTGTGTTCCTGTCTTGCTAGTTGTTTGGCATGGGGTGTCCAGCACTGGAGCTTGCTGGTCATTGAGTGGATCTGGGTCTTAGCGCTGAGACCGAGATCTCTGGGAGAGCTCTAGCCAATTGATATTATGTAGGGTCGGGAGGTCTCTGGTGGTCCAGTGTCCTGAACTTGGCTCTCCCACCTCAGAGGCTCAGTTCTGACACCAGGCTGAAGCACCAAGACCCTGTCAGCCACAAGGCTGAGAAGAAAAGGGAGAAAAAAAAAAGAAAGAAAGAAAGAAAAGAAAAGAAATAAATAAAGTTATTAAAATAAAACATTTTTTAAATATTATGAAAAAATATTTTTAAAGTAATTTAAAAAAAAAGAAGAGAGCAACCAAACTAATAAAGAAATCCACCAATGATAACAAGCGCTAAAAAGTAAACTACGATAAACATAAAAATCAGAAACTGGTCAGTTACATACAGCACACCCCAAGTCTACAGTTGCTCATAAAGTCCACTGCCTCAATTTTGGGATGATTCATTGTCTATTCAGGTATTCCAGAGATGCAGGTACATCAAGTTGATTGTGGAGATTTAATCCACTGCTCCTGAGTCTGCTGGGAGAGATTTCCCTTTCTCTTCTTTGTTTGCACAGCTCCTGGGGTTCAGCTTTGGATTTCTACCCGCCTCTGCGTGTAGGTCGCCTGAGGGCGTCTGTTCTTCGCTCACACAGGACGGGGTTAAAGGAGCAGCTGCTTCGGGGGCTCTGGCTCACTCAGGCCGGGGGGAGGGAGGGGTACGGATGCGGGGTGAGCCTGCGGCGTCAGAGCCCTGTGTGATGTTGCAGCAGCCGGAGGCGCGCTGTGCGTTCTCCCGGGGAAGTTGTCCCTGGATCACGGGACCCTGGCCGTGGCGGGCTGCACGGGCTCCCGGGAGGGGCGGTGTGGAGAGTGACCTGTGCTCGCACACAGGCTTCTTGGTGGCGGCAGCAGCAGCCTTAGCGTCTCATGACCGTCTCTGGGGTCCGCGCTGATGGCCGTGGCTCACGCCTGTCTCTGGAGCTCGTTTACGCGGCGCTCTGAATCCCCTCTCCTCGTGCACCCTAAAACAATGGTCTCTTGCCTCCTCGGCAGCTCCAGCCTTTCCCTGACTCCCTCCCGGCTAGCTGTGGCACACCAGCCCCCTTCAGCCTATGTTCACACCGCCAGCCCCAGTCCTCTCCCTGCGATCCAACCGAAGCCCAAGCCTCAGCTCCCAGCCCCGCCTGCCCCGGCGGGTGAGCAGACAAGCCTCTCGGGCTGGTGAGTGCTGGTCAGCACCGATCCTCTGTGCGGGAGTCTCTCCGCTTTGCCCTCCGCACCCCTGTGGCTGCGCTCTCCTCCGTGGCTCCGAAGCTTCCCCCCTCCGCCACCTGCAGTCTCCGCCCGCGAAGGGGCTCCTAGTGTGTGGACACCTTTCCTCCTTCACGGCTCCCTCCCACTGGTGCAGGTCCCATCCCTATTCTTTTGTCTCTGTGTTTTCTTTTTTCTTTTGCCCTACCCAGGTACGTGGGGAGTTGCTTGCCTTTTGGGAGGTCTGAGGTCTTCTGCCAGCGTTCAGTAGGTGTTCTGTAGGAGTTGTTCCTCATGTAGATGTATTTCTGATGTATTTGTGGGGAGGAAGGTGATCTCCACGTCTCACTCCTCTGCCATCTTGAAGGTCCTCCCAGTAGTATAATCTTCATAGAGTTTTTATAAGGATTAAACATGCTCATATCTGTAAAGAACTAGCAGTAAGTGTGTAGTGTTAGCTGCTATTATCATATCATTATTATTATTACCACAGGATTCTTAATTCCTAGAATGTTCTATTACAAGACATACATAACCTTCTGTTGAAACTTAAGCTTAGGTGTGTGTGACACACAGTAAAGCTGTGTAATGTCTCATATTTGAGGAAATTTTTTTAATGGTATTATTTTTAAATGTAAATTACTTAACCTCATAAAAATCATACAAGTTTACAAACATTTCATTAGATATACATGGTAAGCACTATATCACTAAAATTAACAGAATAAAAGAAAATTTATACCATCTTTTCAACAGACTTTATCATTCTTCAGCAGGTATTTTATTGGATGAAACTTTGCTGTTTGCTGGGTGTGGTTTGGGAAAAATATAAGGTGGATAAAGGAAAAAGAGAACTAAAATTCACTTTTGAATGTTTATGTGTTTAAAGTAGGTAATGCATTAACATGCTGTAATGTTTAAAATTATAAATGAAAGTTAAATAAATATATAAATAAAGGACTATCATATGGGTGGGAAAAAATAAAAAATAAAATAAATGTACGTACACAGACGTCTCCACCAACCTGGATCTCCTCTCCCCCAGCCCCCTTGCAGAGGTGAAAGTCTCTCAATCTCTCCTTTGTATTTCCGGAGATATTTTAGGCATACATGAACAAACACATTCTCCTCCCTTCTTACACAAACGGAAGTGTACCAAACATCTTTTGTGTTCATCTTTTTTCACCAGAAGCTGTAGTGTAGGTATTGTTCCAAGTCTGTACATAATGACCTTCTTAACGTATTAATGACTCAGAGCTTCATTGGCGGTGGATGTCCCTGGCTTATCACCAGGCCACTGCTGAGAAGCAGTGTTGTTAACCCCCCTGCTGTTAGAGACGTGCTGAATAAATGATGTTGTGCAATTTAAATAAGCTTGTGTATGTGTGGTACACCTGCAAGACAATTTTTAAGAAAGAGAAATGCTGGGTGAAGGGTTAGAAGCGTTGTAATGAATTCTTGAAAGAAATTTAAAACTTTCTATTTATTTTTGAATGTTAATAGGGGTTTAAGCACACAGTTGAATAGGAAAAAAGAGATGAACGGTAAACATAAGACTCCCTCACAGCACTCTCCTTCCTTCATCTGGTTCCCCCCGCTGGAGAGAACTAGCCTCATCAGCCTTGTCTTTTCCCTCCAGAGATGCGTGTCAGGTAAATGAGCATATGTAGAAGAATGCCTTTCTTCAGGTGGGCTTTCGTCTTCTTCTGCATAGCAGTTTGTGGAGTCAGCAGACTCTCGCCTGGATGTCTGTGGGCACAGAGCTGCGGGCTGGAGTGTCCACGGTCACATTAGAGGGACTCTTTGTCTCCGTCCCTCAGCCTCAGCCAGCCTGGACATGACCTGTAAAGGTGATGTTTTCTTCCACCTTCACGTAGCTCATTGTTTCCCTGGATGAAATGATAGCTGTAAATCCTGCAGCCCTAACCCTTGACCAGCGATGCTCAAACCCACAGCACGTGTCCTGGGACCCTCTTTCCCATCGTCCCAGAAACCGCCTCACTTCTAAGACTCATATTTCCTGTGTCTCACATCCACTCATCAGTTCTCTCTCTGATGGATCACATCTTCCAGCGGCTCGTGGGGAAAGGTGATGTGGGTGGTTAATCTTGGGATCTTGTATATTTCAAATACCTTTAGCTTACTCTCCCACCTGATTTTTCTGGATGTAGGATTCCCGGTATAAACTACGAAGTAATTTTCCAGTTGTCTTTCTGCCTGTCAATGTTACTCCTGGAAAGTCTGAAGACATTCCAAGTCTTTATTCTTTGCACACGGCACTTTGTGTTGCTTTCCCTCCACGGCTGTCTTAGGGTTTTGTTTTGTGCCTCCAGGGTCCTGAAATGTCACAGTGATTTGCTGATACGGGTCATCCGCCTCACTGGGTACCGGGAGGGCCTATTTCATCTGCAGTTTTATTTAATACCAGGAAGTGGGCTTAGATTCTTAAATTATATTGCATTACACTATACTATATTTTTTATGTTGTACATGTTACATTATATATAATACGTATTGTAATATAATGTGTACAGCATATATTAAGTGTAATGTAACACTTTAATATCATTGTGTAAATTATTGTTTTTAACAAACTGAGCAGGAAGAGTGTGTTAAAGGACACTTGGTTCAGGAAATTGCACATTAGTTACTTGAAGAGGGATGAGGTCTCCAGTAACAATATAAATAAGTATTTCTTATATTTTCAAAATATTTTGGCAACAAATTACTGAATTTGACCTACCATATTTTAGCACTAGTCTCACACACACATACATATTTATAAAATATATTCTGCTACTCTTATTGTATAGACTAATTTTAAGAACATAATTATTGGTAAATAACAATATTTTGAAAAGAGGAATTAATTTAAGTCCAAATGTCAAAGTTTGCTAACACCTTTCTTTTATGACAGAAATATGATATCATTTTCTGAAATATTTTCCAATCTTTCCTAATGTCAAATAAGAGCTGTTCCTTTTCTGTGGTCAAAAAATATGTAGGATTAAGATTAAACCAAATAAAAACAGCACATATTTATATTTGATAATTCCTACATATATTGCATACTAATGCAGGTTTATAAATCATAAGCTATTATAATAGGTAGAGCCAGTAATAAATGTGTAAGTATTCATTTTGGTTTTTCAGCCCCTTATTTCCCCAGACAACCCACCAGCATCTTCCCATGATGTGTTCAGTACATGAATATTATGACTAGATCCATGTGATGTTCACAAGGAGACCCTCTGAAGAGTGCAAGCAGAATTCCACTATTCATATTTCTTTTTTAAAGAAGTGTTACTGTTATATTACATCTTGTTATGTTGCAAACACGTATTTCGTTCTTCAAGGCTAAAGCACAATTAGCAACTGTATTAGTTTTCCTCTTTTAGTTGTTGTTACCTTTTAGGTATCGGAATAATTTGAGAACTAGCGCTGACATGACGCTCAGTGACTCTTCAGGCTTTGTGTTGTTCCTCTTTGCTTTCAGCCTGCAGTGACCTGGAGCTCAGGGAGATGGCCAGCAGACTGCGGGACTGGTTCAAGGCCCTGCATGAGAGTGGGAGCCAGAACAAGAAGACGAAAGCATCGCTGCGGCCGGAGAGAAGCAGTAAGGCTTCTAAATTTGATGTGTGTCGTTGTCTTTTTTTTTTTTTATTTATTTTTTTGGCTGTGTTGGGTCTTCGTTTTTGTGCGAGGGCTTTCTCTAGTTGTGGCACGCGGGGGCTGCTCTTCATTGCAGTGTGCGGGCTTTTCACTGTCGCGGCCTCTCTTGTTGCGGAGCACAGCCTCCAGACGCGCAGGCTCCGTAGTTGTGGCTCACGGGCCTAGTTGCTCTGCGGCATGTGGGATCTTCCCAGACCAGGGATCGAACCCGTGTCCCCTGCATTGGCAGGCAGATTCTCAACCACTGCGCCACCAGGGAAGCCCCTGTGTCGTTGTCTTTGATATGGGATTTTATGTCCAGTGAATTACTTAGGTCAAAGTTTACTCTTTACTTAGATGCTGAACGGAAGTCTGAACATTGTTTTTACTTCCAAGCTCAGCCATAACATGTATTTAGCAAGGAAACAAAGCATTTGTGACAACTCTGATTAGAAAAGGAATTAGAGACAGCGTTGAGCTTCCAGTTGAATTGAAAGAGTAGGAATATTTTCCAGTATTTTGGCTGAAGTGCTAAAGAGTAGAACAACGTGGGGAGTAAAGGTAATAATTTTGAAGTGCTTAGATTTTTAAACAACATGATTAGCCCTCCTCCACCTTAGTCATTTCTGATTTGACCCAAGTATGTCAGTAGAAACAGGATGTTTGCCATGCTGCAAATCAAATTCATCAAAGAAAGAAGAAAATAAGAGCCAAGTGAATCTTACATGATTCTTTCATCTATATAATCTATATAAAAGTGGTTTTTAATTTCTTAGAAATAGGAACTGCATCCTGAAATAGTGCACTTGCTATGAATAATTTTATGAACTCTTCATTTTATGTTTTTTCATTTATAAAAAATATCTACAACATTTTTCATGCATGTAAAAGAAAGATATTGAAACCTGAGCTTAGTTTGGGGGAGCTTTCCAAGACCGCCTCATTTGCTCTAAGATGCAAGGGACGAAGGTAGAACAGTGACCCGGGGCAGCGTCCGGCTGACAGAGAAGGGCCCAGTGCCCGCTGCTTATCGCCATGAGACCATGAACTTCCACTCGCAACCCTCAGCTACCCGTTTCTAACAGAATCACTTGATAAGAGGGCACGGCCATCCCTAATCTATGTTTCCTAAAATGCCCCATTTGTTTTCTTGTCACCAAGGAATTTTCTATAATCCCAACGTTCGGTGTTTATGGATCGTATTTATGTTCAAAAGAATGTAATAATTATTTTTCATTCAGCTTTCACAGAAAGACATAATAATTGTGTGTGAATGTGTGGTGGCCACATCTATATGCCTCTTCTTAGGAAGTCCTCAAAGAAACCACAGTATTTCCCTACCTTGTAGGAGCGCTTCCAGGCTTGTCTCCAGAATTATCATTTAAATTTTTGGCAGAAGCTAAGTTTTTGATGCCTTGAGAGTAAGTAAGATGCCTGATCTTACTTAATAGAAGTAATAAAGTATGTTTGCCCCTGTATTCATGTCTGGCGTAACGTAAAGTTTTGTTCTAGATCCTTCCGTATTGACTTTTCTGATTCACGTCCACACCTGTTCTCCCAATACTCACACTTGAATATTTTTATTGCTCACTCTCACCTTTCTCTGTTGAGCTTAGTTAAGACTAATAATCCCTCCTGTATTTGGAAATGGATAAAAGGAGATCTTGTAGGACACGCAGTACAATGCCTGGTTAATTGTACACATTCCTAAATATTATTTCCCTTTCTGGCTTTTTCTTACAAAAAAATGAGACAGTCTTAATATTGTGGGCGAATTAACAGGAAGCTCTTTGGGAGCTGAATGTCTTTGCAGAATCAGTGAAACAGTAGGTAGAGGATTATTTATAGAGACTGAAGGGGTCAGAGGCCAAAGGGAGGAAATCTCCAAAAGGAAGTTGTTAAAAGATAAGACGAGTCCCGAGATGGGGAGTGGCCAAGTCCCTCAGCTCCTCAGGCCCGCCTGCCCCTGGGTGAAGCCTCTCCTGACACCGGCCCCCCAGTACTGGGCTCCCATCTCTTTTCTAGTCCTGTTTTCCCTCCATGGCGTCCCTCACCGTCTACTATAATATTCATCTATACATTTTTTGTTTATTTTCTCTCTCTGTCCACACTAGACAGCCATAAATGAGAGATCACCATTGTATCATCAGAACGTAGAATAATTTGACACGTGGCATTCACTAAAGTTAGAATTAATGGATGGATGAAGCAAAGAAGCCATCAAAAATACCACATTGTGTGGATATACCGTAATTCAATCAACCACTTGTTCCCCTAGCAATGATTATTTACTGTTTCCATTATTTTCTCCTTCTCAATCAATTCTGTGGTTAATTGGTAGGCTTTTATTTCTATAAGGAAGATTCCAGGTAGTCGAAGTAATAGGTCAAGATGTGCACGCATTTCAAATTATAAACAATAATAGATTACCAGACTGCTTTGCAGAAAGCTTAGGGCATTTCTAATTTCTAACGGCAAAGCACGACAGTTAGCTTTTGCCTTCATCCCTGGCAGTAAAAAAATTACTACCATTCTTTTTAACTGTTCATTCTGGTGAGCATGCTGTTATATTTCATTGTTAATCTAATTTTTATTTCCTTTTTTAGTAGTGAATTGATCATAAAATATTGGCGAAGGTTGGCAGGGCTTTTGCACAGCAAAACAAAGTAAAACGTCTTAGTCAGCTCAGGCTACTATAATTAAATACCCTAGACCAGGTGGATTGAACACTAGACATTTGTTTCTCAAATTCTGGAGACTGGGAAGTCCTAGATCAGGTGCTGGCAGATTGGGGTCTGGGTGAAGGCTCACTTCCAGGCTTGGAGACAGCTGTCTTCTCACAAGGCAGCGAGAGAGAGATCTAGTCTGTCTTTTAGGCCACTGATCCCGTCATGAGGTTCTACCTTCATGACCTAATCACCTCCCAAAGCCCACACCTCCAAATGCCATCACTTTGGGGGGTAGAGCTTCATATTCATGAATCTGGGTGGGGGGGGGACACAATTCAGTCCATAGCACAAAACCAAACAACAAAAAAACATCCTAAGTTATGTCAGCTTATATGTTTAATTCTGAGAAATCCATATTGATGTCTTACATTATAATTTTATTTAAATAGTTCCTTCTAGTACTTTTTGTGCTTTTTGCTCTATGTGTTTGCTGCTCTGTTTTTTAGATATATGGATTTATTTCTGTTTTATCCATTAATTATGCTTCTTATCCCTTTATTTTATTACACTCTACCCTACTTACCACTTTTTAGCATAGATTTCATGTTATCGGATAATAATATTACCACTCCTACTTTCAAATTTATTACATTTGCCTGATATACTTGCTAACATTTTATTGTCAGTCTTTCTTTATTACTTAGACTTAAGTGTCTTTCTTGTAAACATACATAGTTGGGTTCTGAGTCTTCAGTATGACAGTGAGCAGACTTGTATTTTGTGGTTTTTTTAATAATTAAGATAAACAGAAGGCACAGGAAAATATTCTGATCAGACACAGAATGTTTACCATTTAGGCAGATTTCCCAGAAGACAAAGAAAAACTTATTTTACAATCTCTTTTTAAGAGTAGGCCAATAATCCAAGAAACTTTTGTCATTAGAGAAGAAATCACATTTTAGTTTTGTACCAGTATAATATTTGATACTAATTTAAAAATATTATGTGAATGAATACACCCTTTAAATATTAGCCAGTAATGACCATGACAAATAATATTTGGGGCAAACATTTTATAATTTTTTGTATCTGTGTAGATTTTATCTTATACAGGTTTTGAAAATTAGTCTTAGGATAAATTTTGTCTTAGGGTAAATTTTATCTTAGGATAAAATTATATTTTTAACAAAATGAGCTTTTTGAGCCTGAGATGGTTGCTCCTGGAGCCCCTGAACCCCTCGAGACCTGCCCCTGCTGGGGCGGAGCCCTGAGCTTGAGTGACCGCAGGGGCGGAGGGTCGGGACTGGGCAGAGAAGCCCTGGGTGAAGACGGTGGGGCCCAAGGGGTGTTCAGGACACCATAAAAATGTCAAATAAGAACAAACCCAGAGCGAGGCCTGCCGCCGTGTCCTGCCCACCGTCCACCACAAGGTGGCGTGTCACTGCAGGACCTTGCTTCAGACGTGTGGGGTCCCCATCCGATCACCCATCCATGTCTGGGGGAAAACAAAAAAAAAAGGGGAACAAACCCAGACTAAGTAAAGAGAGACTTTACTTAAAGACTCTTGCGATGGGGAGAATGCCTCACCCTCAAACTTGCAAGCGTCTCAAATCAGACAGAAGCAGGCTTTTCCTTTACAGGAAGGGGTGAGCAGGGCGAGAAGTGCCTTTGTCGGGGAAGAGGGCCGTGGGGATTCTGAGGCAGCAAACCTGAGGACTTCGGAAACGTTTCTCTGCGTGGTTGACCCACGTGCCTACCAAGCAGGCACGTGAGACCCTGCAGCCGCCTCCTGTGTTACTCAGAATTTCAGCCCTTTCATGGCTCTGCCTGTGTTCTGATGTGTCGTCTGGGCCGCTAGTTTGCTGCCCGCCTACAATGCACGTGCAGGATGCTTAGCCGGGAAATTACGGTTTTCGGTCTACAGAGCAGTTGTGCACTTTTAAATGTGTGCGCCCGGAAGTATCCGTGCGTGTGTTTAAATGTAAGCGGGCCGTGTCCTCACTCACTCAGCTCCGCGTGTCACTGATCCTTCCCTCCGGCTGTTGGGCCCTTTCCGTGCGCTGACCTTCCTTCGCGTGCTCACTGGGGCCCGTCTGTTGGGGGCCGGCCCTTCGCTGGCAGCCTCCTCTCACGGGGTGGGAAGAGCCTCCCTTCGGCTTTGCCTCAAAGCATCGGGAAGGCCCCCGGTCTCTGAGGCTTGAAAGAGGCCACTTCCCCCGCGGGTCCCTTAGCTGGGCTGGCCTCCATCGTGGAGCCCAGCCCGCGGTGCCAGGACTAGAGTGAGTGGGTCTTGACCTTCCCCAGAGCCTACGGGTGTCTGTGGTCAGGTTCTCAGAGCCCGTCCCCTCCTGGCCATCCTCGGACCCCTAGTCTGTCCCGCCGTGGGGACGGGAAGCCCCCATCCTGACCTGCACCCCAACTTTAGACTGCAACACTCACTGGACAATGCGGGGACAGTAGAATGAAGTCCATCCTGGGGTGGGGGGTCACAGCGTTTTGAGTGGTCAGAGTACCTGCCTTATGCTTCAGCAGCCAACTTCCAGTTTAACCTAGAAAGAGTGACAGATCTGGGAAACAATTCAGAGAAGAATTCTTGTTTGCATTCAAACATCGAAATATTATTGCCAGGGGCAAATATGTAACGGAGGGCCAAGACGTGTATATTTTTCTGGTTGTGCGAATAAGTATGCTTAAATGCCAGTATCTGTTGTTTAACACGTACCGTGTTACCCTTGAGATAGATACTTGTCTTTTCATGGATCTGTATCTCTAGTTTAAATCAAAGGTAATTTTCATAAAAATGGCCCCTGTGTACTGTCTGGAAATAGAGTTTACTTTCTGTGTTGTTAGACTGTTTGTGAATAGAATATTTATTTTCTTACAAAATAACTCTGAAAACTTACATCTGTTTGATCTAACCTTATAGACTAATAGACAGTAAAAGTCAGAGAATGAGTTCAGGGATGGCGCTGGCAGACACTGAAGTGGGCACAGGAGAGTGGAGAATGGTGTCCCCCCCGGGTCTGCTTTGTCAGTGCTTTCTGTCCTTAAACAATGTGAAATTCACTACTCTACTTTGCATATGTAAAGTAATCTGCACATTCGTATAAGTTCGTCTAAGTTCTTTATTATTATTTTATATATACATAATTGAAATTATTAATTTTTCTGCACTGTTATGATGAGTAGAAATACAGATCAAGCCATGAAATCCCTTGTTTTCCTTTATCCGAGTCTTATAGCCCAGCTCACTGTATATTCATTGCAGAGCCACTCCTGGTCCTTAGCTGAATGCTGAGTGGGGAATACACTCTCGCTCTTACCCTTAAGCCAGATTGCTCAGAACTGTTAGTACAAAGGATGCTAGTGCCCTCACCATTGCCCTGATGTCTCTGGGTTCTGGGAGGTCTCACAGGATTTGTTGATCAATGTATCAGAAACGCTTGCTTTGTATTTGCTGTTTTGAGGTCCTAGGACACGCTCCCCCCCCGGGGGTCTTTCCTCACTCACCTCCATCAGCTTGTTGCCCAAATATCCAGCCTCAGAGGCCTGCGCTCCCATCACATGTAAAACAGCAAGACAACCTTGCTTTCCTTTATAGCATATGTCACTACGTGATATACAGATGTTTCCTAGTTTGTTTTCTGTCATTTCCAAGTAAAACGTAAGCTCTGTGAGGCCAGGAACTTTCTTCTGTGGGATCCCCAGCTCCCAGAAAGACAGCCCTGGCACACAGTAGGGACCCAGGAACAAGTTGTTTAGTGAATAAGTTAAAATCTAATCACAAGTTTTCATCTAAAAATTGGTCTAGTTTCAGAAGAGTGATAAAGTAGCTTGTAGCTGCTTTCCCATGTTTGCTGGAACAGGCAGGTTCCAGGAGGGCAAATCTCTGACTGTAGCAGGATTGAAATAAACGGGTCAAGACTTGATGAAGCTTAAACGGGAAGGTACACTACTTCTTTTTATAAGGCAGTGAACCCAGAATGTGGTCTGTGCTTTATAAGGAAGGGGAACTTGCCAGCCTCTTACACTGGCTACCAAATTAATGCTGCTATGCATTTGACATTAGTTAAACATCTTGTCACACTGCCCAAAATAATTTAAGGTATGGTGAAAAATAGTGGGTTTGTTTTCCTACTGGTTATTTTAGTAGTTATTCTTAACTCTCAAACACAATAGGACACTAACCTGAGTTTTTAATTGACCAGATTTTATCACAGCCATTCCATAAAGGATTTTATAACCATTACCCAAGAAGAATTGATTGTTTATCTGAATCTTGGATAGTGTAAATATTACATAGTTAAGTGGTTTCAGTTGACAAAAAAGATCAATAATGTTATAGCTTCTTAAGAAATTAAACAAGCTGGTAAAGTTTGCCATTATTTTTTAACAACTTAAGTCTACTTTATATTAAAAAAATCAGGCTTCTTTGGTACGTTTTATTTGGGTATATTTTAGAGCTGTCACAAAGGAATAACCATAGAAAAGCGCCTAAGATGGTAAAAAACTTAAAATGTATTTTATGAGAAGGTGAAGGAAATAGATCTATTTGGCCTCTGATTCTGTTATCATCATACCATGAAAGTACTGTTTGAGCCTTTTTTCAGTATATATGTTTTACCTATCTAAACTGTATACTTGATATATTTTGTTTCATTATCTAAATCTCCAAAAATTTAAGAACAGAAACACTATACCAAGGTTTGTTTGTTAATATGGTTGCAATTGTGTGTGTGTGTGTGTGTGTGTGTGTGTGTGTATGCCTGTCCTTCTCTGAAAGAGATACTATATTAATTTTCTTTTTGTCAGTTGAGAAGCGTCTGGACATCAGAATCATATGCAAAATCCTCAGATTAACAGTCTGACTAAGATTAATTAAGATAACGTCTTACTTTTGCTTTCCTACCCGCCAAATGCTTTGCTCAGTCAGACAAGGTGAGAGACTACTTAACCCCCGGGTAAACGAACACATTCTAATTTCTTACCAAGATGACACACTTTATGTCTGCTGCCTTCACATTGAGAGGAAGGTTGAATTTGGAATCAGATGGCTTAAAAACAATGTCCCATTTTAATGTAATCAGGAGCATTCTAGGTATAGCAGGGAACTTCATTTTTGAAAACAAAGACCTCTAAAGTTGGTGGATAAATTTTCTTTTCTTATTTCAAGTAATAAAATGAAAATTCAGATCATTGCTTGTTTTGTTTGTTATCTGGCATTTTCTTCTTTTAGTAGGTAGATCCAATAACTCTCTCCATAATAAAATTTAATTATACACTTTAGTATTACTAAGGTATTGTCTTAATATTTAGATATAATTTTATAGAAATTATGTATTTCCTATTTAGCTAGATTGAAATTATTTCATATTTAGCTAGATTGAAACAATAAATATAAAATAAGGTGCTAAGTGAATGATGTATTATAATAAGAATGTTTTGTTACATTATTATAACCTGGGAAATTATCCAGTTTACTAGCACTATTTACTAGCACTAAATTTACTAGCACTAAATTTTGGTGAAACTCTAGTCTTTAGGAAGTGTAGTACTCCAAATAGAGGGAATCATTATTAGCTTTGAAAATTTGGGAATCATTAAAAAGTAGGTTGCTTGTTGCTTCTCACAGGGTAAGTGAACTGTTGCCAATTTTATTGCATTCCATTTTCAACTAAATAAATACCTTAATTTCAAAATATAATCATGTAGGGTGTTCAGAGCACATTTAACCAGTAATTTGAACTATTTGAACCTAGAAAAAAAGGGATAAAGTACCCTCCCCCCCAAAAAAAAACCAACAGATTTTTAAAAATCTGTACAGAAAAAGAAAACAAAACATAAAGTTTCACATTCCATATATATGTCATATATATTCAGTCAGTTACAAGTAAGCATTATTTTTGTCAAATTTTACTCTAATAATGCCAGTTGAGTAATACACAAAAACCTGGAATGTTTGCTTAGTAGATGTCTTGAAAGCCACAAAAGGTGATAGCAAAAACAAAGGGACAAAGTATAATAAGGAAATAAAATAGCTCAAACTCATAACTGCCGTAGGTTATTTAATGTGGCAACAAGTGATTCTAGACACCACAGTGGTCCTTGGGCCACAGGCTAGCCAATTAAAAAGCGATTAATTTTATGATGATTCCTTTGAGACATTAATGAGTATTAAATTATTCTAATGTATCACAGCTGGGAAGGAAACATATATATAACATTGTTTTTTCCTATTTATTTAATTTTTCATATCGTATATTTTAATTATGTGTAACACATGCTTATTTTTTTAATGCACATGAAGGAACATGAAGAGAATTATTGTCCTTTTACCAACTCCATCCGTTCCTTCCCTCATGAGGTGAAAATTGTTACCAACCTGGTACACATGGTTTCCAATCCTACTTCATTCTCATACAAGCATATATATTCACATAAACATTTTTAATGTAAATGATCTCACACTATACACAGTACGTGACAGCAAGCTGATTACTCTCCATCATTTTAACCTTTTAAATCTTTATTGTATTGCAAATATGTTCTCACGGCATCTTTTTTGATTTCAGAGTTCTTAGTTTGTGAGAGAGACTTCCCTAAGAAAATACTGACATGGATATTCTTCTAATGTATATATTTTTGCACTTAAATCTCTAAACCATCCCCAGTTTATTGGCGTGTGATAGGATTCTGGCAATAGATCATATTTCCTTACTGAATTAAAATAACATCTTTGCAATTATTTAAGCCACATTTATTCTCTATGCCTCTATTTTCTCTTTAATGTCTGTTTTTTGAGAGTTTCTCTGTGATTCATTTCTCCTGTAATTGTGTTACGTTCTGATGTCATATTTCATGTGGTTTTAGTTCTTTCAAATGTGTTAAAGTCCGTTTTATGGCTCAGAATATGTTCCAAATGCACTCGAAAGGAGCCTGTATTCTGTTATTATGTGTTGGAGTGTTCTATTGGTAGAAGTTATTTCAAGTTTGTTGAAAATTTTGTTCGGTTCTTCTATACTCTTTTCCGTCTACTTGTTCCACTGATTTTTTTTTTTATAGAGTAGTGTTGAAGTCTCCAGATATAACTGGGAATTTTTCTATTCTTCCATTCAGTTCTGTTCATTTTTTTGTCATGTGTTTTGTTTTTTCTTTTTTTTTTTTTTTTTTTTTTTTGGCTGCGTTGGGTCTTAGCTGTGGCACACGGGATCTTTGTTGAGGCACACAGGATCTTTCGTTGCAGCACACAGGCTTCTCTCTAGTTGTGGCTTGAGGGTTTTTTCTCTCTGGTTGTGGCGCACAGGCTCCAGAGCGCATGGGCTCTGTAGTTTGCAGCACATGGGCTGTCTCATTGAGGATGGGAGCTCGGTAGTTGTGGTGCACGGGCTTAGTTGCCCCGCAGCATGTGGGATCTTAGTTCACGGACCAGGGATCAAACCCGCGTCCCCTGCAGTGCAAGGCAGATTCTTTACAACTGTACCACCAGGGAAATCCCCTTGTCATGTATTTTGAAGCTTCATTTCTGATACAAACGCATTTAGGGTTGTTTTCTCTTCTTACTGAACAATTTATTATTATATAATGCCCCTTTTTATCTTGGTAACATTCCTTATTCTGAAGTCAAATATATTATTAGTAGAATCAGTTTGACTTTCTTTTCATTAGTGTTTGCATGATATTTTTTTCCCAATCTATTAATTTCAATCTACTATGCCATTTTTTTAATGGTTTCCTTTAGAATAATATATAGTTGAGCCTTGGTTTTTTATTCAGTCTGGCATTTTTTTTGTATTTTAATTGATATGCTTAGATTATTTGCATTTTATACAGTTATTGATATGGTTTAATTACAGTCTGCTTTCTTGCTAGTTATTTTTTATTTTTTCCATCTCCTCTTTGCCCATTTTCTTTTCTTATAATGCCTTGTTTTGGACCAGTTAAGTATTTTTATGATTTCATTTAACTCTGCTCTTGACATTCTTTTACTTTACCTGCTTTTAAAAGATTTTTATTGGTTGCTCTAGGATTTATAAGATATAAATTTAATTTTTCACAAGCTACCTTCAAATAATATTTTGCCGTTTTGTATACATTAGAAGGAATTACAGCTTTCAATTTATCCCATCTTTTGTGCTATTTTGACGTATGTTTTGCTTTTACATATACTACAAATACAAATGCATTGCTAATAGCTTTAGATTAGACATTCAATTATCTTTTAAAACAATTTGAAATTAAAAACCTGAATTTCATATTAATCTTTATTTATGCAACATCCAGAATTCTTCAGTTTCTTTTTTGTAGCAATCCAAGTTTCTACCTGATACCACATTTATTCTGCCTAAAGAACTCTTTTTTTTTTCAACAATTCTTATAGATCACATCTGTTTTAAATAAATTTTCTCCCATTTTTGTTTCTTAAAAGGTACTTCTCCTTTTGCAAAGATAATTTCTCTGGGTAAATAGTTTTGGGTCAAGAGCCCATTTTCTTTCAGCACGTTACAAATGTATTTTCCTTGTATTCTGGCTTCTGTGGTTTCAGCTGGGAAGTCTGCTGTCATTCTCTTCTCTTTGTTCCTCTGTAGAAATGTGTATTTTGCCTCTAGCTGCTTTAAAGATGTTTCTCCTCATCACTCGCTTTTGACTCTGATGTGTCTAGGTTTTGTTTCTTTGTTTGTTTGATTCTTATCCTGTTCTGTGTCCTCTAAGATTCTTATCTCTGTGGTCTGATGTATCTCATTAATTTGGAGGGTTCTTCATCAACTCTTGCAATATTTCTTCTACCCTATTTTCTCTCTCTTTTCCTTCTGCCATTTCAATCACTTTCTGTTGGTCTGTTTCTTTTTTTTTTTAAAGATAGTATCATCTTTTTTTTTTTAATATTTATTTATTTATTTATTTATTTTTGGCTGTGTTGGATCTTCGTTTCTGTGTGAGGGCTTTCTCCAGTTGCGGCAAGCTGGGGCCACTCTTCATTGCGGTGCATGGGCCTCTCACTGTCGTGGCCTCTCTTGTTGCGGAGCACAGGCTCAGTAATTGTGGCTCACGGGCCTAGTTGCTCCGCGGCATGTGGGATCTTCCCAGACCAGGGCTCGAACCCGTGTCCCCTGCATTGGCAGGCAGACTCTCAACCACTGCGCCACCAGGGAAGCCCTTTTGGTCTGTTTTCTAAGGATCTATGGGTCTTGTGTGCCCTGTACTCCTGCTCCTCCTCCTCCCTCTACTCCTCCTGATGTATCTTTTAGGTTCTTTTTCTTATAGTTTCTGCCTATAGTTTTAATGCAAATTTTACCTTTTATACTACAGCGTTTAATCTATTAATCATATTCATTTTAAATTACTTCTCTGATAGTTGCTGCCTCTGTCATATCTGAGTTTGTTTCTATTGAGTGTTTCATCTCATAGCAATGTTTTTAAATTTTTCCTTCCTTTTTTGTATGTCTGTTTCTTTCGTTAAAAGTGGACACGTTGAGTAGACAGTAAGACTGAGGTAAACAGTATTTATGCCTGGAAGTGAGGCTGCCTCCTGTTGTGCTTGGCCTTTGATAAGGTGATCAAGTCGGTCCAGACGTATACCTGAACTTGCTTGTGGTTTGGTTTATTATTGTCACTTTCACGGCATCTGAAGCTTCAGATTCCTTTGTGCTGCCTTGTGCTTGTGGTGGGGCTAGTTACCATGGCCTTTTTCTCCGCCTGCTTCTTTATGGTTTTCCTTTGAAACCCAGCCTCAGGGAAGGTCCCCCTTCATGGTCTTTCCCCCGCTGGCAGGCTGCTGATACTCGGTATTCGACAGGTGCTACCCGGACCTAGGAGATCCCTTTCTGTTCCGGTTGAGCTGTAGCCGTAGGTAGGACCATGTACCTGGGTCTCGAGGTGGGACCTTCTCAGAGACCCGATCCTCCGCTGGTGGCAGGGTTCTCCCATGATCTGTACCCTGAATATTGTCCTGATCTCACTCAGAGAGAGCTGGGCTTTTCTTTCCCACTCCTCTGGTGAAGTATCCTCAGCTGTGTCCCCAGGGTGACAGAGGCTCCCGCTCTCCCCCAGGAACTTCACGCTTGCTCTGTGAGGGGTACAGGAAAGGGGGCATAGGTGGACCCTCATACTTTCTCACAGCAGCTTCTGCTTCTCAGGTGGCTTTCCTGGGTCTCTTGTCCCACCCTGTGTCTTTCTTGAAAGCACTTGCTGTGGTCTGTGGAATAAAATCTGTTGGTGCTTATGGATTCCTCTTCCTTTTGTGGCTTCCAGGGGTTGTTTGCTGTCATAGAGTAGACATACACTAAGCCTTCCACAATTCATGGAAGATCTTGGCTGCGTTCTCCTCCTTAGCTTATGTAATGTTCTGTGGCTTTCTCAGGTGATCAGATGCTCGCACCATCTCCTTCTGGAGCCACAAGCCTGTCATGGGTCCTGAGTTATTACACTGCCCAGAGACACAGAGTCTCTGATGAGCTCAAAAAATTGTGGTTTTGTAGATTATTTATATTTTTCTTATTGTTAGGGTGAGAAAAATACTCTTTTCAGCTTCCTCCCTCAGTGGAAGCAGGGAATTCTTGCCTGAAGAATATTTTCAATGGATATAGATGTTTGAAAGCATTAAAAACATTTTTTCTTTCCTCATTTAAAGATATCATTCAACCCTTCCTGGACTCTGTAATTTCTAATGAGATACCAGGATTTAACTGAATCGTTTAAGTGTGATGTGTCGTTTATCTTTAGTTCTTAACAGTTTGACTAGAAATGACCTCCTCTGTGTTTTTGCTTGAGGACTGTTACATCTCTTTAATCTGTAAATTTAGATATTTATCAAAACTTCTACCACCTTTCCTCCGACCACTTCTCCTGCCCCGTTCTCTCTCTCTTCTCTTCTGGGCTTGAATTACATGTGTTTTGCTCCCTGATATAATGTAACAGTCTCAGAGGCTCTGCTCATCCCTATCCTGGCTTTTCTTTGCAGTAGATCCTTGCAGCTGATCTATAGACAACTGTCTTTCTTTCCTCTGTATACTCACTTCTGCTCTTGACTTCATCTGTGATTTTTTTAAAAGTTGTGTAGCTTTATCTGTTATTTTATTCTTGACTTTCTATTTAGTTCTTTCTTATAATTTCTACTTCTCTTCTCATCGTTCCTGTCATTGCAATTATTGCAAGCATATTTTTTCCTTCATTAAAGAGAGCTATTTTACTTGCTTTAAAATTTTGTCTGCTACCTCAACAACTGGTTCATCTCAGGTTTATTCTTAATTGATCATCTCTTCTTTTAAGAACATGTCCCATTTCCCTGGTGCTTTATAGATCTCCTAATTCTGGATGGTGCCCCCGATGTTATGGATATTAAATTGTGGGAGGCTTTGTTATGTTAGTTTAGTCCACTGAGTGTTTTTTGTTTCAGCAGATGATTAATTTTGTTGGGCTCTAAATGAAAACTGTATTTCTTGGGCACCAGCTCTAACCTCAGTTCAGATTTGCAGCCTCTAGTGGAGGTGAGTTGAGTCCACGGTGTGTGTGTGTGTGTCTGATGGGTCATCAGAAGCTAGGGCAGACAATGTTGGGCTCTCTGGCTCTTTTCCGTCCCGAATTTCTCCCCAGATCTTCAGCAGTTTTACAGTCTTTTGATTCTTCCAAGCTGGAATGTCTGCATTCTTTTGCCACCATTGTCCCTCACGTGATTTGCCATGCCAGGTCTGTCCCCAGGCTGAAAAACAGTGAGACCTGAGAATTCACTCCGTAGAACTTCCCTCCTCAAAGTGTGGGTTACCCGCCAGAGCATGCCTGCTTCTTAACCGCTCTTCGGTTCCTTCCTGTCTTTTTTTTAAATTATGTGCAGAGTTTAACAATTTATGAGTAGGAGAATCAGTCCAGTATATGTTACTCAGACATTACTGGAAACAGAATCTAAAATAACTATTTAAATGACAGGTTGAGGAGAGGATTTTTGTTTTACCTTATTTTTGTCTTTGAATCTACAAGACCTGTGTATTGAACCCAGTGTGGGCTAGAATGATACTTTATTTTCCATTACATATTCCTGTTTACCCCTCTTCCTTCCTGAATTTAACAGTCTTCTTTTTTTTTTTGGTATTACAGTACTCCTTAAAATTTTAAACCTTCATGAGTGAGGGCAATCCGTCAGTCAATTTGACTATGTTTCAAAATTTACATTTAATGAGTTTTTGCTTTCCTTTGAGTGGTTTTACATTGATTTTTTGTGAATCTCAGTTATGCTGATACATTTGCTGCCTAAGCAGATGCAGTTGTTAATACAGGCTTGCATTTCCGTAAGATGAGGGACTGAACTGCTACGTGTCTACATTCTAGATGTGAATAACTCCATTCTCTACAGTGGCATAAACACTCAGGAATGTTGAGAGATGATTTTCGATTATAAAGACTTCGTGTTTGATAACTTCTGCTTTTCAGAAAATTTTGACACATCTTTGAAGAGAAGAGACATTGCTAGGCATTTATTAAAAGTGATTTTAGATGTCTCATGGGAATTTCAGTGCTCTAAAGGAATATAAGAATTGGTGAATGTGGAGGATAAGGGGATGGGATAGATACTATTTTCTCCACTTTATAATGAAGAAGGTTGAGAGTTAAAACATGAAGTCACACAATAAGTAAGTGGTAGAGCTGGGATTTGAATATAGATTTTATGGGCTCTGAACTTATGAACTTATGCTCTCTGAGTCTTCGTGTAACCTCCCAATGGATCTCTCAGTACTCAAGGAATATTAAACTAGTTCAAATACATAATTCATCTAGATTGTGATAGCTGCCTCTGATAGACTCTTACACATAAAGACATATAAACACACTTGCACAAAGAGGATAGTTTCCTATTTCATCTTGGCTAAAGATTTTAGAAATGTTTCCAAAAATTACTAATCATTATTTTGCCTTTATTATCATGTTTCTGAATGTTTCTGTTTCTTTTCTTATAAATATAAATAACTTTTATAGAGTGGGATTAATACATGTATTTAAAGCTTTCTTGAATTGAGTTATATTGATAATCTATACCAACTCACAAGAGAAAGATTTTTGTCCATTAAATTATTTCTTTGTCACATTTACTCATATTAGTCTTGGCGCTAACTGTTGGAAATTTCAAAAATTTACCCAGGTTTTTAGTATCTTGAGATTTAATGATTAAAACCATGTCCTTAATATTAGGAAAAAGTATTTTGGTGGGCATCCCTAATACTTTATATCTCTACCTATAAAGATTATTTTAAGGAGATGATTTTCATACAGTAAACCATTTATTTCCATGATAATTTTTATATCCTCAATTGAAGATTTCTGTATGCTAAATATTTCATAAGTCATGGGATATATAAAATTCAGAGGGTGCTGCATTGTGATTTCTCTTTCCTTTTACGAGTGAAGGATACTCCCCTATCCTTACTGTGCCTGACCAGGCCTGGGATATCGGTCTTTCTGCCCAAGTGAGTCCTTGAGTGAGTCTTGTCTAAGCGTTTCCTTCCCCAGATCCCTGTCCTGAGCTGATAATGAACGATTTGTACTGCTTTGGATGTCTTTCCCTAAGTGCATTCACTACCTCAAAACAAACTTATGTTTTACTGTCCAAAGTTTTTAATGTTATCTAAGAAGATGATAAATTTGTGCTTCCCTTCACTTCAAATTGAGAGACAGATTTCAACAAAACCACTCAGTTTTCTGTGTGTTCCCAGACAATTGGATTCTGGTCTGAATTTCACCAGGAAAATCTGAGAGTCAGAGACAGTCATGAGCTGCTTACTTGTTTGATGTCAAAGCAAAGGAAAGTTGCTGCTGCTTTGGAGTTGTGTGTTTGGTCAAGACACACAAGGATGTTTACTGTGGACAATATTTGAGCCATGTGAGTGAGAACCAACGTAATTCTGCCCAAGAGGGAGTAGTGAGTAAGTCCCAACAGAGAATGGACCACCAGGTGCGCAGAGGCTGAGGTGATGGCAGAGGAGTGTCACACATCCAGGAGATGCAGTTGTTCACACCAGGGAGCCCTGGAAGGTCCATAAAAGGATCTACAAGGAGAAAGACGGATGAAGCTTTAAAAGCCTGATGAACCCACCCAGCACAAAGCCGTCCTCAGCCAGACATCAGTGTGGTGAGAAACTCCCCCCCCACCCTTAAGTATCCTTCACCTGCTCCCAAACTGGAGGTGGTCATAAGAGAAAGAGAAGGTAAGAGGAGAGTCATAAGACAAAAAGGGAATGAAGAAGGACTGGGGTACACGATGCACCCCTTACATGACTGCCTCTGCCACGTCCCCAGGTGGGGACCGGAGGGTCAGGTTTGGGGCTGTGTGGGTGACATGAAGTCAGGCATTCTGAAACGCCAGTTCACCTACACTTGTTACCTGAAGCCGAGCTGAAGGAATTAGGGGACCACCTGAGTATTCATCCAGAGATAGAATGAAACTTTCACCAAAGAACGAATGTGTAGAGAGCATCAGAGAAAAAATAAAAGTGGATTCAGACTGTATCCTGTAAACCACACTTGTCTGAGATATGTGTATATGTGATTACATAATCAGTGAACTGTTATCATACAGTGTCTTATATGGTAAGACCTGTGCTTATACTTACGTAGTATGAACCTCAGAAAAGGTAGGGGGGCTGCAGGCATAGGCTGTGGGCTCTGAGGGACGCTGGTTAAGACAACATAAGTGAATGATCCCCCCACGAGCTGGTGTGAATAAATAGAAAAAAATCAGTTGAGAAATGAGTTTTTAGAATACCAATATTTATTATTTTTTTACATCCTATTTTTTAATACTCTTTTCCATTATGGTTTATCACAGGATATTGAATATAGTTCCCCGTGCTACACAGTAGGACCTTGTTGTTTATCCATCCTATATATGCTAGTTTGCATCTGCTAACCCCAAACTCCCACTCCTTCCCTCCCCCACCCGCTCCTTCCCCCTTGGCAGCCACAAGTCTGTTCTCTCGCTGAGTCTGTTTCTGTTTCGTAGATACGTTCATTTGTGTCATATTTTAGATAGAATACCAATACTTAAGGAACAGATAAAGGAAGGACACTGACAAAAATGGATTAATAAATAAAAGGAGAGAATGTTGTAAAATGTCTCAAGAGTTAAGCATTATCTTCTCCCACAAGGTTCGTTGTAATTTATTTTCAACACAGTGCCCAGCTTCACACCCTAGCTATGCTTGATTGCTCAGCAACACCTAAGTTACAAAATAACAAGTAACAAGTAAATTATAGTATTACTTTCTTCAGACAAACTTTGATAGAGTCTCATACCATGATAAAAAATTTTAGTTTAACTATTGAAAGCGTTTTAAGATAATGACAAATTTTACAACATAACTAAATTACAATGGCTTTATTTAAATGTTCTCTTTTAAATATCCCAAATATAAGTGAAATAAGTCAGACAGAGAAAGACAAATACCCTATGATCTCATGTGTATGAGGAATCTAAAAAAAAGAGAACTCATGGCTACAGAGAGCAGACTGGTAGTTCCCAGAGGTGGGCATGGGTGATGTGGGACCTGAGTGAAGGGGTCAAAAGGTACAAACTTCCACTTAGACAAGAGGTTCTGGGGATAAATAAGTCCTGGGATGTAATGTGCAGCATGGCGACTACAGTTAACAATGCTGTGTTGTGTATTTGAAAGTTGCTAAAAGAATATGCTGCATACTTTGGACTAAGTAATACAATGTTATGTCAACTATTATCTCAGGAACACTGGAGAGGAGAAGAAAGTAAATGAGCTAACCTCCTTCTAAATGCAGTTCCCATCCTTGTCTGCATACAAACATGGTAATTTTATCCTTTTTAATTTAATTGTTTGCATATAATATTCTTTTTATGCTGATGAAAGCCCCATACTTATTATTTTTAACATCCTAAAAATATAAGTATCCCAAATATGACATTTATTATAAGATTGAGCCCTAGGTTACTTCTGTTTCGAAAAACTATCCAAAAAGTTCATGAAAGTTATCATTCTCAAGGGAGGAGGACCTTGCAAAGACCCAAGGGGAACTTTCAGGAAGTCACGGCTGTCGGAGACCTTCAGGCCACGCCATGCAGAACCACAGCCTGTGACCTGAAGCCACTCTGAGTAAACCATACGCAGCTGTGTGTTATTTCTGAATTTGTTATAAGGTACAAATTACCTTAGACTCTAAAAAACCATTTTTGAATGTTGCATTGTGTCAGTTTCCTAACTAATACATATTTCAGTTTTATAAATTTAAATTATCCCTCAGTTATTTTTTCTCTCATCTCATATTGACAGACTAGCAGATTTGATCCTTTTTGTGACAATGGGAGAGCATTTCACGCACAGATCCCCTGTCTTTGTGATAACACTGTGAGTTGTTAGCTTCTGGAAATTGGGCATCGAGCCTCTTATGAGAAGAATGTCCCAGCTGGAACACTGGGGCCACATTATAACCCAGACGTACAGCACAGACCCGGTCAGAGCAGTGGAGAAAAATAGGGAGCGAGCCATTTTTAGAAATACTAGAAGCAGACAGCATCGCGTGCTTTTTAAATTCAGTTTATGTACTTTCTGTTTATTTAGTCTCCACTCTATCACTTGTAGCATTGGGTCCCTGTGTTCTAACATCCGTTGGAAAATGCAAAGGTTGATAACAAGTTAAATCTATTTATGAGTAATTTTTTTATATGAAGTATTACCTTCTCACTAGTTTTAAAGTTAATTACATATAAACTAAAAGGGGATCATTTATAATAATCCCTAAATGTACTAATTTTGCGTGATTGTCTTTAAGATCCTGGGGTTCCTTGCCCTGATTTTGACTGATTACCCTTGACTGCAGCTCTGAGGACCAGGAAGGAAGGTAGAGGCGCTGGGACAGGGTGGGGAGGGGATCCCATTTGTGCCCGGTTTTCACTTCGAGATGCGCAGCTACAGGAACAAAGCCCGCAGTGACCCTGGTGGTGTCGGGATTAGACGTGGGGCAGGCAGCCGCCCTGGGGAAGGGGCCACGTGTGTGTACTTCGTCCTGGGCTCTGTGACCAGGAGAGAGCCTGGGGGACCCAGGCAGGGGTCCAGAGCTCGGTGTCTGCTTCCCTCCGAGGAGCTGCCATGGCCGGCAGGCCATGTGATCACTGGGCCCAGGGCTGCAGTGTGTCCCGCGATGGGGCAACACAAGGCCCTACAGCACGTGCAGAGCACAAGGGAACATGCAGTCCCCGCCCCTAGCCAGGAGGTTCACTTTCTCCCCAAGTGGGGTAAGAGTGACCACACTTTCACTTGTGTCCAACGGAGCAGTCCGTGGAAGAGAGTCCCAAAGTCATCATTTACCTGAAGTAAAAGTCAGTCCTAAGTGGACAGCCTAAGACTATAAAACTTATAGGAGAAAACGTAAGCACAAACACATGTCACCTTTGGTCAGCAGAGGTTTCTTAGACACGATGCATAAAAGGAAAAAGTGATGCCAAACTTCATCAACGTTAAAAATGTTTGATTTTTGAAAGCTACTGATTGAACAGTGAAAAGACAAGCCACAAAGTGGGACAAAATATTGACAAAAACATCTGGTAAAGGACTTGCATCTAGAAAATATAAATAACACTCATTTCTCAATAGTGGTAAAACAAACAACCCAACTAAAAGTGGGCAGAACATCTGTACACATCACCAAAGAAGGGATATGGTGTAATTAACACATGAAAAGAATCTGGACATCTGTCAACATTAGGGAGATGCTAAATTTTTGTTCACGGTGAGATGCCTCTTACGTCCTTATGAGAATGGCTCCAAGTGAATAGCAGTGCTAGGTGAGGCCTGGGTAACTGTGTCTCTCGTCCGCTGCTCGTGGGAATGCAAAGTGGTGCAGCCACTCTGAAGAACGATCGGGCAGTGTTTTCTAAAAGGAGCATAAACGTACCATATGACCCAGAAATCCCATCTCAAGATATTTATCCTTGAGAAATTACAACATACACTCACATAAAAACATATATGTGAATGTTTATAGCAACTTTATTTATAATTACAAAACTGGCCAGAACCCAAATGTCCTTGCCTGGTGAGTAGATGAAGAAATGTTTGTTCGTCCCTATGATGAAATAAGACTTGCATTGCTGGTGGGACTATATCTGTCCTGGAATGAAGGTCTGCTCTGCACCCACATAACAGAGCCTTAAAGCTGCCTTCAGAGTTAGACTGACGTGCAGGTTTTTAACTTCATGTCAGAACTAAGTATAACACGTAGAGGTATTCCACAAAACCCAACCACTGATAACTTAAAATTCACAATGTGCAGCATCCAACTGAGATCTACCAAGTATGCTATGAAGCATAAAAATATGGTCCACAACTTGGAGAAACTGCAATCCAGAAAATATACCCAGAAATAACAGTGATGATGGGATGAGTATACAAGGACCTGAAACAACTATTGTAAATATTATTAATATGCACAGTTATATAAAGGTAAACAGGGACAGCAGTTGCAAGAGGGGATATATGAAGAAAACAACCACATAGTATATCTGGGGAAGCTGGCAATAAATGAAATGAAGAATGTGCTGGGTGAGTTAAAAGCACATTGGACACTGCAGAAGAAAAAGTCCACGTACCTGAAGAGATATGATAGAAACTACCCAAAATAAAGCACATAGGAAAAAAGAAACAAACAGAAGCCTGTGTCTTAGTGAACTCTGGGGCCATGTCAGATGCATTACCTACGAGTAACAGTACTGGAGGTGTGAGGCTTAGAAGTTATATGAAGAAATAATGGCTAAAATTTTCTGAACTTGATGAATATTATAAACCCACAGATACAAGTACAACAAACATCAAGAAATAGAAACAAAGAAAAACGAACCAAAGCATACCCTAATCAAAATGCTGAAAGTCAGCATTAAGAAGAGCCTCTTAAAAGCAACTGGAAGGAAAATAAAGGGGGGAGGACAAATTTTGTTCAGAGGAACAAAGGTCAGGACATCGGCAAGCTTTTCCCCAGAGACCACGAGGCCAGAACACAGTGGAACATTTCTAATGTGCTAAAAGAAAAGAAAAAAACTACCATCCCTGGCAAAGAAAGCTAAAATCAAGACATTTTAAACAATCCAAAGTTGAGAGATTTCAAGAAATGTTACAGGAATTTCTAGAAGGTAGTGATGCCACACGGAAGTTTCTATCTACACAGAGGACTATTACGGACCAGAAATGTGACATGGTGAGAGATAATGCATTTGGTCCCTGCCCAGGATTCCTGACACAGCGCTGCTGTTACCCTAATTTCCTGAGTAGTAGAGGTGCTGGGAGCGTATCTTGTTCTAATATCTGGTCTTTGACCCCAGTTCTTGACACAGGGTTCCTAAAACCCTTGTTATTTCCTGCATGATGAGGGTGATAGGAGCTCCTTCCACAGAGCTCCCGAATCCCCTGGAACTGCTGGGTGAAAGGAGCGTCTTCTTTGGAAGGGGGTGACTCGGGGGCTCCTGGATGGCCCCAGGTTGGGGGGCGGTCACCAGAAAGACCGAGCCCCGGTTAGGAGGGAGGAGCTTTCAGCCCCCATCCATCCTCTGGGGAGGAGATGGAGTTAATAGTCATTCATGCCTCCGTGATGGAGTCTCCATAAAATCCCCAATCACAGGGTCCAGAGAGCTTCTGGGTTGGTGGGTGCGCCCCCGTGCTGAGAGGGTGACACACGCCAGCCCCGTGGGACAGAAGCTCCGGCCCGGGACCCTTCCAGAACTCGCCCTGGGTACCGCTTCATCGGGCTGTCTATTGCTGTCTTTTATAATTGCCTTTATAATGAACTGGCAAACGTAGGTAATGTTTTCCCTGAGTTCTGTGCCGTTCTAATAAGTTACGGAACCTGAATCCCCACCTCTCGCAGCTGGTATGTGGGGTGGGCGCCGTCTTGTGGAGCTGAGCCCATAGGCTCTGGGGTCTGAGGACGGAGGTAAGGACTGAACTGAGCTGCAGGACCCTCGCTGCCGTCCACAGAAAATAGAGTAGTGCTGGGCGGAAAACCCGCACGCTTGGTGTCAGAGTGTCATGCACAGAAAACAAAGTTTCCTTTAAAGTAAAAGGGTTTCTTTTCTCATCTTTAATCAGTTGAAAAGCTATTAAGTTGTTTAGAGCAAACACTGTAACAGCGCATGGGGTTTATAACATGTAGAATTTAAATGGATGAATTGCAGAAAGTGTGGAGGAATTGGGGTCGGGGTCTAAGTACACGCTGGTAAGTTCCCTACAGCGGATGTCAGGGCTGTGACATCATCTGAAGGTAGACATGATAGCCAGTGACATATACTGTAAACCCTGGGCAACCACCAAACAATAAAATAAATATAGTGAATAAACTACGTTGGTTTTCTACCGCTGATGTAGCATTACCTCAAAACTTAGTAGTTTCGGAGCACAGATTCATCGTTTCACAGCTCTGTAGGTCCGAGGTCTAAGGCAGGTCTCACCACACTAAGATCGAGGTGTCGGAGGCTACAGGAGAGGCTCCATTTCCCTGGTCAGTGGATGGCGGTCAGAATTGGGCTCCTGCGGCTGTAGGACCAGGGCCCCCTTTCCTTTGTGTTGTGCTCAGTTCCCAGGGACCACCCGTGTTCCTGGGCTCACAGCCTCCTTCCTTAAAGCCTTTTTTTTCTGTGTCATTTCTGTCTGACTACAGCTGGGAAAAGTTCTTCACTTTTACGGGTTTATGTGGTTAGGTGGGGTCAATGCAGATAATCCATGATGAGCTCCCAATTTTAAAGTCAACTGATTAGGAACTTTAATTCCACCCATACTCATAACTCCCTTTTGGATGTGGTATCACATAGGTCCACGTGGATATCTTTGAGGGACCACGGTTTTGCCTGCCACATAAACCAATAGTGGAGATTAAGTGGGAATCATAAAAAACAAGAGCAACATGTTTAATAAAAAACAAGACAGGAAAAGACAAATAATAGAGGGGACAAATCAAATAATAACAAGATGGAAGTTTTAAATACAACCATTTTGATAATATTAAATGCAAGTGGCCTTAACACTTCAGTAAAAAGGCCAAGATTGTCAGACTTGGAAAAAATGTGAGACTCAGTGCCATGCTGTCTCTCAGAGACCCATTTTAAATGTAAAATGAAAATTAGTTGAAAGTAAAATAGTGGAAATTCTAATCATAAGGAAGCTGGAGTGGTTATGTTTCTATGAGGCAAAGTAGACTTCAGAAATTGGGTGAAAGCAAAAGTTTTTACTTTGGTGACCCAAGTCAGATTTCTGGCTGGACCTAGAATTCTTTCCTCTCTCTATATATATACACATATATAATATTTGTACTGTATTATATATAATAAATATACAGTAGCATATCCAAGATGCTCAAAGTCACCACATAGTATCTGTGGCTCCAAAAGTTTAAAATTTTTCCCAAATTAATCTTATTTTATATTTGTAGCATCAACAGAATCATACTGAATAGTACACATTTATTGATAATTTAGACTATCAGAATAATTTTATTTCTAGTCCTTTTCTGTTACTTATCATTCCAGTGACCCTTGTAACACAACTTTGTGTATAAATATATCATTCAAATAACATAAACTCACTGTATTTTTTATCTGCAGGGTAACATAGAGATCATACTTTAAAAATCTCCACATTGTCTCAATGTGGACATTACAGCCTTGATACATTAAATAACTTAACCACAACAAGGTAGTGCCAGAACTCGGGCCAGTGACCTGATTCCAAATCAGATTCCCTGACATTCTCCATCAAAGACATCACATGTCATCAAATTGATCATTCACCAGGCATGTACTCTATAAGAAGTCCGTTTCTTTGTAACATAAAGGATAAACTCTTGGTCCTGTTGTGTCTAAGGTTTGTTAAGTATCTATGCATGTCATATTTTCAGAAATATTCTTTCATGTTGATATCTGATTTGCAGAAAAGCTCTCCCCAAAGTAGAGCTACAAAAACCATTGAATGGTTAAGACCACTTTTCTTTCACCCTATACTGAGAAAAATAACAACGCATTAAAACTGACAAGGATATTGGCTGGCACGTCATAAAAGCTGGGCAGAGATCATTTTAAAACTTATATTTTAAAGATTGATGATTGTTCAAAAGAAGCTCGAGTGAAGATGTGATACAAACAATCCACAGAAATCTCTCACGAGGGCTGTGATGGTTACTTCCTGCTGGTCTCCCAGCTTCCGCCCCAGCTCCCATCTAATCCTGTGCAGAGGCTGTTTTCCTTCTATTGGGTTGGCCAAAAGTTTCGTTCGGTTTTCTCCGTAAGATGGCTCTAGTAGCACTTAGTTGTCTTTAACTTCATTTGAAACAATTTTGTTAGTTTGTATGTGACAGCTGTCATATCAGCGTGCATTTAAAAAAAGACATCAAAATTGGTGTGTTTTTGTGTAGCCATTTTAATATTGAAGACAGAAGGAAAAAAAGCAACATTTTCGGCATATTATGCTTTATTATTTCAAGAAAGGTAAAGATGCAACTGAAACGCACAAAAAGATTTGTGCAGTGTATGGAGAAGGTGCTGTGACTGATCAAATGTGTCAAAAGTGGTTTGCGAAGTTTCGTGCTGGAGATTTCTCACTGGGCGATGCTCCATGGTCAGGCAGACCAGCTGAAGTTGATAGCGATCAAATCGAGACATTAATTGAGAACAATCAACGTTATACCACGCAGGAGAGAGCAGACATACTCAAAATATCCAAATCAAGCGTTGAAAATCATTTGCACCAGCTTGGTTATGTGAATTGCTTTGACATTTGTGTTCCACCTAAGTTAAGCGAAAAAAACCTTTTTGACCGTATTTCCGCATGCGATTCTCTACTGAAACGTAATCAAAACGTTCCATGTTTAAAACCAGTTGTGAGAGGCAATGAAAAGAGGATACTGTACAACAGTGTGGAACAGAAGAGATCGTGGGGCAAGCGAAATAACCCACCACCAACCACACCAAAGGCCAGTCTTCATCCCAAGAAGGTGATGTTGTGTATATGGTGGGATTGGAAGGGAGTTCTCTATTACGAGCTCCTTCCAGAAAACCAAATGAATAATTCCAACAATTACTGCTCCCAGTTAGACCAACTGAAAGTAGCACTCAACAAAAAGCGTCCAGAATTAATTAACAGAAAACACATAATCTTTCATCAGGATAACACAAGACCGCATGTTTCTTTGATAACCAGGCAGAAACTGTTACAGCTTGGCTGGGAAGTTCTGATTCATCTGCCATATTCACCAGACATTGCACCTTCGGATTTCCATTTATTTCAGTCTTTACAAAATTCTCTTAATGGAGAAAATTTCAATTCCCTGGAAGACTGTAAAAGGCACCTGAAACAGTTCGTTGCTCAAAAAGACAAAAAGTTTTGGGAAGATGGAATTACGAAGTTGCCTGAAAAATGGCAGAAAGTAATGGAACAAAAGGGTGAATACGTTGTTCCATAAAGTTCTTGGTGAAAATGAACACTGTGTCTTTTATTTTTACTTAAGAAACCGAAGGCACTTCTTGGCCCACCCAATAAAACAAAGTCCGGTCACGTCAGCACTGCAGCCTCACCGTGCTGAGGACAGGGCACGCTTGCTCTGTGGTCTCTGCGCTGGTCCTCCATCACTCCTCCCACCAGGGAGCTCTCTTGCTGGTCCCCAGCCGCTGGCTTCTGCGCACCTCCTCTGGGGTCCCCTGTGTCCCACCCACCTCAGCATCCCAGCACCCAGACTGAGCCTCCGGGCTCTGCTTGGCCCAGAGCCGTCCCTGCTGCTCTACTCCAGCTGCCTTTCCCACTTTGGCAGCAACAGGACTCATCAAAAAGCAGATGAGCAGGCCTTCCCCCGGGGGTCAGACACTCCCTGTCCCCGCAGACTCTGGTGCCTTTACGGGATGCTCTTGCAGCACCACCACCCTGCCCCACCCCCGCCCCGTGCAGAGCTCTGGGAGGCTCACCAGATGACCCCTCCCTTCAGAAGTAGGTGGGGGAGGGGATAAACTCGCGTCACTGACTCCCAGTGCCCTTCTCTCCTCTTCCAAGACCTTTTGTTCATAAAGGCAGGTTAAGTCTCCTTCTCTTTTTTAATTAACTTTTATTGGAGTATAGTTGCTTTACAATGCTGTGTTAGTTTCTGCTGTACAGCAAAATGAATCAGCTATACATATACATATATCCCCTCTTTTTTGGATTTCCTTCCCATTTAGGTCACCACAGAGCACTGAGTAGAGTTCCCTGTGCTATACAGTAGGTTCTCATTGGTTATCTATTTTATACATAGTATCAATATTATATATGACTTAATCCCCATCTCCCAATTCATCCCAGCCCCCCCCTTTTCCCCCTTGGTATCCATACGTTTGTTCTCTACGTCTATGTCTCTATTTCTGCTTCACAAATAAGATCATCTATACCATTTTTCTAGATTCCACATACATACATTAATATACAACATTTGTTTTTCTCTTTCTGACTTCCATCACTCTGTATGACAGTCTCTAGGTCCATCCACATCTCTGCAAATGGCACTATTTCATTCTTTTTTATGGCTGAGTAATATTCCATTGTATATATGTACCACATCTTCTTTATCCATTCATCTGCCGATGGACATTTAGGTTGCTTCCATGTCCTGGCTATTGTGAATAGTGCTGCAATGAACACTGGGGCGCATGTATCTTTGAGGATTATGGTTTTCTCTGGATATATGCCCAGGAGTGGGGTTGCTGGATCATATCCTAGTTCTATATTTACTTTTTAAAGGAACTTCCATACTGTTCTCCATAGTGTTTGTATCAATTTACATTCCCACCAACAGTGTAGGAGGGTTCCCTTTTCTCCACACCCTCTCCAGCATTTATAGTTTGTAGAATTTTTGATGATTGCCATTCTGACCGGTGTGAGGTGATACCTCACTGTAGTTTTGATTTGCATTTCTCTAATAATTAGTGATGTTGAGCATCTTTTCATGTGTTTGTTGGCCATCTGTATGTCTTCTTTGGAGAAATGTCTATTTAGGTCTTCTGCCCATTTTTTGATGGGGTTGTTTGATTTTTTGATATTGAGCTGCATGAGCTGTTTGTAATTTTGGAGATTAATCCCTTGTCGGTTGCATTGTTTGCAAATATTTTCTCCCATTCTGTGGTTTGTCTTTTGTTTATGGTTTCCTTTGCTGTATAAAAGCTTTTAAGTTTCATTAGGTCCCATTTGTTTATTTTTGTTTTTATTTTCATTACTCTAGGAGGTGGGTCAAAAAAGGTCTTGCTGAAGGCAGTTAAGTTTCTCCATTGCCTCCTAAAATGAGCTTGGGAAGGAAGGGTGGGGTCCAAGGCACACCAGAATCTCACACCCCGAATTCAGGTTCTTTAAATGGTTTTACAGACTTTAGTATATCTTTTTCTGCAGGTTGCTTTCTTCATGTAATCCCTGGGCATTTGACAACTTCGGGTGGTAAGAGGCAGTTTCAACCAATATCTCAAACCAGGCTGGTTTTCAAAGTAAACTCTAAGAGAATGGGGTCTTGTCTGTATGTTTCAACCCTGCATTCTCAGAACCAGGGTCAAGACCTGGAAAGTCAATAGGAATTGAGCAGTTCATGTTTGCTCTCTGTCTGTTTGTTTGGGAGAATTCTGTTTGGTTCTACAAACAGTTTTACAAAGAAAAATACAAACAGTGAGAAAAGCACTGAATTTCTGTCTCTCTGCTTTTATGAAAGTGTCACAAATACCACTTTACCTTTGGCCCCCATTGCGAGACAGTGATGCACAGGTAGAAAGCACTAAATGTGCTCTGAATTTATTAGTAAAATAAACCCTGAAAAGGTGGTGAAATTATGAATTGCTTAAGTCCTATTTCATTTTTAATCCTAAGTATCCTTAAAATGCTGGATAAGATTTGAACAGGAAACCTTAAATATCTATATCTGCATTTATTCTTGCATCTCGAATTTTAACAAACTAAAATTATCAAACTTCACTACCCCTGAGAGGGGACTCCGCTCGTAAACGGTTAAACTGCTCCTCAGCTCCTGCTGTTGAAGACTAAGTCTTTCTGATACTCGGTTTTCAGAAAGCTGTCGTATCTCCAAACACACCCTCTCTTCCATACCAGTGACGCGAGTATTGTTTTTTTCACTTGCAGTGCATGAAAAGTAGCAAGTAAAACAAAAACCAGATGACAAAACCCACGTTAAAGGTAGCTTAAACCTGACAAATATGAAGAGTTGAAAGTAAATTTCTCAGTTACGCTTCATACGCTGACATTGCATCTGCTGCTTTTTAGGACACCGAGCCTTCACGAGGTCAGCAGCTGACCCGGGTAGCCCACACTTCGATGGTGTGTAGCTCTGATGCACATCTGCTGCCACTGAACCCTGCTGCCTCATTCTAGTGGCTGTGTGCTTAAAAAGTTGCCTTGTGGGAAGCGGAAGACAGAGCAGTGTGTAAATTACCTGCTGGTTATTCTTGCTCTGGATATTACTTGTGAACTATCACGGTCACCATGGTTGTACCAAGATACAGAGCATTATTGAAGTTATTATTTATTATGTGTTAATTATACTTTTGTTCAAAGGGCATTTTCATTTCTTTAAATAAATGAATTTTATTTCTTTATGCGTAGGGTATTATTATTCAGTTATAGCTATATCCATCTAGCAAGGCATGCGTCTAGCCTATTTATTCAGAAAAAGCTTGAACAACAAAAAGAATAGTAAATAATATATAATATAATTACAGTAGTAACTGCCACTGAATGAATGACTGATTAGTACTAGACGCCTTATATTCTGGTTAGTTAACTCTCACAGCTCTCCTGAGAGGTGTATGTTACTACCCCCACTTCACTCTGAAACCAGTTACTCAAGATGGATGTAAGCCCGACTTCTGACTGTTGAGTAGGTGCCCTAAGGAACCTGATTGCAAGTTCGTATGCGTGATGCACATTGAGGCCAAACAAATCGGAACGTCAGAGTTTGGAGCAGAGAAAAGTTTATTGCAGGGCCAAGCAAGTAGATGGGTGGCTCATGCCCAGAAAAGCCCAAACTCCCAGAGGGGTCTCAGCAAAGCATTTTGAAAGGCCAGGCGAGGGAGGGGCGCGGCTGGTTGTTGCGAACTTCATGGTGTCAGAACCCTTGTTCTTGCGTCCGTCCAGCAGGTCAGGTCACGATGTTCCTGTAAACCTCCAACAAGACAAATGTTCTTCTCTGTTGGGCAACTTTTTATCTCTATATGAATGGAAAAATGTTATCGCCTTAAAGGTCAGAGCCTTGAGAACTGGGCTATCCTGTATGTTTTAGGCTGTAGGCAACATTCTTAACTGTAGCAAAAGCAATAGAATACAAAGGTTAATGAAAAAGAAACAGATCTAACATGGAGTCAGATTTGTTCTTACAAACCCGCCGTGACACTTCTTTATTTTGCTTGCTGCTGATGGCAACTTTCACGTTTAGCTAATATCTTTCCATCTGTGCCTTTAGGATTTGATACCAGTATTTTGCCAATTTGCAAGGATTCACTCGGCTGGATGTTTAACAGACTTGATACAAACTACGACCTGCTCCTGGACCAGTCGGAGCTTGGGAGCATTTACCTGGACAAGAACGAGCGGTGCGCGGAGGCCTTCTTCAGCTCCTGTGACACGTACAAGGACAGCTCCATCTCCAACAATGAGTGGTGCTACTGCTTCCAGAGGCAACAAGGTACCGAGCCAAAGGCCATCTTGTCCGCACAGTAAAGCCGTGCACTACAGACAAGCTCATTTGTACCCTGTCCTCAATTTACAAAACAGAGACAGAGTTACACGTGCAGAAAACAAACTTCTGGCTCCCAGGGAGAAAGGCGGGGGTGGGAATTGGGAGACTGAGGTTGACATACACACACCACTATGTATAAAATAGGTAACTGATAGGGACCTGCTATACAGCACAGGGAGCTCTACTCAGTACTCTGCAATGGCCTAAATGGGAAGAGAATCAAAAAAAGAGAGGACATATGTACATGTGAATAACTGATTCACTTTGCTGTACACCTGAAACTAACACAACATTGTAAATCAACTACACTCCAAGGAAAAATTTTTTTTTTTATTTTTTTCAATGAAAAAAAAAACCAGCATGCTACACCCCATTCATTGTGAGGGATAGTTTTCCAATTAGAGTGTTTAATAAAAGAGCAAATAAGCAGCACGTTGAACAGTATAACTCAGCTAGGGATGCAAAACACGCTAAATGAGATGAAAAATAGTCATTAATATTTTTTATTAATGCACTTCATTATAGTTTCCATTATGAACCGCCAAGAAACACACAGAGATATGAGAACATAGATATTGAAAGTAATCATTTAAATTAGTTTGCTATCTGCTTTGCCCATGGTGTAAAATAAATGGGTTTTTTATCACTATGCTGTGGAGTTTTAATGTTCTGTTTTGTGATCTTATTAAATGAGCCAAATGAACCACAGCATTCACCATAAAGTTATTTTTACACTTTTGATTTTAAAATGACTTAGCCTTTCAAACTTTTTAGATAACTTAGCTTTATGAAAATGCACTAGCAAAGAAAGAGTCTCAATTCCCCAGGAGAGGCGAGGCAGCCTGGAGGGTTGGATGAGGCTGGTCCTTCATGGGTCCTGCTTCACTAGGAAACGGTAACATAAGGGAAAATGGGAGCCATGCTTATGTAATCAGCCAAATGATAACTAAAATTGTGTTTAAGGGAAATAGACCCAAAACATTCAAATTGTGATAAGGTTTGGGGAAACTAAGAAAAAATGACATGTGTAACTTTGATGCTAATTTTGAAAAACAAATTGGGAATTAGTCTAACATGATACATCTGCTATTGTCACTGCCTTTGAAAGCCCTTGACAGCTACCAGAATGAACAAGCTGCTCTAATCTGTGTGAATGAGTCTCAGGTTTTCATATGGAAGCCAGCACATTATATCAGTCATTTTACTATCACAATTACTTTTTCATATATTAGTAATAGTTCAGTGATTAGGGATGACATGCTTATGCATAAATTGATTAGCAGTGAGTCAACAGCAGGGTTTGTAGCATAGATTAAACCACTAATGTGTTTATAAACCACTTTAAACAAAGTTTAAAAAGTAGATTGGATCTGTTAAAATATTCTAAATCATACACACACACACACACTCACACATAGACACACATGCACACACTCACACACACACACATAGACACACATGCACAGAGACACACACAAACTCACAAACACACACTCACATACTGACACAAACACACACTTGTTGACTTACACTATCACATATGTGCTTTTTAGGTGACTGAATACCCCTAAAAAGTTTTGCCCTGGTTTTAATGACTAGTATACCCTTAAATCATTTACAGCAGGGGTCCCCAAGCCCCGGGCTGCGGACCAGTACTGGTCCGTGGCCTGTTAGGAACTGGGCACACAGCAGGAGGTGGGCAGTGGGCGAGCAAGCAAAGCTTCATCTGTATTTACAGCCGCTCCCCACTGCTCACATTACCACCTGAACCATCCCCCCACCCCCCGTAGCTCCCATTACCGCCTGAACCGTTACCCCCCGCCATCCGTGGAAAAATTGTCTTCCATGGAACTGGTCCCTGGTGCCAAAAAGGTTGGGGACCGCTGATTTACAGAATAAAAAAGTAAATCCAGGTAAACTGCCACAAAGAGACGTGGTCTTTTGTTATGATGACAAATGTTATTTTAATTTTTCTTTGATTATTATGATAGCATGTCCAAGTGTTTATACGTGAACATTTAAAAATATTCTGAATAACTCTGAATGTTTCTACTGCAGAAATAAATATTTTTACCTTAAAACATTCCTAGATTTTGCAGTAATATTCGTAGAACTGATTAAAGGTCCCCAAAAGATTCTGCTTTATATACTTTTCATTTATTATTCTTGATACTTACTTCCAAAGTATCAAAATCTTCATAGTCACATGAAGACATCCTCTGAGATCATTTAATACACAGTAGAGATAATTTAGTAAATGATACCTGAACTGGTTAAATGATTTATATAACTTCCCAGAAGCTTAGGAGAGTTTGGCTAATTCCATTCATTAATATGCTAGAAAATATTACAAAAGCTCTATCGGGGTAACTGACTATGGAGTTAGCTCATTAAGTAATTTCATGGAAAAGAATAAACATTAAAAATATTTTTTCAAATGTTTCACCTTATAAGGAATGTGTTTTTCCTGTTTATTCAATAAAAACAACAAATTCTTAAGTTTATTATAATTAGAGTAATATATGTATGTGTGTGTGTATGTGTGTACATATATAGAGAGAGAGAGAGAAGGAGAGAATAATGTATAATGGGGTGTTATTAATCCAGGTTGACTTAAAACTGCAATCAGGACTATAGTTGTATGGTTGTTGGAAAATATCTGAAAAATACAGTAATAGTGTTGTTAAAAAAAATACCTTTCAAAAATAAATTAAGGTTAATTTCAAAAGTTTAATAAATGAGGTTGAGAATATAAAATTTCAGGCAAGTGAAATACTTGTAGTTTTCCAAGGGAAAAAAATTGTAACCTAAAAAAAGTTTGTAATTAGCTAAAATGCATATCTGTTTCTATGACTGATTTTCTGAAATCATGACAATTAAGCAACACAAAATGGATATGATTGTGGTTTGTATGATTTCATTCTAATTAGTTATAAAAGAATCCGTAGGAAAAATATTAATTTGGGATTTCTGTTACCTTAGGTGTTAATAACTTACTTTCATAAAATATATTTTAAGCCCCTACTCAGAAAAGTACCTCAATTTATTAGTTGCTGTTTCAGTTAAAGTGCTGTTGTGTAAGATCCAGGAAAGAGAAAGGAAATTAACATTTATTCAGGCCCATGTCGTCTTTTGGGCACATAAAATCATTTCCCCCTCATACAGCCCTGTGAGAATGTAACGATCTCGTCCACAGCTGAGGACGACACTCAGTGATCTTAAAGTCCTTCATGTTACAGAATGAGCGCAGGGACGGGGGATCTGAAACTTCCTTCTCCAGCAGCTGTACCTCGTATTTTTTTTTAATTTTATTGAAGTCTAGTTGATTCACAATGTTGTGTTGATTTCCACTGTACAGCAAAGTGACTCAGTTATAGATATATATAGATATAGATGTGTATTCGTTTTCATTTTCTTTTCCATTATGGTTTATCTCGGGATATTGAATGTAGTTCCCTGTGCTCTGTGGTAGGACCTTGCTGTTTATCCATCCTGTATATACTGATAGTAGTTTGCATCTCCAGCAGCTTTACCTTTACATTCAGACTTTGCGAAGTGCTCATACATAAAATGCTGAGAGATGCCCCTAGGCAGCTTGCCGGCAAATCCTGTTCAGGGCAGGAGCCCGGCCAGCGATACACCCGATGGGACGACAGTGAGAACAGCCGCATCTTTCGAGGTCGTTTATGCCTTCCAGCCACAGGGGAGATGTCAGAACGGGCGTCATCTGCATTAGTTTTACAAAGGATGTTTTTCTTTAATTTAATGAAAGATATTAAATACAGGCAATGCTGTCCTTTGGTATTATGAATATTTGAAATTTGCACAAAGTAAACCTAATAAAGTTATTTAAGTATATCCATTCTGTGAGAGGCTCCATGAAGGAAGGGGATTGGGCAGAGGCCTCCTGAGAAGGAGGCTGAGCTGGTCCGGGTGCCCTCCCTGCAGGGAGGAGGCATCCCCTGCAGGTGTGTGTGGCACCCACTGAGTCACGCGCACACTCTGCAATGTCCACTTTCTTTGCAGTTTTGACACCGCATTGTATCTATATATTTGACAGCTAATAGAAATATACTCCCTAGAAATAACTAGTTGTGAGTACAGTAAGAACACCTTTGTATATTACTGTTGTAAACATAGAGATATTTCCTTATTTATTTTTCCCGGTGACATTTTATTCAGTTCAAAATCGTGCGGGAAAATAAAAATGCATTGTTACCATTGCATCGACAATTATCCACTCATAATATAGATAATGTGTGAATGGTTCCAATATAAGGCTTTGAGGTTTTAAATTCAGAATGCAAAACAATAAACAATGTTAATTTTTTAAAAAACAGCATTTTGAAATTAACTGGTAAAAGATTTTAATTCTTTTTTTTTCTTATTTTTTAAAACTACTGTTGGGAATAATTACTTGTAAATTTAATGATTATATTAAAGCCTATATTTTATAACTTATGATTTTCATACAATTTTAAGCATATAAAATCAGAATTTTCCATAAAGTCAAATCACCATTAGATTGGGGGAAATAAATCTTGTGTATAAACTTGTGCCTAATCGTGTCCAAACCTTCATGCACTTTGCCACCTCACTGCCCTTTCATCTACATCAGTTGTTTGCAAGAGAGTGTAATGACAGGTGAAATCTCAGTCACGCCATCCGAGTGTACCTGAGTCAAAGGCCAGACAGAGCACAGGATAGATATTCACAATCCAGTGCTGTAGGTAGTGGAACAGCCCAATCTGTCATGACGTCGCTCGAAATCTGGCAGGTTCCCCTACACACACGTTGTGGTTGCCCCGGGTTTATTCAGGGAGAGTCAGACTCAGACGTGCCTGATTTCGGGCAATCCCACAGGAAGATAAGAGAAATATCACTTCTACTTACAATAACTGTCCCATAGCAGTGAGAAGAGTTGCTTTCAATGTAGTATTGAAACTTCAGCTAGAATCTTTCCTCTTGGTTTTAAATGTCATATTTGGGGGGCAGTAAATTTTAGGTCTACTCTATAAGCCCATATTATGCAACTTCATTCCTATTCTGTTAATAATATAAGACTCACAAATTATTAGAAAAAAACAAAGGGGTCAGTTGAGCCAGTATCAACACGAAGTAGAACAATAAGGTAATCAGGTTTTTCAAGCAAATTACTTTTTCTTCACATTTTTGATTCCTCCAGGAAAAGCATTGTTGGCCTGACATATTAAACTGTAAAATACGTACTAAGTTTTTTTCTCATGGTCTCTTTCCACTCTGCTGCTTACATGCAAATTTAATAACTGAATATTGTGAGCTTGGTATGGTAAAAAAATTCTTAAATTATTCGAATTATATCTTGCCTTTTCACTAAAAAAGCTGTAGTGGAGCAAGTACTAGTTTATTGTTTTGCTGTTTCAGTAGTTTGTGATGCAGTTTTTATATAGCAAGTATTAACAGCAAGTTTTTACAATAAGAGTCTAAAGTACATTGAACTGTTTTCAGATAAGAATATGTATATATATTAGAAAATATATAATTAAATATAATAATATAAGCCAAACTATATTATGTCTATTTAGAATTTTATACTTCTCTGAAACTAATCTCCTTCTAAGTGGTTTTAAAGAGTTTGAAAAATAGGCATATACTTATTTACAAATTGGTTTAATGTTCTAAGTTTATTTTTTAAAAGATGGCTTCTCAGAAGCTATTGTATATTACATCCTGTTTCCAAATTGGGTATATACTGCAAACATCTAGGTGAAACTGAAAAGACTGAAGCCTGTCAGTGTTATTCAGTATCAAAATTTATAACAGTGTCTCTGAATAACTTGGAAGCATTCACGTTTTCCTAGATTATGTTTCAATCTGAAGCTGTTTCTGTTGATCGTAGGAACTGTTTTAAATGAGGGAAAACATAATCAGTTAGTTTGGGAAGCAACCTGTCAGTGGTATTTACATTAATGAGTTGATTGACCTTTTAAAAGTCAATGAAAAGAACCATTTTCTATCCTATAAATATTTTATACCATTCTCCTTTCTTTCATCCAATTCTGTCATTCTGTGGAAATTAAGATAATCTACCAATAAGTAGAAAAGCCTCTCTATAGAGAAGTAGACGTAAATGTAGATGTAGATGATGTAGATGTAGGTGCAGATGTAGATGTAGATGATATAGATGTAGATGTAGATGTAGACGTAGATGATGTAGATGTAGACGTAGTTGATGTAGATGTAGGTGCAGTTGATGTAGATGTAGGTGTAGATGTAGATGATGTAGGTGTAGATGACGTAGATGTAGATGACGTAGATGTAGGTATAGATGTAGATGATGTAGATGTAGGTGCAGATGTAGATGTAGATGATATAGATGTAGATGTAGGTGTAGATGTAGACGTAGATGATGTAGATGTAGACGTAGTTGATGTAGATGTAGGTGCAGATGTAGATGATGTAGATGTAGATGATGTAGGTGATGTAGATGTAGGTATAGATGTAGATGATATAGATGTAGGTGTAGATGTAGATGATATAGATGTAGATGTAGATGATGTAGATGTAGGTGCAGATGTAGATGATGGAGATGTAGGTGTAGGTGCAGATGTAGATGATGTAGATGTAGGTGCAGATGTAGATGATGTAGATGTAGGTGTAAATGTAGATGATGTAGATGTAGGTGCAGATATAGATGTAGATGATGTAGATGTAGATGACATACATGTAGATGTACATGATGGTGCAGATGTACTGTAGGTATAGAGGTAGGTGTAGATGGATGTGTGTGTATATACATGTATATGTATACATATATGTATATACTTGTATGTGTCTCCATAAGTAAAAGTTACAGTTGATATGTAACGGGTCTTCTAAAGCCTTGTAAATCTAACTAAGGTTTGGTAACGTAGAAATCGCCCCCTCTTTGTTTACCTATAACCATTGAGGTGACGTTAATGCCGTTGCAGACCCACCTTGCCAGACGGAGCTCGGCAGTATTCAGAAGCGGCTCGGGGTGAAGAAGCTCCTCGGTGAGTAGTGGATCACTCTCTGACACCTTTACTGCTCACATAAATAACCCTGGGGAAACAGCAACACAAAATCGATATTAATCCCACAAACGTGGACCTCACTAAATTTCAGCAACAAAATTTATGACGTTTTTGAAAGTCATTAGCCTTACTTTTATCATCTTACCTATTGAAAGATATGATGTCTGTTTTATTGCCCTAATATAATGCTCATTTTGAAAGTTATTAAGTAAAAAAGAAATTTAAACAATGCTAAAGGTAAAGCAGCAGAAACTTCAGTTCTAATTCTGTGGTTGACAGTTCACGAATTGATGGCATGTATGTATGTAGAGAGAGAGGGGAAGAGAGAGGGAGGGAGAGAGAGAGACGGTTAAAAGCGTGGTCTGAGTTCCTCAGGAAAATTTGAACAGATTTTTTAGTTTCTCATCAGCACTTTTTATAAACTTACTTTTACTAAGTAAATATATGTATTAGATGATAAATAGATACATAGATACATAGATAATTCCAAATTTCACCCAAAGCCTTGAAATATTAGAATGCTTGGCTATTAACTGATTGTTAAACTATTACATATGATTATTTTCTTTATTTTTGTCAACATACAATTTTTCAATAAACTCTTTTTGGGATAATTTTAGATTCAGAAATTTTACAAATACAGTAGAGTTTCCATATATCTTTCACCCAGCTTCATCTAAAGTTACCATTTTACCATGTATAGATTAACTGTCGTATATTTATCAAATCTAAGAAATTAACATTGCTATAATCCTATTAATTAAGCCTCACACTTTATTTGGATTTCACCAGTTTGTCCACACATGTCCTTTTTTCCATTTTAGCATACAGTGTAGAACACCACATATGCAACATTTGTTGTTGTTTTTCATGTATGTTAATGCTCTTGTGTATTTAGTGGCACATAATTTTATGGTTTTAGATCTGATTAATCTGTATTATGATATGCTATGTTTGTAATTACAATATTGTATGTTTATATGAGAAGATTTTTCATATTACTTGAAAATTCACAGTTCAAAATAAATAGGCTAAATTTTTTAATGTAGCATTTCAGATGTGAAGCCACATCATTACATAAAAGCTACAATGTATCACATTTCTTTTAACTCTGTTACAAGATGCACCTTTCCAGCTCACAGGTGGAAACGTTACCTTGGTACCTGGGTTTGTTTTTTTTCTACAAATCGAAGTTCAGCCATGTGCAGTGGGAAAAGCCATTGACATTCAACTGGAAAATATCTTCGACTTGGTCAAGGTCTATTAGTGACAAAAAGCTATTAACATCCAGGCTTTGATTATTTGATGTTACAAAAAATGAAAACATATTTAGAGCCCAATTGAGAGAGGAGTCACCTTTATTCATCTTATGTAATAAAAATGAAAGTCATTACTAGAGAGCACTGACCCTTCAATATTCCTTCTGAAATGGGTAGGAAAGCGTCCTTCTCTGACAGTCTGTCCACTGTTACGCGGTAGCAGGTGCGCTGCATCCAGGCTGCAAGCTGTCTTGGTGTCTGCAGTTCTAGGCTAATTCCTAACAATGCTCTTCTGTTTCCAGAGTGTACTGGCAGAGACAACAAATTAAATGGCCACACTGACTGTCCATCTTAACATTTTTATGTCAAGTATGTCAAATTATGGTATTTTTTAAGAGGTAGAGATAATAATGTTGAAAATCTTCCTTATCTTTCCTGCTATAAATCCACAGAAGGTGTTCTCGAGTTTCCCATATTGGTGATATCCGGTCCACCTCACTGAAAGACCAGAAGTTCAAATCTTTCAAATGAATTATAATTTTTAAACTAAATTGATATATAGCAGAATTTTGAAACTTTTTTAAAAGGTTAAATAATGATCCCATATTGTTGCAAGACTAAATGGAACAGTTTCATGTTTTATCTGTTTATTAGTCATTGTTTTTCCTTTTTCCTTTCATCAAGTAACTATACTGTGTCTGGTCACTGAGCAGACAATTGGTCAGGAAAGACAAGAAAATTGTCTGATCTCCTAAAGCTTACACTGTAGTGTGGGAGTGTTTATTGAAGAATGTGAATTCACTTCTCAATTATTATTGCACACTTATCACTAGCAGTGTGCCAGGTACATGTTAGATATTGTATTATGAAAGTAAGTGTCTAGCTTCCCACTAGACTGAGTGTGAGTTGTTTGTATAACAATCAAAATCAGGAGAACCGAAAGTTCCCAATACAGAGGGTACCACAGAGTAGTGGTGAACGCATGCAGTGAGAGACACACACGATGGAAGAAATATATCAGAAACCCTCCAACCTAACAGAAGGGGGTCACATTTCAGTCAAGTTTTACATTGCAAGAGGGAGGGAAGGAGAGGGATCCCAGCTGAGGAGAAGATGCACAGAGAGATGAAGCAGGACTGGATTTGTGGAAAACAGCTTGATGTGGAAAAAGCTGAGGATACATGAATGAAAATTTGGGGAAATGAAAGCCAAAAATTGGCAGTGATGAGATGGTGAAGGGTCTCATATGCCCTGCTGAGTGGCCTGGGTGACTCATTATGCATGGCGTTTATCAGCTCTAATTCTGTATATTGTACATCTGGAAACAGCCCCCTTTGCTGAGTGATTAAAAAGACAAGACGCTAAATTTGCTCAGCAGAAGAAATGCAAGGAGTTCATTATGACAGCGCCTGCTTTGTTCTACCTGCGCCGTAGCCCGTAGCCTGGAGCCGGAGCTCGCGTGTGTGTGTCTTGAGTGAGTCGGTGCCTGGCTGGTGACTCGTTCCTCCCGCATGTGCGTGTCTCACAGGACAGTACGTCCCCCAGTGTGACGCAGATGGTTACTACAGGCCGACGCAGTGCCACGGCAGCGCTGGGCAGTGCTGGTGCGTGGACCGATACGGAAGGGAAGTCGCGGGGTCCAGGCGGCGCGGTGCTGCAGACTGTGGTAAGGAGGGCCGCGCGGGCCACGATTTCTCCCCCGCGGGATAAGTGCTGGAGAGTCGCATTCTCTTCCCGACTCGATGCAAACCCTACGGAGTGTACTGGGCGGGGGGCAGGAAGGCTCACTCCTAGCATGTTAGAAAAAGTTGCATAACTAACAAGTAGAACTGCATAACTTAGATATTTTAAGGAAGAATAATGAAAGGTGGGCCGCTTTTACTCCTTCAAGTACGGGAAGGATGTCGCATGCCTTCTGTGTTCCTCTCGGGTAAGGCAGACTGTGTCATCCATTCTGGGCCCTGTCACCCGGCCCTGGTGGGTGCCGTGTCACCACACAGCACCCTCCCGTCTGTGTGCCTTTGGAGAAGGTCACTCAGGGAGAACATGGGAGCACCGATGAAAGAAAAAGTAACCTTTTTAAAGTAAAGGTCCATAAATTGCAGCTGTGTGAGCATGTTTCCTTATGTTTGGGTGAGAAAATATAGTTTTAATTGTTTGAAGGGTAATTATAATTAATATTCTAGTTCTTTTTCTGAGCATGCATTTTATATATAAACCTAAACAAATAATATTACAGTTAAGTTGAGCATAACATACACACATTGTAAAGTTTTAAGTGTGATGTCTTTTGTGTTTCATGAAATATTTTTTCAGAATGCAGGTTTCAAGTGAGTATTTCTGCTTGTACTGTGGAGAGCTTTCACTACAAAAGCCACTTAGCTGTACACACACAGACACACACACACACACACACAGACGGAATTAATGGATTATGTTTCAACTAATACAAATGACCAAAATGTAAACAAAGTACTTGGTCAGTCTTGTATTTCAGAAACTGTTTACTTTTCTCCTTTATGCAATTTTTAAACTGATACACTGTGACATCATTTGTTTAGAAATAGATAAATGGTAAACGGTATAAAAGCAATGGCGTTTAATGCTTAAATGCCTGTTCTGCATTTATTTATTCCATGACACTTTTAATAGCTTGGTTTTGGCTTTCTGGCCAGCGTTTTCAGATTCCGTAGGATGGAGTGCAGTACTCAATAGCTACATAACATACTTGTTACATGTGAAGAACACAGCTTTGTAACACATAGTTTAAACGAGTTGCACTATTAGTTATTTCAGTTATCCGTGATGGATAAAGAATTTCAGGTGTTTATTTTATAAATAATAATTATATGGAGATGAATTCAATAGGTGACAGGGAAATTGTTTTGGGAATGTGACTTGTGAGTTTTCTCGGCATGTTGAAATTATTAAGAAAATACAAGAAGTAGAAGAGTACAAATAACATTTTCTTCACAAAAGATACGAACTTCAGTGTGTTGTATGGTGAAATCAATCCGTTCATAAGCACTGGATGACATTAATAGGATTTGCTATAATTAGCTACCAAAGAATTATTAGACCAAAATATTAGAAAGGATAGAAAGTAAACACACTGATACTAGGGGAGTTGGGAAATGATTACATTCTGAGCTGAGATATGTGTGCATTATTGCCTCCATAGTCATTATAAATTTCTAAACATTTTTTAAAGTACCTACTGGCTGTGTTAGTTTTCTGTTGCTATTGCAACAAAATCCCTCAGAGTTCGTGGCTTAACCCACACAGATGTGTGATCTTGCACTTCTGAACATGAGAAGTCCAGCGTGGGCTTCCCCAAGCTAAGGGCAGGGTGTCTTCAGGGCTGGTTCCTTCTGAGGCCCCCTCCCGAGGATAGTGTTTCCTGGCCTTGTCCTAAGACCACTCACGTTCCTTGGCCCAGGGACCGTTACCCAGCTTCTGACTCTTCTTCTGTAATCACACTGCCCTCTGACTTCATCTGGAAACAGTTCTTTGATTTTAAGGATGGAGGTGATCACCTGGGCCCACCCAAGTTACCCACAGTAACCTGTCAGCTCCAGGCCCGTGATTTCATCACATCTCCTGAGCCCCTTTACCATGTAAGGTCACATAGTCACAGGTTTCAGCCATGAGCGAGTGAACATCTTTGAGGGGCAACTATTTTGCCTACACACTAAGAGAAGAAGTTCTCAATTCTTTGTAAAATTCAAAGTTTGACATGGACTTTATAAAAACTGGGCTGAGCTCAGTATTACTGAACTGGAAATCTTACATATCAGACCTCAGCAACAATTCCACTTTTTAGCACTGTATATTTTAACAAATGATAAAGAATGGATTTTACCTTATTTTTGTTAAGAAAGCTAAAGAGCACATTAAAATTTTATTTTATTTATCTTTTTTAACTTTTTATTTTTTCTTGGAGTATAGGTGATTAACAATGTTGTGTTAGTTTCAGGTATACAGCAAAGTGACTCAGTTTATTAATTTCCTCAATTTTCATCAGAATTTTCTGACCCTCAGAAATTATCCCACCACTCAGTCACATAACATTAATGTTTACTTTTTTCCTAAGCTATTGATTTTGAGATCTCTGGAGATTTTGCAAGTGGAGATTTCCGTGAATGGGCTGCTGATGACGATGAAGATGACATTGTGAACGATGAAGATGAAATTGAAGATGATGATGAGGATGAAGGGGATGATGATGATGGTGGTGACCAGGATGGATACATCTGATGGATGAGAGCTGAGAGCAACAAATTCTACGTTTCTTTTACTTACCAAGTGATCCCCTACTGAGGAGTACCTTCTTGCCCCAAAACAAAATGATTCTAAAACTCACTTATATTTTGTATAATTATTTCAAATATTGCAAGTAAAGTCATAGAACTTTATGTTTAGAGAAGTATCATTTACTTTGAGTTTTTATATGAAAAAGAGAACACATATGGAGTCCAGCCAGACAAGAGAAAGTTATGCAGAGCTACTGATCTATGTGAGTCTGCCACAAACAAAACAACCAGTGCTTGAGGTCATATGTGATATTTTTCTGGGAGAAATTCTAAGTTGAATCTACAATAACATACTAGTGACCTGGATTCTAAGGATTTTATAAAAATATGCATGACCTTAATTGCAGTTTCCAAGTAGACTCTTCCCAGAGCTGGAGTGATTTAGAGGTGAGTGAGGGAATAGCACAAAGTGAGAAGAACAAAGTCACCATCCTGGAGACCTCCACCATGTTTGTATGTTTTTAGTTATGAAGTTTTAGTGATGTTTTTAGTTATGAAGTTATTCTGGATGTGACCAGATATCTTATAAAATGGCCAGTAGGGAAAAACCGTGGATTTTGAAAGTTAACATAGTTGTCCTTTCTAATTTTTATTTTAATTTAGACAGCAGTCTCATGTTGATTTGTTTGATAACCTTAACCAGCATGATTTCTTTATCTTTCTAGGTTTCTTTATCTTTCTGACCAGCAACTTAGGGTGCAGAACTTAAAGTGGAAAGACAAAGGGAAAGATTCTTTTAAACTGTATTTTTACAAAAAGTTTGTCATTTGCCCCAATATCAAACTTAAAAATCTTCATTCTTATTTTATTTCCTGTGTTAGATAAATATTTGCATTTAATCTAAGAATTATGCCATTTTTGTTACTAGTGTCAAAACTTAGAGAACATACTGTATGGTGCCTTGCAAAATAGACATAGAAAGGTTTCAGCATGCATCCCCACATAGGACATTAGGCCATAGATAGGCACACCTAATCACAAGTTAATACCCGTCCTGGTAGTGCTGCTGGAATGAAGAAAATAGAATACTTTCTTTCTTTTTTCTACTGTTACATAGTTACCATGTGGACTTGTTTATGATTATTGTGTGGAGTAGCATTTAAGATTTAACTGCAACAAAAATTACTTTAATTGTTGTATTTAAGTTAGCATGTTAATTAATCATGTAGCCCTTCTGGTACACCATCACTTTTAAGGATATCAGACCTGTGGTTTTGTGCCCATAATACAAGTGGAAAAACCTGTTGGGTGTTACACACTGGTGTCACCATTTAAACAGTGGGTCAGCTGGTTTCCCAGTCTACAATCCACTGAAATAAAGTTGTTGGATTCTTTCTATTTGATTTATATACACTAAGAAAAAAATCTTTAATGTTAACTTTATGTAATATTTAAGGTAAAATGCATTTTCTTTTTTACTGTTTATGTATAGTTTACAAAATAAAGAATCTTGCAACCAAATTAAACTGTTCCTTAATGATTTTCTGGGGTATAGATAGTAGCATGCAGGATTCTTCATCTGTTTCTTGATTTTTAAAAAGCATACATCACAGACTAGCTAGAAAAGTTTTTTTTAAAATTTTGAGTTTCAAAGTCAGAGCTCTTGACATCTTGCATGTTGTTTTATTCGATACGTTTAAAAATATTTTTCTTTGTCAGATTGTTTTAATTGTTTTCATTTGTCATAGCATTGCAAAGTAGATCATTTCCTTTGTTGACAGAGGTATTTTTAAGCCCATTTTTGTGGTATTATACTTAACATATTTAGCTAAATTTCTATAGCAGCTGCATTTTTTGAAGAGTGACAGAATAACCTTATCTGTATAACAAATGTATAGAAATCACAAAATGTAACTTGTGGATTGGTTGGAAAAAGACAAAAAAAATCAAATGCTATATAGAGGTTTAGCAAATGAATTTAAAGTAACAAATATGGTGGTCTTTTAGTGAAGCTGTTTTTTTTAATTTTTATTTTATATTGGATTATATTTGATTTACAATGTTGTGTTAGTTTCAGGTGTACAGCAAAGTGATTCAGCTATACATATATCTATTCTTTTTCAAATTCTTTTCCTAGTTTATTACAGAATATTGAGTGGAGTTCCCTGTATTATACAGTAGGTCCATGTTGATTATCTATTTTATATATAGTAGACTGTATATGTTAATCCCAAACTCCTAATTTATCCCTCCCCCCTACCTTTCCCCTTTGGTAACCATAAGTTTGTTTTCTAAGTCTGTAAGTCTTTTTGTTTTGTAAATAAGTCCATTTCTATCATTTTTTTAGATTCCACATATAAGTGATATCATATGATATTTGTCTGACTTCACTTAGTATGATCATCTCTAGGTCCATCCATGTTGCTGCAAATGGCATTATTTCATTCTTTTTTATGGCTGAGTAATATTCCATTGTAAATATGTACCACATCTTCTTTATCCATTCCTCCACTGATAGACTCTTAGGCTGCTTCCATGACTTAGCTATTGTAAATAGTGCTGCAATGAACATTGGGGTGCATGTATCTTTCTGAATTATAGTCTTGTCTGCATATATGCCCAAGTGGGATTGCTGGGTCATATCATAGCTCTATTTTTAGATTTTAAGGAACCTCCAGACTGTTCTCCATAGTGGCTACACCAATTTACATTCCCACCAACAGTATAGGAGGGTTTCCTTTTACCCATACCCTCTCCAGCATTTATTGTTTGTAGACTTTTTGATGATTGCCATTCTGACTGGTGTGAGATGACACCTCATTGTAGTTTCAATTTGCATTTCTCTAATAATTAGTGATGTTGAGCATCTTATCATGTGCCAGTGGCCATCTGTATGTCTTCTTTGGAGAAATGTCTATTTAGATCTTCTGCCCATTTTTGGATTGAGTTTTTTGTTTTTATGATATTGAGCTGCCTGAGCTTTTTGTATATTTTGGAGGTTAATCCCTTGTCGGTTGCCTTGTTTGCAAATATTTTCTCCCACTCTATGGGTTGTCTTTTCGTTTTGTTTATGGTTTCCTTTGCTGTGAAAAAGATTTTAAGGTTAATTTTAGGCCCCATTGTTTATTTTTGTTTTTATTTTCATTACTGTAGGAGGTGGATCCAAAAAGATATTGCTGCGATTTACATCAAAGAGTGTTCTGCCTATGTTTTCCTCAAAGAGTTTTATAGTATCCAGTCTTACATTTAGGTCTTTAATCCATTTTGAGTTTATGTTTGTGTGTGGTGTTAGAGAATGTTCTAGTTTCATTCTTTTACTTTTAGCTGTCCAGTCTTCCCAGAGAATGGGAAGAGACTGCCTGATTCCTCCAGCTCCGTTTTTCTTTCTGAAGATTGCTTTGGCTATTTGGGGTCTATTGTGTTTCCATACAAATTTAAAAATTTTCTGTTCTATTTCTGTGAAAAACATCATTGGTAATTTGATAGGGATTGCACTGAATCTGTAGATTGTCTTGGGTAGTATAGTCATTTTAACAATATTGATTATTCCAATCCAAGAACATGGTATATGTTTCCATCTGTTTGTGTCATCTTCGATTTCTTTCATCAGGGTCTTAACAGTTTTTGGAGTGCAGGTCTTTTGCCTCCTTAGGTAGGTTTATTTCTAGGTATTTTATTCTTTTTGATGTGACAGTAAATTGGATTGGTTCCTTAATTTCTCTTTCTGATCTTTCGTTGTTAGTATGTAGAAATGCAAGAGATTTCTGTGTATTAATTTTATATCCTGCAACTTTACCAAATTCATTGCTGAGCTCTAGTGGTACTTGTTTTCACTCCCTCGGACTGCAGCATGAGTCCCAGTAAAGCTTTGCCTGAATTCGTGGTCTGGCCTCTTATCAATTTCTGTGGATTAAAGCATCCAAGAACCCGGCTTGGTAATTGAAGAGGAGGCAGGCAGGCTTGGGATGGAGGGAAAGCAGTGGAGAAGGAGAGCAGTTAACGAGCAGAGCGTGAGCTGGTGAGAACAGGAGAAGGATCGAGGCCAGACTGGGAGGCTCCGACATGCCGTGTCGAGCAGTTTGGAGTTATTGCAGAATCTCTGGGGAAATCATCGAAAAACGTTTATTAAAAGAAGTTACAAGACCAATTTTGTGATATAGAAATTGCCATCTATGGATCTATGGAGAATAGACGGGGTGGGGAGGGTGGTGAAACTAAAGACATGGCCAGAGGTTTTTAAGTGGTGGCCTTGTGTAAAAAAGATGAGCTGGGGCAAACGTGTTTTCTTTTTCATGAATTTGGGAAATTGAAGGAATTTCAAGCTGATGATGGAAGGTGAGAATGGCAACCAAACTTAGGAGAAGACAGGCTCAGTGAGACTGGAGACAGAGAGTCGTCTGTTGAGTGAGGAGGAGCTGTAGGACCCAGGGAAACGAGATGTCCATGTCCCTCGTGGAGCATCAGGGTGGGATGTGCACATCTGCTACCCTGGCCTCCAGACCTGCCTGGGCTCCAGCCCCCAGGGGCTCTGCTCTGTCCTGGATTCTTTCCATGGCTTCAGGCAACATGCCTGTCTCCTAGACGCTTCCTGTGTGTCCTTAAAACAATCCACCCATTTGGGAACTTGAGAGTTTCTGCTCCTTGTAAACCAAATATCTTAAAGCAGGTGGTAGATTGATGGCCATATGTTATCAGCAGGTCACATGAACGTCATACAAGCAGTCATACAGGAGGAAGCATGGACCATGGGACATGGACGGTGAGATTACCCTGAAGGAGCAGGAATGTTTTAAAGTTGCACGTTCTGAAAGAATGCATACTTCAGCTACGGGGAAATTGTTCGCTCTGTTCCTGCATTTCACTTTAGGGCAGCAAATTCAAACTGTTTGGCTTGAGAAAAGCACCTTGGGATGTTTCCAAATGAAAGATGTTATCTTAATATAAAAGGCTATTTTTCAGTCTCTGGTATCATATGTTTCTCTTTTGACAAGTTTAGCTGCTTCCGGGCAATAACATCTGTTACATGAGGCAAGGTGTCTGATGTGTATCAAGATTCCTGTTCAGCATTTTATGTTGTTTGAGATCCCTCTGCTCACAGTTATTTGGGGCCTGTGGGAAAAGGGATCTTGGGTGACAGAATGACAGATTGAAACATTTGACAATCTTGTAGCAGTGTTGGTCCCTTTGGGATCTGAGGTCAGTAGAATTGTGGTGATCCAGTTCAAGGTGCAGGGAAGTACATCTGCAGATGCAAGTCAGTGATAGATTAGAAATGTAGTTTTCAATTTACTGTGCTAACACGGGTTGAAGGATGTGATGGAGGCATGAAGGGTGAAAGCAGAGGGCCTTTCCTGCATGTTTCGTGATGTGGGTCAGGCAGAGGGCAGTCACAGCGGCCACCACCCCCCAGGGACAGCGTGGTCCAGAGTTAAGCCCTGGAGCAGAATCCCTTCACATGCTTGGTACTTCTGGAATCCCAGCCGCTATCCTTAGTTTCCCCAGCTCCTAAATAAAGCCAGAGCCCTGCTTTCCTTGCTTCAGAAATGCCTAGCACTCTGAGAGAAGCAGACGCTTAGCTGTTAAGTGGAAGATTGTTATACTAACTACACAAAGCTCTGAAATAAGAGGGCACCATCTCTCCTGGGTACATTTGACAGGATATGCCAGACCTAGATTATGCAATACTAAAACTTAAGTTACTGGCTATTACCTCAAGGAATTACCTGGTTTGAAACATGATTTGAAACACATGATTTGTGTTTGAAACACAAATATAAAAACAAAGTGTGTAGTAGTTGATTATTTAGATGTTCTTAAGAGGGAGACTTTATATATAAAAGAGGATATTTTAAATAGAGTGATAAATAGGATAAACAGGATACATTTGAATTTGATAAATGATAAATAAGATTTTAATGAGTATTAATTAAATTGATTTTAATGGGTCATTTTATTATAACTTGATACTGAGAAAAATAAAATTCTAGTAGAGAATTGGTGAATCCTGGAAAATATTTGTGGCGGAGGTAGAACTGTCCCAGGAGGATTCAGAATGAGCGCTTTTCACCTCTGCCTTGGTGGCTTTCTTTGATTGACACACTTTAGACTGAGTATTCTTTGAAATTGTTTGCAAATAAGTTTTGCTGATCTGGGAGCCCACTGGTCTTTTTAGATATGTGTATTTCCTTTTTGATCAACCTATTTTCTGCTAATGCGCACTTTTCTCCATCCGGAAGGCACCCTGCCTTTGACTATGGTGTGATGGTGAAGGGCTGTGAGTGTTCTCTGCACGTCCAGGGGTGGGGTAGGGACCCCCCAAATGCTGATACGTACACTGCGGGTTCTCACATAGAACAGCAGCAAACCAGGAAGAAGAGCCACCTAAGCTGGCTTAAAAATTAGGAACTCAAGTCTGTCTTGTGGTTTGTTCTAGAATCTCGCTGTCTGTTACATTTATCACCAGCCAATGTGGCTCATGAACACTTGAAATGAGGGCAGTGCGTCTGAGGAGCAACTGAATTTTTAGTGTAGAATTTGGAATTTTTAGCAAAAGAACAATCAAATTAATTAACTCTTTTAGTTAAAAAGTTTTTTTTTTTACTGGTCAGCCTCTGGATTTATTCATTAATTCAAAAAGATTTGAAAATCCGTATTTTTCATTTATTCATCAACTCTCTTCCCATCTCCAGATTTAGTGACATCACTTTGGAAGATTCAGATTGGTCACAGTTGGAGTATTTTTGCCATGCTAATGGCAAAACCTACAAATCGGGGCATTTTTTCTCTTTACCAAGAGCTGGTTGTAAACTACAGCACAGTGAAGGCACAACTTTTAGAGAGAACTGCTTTGTGCCAAATAAGAATGACTGTTATCTCTGTCTTGAAAATGAAGTAGGCTCAGTGCGTTTTTATAATTTAAGAACAAATTGACCGAATCCAGACAAGTAATAAGAAAGCTTCCTCCCAGCCTCTTTCTTCTTGACAGTGGAACTTGGGAAACAAAGGACTGAAATGATCTCCAGGTATCTCTTCAAGGAAAGTCCGATGACAGCTACGTCACCAAATCAGGAACCAGGCTGAACTCTTGCTGGAAAGAAAGTCTGTCTCCTAAGCAGGAGGTGTTCTTACCACTAAGTGGTGTGGACACAGAGACCACCGGTAAGTGAGTTTTTATCCCCAAATTATTCCTCAGCATTCCGTCCCACTCCCCATAGACATGGCATCAAAATAATGATGTTACGAATAGGATCGATATTTTCATTATAAAATTGGTACTACTTGGATCATTTCTACTTTTTAAGCACTTGAGATTGTGGTACTTTCTGTATGATGGCACTTACCCAATTTCACCTACTTTATACCAAATCCGTCATGGATACAACCAATGCACAGAGTCTTACAAAATTTCCTAGGAAGACAGTATTCTTATTATAATAGACTATTACTTGCTGAATCAACTGTCTGCTTCCAAGCATTAGCTGTTTATACATGAAGCATGTCCTCTTTCTTCAAATATATGAGGCATGTAATTGGCAGCGGACTTTTTATTACCAGCTACTTCATTCGTTTTTTCTTAACCTTAGATTCATATATATCATCCCCCAAGGCTGTTGGGGAGGAACCTGCGTGACAGATGAATGACTTGGCGTATCCACTAAGAGAGACTTGCTTCCATTGGGTGATATTGAAAATAAATCATATATATAAGGTTGATTTATATATGTATCTAAGATTTATATTTATATATCTGATTATAAATGCATTTGTGTGTATTCTAACTGAATTTATCTCTATTCTCATTACCCTCAATTAAATAAATAATGTCCCTTTATGGCTGTAATGATGCACAAATTGCACATTTACTAGGTGCAAAAAACTTAGTTACTTCAGCTATGCGGTCTTACTTTACCGCACCACAAACCTACGTACTGGCTATTATTTTCCATGTTTCACATATTCGTGAGGAAACTGAGGCTCATAGAGTATCTTTCTAGGCCACAGAACGAGCAGGGAGGTAGGATTTAAAACCACGTTTGCCTGTCTGCCTAATTCCAAACCCATTATATTCACATTATATCATGTTACCAGTTTTAAAGGAATGAGGTAGGGTAAGCTTTGTTACCCTGGTATGACACCTCAAAACTCAAAAACTGTTACTTGTTGATAAGAATATAAATTTCAGTTTAGCTCAGTCTGAACAGAACAGCAAGAAGATCAGTGGGCCTATTGTTTTCAGGTTTCTTCAGGGAGAAAAATGAAACTGTTATAAGAAAAAGTATATGCAGCTTACAGGCTATTTAAGTCAGTAATTGTTTCCAGGAATTTTTTTTTTTTAATGTGGCTTTTCATTCATAGTATAACAAATTGAACACAATTAGGAGAAACTAATTTAAAATGACAGCTTGTTTCTTGCAAGAAAATCTGAACACAAATAGAACCAATGGAGCCGCAAAGGTCAGGGTGCCAAGCTTTTAAGAATATTTTAGGTTTGCAAATAACAACTAATATGCTTGCCAATCTCAGGAATATATTTTCATTCTGAAAAAGAATATACTTTTCCAGAATTCTTCCCCAGAATCCCAAAGAGAGATAAATAACAAAATACATCTGTGTAATTTATTTACTTAATTGAACAGAACTAAAGTGTTAAAATATTTGTTTCTTTTTTAAACTTGAAAATATTTAAGTGCACTTGATATTTTAAAGTGTTTTTCTGTCATTTATAAAAGAATATAATCATTCAGTCTACGGTAATAAAAAGCAAACAAGACTACAGCCTTGAGCGCAGTAACTTTGAAGACTATTACAAATTTAATTTAAAATAATGGTGCTATATTTCTTACTGACATTATTTTATAAGCACTCAATGTAAGCTATCCTTCCACCAGTCCTTCGCTGGTCGTTGACCTTTTGTTTTGTTCGTATGTTTAAGTCTTTACTACCAAAGCAGATGGCTGAGTTTGCCATGAATTCAATGAGATTTGAGGAAAACTGGCATCGAAAGTCACTAGTGTGTTTTCTCAAAAATGAATAAACGTCATCTCTGACCTATGCCTTCCTAATTAAGATGCCTTTAAACATATAAAGTAAGAGCAGATTGAGTTGTTTTAAGATCATGCCCATAAAAGACATACTATTTATTTTAACACTTTTACCAAGCTTTCTGGAATTGAAGGACCAAGGAGATGTCTTTGTCTATGGATCATTTTGAAAGCATCTATGAGTCAAACAGCAGAAGTCTGGAAGAGCAACCCCAGGTTGAAACAGGTGAGACACCAAAACGTCTGCGAACACCAGAGAGGTAGAATTGAGGTCAGGGTTGTGAAACCACTAGGTGGCATTTCGGGGTCTCCGGGGAGCTGGGTTCTTTATGTCTCAGTGCAGAAAGAATTCAGCGAGAGGCAAAGTGATACATGAGAAATGATTTATTAGAATAGCACGCTCGGGAGACTTACAAGTGGGCGGCAGAGAGGGTGCCACGCCCCCAGAACTTCGATGGGCAGGCAGGTCACTGGGTGGAAATGGGCCAGTGCGTGAGGAGCTTGCCACTGGGGTCTCCACTCCGACGGCTTCTGTGCCCCAACCTGTCCCCCGCGGTGCCCATGCTCCTGTCAGCTCCGGGGCGTGAGGTCACCTGCCCGGGAGCCGTAGGGGACACCAGCCCCCCCCTCACCCCGCCCACGCTACCAGGAAGCAGGACCTGAGTGCCGGGCTCTCGGCGGCCCTGAGCAGGCTCCACCCGCAACTGGCCCGCAGAGTGGACTGTCCCGCCCGGGCTTCCAGTGCGGCCGCCTCCAGCTGGAAGCCTGGGACGCTGGAATCAGGCCACTTCCTGTCTGTCCTTGCAGGAGACGGGGCCGCACTACGAGAAGCTCCAGGCTCAGCCCTGGATCCTGACCATCACGTGGCCAGAGAAACTGGCAACATTTTTGTTTTGCCTGTTGAAATGTTTTAATGACAAAGATTTTGTTCAGTTTCCTGATGTGGATGAAGTGTGGATCCCGATGTTGATTTGTTCTCCAAGAAACGTACATCCTACTTCCCACACGGGGGTGAGCCCCCTGTCCAAAGGTGAGAGACCCATGTGTGTGGCCTGTACGTCCTATGAGATCAGCCCTAAGCTAGCTTAAACCTGACCAAGTTCTGTCTACATGGCAGATTTAGACCTCTGCATGTCCTGTCTACACTGAGTATGTTTAGACCTGACCATGTGCTGTCTATAATGAGAACATTTAGACCTGTGTTCTGCGTACACTAGGACTAGGAGACCAGGGTAGAGACCTGTCCTGGCCTCAGTCCTGGAAAGCTCGGTGCCTGTGTCTGAATGTCAGTGCTTAGACGTCTGGGGTCTGGAGCTCAGGTGGGCTTGTCTGGGTAGCAGCGCTCTGTGCCAGCTGTGGTGACCTGGCTCTCCCAGGGGTCAGTGCTGTGGTCAGGGCCTTAGTCTTTACCCCCATAAGGTTCACCTTCCCTGGGCCTCGTGGGGACTCCTCAGGTGGGCTACCTGGAAATTATCCCAATTTACCAGCCCGTGCATGGTGCGTAGGCAGGCAGGTTTAGCTGGTGAACTGATTGCAGGGCGCACGGATTGGGCAAAAGGCTGATGGGAAGCAGGTGAGGCTGCTGCTGTAATCTACTTCCGGTCAACCATCGCTGCTCAGCAGAGACCAGAGCTGCCCCTCGGCTTTCAGCCCTGCTGTCCCGTGTGTTTTCTCAACACCTCAGTGAGCCAAGAAAGGACTGAGCCTGCCAGCACCAAGGTAGCATGTTCAACTTATCATGAAAGCTTTAAAAACAGTTAAAATATCACAGAACCAAAGTGAAAAGAGGAGGACTCCTCTGGGCCAAGTTTGGGGAGAGGAGACCAATCCTACACTTCTTCTGCCATCGCAGGAGGTCCCAGGAACCCAGCTCGCTTCCACATTAGGGGGCCAACCAGCAGGGCCGTGGTGTCCTGACCAAGGGGACGTGTGATCCCAGGTGCAGGGTATGGGGAGGTGGGGTCACCTGGCGAGTGTGGACGTGTGACCCCAGGTTCAGGGTCTGGGGAGGTGGGGTCACCTGACGAGTGTGGACGTGTGACCCCAGGTGCAGGGTCTGGGGAGGTGGGGTCACCTGGCAAGTGTGGACGTGTGACCCCAGGTGCAGGGTCTGGGGACTGGGGGTCTCTCCCCATCTGCATGGGTCAGGACCACATGTACGGGGAGACCCCCTGTCTGCTCTTTGCCTGCATTGGTTCTTGGCCTCTCTGAGATTTCTAACATCTGAATTGAGGGTGTTGCTGTAATTAACCTGTGGTCCTTCTCTTAATCTTATTACATTCATATGAGGACAGGAACCTTTGAGCAGGTTGCTGCTCCGTGTTCTGCTGAGTGACCAGTAACCCTTGGTGGTATTGCTTCGAAACCAAACTCGGGTCCACTCACCCGTGTGCAGTAAAGCCAATCTACTGACCCTGGGTTGTGGTACAGCTTTTGTTGCAGGCGCCAAGCAAGGAGTCCAGGGCAGCTTATGCTTAAAAGGCCCAAATCCCCCTAAGGCTTTCTGGGAAAGGCTGTTAAAGACAGGGTGAAGGAGGGGGGTTGTGGGGTGTGGTCAGCTGATGGAAACCCTTCTGATTGGCTGGTGGTGAGGTCACTGGGAGTCGGCATCATCAACCTTCTGGTTCCAGCTGGTCTGGGATCTGCGTGCTTGCGGGCAGCATGCAGTTAACTTCTCCCACCTGGTAGGGGCTTCAGTATCTGCAAAACTGCTCAAGGGACCCGGCTCAGAATATTATCTACAGCCCTCAAGGAGGAACCAGAGGTCCTTGGCTTTGTTTAATGGCTGCAGTATTATTACGTTGTCTTGTTTGGCTGTTTTCCCTCCTGCATTTTCTCATTTCTCTGATTAAATGCAGTCTCTGGAACTCGGGGAAGCCTGGGAGACTGAAGTGTTTCTACAGACAAGAGGCAGGCAGAGGACATGGGGCAGGGGGCGCTGTCCTGGGAAGGCTCCCCAGGGTCCTGCTCGGTTACGGAATCATGTTAATATCACAGTGTATCTGTCTAAGCCATGGGGGTCACCACTGTTGGGGTCCCCTGGACAAGGCTCAGGTGAGCACAGACTAGCCCCCCTAAGAATGGTCTCCCATGTGCCATGTGCGGGTACCATGATGGCCCTCAAGGTGGGGGACGGTGCTTGGGCCTCTGACATTTGTGATGAAGGGGAGTCGAAATGCAATCTCAATTAACAAGAAATCATTTTTAAAATTTATTTTAAGCGAAATAACACACGTCACATACCCTTCACCATCACCATTTTAAGTGCACGTTTCTGAGGCATCAGATATATTCACTTTCTCGTGGAGCCATCACCACCATCCCTAGAGCTTTTCATCTTGCAAAACCAAATTCCACAACATTCCACTCCCCACCCCTTCCCACAGCCCCGGCACCGACGTCCACTTTGGTCCATGAGTTGTCGACACCAGGGCCCCCATCTGAGTGGAATCCTGCAGTGTTTGCTGACGGGTCATTTTGGAAGAGCTGACTTTCAGTCTGAAGCTCTGCCTCTTTGCGTCTGAAGAATCTGCATTTCGGGAGGCTGAATGAGGAAGGGGGTGTACGAGGGACAAGGGTGTCCGGCGTGCAGATGAGCTGGGACCTGACCAGCTGCCTGTTGGGCCCTCTGGTCCCATCTCTTGGGCTCTGCCTCATCTGCGTCATTGCTGTCTGTTCTGGGCTCCTGGGAGGGGCCTGCTTGCTGGGTGGTCGCTGCTCCTGTGGCAGGGAAGATCCTGCAGGGCTGACCCACAGAGTGTGGGGTGTGGTCCCAAGAGCATGGGGCCCACATAGGTCACGGCATTGGGGCCATGACAGGTGCTCAGGCCCCCTCATCAGTGACAGGGAATGTTGCTGAGATCCTGCTCAGGAGGGCGTGGTGGGTGGCCTGGGACCCCCGAGGCCCCATTCCTATCCTGGAGCTTGGAGAGTGCATCCCCCATGGGCTCCAGACTCACCCCATGTCTCAGCCATATCCCTCTGTCCTGTCTCTGAACTCAGGAAAACTACCTCTACTGATCATTTTCCACGACATAGGCCTGGTCCTGTCGGTATTAGGATTCTTTCAGTTAGGCGTCCTGGGATAGCAGCTCTTTTTAGGCCTAAAGGAGGAACAGCTCAGGAGTGTACAACATTTTCAGATGAAACTAATATTCAACGACTATCTCTATACTACGCGGTTGTTGACTTCTATTAGTCATAATTCTCCTGGTTTTAGCTCTGATGTGGGGATTACAGAGGAGTCAACATTTAACTCTTCATAATCTGTGTATTCGTAGCTTCAGTATCATTACTGACCCCTAGTTTTTTATGGTTTGGGAAGAGTTATTTATTTCATGTATCATGTAAAGGATTCACAATGATGATAGGGCAATTAAGATTACAATGATAGCTGGTAAATTGTTCAGCTTTTCTCTACCTGTGCGTCTGTTGTACGTATATGGGTCAGTTTAGTTGCCAGTATTAGTGAAATAATATAGAGGACTAGAGAACTTATCCAAGAAAATGATTATTAATCCATAATCATGAAAATGTAGAAGTTCTTCCATAATCGGTGATGAATCTTGAGACCCTAGATGAAATGGATATGCCTTAGTGATATACAGGATTTTAGCCTATGATTTAACTTTGACAAAGCTACATCACTTTTTACTTTTATCTCATTTATTGAGAAAGACATAATTGTTATGGTGTTGGCTTGAAAGTGGTTGAAAAGGACTTGAGTCCTTCCTTATTTTACATTTACATAGGTAGGATCTTCAAACATAGGATATGGTAGAGGACATCCGTGTAACCATTCTAGGTTAGGAGTAGCAGTTTCCACTGCTAAGACTTCTTGTTTAGACGCAAATGCTTTTCAAAGTATGAAGATTATTAGCATTACTGCTGCTACTGAGACGAATGAGCCTAAAGACAAAATATTTCATGTTGTGTGAGCCTCAGGGTACTCAGATTAACGCAGTGACATCCCTGAGAGGCCACGAAAGCGCTGCAGGAAGTCATATTTACTACTACAAATATACTTGTGAAGTGAATGTTTGCTCATGCTGAGTTAACTGTATAACCTGAGAATAGTGGGAATCAGTGTAGAAGCCTCCTATAATAGTGAAGACGGCTCCCATGGACATTACGCCATGGCAGTGTGCTGCTACACAGTATGTATCCTGGAGGACAATGTCCGGGGATGAGTTGGCTGAGATGATTCCTGTCAAACCACCTACTGTAAAAAGAAAACTAAAGCCTAAAGCTCATAATATAGTGAGAGGTCACGTAATATTACCTCCGTGAAGAGTTGCTAATCAGCTAAATACTTTTGCTCCTGCAGGGATGGAAGTAATTACAGTAGCTGCTGCAAAGTATGCTCCTGAGTCGACAGCTATCCCTATGGTAAACCTATGATGGGCCCACAAGAGAACTCCTAAAAAGCCAGTGGACATGACTCATACTATTCCCAGATAGCTGAAAGGCACTTTTTGTCCTAAATAGTATGTAATGATATGTGAGTTTATAACAAACCCTGGTAGGCCATGAATACAGACTTCAGGGTGAGCAAAGAATCAAAATAGGTGTTGGTATAGGATTCGGTCTCCTCCTGCAGGGTCAAGAAAGTAGTGTTTAGATTTCTATCTCTTAACAGTATGGCAATTCTGGCTGCTCGGACTGAGATTGGTAATTATAGTAATATGGCTATAGTTGGGGAAGATTAAACAAATAATGGTGTTTGGTATTGGGATATGACTGCTGGTTTTGTATTAAAGATTATAGTAATAAAAGTAATAGCACCAAGAATTGAAGAGACCCTGCTCGATGTAAAGGAGAAAATGGTTAGGTCGACAGAGGCTCCTGCATGGGCCACATTGCTGGCTAGAGCTGAATACACGGTTCCACTGGTACCAGAACCAGCTTCTACTACTGGTAATATGAGTAGGAGTAAGAATGATAGGGGAAGTAGTCAAAAGTTTACATGATTTATTCGGGGAAATGCTCTATCACGTGCCCCAGTTATTAGTGGCACAAGTCAGCTTTTTTTTTCTTTTCACAGATCTTTATTGGAGTATAACTGCTTCACAACACTGTGTTAGTTTCTGTTGTACACCAAAGTGAATCAGCCATATGCATACGTATGTCCCCATATCCCCTCCCTCTTGAGCCTCCTTCCCACCCTCCCTATCCCACCCCTCTAGGTCATTGCAAAGCACTGAGCTGATCTCCCTGTGCTCTGCGGCTGCTTCCCACTAGCTATCTGTTTTACATTTGGTAGTGTATATATGTTGATGCTACTCTCACTTCGCCCCAGCTTTGCCTTCCAACCCATGTCCTCAAGTCCATTTTCTGTGTCTACCTCTTTATTCCTGCCCTGCAACTAGGTTCATCAGTACCATTTTTTTTTTTTTTAGATTAGCATATGGTATTTGTTTTTCTCTTTCTGACTTACTTCGCTCTGTATGACAGACTCTAGGTCCATCCACCTCACTGCAAATAACTCAATTTCGTTTCTTTTTATGTCTAATATTCCACTGTATATATGTGCCACATCTTCTTTATCCATTCATCTGTCGATGGACACTTAGGTTGCTTCCATGTCCTGGCTATTGTAAATAGTGCTGCAGTGAGCATTGTGGTACATGTCTCTTTTTGAATTATGGTTTTCTCAGGGTATATGCCCAGTAGTGGGATTGCTGGGTCATATGGTAATTCTATTTTTAGTTTTTTTTTTTTTTTTTTTTTTTTTATTTTTAGTTCTTTAAGGAACCTCCATACTGTTCTCCATAGTGACTGTATCAATTTACATTCCCACCAACAGTGCAAGAGGGTTCCCTTTTCACCACACAATCTCCAGCATTTATTGTTTCTAGATTTTTTGATAATGGCCATTCTGACTGGTGTGAGGTGATACCTCATTGTAGTTTTGATTTGCATTTCTCTAATGATTACTGATGTTGAGCATCTTTTCATATGCCTCTTTGCCATCTGTATGTCTTCCTTGGTGAAATGTCTATTTAGATCTTCTGCCCATTTTTTAACTGGATTTTTGTTTTTTTGATATTGAACTCTGTGAGCTGTTTGTATATTTTGGAGATTAATCCTTTGTTGTTTCATTTGCAAATATTTTCTCCCATTCTGAGGGTTGTCTTTTTGTCTCGCTTATGGTTTCCTTTGCTGTGCAAAACCTTTTAAGTTTAATTAAGTCCCATTTGTTTATTTTTGTTTTTATTTCCGTTACTGTAGAGGTGCATCAAAAAAAGATCTTGCTGTGGTTTATGTCAAAGAGTGTTTTTCCTGTGTTTTCCTCTAAGAGTTTTATAGTGTATGGTCTTACATTTAAATCTTTAATCCATTTGGAGTTTGTTTTTGTGTATGGTGTTAGGTAGTGTTCTAATTTCATTCTTTTACATGTAGCTGTCCAGTTTTCCCAGCACCACTTATTGAAGAGGCTGTCTTTTCTCCCTTGTATATTGTTGCCTCCTTTGTCATAAATTAGGTGCCCATATATGTGTGGGTTTATCTCTGGGCTTTCTATCCTGTTCCATTGATCTATATTTCTGTTTTTGTGCCAGTACCATACTGTCTTGATTACTCTAGCTTTGTAGTAGAGTCTGAAGTGTGGGAGCCTGATTCCTCCAGCTCCATTTTTCTTTCTCAAGGTTGCTTTGGCTATTCGGGGTCTTTTGTGTTTCCATACGAATTGTAAAATTTTTTGTTCTCATTCTGTGAAGAATGCCGTTGGTAGTTTGATAGGGATTGCACTGAATCTGTAGATTGCTTTGGGTACTATAGTCATTTTCACAATATTGATTCTTCCAATCCAAGATATGGTATATTTCTCCATCTGTTTATGTCATCTTTGATTTCTTTCATCAGTGTTTTATAGTTTTCTGACTACAACTTTCGCCTCCTTAGGCAGGTTTATTCCTAGATATTTTATTCTTTTTGTTGCAGTGGTAAATGGGACTGTTTTCTTAACTTCTCTTTCTGATTTTTCATTGTTGGTGTATAGGAATGCCAGAGATTTCTACGCATTAATTTTGTATCCTGCAACTGTACCAAATTCATTGATTAGTTCTAGTAGTTTTCTGGTGGCATCTTTAGGATTTTCTATGTATAGTATCATGTCATCTGCAAGGAGTGACAGTTTCACTTCTTCTTTTCCAGTTTGTATTCCTTTTCTTTTTCTTCTCTGATTGCCATGACTAGGACTTCCATAACTATGTTGAATAAGAGTGGCGAGAGTGGACACCCTTGTCTTGTTCCTGATCTTAGTGGAAATGCTTTCAGTTTTTCACCATTGAGTACGATGCTTGCTGTGGGTCACAAGTCAGTTTTCAAACCCTGCAATCATAATGGGTACAACTATAAAGAAAATTATTACACGTGCAGGGACTGTATGACTACGTTACAGATTTGGTCATCTCCAAGTAGCGCTCCAGATTAGCATAGCTCAGACTGGATTAACAGACTGGAGGTGGTGCCTGCTACTCCAGCTCAAGCACCAAATAGTAAATATAAAGTGCCAATATCTTTGTGATTTGTAGCAGATAATCAGTTTATGAACAGAGGTAAAATGACTGAGCTAGCATTAGACTGCAAATCTAAAGACAGAGATTGAGTCCTCTTTTTGGCAAACCCTGTGGTGAATCAACACATTGAATTGCAAATTCAAAAAAGCAGTTCAACTCTGCTGGTGCTTTTCCTGCCTTTTTTTTTTTTTTTTTTCCTTGAAGGCAGGAGAAGTAGATTGAAGCCAATTGACTAGAGCATTTACCTGTGAACTAACATTTCCTGGGGTGGAAACTCATCAATCTCGTAAGGATTTGGCTTAATTAAAATCTTTGATTTGCATTCAGCTGATATAGGATAGAGTCCTGCAATCCTTATTTTTAGAAATTAAGTAAGTTGTACTTGTTTAGGGTTTTGAAAGCTCTTGGTCTGAACTACCCTAAATTCCTAGTGCAGCACGGATAGAATGGGTATTAAGGGTAGTAATTGAGTGGATATTACGATTAGTAGTGATAGGAAGGTTATCTGTTTTGTATGTTCAAATTGTTTTTTTATTTTTTGTTGTTTAATGAAGGGAATATAGTTAGTGATGTGGAGTATGTTAGCTGCAAGTAGAAATATATGCTGAGGACTGCTATGATGGCTATTAGTGTTGGTAGAATGATGTTATCATTTTTGTTATTTCTTGGATAATTATTCATCTGGGTAAAAACCCTGACAGTGGTGGGCTACCTCCTAATGATACTATAATGGTGAGGATAAGGATTGTGATGGGAGGTGTTTTATCTCATGTGTGTGATAATGATACTCTTGTAGTACATGATCTGGGCATAAATAGTAAGAAGATAGTGTTGTTGTGATATAAATTAGTATGTTTAGGATTGTTATAATTGGAATATACATTATAATAGCTGTTATGCATCCTATATGGGTAATTGATGAGGAAGCTATAATTTTTTCTAGGTGAGTATGGCTAAGTCTTCCTCAGCCTCCAATTATGATTCATAATATCACTATGATTAATAGTATGTTTAGGGTGATGGATGGTGACATGTGGTATAAAACCGATAGGGGTGCAATTTTGTCACGTTAATAGCATCAGGCCTGCTGTTCATGGAATGCCTTGTGTTACTTCAGGCACTCAGAAGTAAAATGGGGAAAGTCCTACTTTTGTTACAAGGGCTATTGTTATGATGGTGGATACTGCTGAATTAAAGATTTTTGTAATTCACTGTGTTCCTTGACCAGAGTATATTAGATTAATGATAATAGCCATTATAAGTAGCACTGACATGGTGGATTGTTTTATAAAATATTTGTTGGATGCTTCTATAGCTTACGGGTTCATGTTTTTTATTAGAATGGGGATACCATTAACCAGCGTGAGCTTGTTACTACAATTATGTTTCCTGAGATAATGGGCATAGAGTTTATCAGTACAGGAAGGATATACGACAGTATTTTGGGGGTATGGGCCTGATAGCTTACTTAGAGAACCTTACTATATAGCATGTGGTGTAACGTGGTGGCATGGGGAACATAAAATTCTTAGGAGTAAGTTCACTTCCAGGAATAAGAGCATTTAAACCGCTGTCATTTTCTCTATCAAAGTAACTCTTTTGTCAGACATATTTCTTAAGTTTGTGGTGGGTTGTCTGGTATGACAGGTAGTGAAACCTCTTATATACCTAGGACTAATGTTAGTAGTAAAAAAGTTTTTATAAGAGATGTGTAAGTTGATCATATCAAAATTATGGGTAGGATGCTCGAATTCATAGAATGGAGATTGTTAGATGTGTTTTAATGATGACTTGGGCTGTATATAATCCTGGCACATAGGGGTTGTGAAGTACTCCTAAAAACAGATTGTTGTGGAAATGTTTTTTATAATGATATTGACATATTCTCTAGGAAGAAGAGGGCGAATAGGCCTGCTGCGTTTTCTACATTTAAGCCAAACACAGGTTTTGACTCTACTTCTGTTAAATTGCGTGGAGCTCCATTGGATTTCTGCTAGTACAGAGATAATCAAATTGAGGGTAGGGGTCAGGAGAAAATTAGTCATACTTGTTCTTGTGTAATAATTACTGTTGAAAGTGTAAATGATCCATGTATCAGTAGGACTGAGAAGAGAATAACTGCTAACGTTACTTTGTACTGCCTGTAGAGCTCCAATGAGTATTTTGAATCTGAAGCTCATCCAGATCACAGGATGGAATAAATGGCTAGGTGTGATATGGCTAATATAAATAGTATGCCTACATTTATATTAATTAGTGGATAAGATATGGGAAGAGGAATTCACGTTGTGAGAGCCAGGGTTATGGCTAGCATTGGGGCAGTAATATATAAATTGATGATGTTGATGGTCATAGTGGTTCTTTAATAAATAATTTGACTGCCTCAGCAATGGGTTGTAATAATCCATAGTGGCTGATGATTTTTGGCCCTTTCTGGATTTGTATATAGCCTAGGATTTTCCATTCAGTTAATGTAAGGAATGCTATAGCGAGCAAAATTGGGTAATTAGTGAAAGAATGTTGATGATAAACATATTCTTAGGAAGAGGACTTACCTCTGCCCATAAAGTTTAAGTTTTATGCAGTTGCTGGGCTCTGCAAACCCTAACAAACCCTGACTACAGTAGGGTATGATAAATTAATTCAATTGAGCTTTTACTATCAATTAGTTTGAAGTCATCTTGTAAAATAGGTCTTATTTCCCTTGTCCATTCATACTGCGAGAAATTTATAATAGACAGAAACCAACCAGGATGACTCCAGTCTGAGCTCCGATCAGATAGGACTTTAATTGTTGAACAAACAGACCATTAATAGCAGTTATACCACTGAAATGTCCTGATCCAACATCAAGGTCATAAACCCTATTGTCTAGAACTCTAGAATACAATCACACTGTTATCCCTAGTATAACTTGTTCCGTTGATCAGTGTTTTAGAACAACAGGTGATAAAGCATTTTGACTAGTGGCTGTAAATTTTAATCACTGAGAGGTGGTTTTATTCTCCAAGGTCACCCCAACCAAAATTGTTAATCGATTAAAAGCTATGTTATCCCTTAAAGTTCAGGCTTTTTTTTTTTTCTGGATTAATTAATTAATGCTCCATAGGATTTTCTCCTATTAGTCCCACCTCTTCCTGGGAAGGTCAATTTCACTGATTAAAAGACACGGTAAAACTCACATGTGGCCATTCTTGCAAGTCCAAGTCCTTATTTAGAGAACAAATGACTGTGCTACCTTTCCACACTCAGGAGCCCATGACAGTTAAAGCGATGTCACTGGGCAGCCAGTGTCTCTAATACTAGAAGTACTAGAGGTAATGTTTTTGGTAAACAGGCAGGAATTGTGATTGCCGAGTTCCATTTACTTTTTTAATCTTAAATGCATGCCTGTGCTGGGTTAACAATTGTTTTAATAAATACTTAGGTATTGGTTTAGTTTTACTTTACTGTTAACTGTCAGTGGGTTATAAATTCTAATATAAGCTTATGCAAGGAGAAATATTTCTTGTTACTCATATGAACAGTGTTGCTTCTATTAATTGATTAGTCCAGTATTAAATTAGCAGTTGATTTATTATTGGTATTAAGGTGACTGTGTGGTTGACCCTGAATGCTTAATGCTTTCTTAACTGGTGGCTGCTTTTAAGCCAACCGTGGTATTGTATATGCTACTCTCTAGGGAAGGTTGTATTCTGTATCTAAAAAGCTGGACCATTTTTGAATAACATTTAAAATTATATTTTTAAAGTAATATTTAAAATTAAACTAAAGTTCTTTTCTGAACAGCCATCACCAGGCTTATAAGGCTTATTAGCCCTACTCATAAATCTCCCTATTTTGCCACATGGATGGGTTTTTCTTATAAACTGTTCATAAGTAGCTCCTCTGGTTTCAGGGTATTTAACTTCTTTCATCATTCCCTTATAGAACTTTATCTGTAGCACCAGATTTAAATTTCTACCTTCTATACATAGATGCTAAATGAGTCTTTACTTATGATAGTTGAATTTGGTGGGAGGTTTGGGCTAGTTTTAGTATGAAGTGTTCATGAGGTATAAAATCTCCTGGGTATAAACTAGGTGCTTTCCTTTAAGCTACAGTTTGATTCATCCAAGCACGCTTTCCAGTATGCTCATCTTGTTAGGACTTGTCTCCGCTTATGTATTTAGAACTTATTAACGGGTTATGAGGTTATTGGTATTGGAGGGGACGACAGTGTGCATGCTTCATGGCCTGATTCAATTAAGGTCTATTCTTAATTTACTACTAAATTTTCCTTTGGTTTTTCATTTCATAAAAACTTTCCTATAAATTATTTTATGTTCCTGAGGTACAAAATGTAGCCCCCTTCTTCTCCTCCCACAGGCTACACCTTGGCCTGACGTTTTTATGTCTGATAATTTCGCTTACTATTGTTCCCTACCAGGGTGTCCTGAGGGTGGCGGTATACAGGGCGGGTGAGGTTTATCAGTTTGTTGATCATAGAATGGGCTCCCCTAGAGGAGTATGAATCACCGTCAAGCTCTTTGACTTTTAGGCTGATGGTAGTTGTATTCTGGTGAATAACTTTTTTGTTGTAATTATTTGAATTTAGGGATAAGCATAGTGGGACATCTTAGCTATCATGTAATCAGAAATGGCAGTCACTTTCATAGTTTATTTTTATTTTCGCTATGGCTTTTTACAGCTTAGCTAGTACTTTATTTTAGTGTAATCTTTAACATGCTTCACACTGGATTTCTATTAATATGGGTTAATCTTATGAGCAAGGTGGCTAGCATGAAATGCACCAACCCTAAGTAGTTAATATAACTTACTCAGACTTTCTTTTATGGCTCAACTTTTATCACTGCCGTTTCCCATGGGGATGGAGTTAAGCAAGGCATTGTGAGCTACTTCGTAGTGTGCTTGGTGCCTGCTTCTTTTAATTTTTTATGATTTGAGGGCATTCTCACTGGGGTGCAGATACTTGCATCTGTAATTTTATTAGAAATTAAAAGGCCAGGGCCACACCTATGTGTTTATGGGGTTAGTAAATTCATCTGGGCATTCACAGTGCTTCACTTTAATTATTAAGCTACAGCAACAGGCTGAGTAGGACTTCGTACATATAGGATTTATGTATTTAAGTGACATATTGGTATTCAGTGTAGTAGTTTGGGTTGTGTTAAAATTGGTATTGAAATATTTAATATTTTTTCTTTTGGATTGGGATTGACATACATACACTAGTGATTATTATGTATAAAATAGGTAACTCATGAGAACTACTGTATATAGCTCAGGAACTCTACTCAATGCTCTGTGGTGACCTAAATGGGAAGGAAATCCAAAAGAGGGGATATATGTATATGTATAACTGATTCACATTGCTATAGAGTAGAAACTAACACAACTTTGTAAAGCAGCTATACTCCAATGAAATTCTTTTTTATAAATTTTAAAAACGTACTTTATTTTTTGTTTGAGGTACATGGCAGATCTAGGGGGTACATGGCAATCAATCTAAGTGATTGATTGGTATTACGAAGAGGCTAGTTTGCAGTTATACTAACTTTGGGTTGTTTAGGTAAGGGCAATATGTTTGTTAAATGAGTTAGTTGACTCACGCAGTTATATGCTTTGCCTTGTTTGGGGGGGTCTGTCAAGGCGATCATAGTGTACAAAGTATGAGATTTAGTGGGAGGTGGGAGGGTTTGATTAAGGAAGCTGTTTACCTGAAATGCATGTGCGTATGTACGTGTGTGTGTAATTGTTCTATGTCCTGTGACCATTGACTCAGGAACACATTATGGTTGATGATGTTGGCAAATAACATTCAATTTAAGCTCAGCTACAAGTTGCTTGACTGTGTTAAGGCCTCTGATGGCCACAGCTGAGTCACAGCAGCCCCCAGAATTAAAAAATACCAAATGCATGAAACCAGTTATGTGTGAGCATAAGCTGATTTGATAGTCCATCGAGATGTCTTTTCTTTCATCTTTTTATTGAAGTATAGTTGACGTACAGTGCTGTGCCAACCTCTGCTGTACAGCAGTGACTCAGTTATACAAATATAGATATCTATATCTATATAGATATCTCTATCTATCTATCTATATAGACATCTAGAGATACACATTCTAAAATTTCCTGGGGTGGAAGCTCATCAATCTAGTAAGGATTGGGCTTAAAATCTTTAATTTGCATCAACTGATGTAGGACCGAGTCTTGCAATCCTTATTTTTTTTTTTTTATAAACCAGTTTCTTTTTTTTTTTAATTTAATTTAATTTAATTTATTTATTTATTTACCCATGGCTGTGTTGGGTCTTCGTTTCTGTGCGAGGGCTTTCTCTAGTTGCGGCAAGTGGGGGCCACTCTTCATCGCGGTGTGTGGGCCTCTCATCATCGTGGCCTCTCCCATTGCGGAGCACAGGCTCCAGACGCGCAGGCTCAGTAATTGTGGCTCACGGGCCTAGTTGCTCCGCGGCATGTGGGATCTTCCCAGACCAGGGCTCGAACCCGTGTCCCCTGCATTGGCAGGCAGACTCTCAACCACTGCGCCACCAGGGAAGCCCCACAATCCTTATTTTTAAGAATTACGTAAATTACACTTGCTTACGGTTTTGAAAGCTCTTGGTGTAAACTACCCTAAGTTCCTAGTCCAGCACTGACAGAACGGGTGTTAAGGGTCGTAATCGTGTGGCTATTACTATTAGTAATGATAGGAGGGCTATTTGTTTTGTATGTTCCAACTGTCATTTTGTTTTTATGTTTTTTATTGATGGAAATATACTTAGTGATGTATGTTAGCTGCAAGTAGACATACATGCTGAGTAACTGCTATGATGGCTATTAGTGTTGGTAGAATAATGTTATCATTTTTGTTACCTCTTGGATAATTATTCATTTGGGTAAAACCCCTGATAGTGGCGGGAGACCTCCCCGTGATACTATGATGGTGAGGATAAGGATTGTGATGAAAGGTGTTTTATGTCATGTGTGTGATAATGATTGATAGTGTTGTGGTAGCTGAGCTGGGCATAAATAGGAAGAAGATAGTGAGTGTTATTATGATACTGATAAAAGAAATTTTCACATGTTGAGGGACGGGGACATTCTGGCTTAGACAGACTCAAATCGGATGCTCACTAAAACAGCCCATTTGTAGCCTATCCAACATACATTGCACACTTGCTGTAATTACTAAAGGAAAGGGCACACTGACCAGAAGTGAAGCATGACCATGATAAAAAATAAAGGTTAAATGCTTCCTTTCCTGGGCTGCCAAAGCCAGTCCTCCTTCGATCACACTCCCTTCCCAGGTGCCCAGGCCATACTGACTCGCTGTGACTGTGTGTTTTTGGTTTTGGTTTTTTTTTCTTGAAGTCTTGAAGGAATGCATCCCTGACCTGTTTAATGTTCTTTGCTCTGAGAAGATATACAACTGTACTGAAAACTGCTTCTCTGGAGCAGTGTTTCAGAGCTGCCAGAGAGGCTGTCTCCCTGGCTTCGGTCCTCAGTCTGGCTCTACGAAAACTCTTTTCTGTTTCTATTCTAGATTGATGATCGTCACTGACGAAACTTGGCGCAGCTGGCAGGATAGCAGATAAACCCACCTGAGGTCCCCTGGAGTCTACTGTGGACCGGCGCTCGGGACCAAGCGTGGGCCTTTGACCCCTCTGGCTTCGGGGCATCCTTCAGGTGATTCGGTGAGTTCTTCCTCATAATCACATCTCCTTGTATTAAGTGACGCTCCACGACTTTTATTTGAGCTGTTATCTTAACGACTTGGAGACTTAAGGGGGTACCAGTACATTTCCTAGGTGAAGAGGTTCCTAGGCAGAGGATCCAGGGAATTTCTAAGCAGGAAGGCCTGGACGGAATTTGAGTGAACTGGGTTGGCTGACTTTAAAAAATATATATATATATGGCTTAAAATTGGAAAATTAAATTTATTTGTAATTTATAATAAAATGAAGCTAAAAGAAAGCAGGAAATCAGGCTCCTAGAGCGCCTGCTCCACTGGCACTCGGTGGGCTTCTACAATTGGTATGGAGCTAGTACTTGCAAATACTTATCCAACACTGAAAGAGCCAGGATGGAACTTTTTTTGACATTAAAACTGAAGTTTACATGCACAATTAAAGAAAGCTGGCTTAATAAAACATCTTTTCAAAATTCTGACCCTGAGAGAAAAAAAGTACTCCTAGAAGAAAATTTGAAGCTGTAACTCTTATCATGTCCTTGAAATGCAAACACAGCCCACATTGCCTGAGACTGCAGCCTTGGCTCAATTAGTGGAATGTAAAACTGAAGGGGAAAAAAAGGCATTTTAAAACTCAAGCAGGAAAACTATGAGATCTCTTTGTCTATCTGGATGTAAGTATGCCTATGTGTATGTTATAAACATGTTTCTTCCTCCGGATGATATTATCAAAATGAATTTGTGAAAGAGCTCTATTTTACTGAGTTAAGAATAAGCACTTAAAAATCAAATATTTCTAAGTATAACAAAAAAAAACACCCAATTTTAAAAGGATCATGTGATCTAGGATTAATCTTCAGTAAATGAAAAGTTGTTGGTGACTAATGCAGACACGTCTTTAGCGTCATCAACATTAGGTATAATATTTTATTTGGTACCTAGGTTTACTAAATGTCAGTGAGTTCATGTTATCTCTGTTACAAAATCTGTCAACAAGAAAATTAACTTGGTATGATGATATATTCATAACTGATGAAATAGAGATAAATGCGATAAAAGTTTTTAGGTGAAGTCTTTAAAGATGATTGTTTTATGGTACCTCTACCTAAAAATAGTTTCTCCAGATTTTTGGTAACTTGAAACTTTAGAGTTTTGCTAAATTAAATGATGGGAACTCACTGACTATCCAGATCATTTCCAATTAAGATAAAAATACGCATTCATTGCTAAGCATGTCTGAATTTACCTAATTTGCGTTACTGGAGAAAAACTAAAGATGTTTAGGTTTATTGGACACACGTCTTGTACCACATTTAGAAAAGGAATCATGCTGTGAGAAAATGTATGCTTCTAGAGGTTGTGGAATATGTTTGTAAGCCTGCCAATCAGGAAATGCGAATGTGACAGACAGTTCACAATTGCTTGTTTCTTGGTTTTCATTATGGATTAAGGTTTTTAAGGGTTAAAACTTATAACATATATGTAATTAAATTTGTAGAAATAATTAGGTAAACATTTCATCCAAGGAAAATAAGAGGTGTGTTTTCAGTAAAAGGATTGAAGAAAGGAAAAGTGATTGATACTGTCCTGAAGTGTCTCAAAGAGAGAGATTTAATTATGCTTATTTGGTTTATTAAGTTTCATGGAAAACATTGTCAAATAAATGTTCTAGAAATTATATGAAATTCCTGGAAATCTTATATGTCCTGACATAAAATGTTCTCTGTCATCAAAATTGAGGCTCCCAGTAAAGGGACTGGACCCAAGTTTCAGGGAAATGCCCCTTCGTGCCAAGGCAACAACAGGATCTGTGAAGATTATGGCACAAGTAGATAAAGGCCATTCTGCTTCTACAAAATATCAGCCCCTCCTTGTCAGACTTTTGCCATCCTGATATCCCTGTAACATGGCAACAGTCTGCTCCTAAATCGGAGAAATTAAGATGGGTTAATAATAGCTGTGAATTAAACAGTCAGGGCTACGGGAAACCCAAGATAGCCGCTCGGTTCTTCCCGGCTCCCTGGCAAACCCCATTTTTATTCGCTGGGTTAAAGCCTTCCATTGCTGCCTCACAATAAAAAAGAAATGGTTAGAAAATGTGCTTTCCACCTGCGTATACTTTCCACAATCTCCAGTGATCAAGGCATCCACTTCACTGCGCAAATCCTACAAGATTTTAACAGAAATCTCTCAAACTTCTTAAAAGTATCACTGTCACTATCACCCTCAATCATCAGGCAAGGTCAACAAAACTAAAGGAAAAACTAGACTCAAGCAGAAAAAAAATTAATTACATGGGATTGAGTGAACTGATAAATACGATTATGGTTTTTATGCCTTTTGGTCTGAAATATTACTGGCTTTTAATCTTTGCTTTCCAGATAAAAGGGAACCTTTTCCCTTAAGCTAATTTTTTGGTAAATTATAACCTTTGTCAGGTTATAATTATAACCTTTGTAAATTATAACCTTTTTAAGAATCGAAGCATTTATCTTTTCTCCCTACCTGATTGCTCCTTAATTTGGAATCTCTTAGGTTCCTAGCAGCCTTTCCAGGTGAATAAGGAAGGCCACTTTCTGTAAGAACCTCAAGATACTTTGGAAATTGAGAAGAGAGGAATCCACCTAAATCTGCAGGTATTGCAGCTTGAACCTAATGTCATGGCTTTCCTGGCCTTGAGAGGCCTTTTAAAAGTTCAAAGTGAGATCCCTTAGGAAAAGTTCCAATAAATATAAATTTAAAAGAGCCTATACGGTCAATTACACCTATGCAAATAATCAGGCCAATTGTATTGAAACCAGACTTCTTTTGCAGAAAAATTAGTCTTAATTTGACTATGTTTGGTCAAAATGAGGATAATTTAGAGAGAAAAATTAAGTTTCAATAATATACCTTTGCAGATATTGAGGTTTTATATATCCTAAGGTTTTGTGTTTACAACCTACATTCAAGGTGATGCTTTGTTACGTTATTGTAAAGTTTAATTGAATTATTAAAAGGATATTTGAAGCTTGTTTCTGAATCTGATTACTGTGATTTATCTTTGAAGACCAGATGCTCCATGACCTGCACCTTGGAGATTGTGCAGACTGGTAAAAGACATCATCTGAAGGACTATATCCAACCTAAATGGAAGGACCCACCCTTATCAGGTACTCTTAACTAGCTCATGCATAGTGAAACTGAAGGGAATGAACTCTTGAACTCATTTCCCACCTAACAAACAAGGGCCTCTGCATTGGACTGGTCTACAGAGGGGACTGCTCACCTCGAACTTACCTTAAAACAACCATCGAGCCAGGACGAGAAGAGGAAGACAACAGTGATGATATAGACAGCTGACCCAAGAATCGGGGCCAGGCCTGTAAGATCCATCCTACTAGTTCAATTGAACTGTTTACCAAATGTTTGTCTCCCTATCCAAGTTGAAAGTTACTGTTTTACTTCTAGCTATACTTTTGCCCCAATATTCAGGATGGAAAGAAAATTCTTTGGTAAAGCTCTCACAAAGCACAGCTACTGGGCTAGGACCTCATAATACCTATCCCTGACTTTTCAGATGTTCCTAATGTGACCACTCACCCAGACCAACCTCCCTCTGACCTAAACTTTCAAGTTTAAACTCTTCAACATATTAATATGTCCATCCCTTGTCTGATACTATCTTCGGTCCTTAGGGACTGAGCACAACTTACCCAAGGACCCCCTCCCTCTGTCCCTTAATTGACAAATAGCAGGTTTATGTTTATTAGGACATTATGATACCCCGTTGTCTATACCTCAGGAAGCAGATGAACCTCCTTTCTCTCTTCTTTATGGAGTCAAGCAATCTATGTTAGCAAGATACCAAAATACCCGTGGCAAAATCTTCGGGGAATCTTGGTTCCTAATGGAGGAGTGTATGTGAACAAAGAGATGATCAGAAATTTACCAGCCACTGTTGGTCAAATAGCCAAAGAGATTGCAGCACTACAGACATCCCTAAATCTCTCAGCCCAATTAGTATCAGATAACCAGGTTGCCTTAGATTCTCTACTGGCTAAACAAGGAGGTGTTTGTGCTACTGCTCTTACTGCTTGTTGCGCTTTCATCAGCACCTCTGGAGAAGCTGAGACACACCTAGAAAGAATTTCCCAAGAGGCAAAATGGTTACAAGATGTAAGAAAAACTGACCCTTTGGATTACCTGTTTAAATTGGGAGATTGGGATTGACATATATACACTAATATGTATAAAATAGATAATAAGAACCTGCTGTATAGCACAGGGAACTCCACTTCACTGTACAGTAGAAACTAACACAACACTGTAAAACAACTCTACCCCAATAATAAAATAAATAAATAAAAACAATAATAAATAAATTACCTGTTTAGCCCCATGGTAAGACATAATCTATAAATGCTGTGGCTATTACCTTAAATAGTAGGATGATTCCAATGTTTCATATTTCTAGGAAGGTGTAAGATCCATAATACAGGCCTTGACCTACATGGATAAATAAGCAAATAAAGAATATGAAAGTTCCGTTTGCATATAAATATCAGATAATTAATCTGTAGTTTACATATTGATAGATATGTATTGCTACGAATAAACCTGTTAAGATTTGTAAAATTTAACAAATATCAAGCAGTGAACAAAAATTTCATCATGATGAGATATGTGATGGAGCTGGTAGATCAATAAATGTGTTAACAATTTTTAATAACAGGTGGGACTTTTGAATGTTGGTCATTACAGTGTTCCTACAGTTGAAATACAATAATTTTTCATGGCATTGCCTATGGTTACATTTTATGTGAGAATAATAATGACATACATGGTATTCATTTTAAGTACTATTTTTGTAGTTAGATTTGTAGTTAGTTTTTCTTCAAAACCTTCACAAATTTATGGTGGGCTTGGGTTAATTGTGAGTGGTAGTGGTATAGTAATAAATTTTGGTGGATTGTTGTGCTTAATGGTTTTTAACATTTATTTAAGGGGAATGTTACTACTTTTCAGTTATATAACAACTGTGTCTACTGAGCAGTATCCTGAGGTGTGAGATTCTAATAAGATCCTCCTAGGTATATTTCTTTCATAGTATGATGGAAATGCAAATTACAGCCACAATGTGACATGCATTCACATACAATAAACGGTTGTAATCAAGAACAAACCAATAAAAATCATGGCAACAATGTAGAGAAGTTGGAACCCTTACACACTGCTTGTGGAAATGTAAAATGGTGCAGACCATATGTAAAATAGTGTGGCATTTCCTCAAAAAGATAAAAATACAACTAGAGTTGGGTTTAAGAACTCCACTCCTAGATATATTCCACAAAGAACTGAAACAGGTGTTCAAACAAAAACCTGTACATGAATATTCACGGCAGCATTGTTGACATTGGCCCAATGGTAGAAACAGAAACAATCTGAACAGCCATCAGTGGATGAATGGATAAGCAAAAGAGGGGAGATCTACAAACTTCGATATTATTCTGCCATATACAGAAATAGAGTAAAACGGTGCAGCAGCTGTGGAAAACAGTATGGCAGTCAGTCAAAATCTTAAACATAAACTAATGCATGATCCATCAGTTTCACTTCAGGGAAAATACATAAGAGGTTTGAAAGCAGGGGGTGAAACAGATACTTGTACACCCGTATTCATAGCAGCATTACTCACACTGGCCAGAAGGTGGAAGCAACCCAAGTGTCCATGGATAGATGAATTATATTATTCAGCCTTAAAAACTACAGAAAATCAGACACATGCTACAACACATATAAGCTTTAAAGTCGTCATTCTGCTAAGTGAAATAACCTGGTCACAAAAGAATAGATATATGATTCCACTTCTATGAGGTATCCAGAGAAGTGAAATTCAGAGACAGAAAGCAGAATGGGGTTGACAAGGGTTGAAGAGATTTGGTGTTTAATGGATGCAGTTTCACTTGGAAAAATGAAAATATACAGGAGATAGATGGTGAGGATATTTGTACAACAATGTGAATGTGGTTAATGTCATAGAACTGTATGCTTAAAATTGTTTAGTCAATATTATGTTTAATAGATTTAATCACAATGGAAAATGTGAATGAAGTACTGATACATGTTACAACATGCATGAACATTGAAAACATCCTAAGGCAATAGAACCATACACAAAAGGCCAGCAGATCATACTTATCTTGTGTGCTTTAAATCCATCAAGGTTTGAAAATGAGGCAACTTCTTTAAGAACATGTTCATGCTTTGGGGCAGATGGTGAAAGTTGAACTGAGCCTGTGGATTGGATTAGAAGATGAAAACCGTAATGATTTTCATTTGGGGACTATGTGGGTGTTCCCTGGAAGAGTGTCCCTTTTGGGATAAAACACACCGGAAGTTGTCATTTAAATTGGCATACGTGGAATATCAATGATGCCTGGAGAATCTGAACTTACAGATTAAGAGTACATTTACTGCTACTACAAGTTTTCTGTATGTTTGAAATTATTGGAAAGTAAATAACTTTTCAAAACAACCATGTCAATACCATGCCAGAAAAGCAGAGAGGACATCAAATTTCATTATAGGGGACAAGGCCTACCCAGATCCAGTTCACCCAAAGTGGTGAAGCTAATTGCTGTTGTAAGAGTCCACCTGTTATTAAGAGGCACCACAGGAAGATTATATTCAGAGCCACTATGTTTTGGTGCTGTATATGACCTGGGATATGGTAGAAACAATGGGATCTTTGAATTACAGTTTTCCACAACAAACCACCAAAAAAACTGTTACAGGTAATAAATGAATTTAGTAAAGTTTCATGACACAAAAGCAATCAGTTGAGTTTCTATACACTAATAAAGAAGTATCAGAAAGAAAAATTACGAAAATAATTCCATTTACAATTGCATCAAAAAGAACAAAATACCTAGATATAAATTTAACTAAAGATGTGAAAGGCCTGCACGCTGACACTATAAGACACTGATACAGAAACTGAAGAAGAAACAAACAGAAGAATATTCCATGGTCCAGCACTGGAAGAATATTATTAAAACGTTATCTAGCCAAAGCAGTGTACACATTCAATTCAATCTCTAACAAAATTAAAGTGGCATTTTCCACAGAAACAGAACAATCCTATCATTTGTGTGGAACCAAAACGGACCCCAAGTAGCCAAAGTGATCCTAAGAAACGAGAACAGGCTGGAGTCATGTGGCTCCCTGACTTCAAACTACAAGGCAAAGCTACAGGAACCAAAACAGTGTGGAATTGGCACAGAAACAGGCACATGCACCAAGGAACAGGACAGAGAGCCCAGAAATAACCCCACACATATGTGGTCAGTTAATTTACGACAAAGCTGCCAAGGACACACAGCGGGGAAAGTCTCCTCAATAAATGATGCCGAGAAAACTTGATACTGTCTGCACTGCACACAAAACTACCTAAAACCCACTCTTTACCACATCAAGCCCTTCCTCTGCTGGGTCCTCTGAAAATGGAACCCCCTCAGCAGTCAGCCACAAACAGGAAGCTTCTCCCCACTTTTTTTTCACCTTTTACCCCCATGGTGGCACCTCCCAGACACTGGGTTCCTGCTGCGTGGATGAGGTCCAGTGTCGTCCAGAAGGTGAAGGTCCAGTATGTCCTGAGGAGATTGAACTTCTGTCTGTGCCGACTCAGCCGGGCATTGTCCAGAAGCCAAAGCCCTGGCAAGACCTGAGAGGACCAGGCTCCTGTCAGCAGCAGCAGGAGCCAAGTCTGAGCATGGAATCAAGTCCCCCAGCTGAGCACGCAGGAGCCTCAAAAGTGAGAGAGGCGGACTTGGCTCTGCCAGCTGGTGTGTGCAGGCCTCGTCGCTTACAGTCCACTGGAGGCCCTGCTCCCAGCTGGCAGGTCTGATGAAGCCACTAAATTTGAACACTGAAACTGAAATGGAGGCAAAAATCCCATGACAAGCCACAAATGGAAAGAAAAATATTTGCAAACTACTTATCTGAAAAAGGATTTGTACTCAAATTATACCAAGAACTCTAGAACAAACAACCCCATTAAAAATGGGTAAATATCTGAATGGAGACCTGGCCAAAGAAGATGTACAGATAGTAAATAGGCATACAAAAATGTGCTCAACATCTTATACCCTTAGGGAATGACAACTTAAAACAACAATGAGATAGCACTGCACAACTATTAACCTGCTGACCTCCAAAGAAATGACACTACCAACTGATGCAGGATGAGATGCAATGGAAACTGCCCTTCACTGCTGCTGAAAGGACTGTACAGCAAAGTTAAAACAAGTCTCACCTGAGGAGCCCTCATCCTGCCTCCAGCTGCTCTGAACAACTAGGTCCAAACAAAACAAGGATGCAATTAAGCACAGCACCTCTATTCATAATGGCTAACAACTTAAGGACATCAGTATGTCCTTCAGGAGATGAACGCATAAGCAAACTGCAGTACATCCACGTCAGGGGAGCAAACGATGCCACCCCAAAAATCTATCTGTTTGGCGTAAGGCTTACTTTGGCCTGACTGTTTAAAAAAAGAAGACACAATTTCTGAAAACCAAGTCAAGTTTTCCCTTTTGTGAGGGAAATTTACATTCATAAGGGAAATCTCCATTTAAAAGGCTGTCTCCCCTCTCTGTACCAGGAATAGAAGGATGACTAAATCTCAAGAAACTGTTATCAAAGGAGAAGGCCTGACTTAAATCTGCAGAACAAATATACACTTGTTTTCTTCTGTTTCTAAACGAAGATGTTACTTAAGGTGATGGCTTGGGCCATTTCAGGGACTTATTCACCTTTCCCATGCATGTAGGAGGTACAAATGCTATTATACTTCTCTTTGTTTTTCTCCTGATAATCTTTTATTACAAGGGGTAGGGGCTGTTTTCAACCAAGAACCTAGGAGGGTGGAGGGAAAATTATTTTTCCTCCTATACACGTGCTTCAGAATACTACTCAGAAATAGGAAGGAATAAACCATCAACCCATACAAAAAACATGGGTGAATCATACACATATATTGCTAAGTGAAAAAATCCAATCTGAGGAGGCTACACACTGTATGACCCCATTTCTATGACATTCTGGAACTAGTAAAATAAAGATGGGAAAAGGTTATGGGTAGGGGTTGAAATGTCCCATGTGATACTTTAGTGATGGAGACGTGAACCTATGTGTTTGTCTAAATACATAGATATTTACAACCCAACAAATAAATCATAACATACTCAAATCTAGTTATTTAGGATGTGAGAGTGTCACAGGATGAATACAGAATGTGACAAAGAATCTAACTGATTTAGAAATGTATGAAAAAAACTCACTGTTGGTGGTGGGACAAAATGGGCTGACCTAAGTAACTATGGAAAAGAACAAAACTGGAGAGCAAAGGCAAAATGTACCATCTGTAAATACTGGACTCTGTAAGTTCTTTCCCTTGGGGCTAGGAGCTAACAATACTGAAACTACCACATCTGTAATCTGGAATGGAGCAAGCAATGAATTCAGTATATGACAGAAGTGGAAGCCAGGTATCTTACATTTGGGGTCGGAAGGTACATATAAACAAAGGCAGAAGGTTACAATTTGCATGTAACAATGGATAGAGCAGACTTCCTCAATTTGAAAAACTTTTGTGCATCAAAAGGTGATATCCAGGGCTTCCCTGGTGGCGCAGTGGCTGAGAATCTGCCTGCCAATGCAGGGGGCACGGGTTCGAGCCCTGGTCTGGGAAGATCCCACATGCCGCGGAGCAACTGGGCCCGTGAGCCACAATTACCGAGCCTGCGCGTCTGGAACCTGTGCTCCGCAACAAGAGAGGCCGCGATAGTGAGAGGCCCGTGCACCGCGATGAAGAGTGGCCCCTGCTTGCCACAACTAGAGAAAGCCCTTGCACAGAAACGAAGACCCAACACAGCCATAAATAAATGAATGAATGAATGAATGAATGAATTTCAAAAAAAAAAGGTGATATCCAGAGAGAGAAAACACAACCCACAGAATGGAAGAAAATATTTGCACATAACATATCTGACAAAAGCCTGTTCTTCAGAATACATCAAGAATGTTTACAAATCAACAAAAAGATAACCCAAATTTTAAAAAGGAAAAGGACTTGAATAGACCCTTCTCCAGACAACAAATACAAATAGTCAACAAACACATGAAAATCTGGCAAACATCAGTAGTCGTGATGGAAATACAGATTAATACCATAATCCAGTACTCCTCACACACAATGGAATGGTTATAATCAAAAAACAGAAAATATCAAATGTTGGCAATGATGTAGAGAAACTGGAACCCTTAAACTTTGCTTGGGGAAATGGAAAATGGTGCAGCCTATGTTTACAATATTTTGGCATTTCCTCAAAAAGATAAAAAACACAATTATATGATTTAACAACTCCACTCCTAGATACAGACCTCAAAGAATTGAAAACAGGTGTTCAAACGAAACTTGTACATGAATACTCACAGCAACACTATTCACATTGGCCAAAAGGTAGAAACAATTGAAACGGCCATCAAAGGGTGAATGGATAAACAAAATGGGTAGATCCATAAACTGTCCTGTTATCCTGCCATATACAGGAATAAAGTAATGTGTTGGTGCTACCGTAGAAAAACATAATGGTAGTTCCTCAAAAACTTAAACAGAGTTAATGTATGATCTTTCAATTCCACTTCAGTGTATATACAGATATTTGTACAAACATATTCATAGCAACATTATTCACAATGCTGCCAAAAGGTGGAAGCAGCCCACGTGTACATTCGACAGATGAATGAATAAATACAATGGATATGATTCAGCCTTTAAAGCTAAAGTATTTCTCACACATGCTACAATGTGGATGAACCTTGACATCACCATGCTAAGTGAAATAACTCAATCACAGAAGGACAAATATTGTACGATTCCACTTATATAAGGTATCCAGAGAAGTCAGAGACAAAAAGAATGTCATCGCCAGGAGCTGAGGGCAGTTAGTTGATGCATACAGTTTCCCTTGAGAAAAATGACAAGTTCTGGAGATGGACCGTGAGGATATTTGTACAACAATGTGAGGTAGTTAATGCCACAGAATTTTACACTTAAAATGTTTAAATGGTAAATGTCATGTTACATATTTTTAATCACAATGAAGAGAAATGAATGAAGTACTGATGTATGTTACAAATGGATGAATATTGACAACATCCTTAGTGAAAAAAGCCATACAGAAAAGGCCACCCAGATCACATACTCATCTTGTGCACCTTAAATCCATTAAGACTGTCAAAATAAGGGAAAAATCTCAGTAATAGTTTCAGAAAAAGAAAGCTGGATCACAATGGAAAATGTCAGTTTCAAACAGCTGGGACAGCCGGTGAAAGCTGAAGTGGGCTTGTGGATTAAATTGTAATGTGGGAACCATATAATTTCTTCACGTTGGGGGTTATGTGATGGTTCTCAGGGAGAGTATCCCTGTTTTGGGTAAAACACACTGAAGTATTTTGTGGGAAGTGGCAAATGTGAATACTTTTTACTGTTTTGGAAAGTTTTCTATAACCATGTCAATACCATTCCAGAAAAACAGAAAAGACATCAAACTTTGTTATAAACGCCAAGACTTACGCAGATCCAGTTCAACCAAAGCTGTGATGCTAGCTGGCCTCTCAGGAGTCCACATGGTATTAAGAGACACAGGGAGAAGATTACATCAGGAGCCACCATGTCTCGGGTGCTGTGTATGACCTGGGATACAGCAGAAACAGAGGGATCTTAGAATTACAATTTTTTCACATCACACACACAAAAATTTGTCTGAGTAAAATTCAGTAAAGTTGCAGAATAAAATATCAATATACAAAAATCAGCTGAATTTCTATACACTAATATCAAACCACCAAAAGGGGAAATAAAACAATCCCATTTATAATTTCATCAAAAAGAACAAAATACCAAGGAACAAATTTAACCAAGGACATGAAAGACTTGTACTGGGAAAACTATAATGCACTGATAGAAAATCTGAAGACACAAATAAATGGAAATCTATTCCATACTCACAGATTGGAAGAAGTACTATTATTAAAATGCCCATTCTACCCAAAGCCGTTTACAGATTCAATGCAATCCCAATCAAATTTCCAATGGCATTTTTCATAGAAATAGAAATTAAATTCCTAACATTTGTATGGAACCACAGAGGACCTTGAACAGCCAAAGCGATCCTGAGAAAGAACACAGCTGGAGGCATCTCCTCCCTGACTCCAGACTGTATCACGGAGCTGTAGTAACCACAGCAGTGTGGAAACTGGCACAAACACAGACACACAGACCAGAGCAACAGAACAGAGCCCACAAATAAACCCATGTGTGTATGGTTAGTTAATTAATGACAGTGGTGTTGCAGGAAGGGGGACCCCTACCAGGGCCCAAGAGTGGGCTCTTGTCTAACACTCGGATATGAACTGTCCGAGGAGACACACGTGCTGACAAAGCAAGAGACGTTACTGGGAAGGGCGCCTGGGCGGAGAGCAGCGGGCTAAGGAAACCCAGGAGGACTGCTCTCCACGTGGCTTACAGTTTCGAGTTTTATGGTGATGGGGTTAGTTTCCGGGTTGTCTCTGGCCAATCAGCTTGCTTGGCTCATATTTGGTCCAACTCAGGGTCCTTCCTGGTGGTACATGCATCTCAGCCAAGATGGATTCCAACAAGGAGGATTCTGGGAGGTTGGCAGGATATATTATGGGCTGGTGTCCTCCCTCCTTTTGGCCCTCCTGACTTCTCCCAGTTAGTTTTCGATGGCAGCATCATGTTCCTTACCAGGACCTTCTGTCGTGAGACAACTCATGGAAGTGGTTATCATGGTGTGTGGCCAAGGTGGGCGGTTTCGGTCAATGATTCCCTTACAATGGGGCCAAGAACAGACAACAGAGAAAGGACAGTCCCATCAGGTAAAGGTGCTGAGAAAACTAGATACCACCCTCCAAATAATTAATTAGAAACCATATGGAATGAAATGAATATAGACACAAACTTGACAACTTACACAAAAACTCACTCAAAATTGTCCATAGACAAACTTAAATTACAAACTATAAAAATTCTAGAAGAACACAAAACAAAGCAAAATCTATCAATACATGACCTTGGGTCTGGTGATGAATTTTAACACACAACACCAAAAGCCAATCTATGAAAGAAAAAATAGTAATGTGGACTTCATAAAATTAAAAATTTCTACTCTGTGAAAGACCTTATTCAGAAAACCAAAAGGCAAACCACAAATTGGGAGAAAAATATTTGCAAAACACATGTAATAAAGGATCTGAACTCAAATTGTACTAAAAACTCTAGAACAAAAAACACCATTAAAAATGGGTAAAGATCGGAACAGACTCCTGGCCAAAGAAGACATACAGAGTGTAAATATGCATACAAAAAAATACTCAACATCATATACCATTAGGGAAACACAAATTAAAACAATGGGATAGCCCTGAACACCTATTCGAACTGCTAAACTGCAAAAAATGACAATATCAATTGTTGGAGGGGAAAGAACAGGAAGGTCTCCTTCTTGGCTGGTAGAGTACAGGTACAGTCACTTTAGAAGACAGTTGGCAGGTTTTTTTTCAAAAACTAAACAAGTCTTCCCATAGGATCCAACAATCAGACCTCAGTATTTAGCCAACTGCTTTGAAAAACTGTGCTCAGACAAAAACTAGCATAAAATTATGTACATCAGCTCTATTCGTAATGGCCAAAAGCTTAAAGATATTAGGATGTCCTTCTGTAGATGAATGCATAAGCAAACTGAGGCACCCCCATGTCAGGGGAGCAGAATATGGACCCCAAAATATGTTTGACATAAGGATTATTTGGGGCCAATTAATTTTTAAAAGTTGCAAACACCAGAGAATACCTGTAAACCCATAAGAAGCTGCCATTTCATTGTGTCCAAACAGGATCCACAGGAGTCAGACTCTGAATGTGGAGAAGCTTCAAGAAAATTTAACCAAATTTTTTATGTTTTCATTTTTTAGGTATGTACAAAGATATACAATTTTACAAACTGTCACAAATGACTTAAAAAGCTCTGTCAATAAACAATAAAATGCAAAGTGGTATAAAAAAAAAGAAGTTGCCTTTTTATGAGGGAAATTTACATTTATTAGGGAAATCTCCACTTGTAAGGGTGTCTCCCTCTCGGTACCAGTAACTGAAGGCTAAATAAATCTCAAGAAACTCTTGTCAGTGAAAAAGGCCTGACCTAAATCTGCACACCAGCCATAACCACGTTTACTGTGCTTTGCCTGATAACCCCCATTACTGGCTACTTTCCTCCCCTGACATTTTCCTTTTATCTTTAGCTGAAGATAACATTTAAGGTGATGGCTTGGACCACTTCAGGGGGTTATTCAGTTTTCCTCGGTATCTACCGTATATACCAGAGATATACAAGTTATTAAATTTCTGATTTTTTCTCCTGTTAATCTGCCTTCTATTACAGTGGAGACTCTCAACCAAGAACAAAGAAGAATAGAGGGAAAATTATTTTTCCTCTCATACAATTTAGCAATAGAAAGAAATAAACCATTAACCCATGCTAAGACAAGGATATGTATATTGCTAAGCCTGTAAAATAAAATATGTGTCCTTAAAGAATCACAAGTTGTTTTAGGGTAGAGGTAAAATAAGTAGATAGACTGTCATGAATTATTTTATGGTAAGGTTCCATTAAGTAAATAGGTTGTCATGAGTTTCTGGAAGATGTTCTGTATGACTTTATCAAGTAAAAAACATACAAACAAAATGAACTCTAAAATAAGGGAAATACAAGCAGACCAATTAACATCCCGGGTCCCCTTCTGCCTGCTAATTGTCCTCATGTTGTTCTGGGGTTTCCCTCTCCCGGGACATAGAAGGAACAGGCACAGAGTCATCTGGCAGCTCCCCTTAGATCTGACCCCTCCCGGTGTCTTCATCTCCCCCAGACACGCTCACCCAGTGAGGACACTGTACCAGAGGGAGTCTCAGGAATCACTGGTCCTGATGTGTCAGGACTTTTTTGATGACAAGGAACTAGACACACTTACTCAAGTAAAATAAATTAATATTTTAAATGGTGGAAATAAATTAATACTGGCAAGAGGCAAGTTTAAGGGTGGGTTTGGACCTAACAGGTCCAGGGGCTCACACTCTTCCAATCTGACCTGGTCCCTCTTCAACCCTCCATCCTGCTGAGTGCCTTGGGATGGCCCCAATTCACAGGCACAGTCTCTGTCACTGCGCCCAGGGCTTCCAGCAACTCCAGACTGACACCCACCCAATGTCCATTCTATCAATACCTGGAAGGGTTTCTCCCTCCCTAGGGCTCCATGAAAACCCATGGCTTGGGATGCCTTTGGCTTGGCTTGGGTCACACTCCCATCCTTGAACCCATCACAGCAAGCCGAGGACGGAAAATGGGACTAGCTAGGTGTGGACCATACACCCAGCTTCCAGGTGGGTGGAACATGGCGTCAGCCCTCTGAAACTGTTTGCACTGGAAGCGGTGAGAGGTAGTTCCCAAAGGGAAGCTGACGTGCTGCACCTGGACATGAGGACAGATGCTGGCCCGGTCAAAGCATGAGATTCCACATCACCGAGAGCCCGCGGCACAGCACAGAACCTGAAGCCCAAGGCAGGAAGGGGTTCACGGAGGGTCAGTGGCTGCAGCCCCCCACCCAGTGTTCTTGCTGTCCTCCTGGGACGGCAAGAAGCTCTTTCACTTGCTGAAAAGCAAGACTGGTGGTGATGGTGGTAAACACCAGGCTCCTGCCTTGGGCACTGGGTCCTGGAATATCAGAGACCACCCAGAATAGTCTGTGTGCCCTCAGAAAACACACAGACCTCATTTGTGTCTCTGGGAAGTGGGAGCCCAGGAGTCACACCTGCCCCCTGGCCACAGGAATCACCCATCCTTGATGAACAAATGTGTTCATTTTCCAGTCTCTTCTCTCTCCTTCACGAAGAGCAGAACCAGATGCTAGGCTGGTAAGGAAATTCTTGCTCAATTAATTATCAGCAAGCTCAAGGATTATTGCATACCATGGAATCCATAGCTGGCAGGCTTTCTCCAAAGGCCCCAGGGATGCACGTGGCTCTCCAAGACCATGCAGCCTTGGTGTGAAACCGCCTATTGGGAGGCCCAGTTGCTTCCATATCATTGATTCTTAATGAGTATGAATGTCAAAGCTTTGGCTACAACTGTGAGGCCAAAGGATTGCAGGGCCACGGTCTGCTGTCTGGTTTTGTGGCCAGGGCCATACGCAACGTTTGGTGGGTTATTACCTCACTTGGCAGGTTAAGAGGCTGTGAGCAGGAGGCCCTTTTCTCAACCACATGGATGTAGAGAACTGAAACATCCCAAGGAGCCGTCTATGTTGCCCCAGGTAGCTGTTCAACTGCCCAGCAGCAAGGTCAGCTCAGTAATTGGTCATGGGGGCTTAACAGGGCCCAGGCTGGCCTGAGCTAGAGGAACAGAGATGCCTGCCAAATGGTCAGAAGTCAAGGTCTGCACAATGTTCATTGCAGCTCTATTTACAATAGCCAGGACATGGAAGCAACCTAAGTGTCCATCAACAGATGAATGGATAAAGAAAATGTGGCACATATATACAATGGAATATTACTCAGCCATAAAAAGAAACGAAATTGAGTTATTTGTAGTGAGGTGGATGGACCTAGAGTCTGTCATACAGAGTGAAGTAAGTCAGAAACAGAAAAACAAATACTGTATGCTAACACATATATTTGGAATCTAAAAAAAAAAAAGTCATAAAGAACCTAGGGGCAAGACGGGAATAAAGACGCAGACCTACTAGAGAATGGACTTGAGGATACGGGGAGGGGCAAGGGTAAGCTGGGACAAAGTGAGAGAGTGGCATGGACATACATACACTACCAAATGTAAAATAGATAGCTAGTGGGAAGCAGCCGCATAGCACAGGGAGATCAGCTCGGTGCTTTGTGACCACCCAGAGGGGTGGGATAGGCAGGGTGGGAGGGAGGGAGATGCAAGAGGGAAGAGATATGGGGATATATGTATATGTATAACTGATTCACTTTGTAATAAAGCAGAAACTAACACACCATTGTAAGGCAATTATACTCCAATAAAGATGTTTAAAAAAAAAAAAAAAAGAAGTCAAGGTCTGTCCTGTCTGAGACTTGATGGTCTACTGACACCCACTCAGATGGGACAAAGGATCCCTCCAGTCCCAAGAGGGTCCCACCAGCCCTCAAGAAGGTAGCCCCTGAGGGCTGGCCAGCCGCTGCACCCAGTCCTGTATAAGTCCACACATGTCTTCTGAGTGCCCTCCTGTCTGGGCTCTGCTGGAACCTGGGGCTGCCCAGGCAGAGTGGGCCAGCACCATCCTTCCCAGGTGGGAGGGAGGGCAGAGAGAAACTCTTCATGACTTCTGACCGTCTCCACACCCTTGACTGAGGTTGAGTTGGATGTGAAACAGTCCAAGACAATACAGACATTTCATTCTTCTCTCAGAGCCCAGGACTGGGGGACAAAAAAAGTGGCCCAGCACAACACCCTGACTCACATGTGACCCTGGGAGAATCCTGTCCATCTGGGAGCCTCAGAGAGATGGAGAGGGAGACGGGGGATGAGGGAACGTTATCGTTAAACCTAACTCTAACCCTAACACGATAACTTATAACCCTAACCTCTAATCCTAAACCTAACAACCCTAATCTGAGACACGGGACCCTTAACCCTGGCCTCCAGCCTCTAATCCCTGATCCTGACCCTTTAACCATGACCCTCTACCCTGACCCTCCAACCCTGACCATAACCCTAAACTGTGACCCTAAACCAACTCTGACCACAGACCTAAAACGTAGTGAACTGTATACCGAGGGATGACTGTATAAATTCTGAATAAAGCTAGGGAATAAATCTTCATAACCTTGCATTTAGCGATGGTTTCTTAAATCTGACACCAAAGTAAAAGAAATGAAAGAAAAAAAAATAAATTGTATTTCCTCAAATTTAAAAAACCTTTGTACATTAAGAAATGCTATTTAGAAAGTCAAAGACAGTCCTCAGAATGGAAGAAAATATTTGCACATTATATATCTGATAAGAGTCTGTTCCTCAGAAGGTATAAGAAATTTTACAGTTTATCCAAACAAGATAAAGAACCCAATTTTCAAAATGGACAAAGGACTTGCACAGACCATTCTCCAAACAAGACAAAAAAAATGATCAACAATAAAAAATAAATAAAATAAAATTCAAAAAAAAAAAAAAAACGGTCAACAAGCACATGAAAAGATGTCAAACATCAGCAGTCAGGATGGAAATGCAAATTAATACCATAATATGATAGCCCTCCAAACATACAAGAATGGTTATAATTAAAAAAAAAAAAAACTAAAAAGTAACAAATACTGGCAAAAATATAGAGAAAAGGGAGCTTTTAAACAGGGCTTATGGAAACATAAAGTGCTGCAGCCTATGTGTACAATACTTTGACATTTCCTCAAAAAACTAAATGTACAATACAATGTGGTTCAACAACTTCATTCCTAGTTATAGACACCAAAGAATTGAAAACAGGTGTTCAACCAAAAACTCGTACATGAATATTCATTGCAGCACTGTTCACGATAGCCAAAAGGTAGAAATAATTGAAATGTCCCATCAACAGGTGAGTAGACAAACAAAATGGGGTATATCCATAAAGTAAGATATTATTCTGCCATATAAACGAACAAAGTAAAATGGTGCAGCCACTGTGGAAAACAATATGGCAGCTCCTCAAAGAGTTAAGCATAGAGTTGACGTGTGATCCATCGATTCCACTTCAGAGTATTTACTCAAAATATTTGAAAGCAGGGACTGAAACAAATATTTGTACACTCCTATTGATAGCAGCATCATTAACAATAACAAAATCTGGAAGCAACCCTAGTGTCTATTGACAGATCAATGGATCAATAAAATGTGGTACATAATACACAAGGAATATTATTCAGCCTTGGAAACTGAGGAACTTCTGACACAAGCTATAACGTGGATGAACCTTGAAGTCACTACACTAAGTGAAATAAGTCAGAGTAGGACAAATTATCTGATTCCACTTCCATAAGATATCCAGAGAAGTCAAGTTCAGAGACAGAAAGGATGTGGTTGTGAAGAGCTGAGAGGATTTAGTGTCTAATGGATACAGTTTCACTTGGGGAAAATGAAAAAGTTCTGGAGATGGAAGGCAGAAATGTAGAAATGGAAATGTAGTTAATGCCCCTGAACTTATACTTAAAGTGATTTAAATGGTAAAGGCTATGCTATGTATTACGTTTTGATCACAACGAAAAAAATGAAGTGCTGATACGTGTTACAACAAGGATGAACGCTGACAACATATTAAGTGAAAGAAGCCATGCAGGAAAGGCTGCCCAGATCATAAACTCATCTTGTGCACTTTAAACCCATCGATGTTTTGAATATGAGGAAAAATCTCAGTAATGCTTACTGAAAAAGAAAACTGGATCAGAATGGAAAACGACATTTCCATAGTGTCAGGGCAGATGGTGAAAGCTGAAGTGGGCCTGTGGATTGGATTAGTATGTGGAAACTGTAATGAGCCTCATTTGGGGGTTATGTGCTGGTTCCCTGGGAGAGTGTCGCTGTTCGGGGTAAAACACACGGGAGTATTTTGTGTGAAGTGCCAAATGTGAGTACTCTGTACTGCGATTTAAAGTTTTCTATACATTTGAAATTATTGGAAAATAAATTACTTTTCGAAACAACTGTGTCAATAGCAGGACAGAAAAGCAGAAAAGACATCCAACTTTGTTATAGAGGCCACCCTACCCAGATCCTGCTAATCAAAAGTGATCATGCTAACCGCCCTTGTAGGATTTCACATGTTTTTAAGGGGAACTGTGGGAAGATTATAATAGTAGCCACTGTGTCCTGGGTGTTGTGCATGACCTGCTGCGGTAGAAACAGTGGGGTTTCTAATTCCAGTTTTCCGCATCAAACCACAAAAAAACTGTTAGAACTAATAAATGAATTCAGTAAAGCTGCAGGATACAAAATCAATACACTAAAATCACTTGTGTTTCTATACACTAATAAGGAACCATCTGAAAGAGAAATTGAGAAAATAATCCCATTTACAATAACATCAGAAAAAACAAATACCTAGGAATGAATTTAGCCCGAGACATGAAAACCCTGCACACTGAAAATGTGAAGACACAAATAAATGGAAAGATAGCCTGTGCTCATGGATGGAAAAAATTAGCAGTGTTAAAATGTCCATTCTACCCAAAACAATATACACATTCAATGCATCTCCTACCAAAATTCCAGCAGCATTGTTCACAGAAACTGAGCAAAGAATTCTAACATTTCTGTGGTCCACAAAGGACCCCAAACAGCCAAGGGGATCCTGAGAAAGGAGAGCAGCAGCTGGAGGAAACTCACTGCCTGACTTCAAACCATATTACAAAGGTACATTAAGCAAACAGTGTAGAAATAGCACAAGACGAGGCCCACGGACCAGAGGGACAGAACAGAGCCCAGAAATAAGCCCACACACACGTGGCCAGTTAACTGATGCCAAAGCCGCCAAGGACATACAGCAGGGAAAGGACACTCCCCTCAATAAACTGCCTGGAAAATGGAACATCACAAGCCCAAGAGGGACACTGGACACCGTCTGCGCCACACACAAAACTCACTGAAACCCACAATTTTCCACGCCAAGCCCTTCCTCCGCTGGGTCCTCTGAAGACTAACCAGCCCCACCCCAGCCCCCAGCAGTCAGCCACACTGGCCAGAGAGGATAAACAGATAATCAATAAGTGGACAAAAACATGATCAACATTGTACACCATTAGGGAATTACCAATTAAAACAGCAAGACAGCTCTACACCCCATGAGAACTGCTAAGCTCCTCCCACATGACAATACCGATCACTGGAGGGTGGGGAACACCAGCGACTCTTCATCACTGACGGGACGCGCAGACGGCCTCCTGAGATACAGTCTGGCAGTACTTTCCGAGCCAAACGGGTCTCACACCTTGAGATCCATCCGTCACGCCTCCAGTATTCACATAACTGCTTTGAAAAACAGTATCCAAACAAAAACAAGGATGCTATTATGCACAGAACTTCTACTCATAATGTCTAAACCTCACAGGAATCAGGATGCCTTCAGAAGATGAATGCCTAAGCTAACTGGGGTACACCCATGTGAAGGGGAGCAGAATATGACACCCCAAGACATGGAATTTCAAGAGAAGCTAAGGAGCTAAAACAATTCTTAGAAAGAAAATCAAAGTTGGAGGCTCACACTTCCCAATATCAAACGTTAATATAAAGCAACAGCAAATAGAACACGGTGACACTGGCATAAAGATATACATAGGGATAAATGGAACTGAATGCAGATCCCAGAATAAACCCACCCATCTAGGATGAACTGATTTTAGGTAACAGTCAACAAAATTAAATTGGGGGAAAACAGTGTTTTCAACAAGTGATGCTAAGCAATTGGCTATCCACATGCATAAGAAGCAACTGCCTATCCTTGCCTCGTACCACATAGAAAAAGTAATTCAAAACAGGTAACAGGCTTAAATGTAGTAAACTACAGTCAATCCCCTATATTCACGGGTTCCACATCCGTGGATTCCACCAACTCCAGAAAGAAAATATTAGAAAAAAAATTATGGTTAAGTTTCAAACGGCAAAATGTGAATTTGCCATGTGCCAGCAACTATTTACATAGCATTTACATTGTATTTACAACATTTATGTAGCATTTACATTGTATTAGTTATAATAAGTAATCTAGAGATAATTTAAAGTGTACAGGAAGATGTGCCCAGGTTATACGCAAATACTATACCCTTTTGTACGAGACTTCAGCATCCGAGGATTTTGTCGTCCCTGGGTGTTCTGGAACCAATCCCCCACAGACATCAAGGGACTACTGTATAAACTCTCCAATAAAACATGGGGATTAATCTTCATAACCTTGGATTTAGCAATGGTGTCTTAGATCTGACACCAAAGCACAAGCAACAAAAGAAAAAATAGGTAAATTGGATTTCTTTAAAATTACAAACTTTTTGCATCAAAAGATTCAATCCAGAAAGTGAAAAGACAGCCCACAGAAGAAAATATTTGCACATTATGTACTGACGAGTTTTTAACCAAATTACATCAAGAACTTTTACAACTCATCAACAAAAAGACAAATAACCCAATTTTAAAAATGGACAAAGGACTTGAATAGACCGTTCTCCACACAAGACATACAAATGGTCAACGAGCAGATGAAAAGATGTCAAACATCATTAGTCATGATGGAAATGCAAAGTAAAACCACAATGCAAGAACTCCTTCACACATTCTAAAATAGTTACAATCAAGAAAGCTAAAAATAACAAATCTTGGCAACAATGTAGAGAATTTAAAACCCTTAAATATTACTTGTGTAAAGGTAAAATGGTGCAACTTACGTTTACAATATAAACATACAAATACCATATCGTTCAAAAACTCCACTTCTAGATATATATAGGCCAAAGAGTTGAAAACAGGTGCTCATACAGAAACCTGTACACGTATATTGATAGTAGCACTCTTCACAACAGCCAAATAGTAGAAACAAGGCAAATGTCCATCAATGGGTAAATCTATAAACAAAATGGGGTAGATCCATAAACTGCCGTATTATTCCACCATAAAATTTATAAAGTATAATGGTGCAGCCTCTGTGGAAAACAGTATAGCAGTTCCTCAAAAAATTCAACATAGAATTAAGGTATGATCCATTAATTCCACATCAGAGTATATACTCAACAGATTGAAAGCAGAGACCGAAAGAAATATTTGTACACATATCTCTTTTTGTACATATTTGTACATATTCATAACAGCATTAATCACAATAGCAAAAGGTGGAAGTGACCCAAGTGTCCCCTGATGGATGAATGGATAAACTAACTGTATCGTACACAGGACGGAATGTTATTTAGCCTTAAAAACTTAGGAAATTCTGACACACACTACGATGTATGTGAACCCTGAACTCATTCTGACAAGTGAAATAACCCTGTCACAAAAGGTCAAAAATGATATGATTCCACTTAATACGAGGTACCCAGGCAAGTCAAATTCAAAGGCAGAAAGGAGAATGCAGTTGCCAGGGGCTGAGGGGAATTAGTGTCTAATGGCTACAGAGTTTTGCTGGTGAAAATTGAAAAGTTCTGGAGATGGATGGTGAGGATATTTGTACAACGATGTAAATGGAGTTAATGTCATAAAACCGTATACTTAAAACCATTTAAATGGACTATTTCATGTAATGTATATTTAATCACAACAACAACAACAAATCAGTGAAGTACCAATACATGTTACAATATGGATGAACACTGAAAACACCCTTAGTTAAAAAACAAAAAAAGCCATATAGAAAAAGCCAACCAGATCACCTACTCACCTTGTGTGCTTTAAATCCATCAAAGTTGTGAAAATGAGAGAAAGTATCAGTAATGGTCCCCAGAAAAGAAAACTGGATCAGTATGGGAAAAGACATTTCCGTTGACTTGGGGCAGCTGGTGGAAGCTGAAGTGGGCCTGTGGATTGGATTCTAATGTGGGAACCACGACAATAATTTCCTCATTGGGTGGTTACCTGCTAGTTAGTTGCCTGGAAGAGTGCCCTGGTGTGGGTAAAACACACTGGAGTATTTTGTGTGGAGTGGCTAATGCAGTGAAGCAAGGACGGCTGGGGAATCTGAGGGTGCAGATATACAGGGCTTTGTTCTGCTATTGGAAGTTTTCTGTATGTTTGAAATTACTGGAAAGTAAATAACTTATCAAAACCACACCAGAGGGGCTTCCCTGGTGGCGCAGTGGTTGAGAATCTGCCTGACAATGCAGGGGACACGGGTTCGAGCCCTGGTCTGGGAAGATCCCACATGCCACGGAGCAGCTGGGCCCGTGAGCCACAACTACTGACCCTGCGCGTCTGGAGCCTGTGCTCCGCAACAAGAGAGGCCGCGATAGTGAGAGGCCCGCGCACCGCGATGAAGAGTGGCCCCAACTTGCCGCAACTAGAGAAAGCCCTCGCACAGAAACAAAGACCCAACACAGCCAAAAATAAATAAATTAAAACAAAAACAAAAACAAAACCCCACACCAGAAAAGCAGAGAAAACATCACACTTCCTAAGAGAGGCCCAGCCCTACCCAGATCCCGCTCACACAGAGTCGTGGACCTAATTGCCCTCCCAGGAGCCCACGTGTAATTTACAAGCACCGTGGGGAGATTCGATTAGGAGCCACTGTGTCGTGCGTGTTGCGCATGACCTGGCTGTGAAAAAAGCAGTGGGATTTCCAAGTTCCAATTTTCTACCTCATTCCCCAAAAAAACTATTAGAACGAATCAACGAATTCAGTAAAGTTACAAAATCAATACACAAAAATCAATTGTCTTTCTAAACACGAATCACAAACCATCAGAAAGAGAAAGAATCCAGTTTACAACTGCATCCAAAAGACCAAAATACCAAGGAATAGATTTAACCAAGGAGGTGAGAGACCTGCACACTGAAAACTTTAAGACCTTAATGAAGAAGTTGAGGAAGACACAAATCCGTGGAAAGGCGCCCCGTGCTCATGGGATGGAAGAATACTGCTAAAATGTCCGTTCTGCCCAAAGCAGCGTGCGCCGTGAACGCAGGCCCTGCCGAACCTCCGATGGTGTTTGCCACAGAAACCGAGCAAATCCTCCTAAGGTGTGTGTGGAACCACAAAGGACCCGGAAGAGTCAAGGCGACCCTGAGAAAGGAGCACGGGCCGGAGGCACCTCCCTCCCTGACTTCACACTACATGGCGAGGCTACAGCCACCAAAACACTGCGGAACTGGCTCAAAACAGGCGCACAGACCAGAGGGACGGGACGGAGAGCCCAGAACCCACCCCGCACGGGCGGGGTCCCTTAATTCACGACAAGGGGGCCAAGGACACACCGAGGGGAAGGGCAGCCCCACGGTAAACGGTGAGGGGAAGACTGCACCCCACAACCCACGCGGCTCCACCGCGCACCAGCCTGACCAAAAACCCAGCTTTGCACACCAAGCCCTTCCGGGTCGCACGAAGACGGACCCCCTCAGCCGTCAGTCGCCCCCAGGAAGCTTCTCCCCACTTTTCCCCAATTTTCCTCACCTTTTCCTCCCCGCGTCGCCTGCGTCCTCAGGAAACCCAGCTCCCGTCAGCGTGGACGCAGCCCCACGTTGTCCTGAAGCCGAAACCCCAGCGAGTCCTGAGGAGACCGAGCTCCTGTCAGCAGAGACGCTGAGCTCAGCGTCCCAGCCGCAGGCCTGCCGTCGACTGAGGAGACACAACTCCTCTCAGCTGCGCTCAGAGCCGAGTCCGCCGGGAACGCGCATGCGCCGTGGGTCAGAGAGGCGGGCTCGGCGCCACCCTGTGGTCCGTGCGGGAAGTGCAGGCCGTGCCTCCCTCACCGGTCAGAGTTCACGCCCTTCTCTTCCTGCACTGCGTGGAAGACACTCTATAAATGGCAATACTGTACCTTTCATGAGCTTCTGGCAGATGCTCCGGATGACTTCATCAAGTCAGAAGGTCAGATTCCATTCAGGCTGAGATGTGGTAAGTCACACTTTCTAAATGACCTCCCAGCTCCATTCTAAAGAACTCTCTTATAATTACGTATTCCGTTTTGATTCTGCCTTCACAAGTGAAAGAATCCAAGCTCAAGAGCCTACACACTCTATGACCCCGTTTATATGACGTTATGGAAAAGGCAAACTAAGAGATGGTAAACAGATCACGCCACAGTTCAGATACCTTAGCGATGGACCTCTGCCACCGTGCATCTGTCTAAACCATAGATTTTTATGGTTCCACGAGTCAATTGAAACCTATTCAAATCAAGCAATCAAGGAAGTGGGAGTGTCACAGGGTAGAATACACGTAATCTAAAATGTATGAAAAAACTCACTGTCAGTGGCGGGGCAAAAGGTGCTGGCCTCAGTAACTTTAGAAATGAACAGAATGTGTAGACTAAAGGCAAAATGTGCTGTACATAAACAGCGGACTCTGTTTTATAAAGTTCTTTCCCATGGGGGTAGGAGCTAAGAATACTGAAACGGCTATATCTGTGATCTGGAATAGAACACGCAATGAATTAAATAAATAAACGGATTTGGGCATGAGAACGGATGCTTGAGGGATCATGGTTCTGACAACACAATCGTTCTCTGGGGCATTATTTCTGAATTCTGTAGTGTACACGTTGTGTATCTACAAAGCTCCATAGATGTGTGACTTTTTGATTTGGTAAGAAGGGCTTTTGTATACACTTTAGTTGGAGTAGCCTGGTTCAGATGAAAACCTGCTAAGGTACTTTCTAAAGTATTCCTATATATTTCTATGGAATTTCTAAAGTAAGTCTATATTGTTTACAGTATAAGATACTAGCTCTTATAGTATCTGGTTTATTGTGAGAATCTACCTTTATGACAGAAATTATCTTAGGAGACATCAAGGAATCAAGTAATTCATGTACTTGTTCATGTTTAAATAGTACCTGAAGAGTCTGAGAAGCTTTTTTGTTTCTATATTATTTCAAAGAAACCAAGTGTTCTAAAATCGAACCTGTTACTCGTGTATAGATTTACTATTTTATTTAGACAATTTGGCATGTCCTAAAAAGTGTCATAGGTCAGTTCAATTTAACTTTTGGTAAGAAATTAGATTCAATAGGTGTGACTAGACTACTTATTTTAGTGAACACATATTCTTCCATTACATGTTTAATTTAAAAGCAACCAGAGCAAACATAGTAAGTCAGATTCTGGTTTTGGAGTGTCCATAAATTCTGCTCTGAGCATGAACAATTCCTTAATTACAGATATACAGTCACATGATTCCCCTTTATGGGTGTTAGAGAATTATTGGATGAAAAGTGCTACATCACCACCAACAGATGAATGGATAAAGAAGATGTAGTATGTATATGCTATGGAATATTACTCAGCTATAAGAAAGAATGAAATCCTGCCATTTATGACAACATGGATGGACCTAGAGGGTATTATGCTAAGGGAAATAAGTTGGACAGAGAAAGACAAATACTGTACGATTTTCCTTATATGTGGAATCTGAAAAACACAACAAATGAACAAACATAACAAAACCAAAACAGACTCATAGGTACAGAGAACAAACTGGTGGTCACCAGAGGGAATGGGATGGGAAGATGGGTGAAATAGGTGAAGGGGATTATGAGGTACAAACTTCCAGTTATAAAATAACTAAGTCACAGGGTTGCAACGTAGAACACGGGGAATGTAGTCAATAATATTGTAACACCCTTGTGTGGTGACAGATAGTAACCAGACTGACATGGTGATCAATTTGTAATGTATATAACATTGAATCACTATGTTGTACACTTGAAACTAATGTAATATTGTGTGTCAACTATATTTCAAATTTTAAAAAAAGGAAAAATGGAAAGCTGTATTGTTCATAAATAATTACAGGCCATTTCCCTGGAGAGTTTAGATGAAGAGCATGGAATTTCAGGATGCAAGGTTTCCCTGTAAGCAGCACTACTGAACAGATTTTAGACAGTTTTCCTTGTGTTTCTTTTTTTTTTTTCCTTTTTTTAACAGGGGAAAGCGCAAACGCAGTACCCCACTACGACAAATTCTGCAGTCGAGTTTCCTACATTTGGGGAAATCGCAGGGGTCAGCACATCCAGAGTGCAGTGGATAAGCCTCAACCTGGGAAAACCACCTTCGTGATCATGGTATCTCCCCTGCCAGGTAAGTATCCTTGTGTTTCTTAACCATTATGGGTCGTTGGTTCCTTCAATGGCCTTCCTGTTCACAATATTTACACATATTCTTGTCTAGGGGCTCACAATTAGAGTACAAAGTTTTGTTCTTTTTTTTTTTTTTCCTGTAGAGGAGTTATTTTGCCTAGAGGGCCAAAAATTTCTATCAATTATCAGCTTGTTTATTTTCTAAATCTTTCCAAAATGTCCTTTCACACTTATTGGAATGAAGAGGTGATGGTTAAAGGGTTCAAAGTTTCATTACGCAGATAAATAAGTTCTGGAGATCTGCTATACATCACAGTGCCTACACCTAAAAATATGGTAGCACTTATTTAAAATATGCTAAGAGGATAGGGCAGATCTTGTGTTACATGTTCTCATCACATCAAGCAGTAACAACAACAATAATAACAATAATATTATAGGGGGCAGAATGAAGCTTTGGAGGGTGATAGTATGTTTATGGCCTTGATATTGATGATGGTTTCGTGACCTTGGTATTAATGATAATTTAATGTCTATATACTAATCCCCAAACTCACTGAGTTGTATGCATTAAATATGTACAGCTTTTCTTTTGCACAGCAAAGGAAACCATAAACAAGATGAAAAGACAACCCTCAGAATGGGAGAATATATTTGCAAACGAACCAACTGACAAAGGATTAATCTCCAATATATACAAGCAGCTCATGCAGCTCAATATCAAAAAAACAAACAACCCAGTCCGAAAATGGGCAGAAGACCTAAATAGACATTTCTCCAAAGAAGACATACACATTGCCAACAGACACATGAAAGGATGCTCAATATCACTAATCATTAGAGAAATGCAAATCAAAACTGCAATGAGGTGTCACCTCACACTGGTCAGAAAGGCCATCATCAAAAAAATCTACAAACAATAAATGCTAGAGAGGGTGTGGAGAAAAGGGAACCCTCCTACACTGTTGGTGGGAATGTAAATTGATACAGCCACTATGGAGAACAGTATGGAGGTTCCTTAAGAAACTAAAAATAGAACTATCATATGACCCAGCAATCCCACTACTGGGCATATACCCTGAGAAAACCATAATTCAAAAAGAGTCATGTACCACAGTGTTCATTGCAGCACTATTTACAATAGCCAGGACATGGAAGCAACCTAAGTGTCCATCGACAGATGAATGGATAAAGAAGATGTGGCACATATATACAATGGAATATTAGACATAAAAAGAAACGAAATTGAGTTATTTGTAGTGAGATGGATGGACCTAGAGTCTGTCATACAGAGTGATGTAAGTCAGAAAGAGAAAAACAAATACCGTATGCTAACACATATACATGGAATCTAAAAAAAAAAAAAAGAAATGGTTCTGAAGAACCTAGGGGCAGGACAGGAATAAAGACGCAGACGTAGAGAATGGACTTGAGGACGTGGGGAGGGGGAAGGGTGAGCTGGGATGAAGTGAGAGTGGCATGGACATATATACACTACCAAATGTAAAAATAGATAGCTCGTGGGAAGCAGCCGCATAGCACAGGTAAATCAGCTCGGTGCTTTGTGACCACCTAGAGGGGTGGGATAGGGAGGGTGGGAGGGAGACGCAACAGGGAGGGGATATGGGGATATATGTATATGTACAGCTGATTCACTTTGTTATACAGCAGAAACTAAAACACCATTGTAAAGCAATTATACTCCAATAAAGATGTTAAAAAAAAAATGTCTCTTAGCTAAGTAAAAATTTTAAGAGGGCTTACCACTTAATCTTCTCTACTAAAAACAATGTAAACTCTTCCGTGATAGATTATCTCACAAAATAAAAGTGACTTCCCCATGTTAAAAAAAAAAATATGTACAGCTTTTTATAGGTCCATCTTACCTCAATAAAATGATTTTTTTAAAAAAGAAGCTAGGCACAAAGGACCTCACACTGTACGATTACATTCGCATGAAATGCCCAGAGAAGGCAAATCTACATATATAAAAAGTAGATTAGTGGTTGCCAAGGGCTGGGGAGGATAGGAGACCCAGAGGTGATAGCAAATGGATGCAGTTTCTTTTAGGGACAATGAAAATGTTCTAAAATTGTTTGTGAGAATAGATACACGATTCTGTGAATACATCAAAAACCATGGCATGACACTTTTTAACGGGTGAATTTTATGGTATGTGAATTATATCAAAATGAAGTTGTTAATAAAAAGAATTCTACCTCCATCTTACTTTTTTAAAAATGAAACATAAAATTCACATTTTTTTCCTAAATTATAAAAATTGCTTTCAAGGAGCACCTTAAATTGTTATCGGTTTTAAAATTTACATCACATTTCTAGAGCCATCATGTCATTATATTTATACTCAAAATGCATGGTATTTCTAGATTATCTTGTTCTCAAAATAAAATAAATTCACTACCTGTTCCAAAAATTCAAGGAAAAAATCATCAATTAGTTATAAAAAACTGTATTATAAATTCAATTATTTGACTGCAGTTAGGATTTTCATAATTAAAGATAGAATTGTATTACTGATTGTGCTAATATCAGAATATTAGCCATTAATGATTTTGTTTATTATGTTATTGATGAAATAAAAGCAAGCTCTCTGCTATCATATGTAAGCGCTAAGAATCTTTGTATGCAAGCTCTAAGTCAAAAGACTGAAATATTTTCTGAAAGAAAACAACTGGAATTGGAAACAGTGTTACAAGAGAAGAGCCAAATCTGACATGTTGGATCTGCTTCTTTTACTTTAACCTTTGCTTTCCCGCTGCTTTTGTTCACTAAAAGGATACTGTGTATACATAATGGCCTGCCTCAGGGAACCCTGCCCCTCTGCCTGAATGTTAACCCAAAGTGCCTTTGTTCAGGGAAACATCCGGACCCTGTCCATCTGCGGATGGCTGCAAGAAAGAAGAAATTAACACATCCCCTCCCGGAAGCTGGCCATTCCAGGTGATATTTGCAAAACTTATGGCCTTTTACTTTACTTCCCCATCTCCCCCTCTCTGTGCTATAAAAGAAACTGGCATCCAAACCCCGAGAAGATGGTTATTTTGAGACTTTAGTCTGCCGGCTTTCCCAATAAAGTCGTATTTGTGCCTCAACACTTCGTCTCCGATTCATTGGCCTGTCCTGGGGCAAGCAGAGCGAGCTTGGACTCGGTAACAATAGCAGTCATCTTAGCTAAAATTGGTACATGTATTTAACTTACACAGGTATATCATTATTATTTTTAAAATGCTGTTTCTTAATTAAATGAACTGTAAATTGTATTTCTTCCTATGTTTTTGACCACATAATGCTTTCTCACTTTCACCTGAGTTAAACAGTTCTAGTCATACTTAGTGTAGTTCCTAAGTTCCTAATCTAAATATGGAAATGCAGGAAATAAGCTAAAGAAGGAAATGAAGGGGGGGCGGGGGGGGGAGGTCAGGAGCGTGGGGAGAGTTGTGATTTTGGTGAGAGGTTGGTGTCAGAAAAAGGAGGTGCAACACCTCAGTGAGATATTAAGGAGGAGAGAAAGGACAGATCTCCACCGGAGCAGCATTCCAGGCAATGAGGTTCAGCGAGTCCAAAGAACCTGCAGTGAGAGTAAAGTCTGGGGACGCGGGGAAGCAAATCCCATAAAGCCTTACTTATCAGTTTATGCAGAGGCTTCCGCAGACCCAAATAATGCAGGGCCCTTTAAGAGATGTGCCGCCCTCTAGGACTGAACAGGAAGCCGGCGGGAATTTGAGCAGCTAAGTGACAAGGTGCGACTTAACCACAGGTGAGTTAAAAGCTTCTGTAGTAACCTAAGAGGAAGAGGGTGATGGCTTGGATACAGGTGAATCAGGGGAAGTAGTGATGTGTTTTGAAAGAAAACCCAACTGGATTGGTTATGGGGTCTGAGTAAAAGAGGGTAATCCAGGAAAACTCTTACACTTCTGACCAGAGCAACTAAGATTAGATCTGGCTGTAAACTGAGATAGAAAAATCTGCAGGAGGTACAGATTTGGGGTAGTAGAAAGATAGGAGTTTATTTTTTAATGTGTTGGGCTGAGATATCAATTAGACATGCGAGTGATTACTTGGAAAAAAAGTAGAAAAGCTTGCCTCAAATTCTGCGGAGATGATTAGTCTGGAAATATGATTTGGGAAGCATTAGCATATCAATGGCATTTAAAGCTTTGGGGTAGGATGACATTGAGACAGAGAGAGAAGAGAGAAGGACCAAGGTCTGAGGACGGAGCTTTGGGGCACCTCAGTGTTTAGCAGATTGGGGATGAGAAAGAACACGTGCAAGAACCAGAGAAGGAGGGACCTTGTAGTGGGCACAACTGGAAGAGAGATTTCCTGGAATCAAAGTGAAAAAAAATATTTTAAATGGAGGAAATAGTCAAACACAGGCATGTACATGAAGATTCAAGGAAGGTGAGGTTGGACAAGAGTCAGTGCAGTGATTCGGAGAAAAGAGGAAAAAGAGTAACTGGAAACAGTGACGACGACTTAGGGAAGGGAAGAGAAAAGGGGTTTTAACAGACAGTCGTGGAATAGGACGTAGGTCCTGGGGCCTGGGGTCTGGTCGGTGTGCAGGTGCGGTAGCACGAGATTGTGGGAATCTGTATTTTCTCAGTGAATTGGGTGCCAAGTCCCTCAGAGTGAAGATGGAGTTGCAGGTTTCAGAGGTTTGAGAAGAGAGATGAAATAATTTTCCGTAAAAGGAGAGAGTGAGAGGGCTGTTGGCTTGCAGTACAATTATTGGACAGCAATGAAGATTGAGTCAAGGTTCGAAGTCCTGCATTTAGAGATCGTCAGCACGTTTGTGTGTTTTGCTCTAATTATATTTGGCTGCATAAGTGTGGGCGTGGGCTGGGGGAGATTAAATTCTAAACACAGCTTTGGCTGGTGTGCATGGGAGAGAGAACCTGAGGCAGAGAGCGGAGGGCACGGGAGACACTTTGGGAATTTAAGCTGTTTATGGAGAACAGTGACACTGAGGGAACAGAGAAAACTTGTTAGGATCAATGATTTGTAAATCCCAGTGGGCTCTACAGCTCACATAACCGAACAGGACCCTACGGGGCCTTCCCAGAATAGCCCCCCGACCCATGTCCTCCGCCTGCCTTTTGTCTGTAGAAAAACTTTAGTCAAAGAATACATTTAATCAGAGAAGTGAGAAAATGCAGAAAGAAAGGAAAACAGTCAAACAAGACAAAATAATAATAGTTTAGCTATTGAACAGAGTCAAGGACTTTTGGTTCCTCCTCGAGGGCTGAAGATAATATTCTGAGCCATGGCCTTTGAGCTGTTTTGCAGATACTGAAGCCCCTACCAGGTGGGAGAAGTTAACTGCATGCTGCCCACAGGCACGTAGACCCCAGACCAGCTGGAACCAGAAGGTGGATAATGCCAACTCCCCCATGACCTCACCACCAGCCAATCAGAAGAGTGTCCACCAGCTGACCACGCCCTGCTCCTTGAACACTGTAGGACCCATCACTACCCCCTCCAGGGCGGGTCACATGGTCTTGACGTCATTAGCCTGCTGTGGCCCCCTCTGCCTGGCAAAGCAGTAAAGCTATTATTTTCTAGTTCACCCAAAACTGTCTCCGAGATTTAATCTGGCATGGACGTACAGAGGCCGAATTTCATAAATAAGTACGCATATGTGAAGTAGTATGTGTAATTTCCATTTTTAGGTGACAAAAATCGAGACTGAAATTTTAGGTGAGATCTCTGTGCAACAGCTCATGTCAAAGACCAAATCGAAGACAGCTCTGACCCCGCACACACTGTTTTCCCACAAGGTTAAGCCTAATTCCTCTGCAATAACAATGAAAAATGTCTTCTGAAAATATTTGAATTTCAAAAGATTACCACTTTGACATTTTCCACAATGACAGACCCAAGCATTGTTTTAGCAAACAACCACTTTGAGCAGACATTGCTTGACTTGATAATCTCTCAGCTGAGTGTCTTTATACCCAGTTCTAAATGCCTGTGAATGTTTTACTTTAGTTCTAAAGCATGGTTGAACAATAACAGCTTTTACAAACGTGGCCCTATTTGGCTCTTTCTTGACATATTGGCAATGCCTCATGGCAACTGAACCATCTTTACTAACCTCTCAGTCACTTGAAAAAAGTAGATTGATCACTGGTAAAGTGCAACACTGATCGACCGCTATATGTGAGCATTTGTTAGGCTTATTATTTCCCCAATCCTGCAAACTCCAAACTGCTTCAGAGTTAGGACTTGGAAACTGGGACTTGTTAGCTGGAGTAGGATTAGCCCCTCATGCTCTACTTCTTGCCCAATGGCCAGAGACAGATTGGTCTAGAGGGGAAGGGACATGTATTCAGGGAAACTAATTAGAAATTAGAACAGAAGGAAAGGCAACACTGTAATGATTTAAAGTGGTTCTGCATGGTGGGTTTTGTTTAAAAAAAAGAAAAGAATGAAAACCCAAAATCCTGTTCCACCAGCCTCTTCGGGCATCAAGCCTGCGGCCGGCACAGAACATCTGTGATTAACCCCGGGAAACTCCACTCAGCACGTCTCCGCGCAGTAATTTACATAGTGTTCATCAATTTATTACAACCGCAAAAGTCAACAACGCTTTCCACAGGCATCTTTGCTGTTTGCTATGGTGAAAAGCACGTAGAATCTGAGGTGCTACAACTCAGTTCAAGTGTGACTTTCCATTCAAAAGCTTCAATTCACTCATCTGTACAATAAACTTTTAATTACGGGTAGTGTGGGCCTACCTAGCTCACAAGATCGTTTTAAGAATCAAATGAGGTAATTTATACACAAGAGAATTTTAGGGAAACCATACATCCAAACAATTCCAGTTGTTGGTATTTTTCAGGAGGAAGTAATGAGCATACAATTTCAGATTTATATTTAAAGTTATGCTTGCATAATAGTTTAAAATAGGTTTTTAAAAAAATATAGCAATATGCATGCCTCCGAGCAGGAATCTGATGTAGTGGAATACTATAGAGAGATATCAGGAAACTATGTATATATCTACACACACACACACACACACACACACACACACACACACACACACACACATCAGATATTAATTGTGGCTTTTTCTCTGGGTAGTGGAATCATAGGAAATGTTTAAAATTTTCTGTTCACTTTGCAGTAAGTTATGACTTTTCCCCCATATATGTATAACTTTTATAATTAAAAAAGAGACTACTTGGAAACAAAATCAGTGTTTCATTGTAAAATGGCATTTAGATAGCTCTCCCCAGAATTTCTCTTCTACAAAATTTCATTATTCAAGGCTTGGAATACAACAGTAAGGACATTTCCTAAGAGCTATCAGAAGAAAAGTATGTTTAGCAAAATTACTGCCATTCCGAGTAATCATACCAGCAAAAGAAAAGGACTTTTTTTGGTTTCTCATCATCATAAGTTTAAATTAAATTCTCTCATCTTTTTATTTCTTTGTTCTCATATCAGTTTTGTTTCTGTCTCTATGGAAACTCTAAGAAAATACAGAAAGAATTGGTGTAGTTGGAACAAACACAACAAAGAAATTCATTCCTTTAGTCTCTTTGTTGACTGTGATTGTCCAGCGCATCTCTGTCTCTTCTGGTTCTTATGCTGAAATTCTTCACCTTCTCATTTTGTATTGCCTCTGCCACCTGAGACACCATGTCCTTCAGGACCCTCATTGTGAGGAGGAAAGGATTTGCTCTCCTGCATAATAGCACCAGCAGGAAAGTGAGTTTCATCCCTGCCAACGTGTTTGGGAACCTGAGGTAAAGAAAATGATGGTTCTCTGTTGTTCAACTCCTTTGTTTACTCCTTTGCTTTCTCCTTGATTGAAGCTAACGCTCTATAAATGTTACTATATTCTATAAAGGCTACTTAGCAAAAGGTTTTAGGTTTTCTTTTCTATTGAACCTCAAATGAGAGCCTTTAAAAGTGTAAATTCTCTCTGCAGGTAATGTAACACCAACACATGTGTATGTATATATATATGTGTGTGTGTGTGTGTGTGTGTGTGTGTGTGTGTATGATATATATATCACACAGATACACACAAATACACACACACACTCTGCCCAGAGTGTGGACTTATAATAGCAAAAATCTCGATGAAATTATTTAATAGGTACCATTTTCTAAAATATGCACTGTTGAAAATTAGTTGCATAGAAAGATGGTAGCTGAAAATATCCACTGACACATAATAGATAAACTATAATGAATTTTAAAAATGATGCATATAAATTCAATATATAAAAAGAAAAACAGAAAAAACAATATAATAGCATCTATATGCATTAACAAAAAATAAACAGAATAGCCAATACCATAATAAAGATGAAGGCCCAGAGAGAAAAGGAGATGTGTATAAGAAGGTTGAAGATTTGTACAAGATTAATGAGTAGAATTTATAATTCTATATAAAACAATAAGTAATAGATTACTAATAAAATCAGCAATAGCTTCAATGAATCAAATTCATATCATGCAAACAATGACTATGGAGACAGTTCTCATATTCTGTACAATTCAGAGAAAAGACACTGCCTCTATTTCATACTAGTTTTTTCAAGGATTTTGTGCACAGTCTTAGAAGACAGAGAGGGTGTCCCCCTCCAGTACAGAGGTCAGACACGCTTACTGTCCAGTAGGAAACACTGGGTTCCCTGAGTTCTGTGCTCTACTCCTGTAACACAGCCCATGCCTGTGTAGGAGGCACCTGGACCTCCTTGAACTGCCCTGTGAGTTCTGGGGTTCGCAGAGCCCTGGGCCACAAGAGAACATGTGAGATATTCTGGCCTCTACTACTGCTCAGACTAACAATGTCCTTTGTTTCTGACCCAAGATTCTAATGTCTCAGCAACCCTGAAACTTCCACAGGCTGACTTGTGAGTTTGCAAGTCGTATAAAAATCTCAGACCCTTCATACTTTTGGCATGACTTTTACAGAAGAAAACAAAATGAAAGTCAGAGCCACATACATTATTATGAGCATATCTGTAAAAAAACATTGTGGAGTGAAATAAGCAGTTAACACAATTTAATTGTTTATACAATGTCTTAAAATGTGCAAAATGTACTATATATATATTTTTAGTATATTCATATAAAATAAATGCATAAAATAACTCATACCTGTGATTGACACCCAAGGCTAGAAAGAGCTAGAACAGAATCAAAAAACAGTACCCAGGAAACTTCCAATGCATTTGTAATTTTTCTAGATTAAAAAAATCCAGGGGCCAGGGGATGGGGGGTGGGGAGGGGGAATGGGGAGTTAGTGTTTAATGGGGACAGAGTTTCCGTTTAGAAAGCTGAAAAATTCAGGAGATGGATGATGGTGAGAGTTGCACAACAATGTGAATGTACTTAGTGCCACTGAGCTGTACAGTTAAATTAGTATGTTTTATATTATGTGACTTTTACCACAGTAAAAAAAATTTTTTTTTAAATCTAGAGGACTTGTTTTCTGATCTGACATGTAAAGAGATGGGAAGCCGTCACTCCTATCCTCACAACGAGAAAAAGCTGAACAAACAGAACATCAACCCTCTTCTCAGACCTTTTAGAAGACTGAGGTCATCGGAAAAACTGTTGCCACAAAAACTGGAGAGACAGGTAAATAGAGAGAATCACAGTTTGTCTGGAACAGAATCACCAGAGCAGAAGCCTGCCACTGGGGCCGGAAGAGACACTCAAACTATAACTGATAAATTGCTGGACGCCTCATGAGCTGGAGACATAAAACCTGGGGAGGTGGGTCTCAGGGAAGGGGTGTTGGGAAGGGCTCAAAACCCATCAGAACTGCCCAAATCTGAAGCACTGACATCACCAAATGCTGCTGAGGATGTGGAGCAGCAGGAACTCCCATCACTGCTGGTGGGAATGCAAACTGGTCCAGCCACTCTTGAAGACAGTTTGGTGGTTTCTTACAAAAATAAACAAACATACTCTTACCATAAATTCAGCAACTAGGCTCCTTGGTATATACCTAAAGGAGCTGAAAACTTATGTCCACACAAAAACCTGCCCAGGAATGTTTATAGCAGCTTTATTCATAATTGCCAAAACTTGGAAACAATCAAGAGGCCCTTCAGTAGGTGATGGGTAAATAATCTGTGGTGCATCCAGAAAATGGAAGATTATTCAGTGTTATAAAGAAATGAGCTATCAAGCCATGAAAACATATGGAGGAAGATTAAATGCATATCACTAAGTGAAAAAAGCCAATCTGAGAAGGCTACACGCTGTGTGATTCCAATTATGCGACATTCTGGAAAAGGAAAAACTAGGGAGACAGTAGAAAGATCAGTGGTTGCCAGGGGCTAAGGGGGAGGGGATGAATAGGTGGAACACAGAGGATTTTTAGGGTGGTGAAACTATTCTGTACAATAGTATAATGGTGGACACGTCATTAAATGTTTATTTGTCCAAACCTATAGGATATGCAACACCAAGAGTGAGCACTAAGGTAAACTCTGGACTCTGGGTGATGATGTTGTGTCAATGGAGGTTTAACAATAGTCACAAATGTACCATCTGGTGGGGGAAGTTGATGGTGGGAGAGGCTGTGCATGCATGGGACAGGGGTATACCGGAATCTGTACTTTCTGCTCAATTCTGCTGTGTACCTAAAATTGCTCTCAATAATAAAATCTATTAAAAACAAACAAACTGAAGCTTCGGGAGGTGGATGGCTCTTCACAGTCTTAAATTAAAGCAAGGGGGTGTGTCTTTGAACATCTACACTGACAAGTAATGGACATAGGCAGCTTTGGAGAAGTTGTCTTATTTGAGGCCAGGCAATGTCCTTCAACCACTGGTAACTTTAAGATTGGGGCTGAGTCATGAGCACAGCATTTCTAGCTGGGGTGTAAGTGCTTAGTTATATCTGAGAGGCACCCCATAGCCACCATTGGAATATATTTTCTTTATTTTAAGAGGTGCTTTGGAATAATAGAGTAAGGATCTTCAGCTTGCATTCAACATGAAAAACAAAGCTTGATACAAACATAATACTGTTGTTCATTCAACAAGCATTTATTGAGCATGATAAGCATTGTACTACACAATTTATGTTGAGATCTGTATTCACCAGGGGAATTACAAGTATTTTTGTTACAGTAAAACTTAATTGGGATAAAATAGCTTTAAAGGTGAACTAAAACAGAGCTGAGGGAATCAGGCCCCCTGATTTTAGACTGTACTACAAAGCTACAGTAATCAAAACTGCATCGTACTGGCACAAAAACAGAAATATAGATCAATGGAACAGGATAGAAAGCCAGAAATAAACTCATGCACCTATGGTCAATTAATCTACAACAAAGGTGGCAAGAACATTCAACAGAGAAAAGACAGTCTCTGCAATAAGTGGTGCTGGGAAAACTGGACAGCTACATGTAAAAGAATGAAACTATAAAATTCTCTAACACCATACACAAAAATTAACTCAAAATGGATTAAAGACCTAAATGTAAGCCTGAAAACTATAAAACTCTTAGAGGAAAACATAGGCAGAACATTCTCTGACATAAATCGCAGCAATATCTTGTTGGATCTACCTCCTAGAGTAATGAAAATAAAAACAAAAATAAACAAATGGGACCTAGTTAAACTTAAAAGCTTTTTCACAGCAAAGGAAACCATAAACAAAACAAAAAGAGAAGCCACAGAATGGGAGAAAGTATCTGCAAATGATGCAATCGACAAGGGATTAATGTCCAAAATATACAAACAGTTCATGCAGCTCAACATCCAAAAAAAAAAAAAACCAATCAAAAAAATGAGACAATCTAAATAGACATTTCTCCAAAGAAGACATACAGATAGACAACAGGCACATGGAAAGATATGCAACATCACTAATTATTAGAGAAATGCAAATTGAAACTACAGTGAGGTATCACCTCACACTGGTCAGAATGGCCATCATCAAAAAATCTATAAACAATAAATGCTGGAGAGGGTGTGGAGAAAATGGAACCCTCCAACACTGTTGGTGGGAATGTATATTGGTACAACCATTATGGAGAACATTTTGGAGGTTCCTTAAAAACTAAAAATAGAGCTACCATATGACCCAGCAATCCCACTCCTGGGAATATATCTGGAGAAAACCAGAATTCGAAAAGATACATGTACCCCAATGTTCATTGCAGCAGTATTTATGATAGTAGAGACATGGAAGCAACCTAAATGTCCATTGACAGAGAAATGGAAAAAGAAGATGTGGTACATATATACAGTGGAATGTTACTCAGCCATAAAGAAGAATGAAATGATTCCATTTGCAGCAACATGGATGGACCTAGAGATTATCATACTAAGTAAAGTAAGTCAGATGGAGAAAGACAAATATTATATGATATCATTTATATGTGGAATCTAAAAAAATGATACAAATGAACTTATTTATGAAATAGGAACAGACTCACAGACTTTGAAAACAAACTATGGTTACCAAAGGGGAAGGAGTGGGGAGGGATAATTTAGGAGTTTGGGATTAACATACACACTACTATACATAAAACAGATAATCAACAAGGACCTACTGTATAGCACAGGGAACTCTACTCAGTACTCTGTAATAACCTATATGGGAAAAGAACCTAAAAAAGAGTCAATATATGTATAACTGATTCACTTTGCTGTACACCTGAAACTAACACAACATTGTAAATCAACTGTAATATAAAAAAATTAAATTTAAAAAGATGAACTAAAAAAAATATCCTGTATATACTTCTGACATTTCTTTACTTAATATTTATGAGAGATGTGAAGACAATTGGCATTAGAATTTTTCTAGTGGTTTTATTAATCACTTTATAGCTTTATATTCATGTATTTTAATGGTAGTCATTTTATTTAAAAAGTCACATATTCTTTCTAATTAAACTTTTCCCTCATCTTTTTAATTTTGTTGCCAAAAGGGACATGTTGACCTTTCAGACTTTTATTCTTAACAGAAATGTGGGAAAGGCACTATTTGCAGCTCAGCTGGCCAGTCTTTACTTCCAGGAATCAAAGCTTGCTGTGGCAACAAATCCTTCCCATTTTACCGTACCTGAGACCTGACTGGATTTGTTCTCCACCTGGTTCTGAGACATGACGTCCTGCTGATTTTGATGCAGTTCCTATTTCTTAAAAAGAGAGCAATCGTGTATTTAATCTCAGGGTGTTCAGTTGAGCACTTGGTATGTCCATGGTCAAGCATATTTAAGGATATATTTTGGAGCCTTATATTTGGAAGTTTGAAAAGGCTTATTTAATGTTTTTATGCAACACTAACCAATTTATTTAGCCTTTCTGATGTTGCTCCGAATTTGAAATGATTCTGTTTCATTTGCCTTCGTTTGGTTTATTATGAAGTAATGCTGGAGATGATAGAAAAATACATTTCTTCAGTATTTCAAAACTCATTGGTATTTTTATTCTGAAACCACCTCTCTTTAGGGATGAGGAAATTCTGGTTTTAAACATTCTGGTTGAAGTGACTGACCCTTTTAAAAATAGGATCTTAGGGCTTCCCTGGTGGCGCAGTGGTTGAGAATCTGCCTGCCAATTGCAGGAGACACGGGTTCGAGCCCTGGTCTGGGAAGATCCCACGTGCCGCGGAGCAGCTGGGCCCGTGAGCCACAACTACTGAGCCTGCGCGTCTGGAGCCTGTGCTCCGCAACAAGAGAGGCCGAGATAGTGAAGAGGCCCGCGCACCGCAATGAAGAGTGACGCCCGCTTGCCGCAACTAGAGAAAGCCGTCACACAGAAACGAAGACCCAACACAGCCAAAAATAAATAAATAAATAATTTTTAAAAACTGGGATCTTAGTCTAGAAAGCAGAGGAAGTTGAGAGAGATTTCAGAATGTGACCAGAGACACTGTGTCTATAGTGGCGAGCAAGATTCACTGTTCCTTTTGTCTACATAGAGTGAAGGGTGTAGCAGGAGGGATTTAGCTCTGGTCCAGCTCAGAGATTCACTGTTGGTACTCAATAATAGTTACTAATACTTCATGTAAAGATCTTCAAACTTTACAGAAATACGTGTTAAAAAGGAAACCTCATGATACCTCCTCAGCCATCTTTAGGGTTATTCACTATTAAAAACTCAGTCTGTATCAGTATGCACCATCTTATTATGCATATACTATAGATGGCTGCACAGTATTTTACAGTGTATTTGTATCTTCCTTATTAGTTGTTTCATTCATTTATTCCATATTTATTTACTACTTTATACTCAGCACTGAATATATAGCAGGAAAGAATTCAATACTCTTTCTGCCTTCGCAGAGTTTCTAATAAGGGGAAATATATAACAAATAATTAATACAATATTTATTTATTATGGACATAAATTTTGTATTCAATTATTCTCTATTACAAATGATGCTACAATGAATAAAATTATCCATGTCATTTCCACATGTATGTAAATACCTGCAAGATAAATTCCTAGAAGTAGAATTGCTGGATCAAAAAGCACCTCAAATTCAAAACAGTCCGAATTACCCTCTATAAATGTCCTCTGTAAGTTTTTATGTTTACTAACATTTATGAATGTGGTCATTTTCCTACGCATTTTCTAATATTGAATGTTATAAAATACTTCATTATTAGCCAATCTTATAGGTGACAAGTGGTATTTCATAAATGCTTTGATTTGACTTGTGAGTGACTTTTTTTTAGTAATGTTCATAATTTTGTTTATTTTATGAATATACTTTGTCCTATTTTAACGTTGCGTTGTGTCCTTCTTATTGAGATTTAAAGACACTTACAGAATTATACGGCTAGGTGTTCATTTATAGGCTGTGCCTTTCTCTGAAAGTCTTTCTCTATAATAAGATTTTAAAACATTAGAGTACTTCTGGATCCGGGCAAGATAGAGTAAATGTATTCCGCCCTACTCCTCCTGCTAATTATAACCAAATATCCTAGATGAAATACATAAAGCCACTATCAGAAGACTCTGAATATCAGAGGGAAAAAAAGACAGACAGATTGGCTAGTGACCTTAGATACATTGCAATGTCAGTTAAAATCCTAGATATTTTTGAAAGGGACAGGCTGCTTCTGAAATTTACATGGAAATGTAAAGGGCTAAGAATAGCCAAGACTTGAAGGAAAAGACTAAGAAAAGGAAGACTCATTACTCTGTATAGTGTAGTCATGCACCTGCAGGTAGGAAGGTAATGTGGTGTGAGTGGAAGACAGTTGCTCAGACCTAGCTGGAGGAACGTGGGCTCAGGTCTCGGCTGCTCCAAACACCTCAAGGTCCCAATACGGCACAGCCCACTGCTTATGCTGCAGGAATACACTGGCCAGAACTGGTTTGTAACGACGTCTCAAAATACACATTTGAGAGCTAAGATATTTTACAGACAACAAACAACATCTTTGTTAATGCATTTTATACATTTTTTAAATAGTTTATGCCTTTGGAGAGATTCTCTTGATTATAATTTGTTTAGTGACAACTGGTTTCTTGGAAGTATTTTTTTCCCCACTGGGATAACAATTTAGTGAGAACATCTTTCATATTTTTAAATGGTAAATAAATATGAAAGAAAAGGTAATACTTTTAAATAATTTTAATATAAAGGTTAATGATAAACACAGATTTGACTTGATGTAAATTCATGTGAGTCAGCTGGAAAAGGTGGTAGAAAGCAGTACATTTCAAAGATGACAATACTGTCAGATTTAGTAGTGTATATCCCTGCTTTTTCTAGAGCAAAAAGCTCATCAGTAAGTTTACTCACAAGGATGATAAGATCTGGTTATAACATTTACTTATTCCTGAAATTAAAAATGTCCTCTTCTTAGATTGCAGTTAGAGATCTGAAGACTCAGTTAAGGTAAAGCCAGTGGGTCAGCATTAATGCTTTGTGTTTCTTAGAGCATGGAAATGGCTGACGATAAACAGATCTGTAATAATGAACTCTGAAGAAAGAATGACTGGTAATTTCTGATTGGCCGCAGAGGACGTGAGGAAAACATTATTATTCCCTCAATGCTTCCCCGTAGGCCTAAAACTCGAAATTCTCTTTTCACTATAAGGTGTGGCTTTTATTCAGTGATGCGTTTCAATGAGGAGGCATCCCTTTGAACTACCCATGTAACATGTAATATGCAGATGTTTCTACTGTTTTGTAAATAACATCAATACCAGGTCATTTTCAGAATAGATTTTGATAAATGAGGAGAAATGAAACACGGGAGAGTTGTGAATACTGAGGGTAAAGAGGAAGGTAAAAAGGAAGAAAAGTGATGACATAAAGAAAAACCTGGGGAGTTTTTATGATTTGACTATATCAAACCTGATAAAAGAAAAACAATCTGAATGTTGAACAGCACCATGGAAATCACCAAGATCCTGCCTTGATTCCTCACTGTCAGTTTATGTTGACTCAGGAAGCCCTACGTTTCAAGTCACCATCCAACTACGCAAATACTTGAGTAACTAGTTACCCCATAAGGCTGTTTATCACTATTCTGTCCCCTGTTCCCACCCTCCTCCAGTTCCCAAAACCCTCCCCACATTTTGTGAGAGATTCTATTTTGTCATGGTTCTGTATCATATTTCTTAGCATAAGATTATTCATTATGGAATTTTGATGTATAGGCTCATTTTGTCAAAGATTTGTTTTCATTTTTGCAATTTTCTGGTTTTGTAGTTAGCTGCCCTGGCTTTTATTCCCGCATTCCAACAAGAAACACTTGAGGCTCTTTCAGAGCTGTGCGCTGAGCTCACTGAATAGACTAGAACGGTCTCTCTGGTCTCTGGGCTGTACCTGCATCTTTGCCCCTGGGCTCCTTCCCCAGCCGAGGGAGCCCTCTCAATGCACAAGGCTGAATACTGAGCACAACCCCAGTTTGTTTCTCACGGGCACTTTCTCTGCCTCACGGGAACTGAATTCACCACAATTTATGAATTTTCCCAGGGTGGCCATATGCTTTATCCACTAAACTAGGCTGCTTTTTAGAAATGAATGAGGGCACTCTCAATTGTTTTTAAAAAGCAACTGTAAAGGTAGACTGTGCCAGGGAAACCATCTACAGAAAAATATCACCAGCACGTGGTTTCAACACCTCACTCTGCACCATTGATCGTTTCCATCTATTTTGTTTTTTCTTTATATTATTTTCCTCCATCTCTATGTGCAGGAATGGAAGCAGTTATACCAAACTTGACCAAACGTGAAGTTAAACTGCTTCTCGATTTTACTTTCTAGCTTCAGATTTTGTTTGCTCTCTGTTACTGCACTAAACTCAAATGGGTTTCTCATGCTGCATGTGCATTTCCCAGGTCTGCATTTGACAGCTCTTTCCCAAGGGATCAAGAACTAGAAACCCAAAGCCATTAGGACCTTTAAAGCACTATTTCTACCATTAAAATATACTTTAATAAAATTTTCCTAGAGCGGTTATCCTCTTATCCTTACTTTCAAATTTGTTAAAATTTGGCTGTTTCTCTCATGGTGTTTTAAAAAATAATTTATATCAGGTTGGAGTTCAAGACCCTGTGTGTAAACCTAGGAAGAATTCTCATTTAAATTCTCTCTCTGCTTTTCCCAAAAATAAACAAATGGGACCTAATCAAACTTACAAGTTTCTGTACCACAAAGGAAACCATAAACAAAACAAAAAGACAACCAACAGAATGGGAGAAAATATTTGCAAATGTTGTGACTGACTAGGGCTTAATTTCCAAAATATACAAACAGCTCATGCAACTCAACAACAACAAAAAACAACCCAATCAAAAAATGGGGAGAAGACCTGAATAGATATTTCTGCAAAGAAAACATACAGATGGCCAACAGGCACATGAAAAGATGCTCAACATTGCTAATTATTAAAGAAATGCAAATCAAAACTACAATTTTGGTGATACATTTTGTGAGGTATCACCTCACACCAGTCAGAATGGCCATCGTCAAAAAGTCTACAAACAAGAAATTCTGGAGATGGTGTAGAGAAAAGGGAACCCTCCTACACTGTTGGTAGGAGTGTAAGTTGAGTTGATGCAGCCACTATGGAGAACACTATGGAGGTTCCTCAAAAAACTAAAAATAGAGTTGCCATATGATCCAGCGATCCTATTCCTGGGCATATATCTGGATGAAAATATAATTTAAAAAGATACATGCACCCCTATGTTTATAGCAGCACTATTCACAATAGCCAAGACATGGAAACAACCTAAATGTCCATCAAAAGACGAATGGATAAAGAAGATGTAGTACAAATATACAATGGAATACTATACAGCCATAAAAAGAATGAAATAATGCCTTTGCAGCAACATGGATGGACTTAGAGATTATCATACTAAGTAAAGTAAGTCAGAAAGAGAAAAACAAATACCATATGATATCACTTATATGTGGAATCTAAAATATGACGCAGATGAACTTATCTATGAAACAGAAACAGACTCACAGACGTAGAGAACAGACTTGTGGTTGCCAAGGGGGAGGTGGGGTGGGGGTGGGATGGATTGAGAGCTTGGGATTAGCATATGCAAACTATTATATATAGAATGGATAAACAACAAGGTCCTACTGTATAGTACAGGGAACCATATTCAATATCTTGTGATAAACCATAATGGAAAAGAATATAAAAAAGAATGTATGCAGATATATAACTGAATCACTTTGCTGTACAGCAGAAACTAACACAACATTGTAAATAATAAAATCAAAATTAAAAAAATAAAAATAGAAAATTCTACCTCTGCTTTTCTTTCTTTCTTGATCACTTCTGTGATTGTGTGATCTTTTTCACATTTTAATGCAACTGCTTGGACATTATCATGGAATTATTTCCATATCTCTCTCTATATCTACATGTAACTGTGTATCCATGTTCCTCTATATCTCTCTTATCTTTGAGAACACGTTATCTGCCCACTTTATTGTAAGATTTTCAAGGGCAATAACTATATATATATATACACTCATAATTACTCCACAGAGCCTTTGAATTTAAGTGATTTTAAGGATTCATTAAAGGGAAACAAATTGAATTGTTTACAATCATTTTAAATCCATGAATACTTCTTAGATTAGCATCATGAAGACCTGTTAATCCTAGTTTGGAAAATCCCCTCAAAAAATATTAACTTGAGAACCTCAGGATGTTTATGAAATTTTAAGTGATGACTAAGTTATAACTGAACTAACTTTTCTTTTTAACCCCATATCTCCCATAACTGACAGAAGCATTAATGCTTAAATTTTGGCAGTGGATTAACAACTTACATATTAGTTAAATCAGGTTAAGGTTATTTCTTCTTATTTTAGTTAATCCAGCCTGTCCCATAGATAGGACACAAGTCAGGGATCTTTACATATTTTTGTATCTATTTGTGTCTTTCACTCATAAAAATTAACAGAGAGGCAGAAAGTTGCGTGATGTTTTGAAAGGTTCTTAATTCTCACCAAATGAGAATTTCTAGCAAATTATTCATTTCAGATAAAACTGAAAGGTGATATTATGAAAAAAAAAGGAACAGAAGAAACTCTGATGCAAACATTGTTATTTTGTCAATCTCAGGGAGAGAGTACTAAATATTTAATGGCATTATAATGATGATAACCTTGGAATTAGATTTCTCCAGCAGTGCTAACATCCAGGGATGCTATTTAATACATTTTTAAAATGTCATGTAGGCCTTCCCTGGTGGTGCAGTGGTTGAGAATCTGCCTGCCAATGCAGGGGACACGGGTTCGAGCCCTGGTCTGGGAAGATCCCACATGCCGCGGAGCAACTAGACCCGTGCGCCACACCTACTGAGCCTGCGTGTCTGGAGCCTGTGCTCCGCAACAAGAGAGGCCGCGACAGTGAGAGGCCCGCGCACCGCGATGAAGAGTGGCCCCCACTCGCCGCAAATAGAGAAAGCCCTTGCACAGAAACGAAGACCCAACACAGCCAAAAATAATAAATAAATAAATAAAAAAATTAAAAAAAAAAAAAAAAAAAAAAAAAAAATGTCATGTAGGTGGGATTTACACAGATAGGTAGTAGTTAGATACACATGCACATAACTAATATTTGCTTTGCTTTGGCAAAATGTTATCACTGTAAGTCTAAGACAGGCACAGAACAATAGATTAAAACATTTGTCCAGCCAATGAAAGAGGAACTTAGCTAGTTGCCATGGGATTTTTAATTGGAAAATTGCTGACTAGATCCAGGCTTGCTAGCATTTTAAATTATTGTTTTCCTTTATCAAATAATTTCAATAACTGGAGGACATGAGAAAGAAGCAGCGGATCTTTCTGTCTTCCATAGTTGGTGATTGCATAAAAAGGGCGGTCAGATAATCCACATCTAAGCCAAAGTGAGACTCTTTGTCCTCAGAACAACAGGCAGTATCTTGTAACTCTGTTCCTTCGGGCACATGGAGCTTTACAACTTCCTATAAACCCAATTTCAGTGCTATTCCTTCGGCTAAGTCTCATGTCTCTGAATAAGCTAGTAGTCATGACATCAAGGAGCATGGGTAAGCATTTTTCATCTAGAGAACTAGGGTAAATGTCCACAGAATTTCATGTAGAAAAAAAATCCCTCAGTCCAAAGCACAAGCTCTTGCCTGTTTAATATACTGCAATGTATCTCCTCTTGGTAATAAACCCCTTAGTGTTGCAAGCTATTGTTCTTATCAAAACTCTAATAAAACTTCAAACAAACCAATTGACTTAGGAGAAATCTTGACTAGAAAAGGAATCTATTTTCCCTGTCAGAAGAAAGCTCCAGATAACAATAACTGATGTAGAACTGTGTCCATTCCAGGCTGTGTGACCACAGCTAATTGTGTTTTCCTTTCTCTTCCACATGCATTTATATGCATGTAATCATTTAACAATTATTTAATTTATTTAGTTAGTTTATTTTTTAAACTAAATTTTATAGAGAGAATAAAAGCTGGTGCACACATTGAGTTCTCAGAAGCTAGAACTGGAGATTCAGCCTATTAAAATGATCCTATCGCCAAACTGTAGCAAAGTCCTTCATGCTCCAGCCTTGCCAGCTCTTCACTGACTGCACACGTTTTTAGTAATGCAAGACCTAAAATAAAACAGAAGCTGGGAACACGCTGTTTGCTTTGATTTGAAGGATTTATTATCAAAACAGCATTCTAAATATGTAACAAGGAATGGTGAAGCCCTCTAGCTCTTCTGGGCTGTAACTGTCAATTTCTGCCGGTTAGTTTTATGTTTAGCACTGTTTGCAAAGGCTGTTTCAGAATGGATACATTTATCTGTTGGAGAGAAAGAACTTTCTGAGTGGTGTCAGACAGAATCCGGGGCACTCTCTTACTGACACCATTGAAGACAAAACAAAAGTCGAGCAAGCACTCCTGGATGGTAACTTATTCTTGGCCTGTGGTTCCATCAGACCTGCTTTTACATGCAAGTTGCTGAAGATGAATGTGTGTGATTCGATCTGCCTCTCAAATCCAGGACACCTGAACACTTGCTCAAGATTCCCAAGGAAAACAGAGATCAAGAGAGGACCAAGCAGACTTCATTACCAACTCCTTCATGATGGTCTCCGGCCGGGCGGACGTGACAACATGGAGAACACGCCTACAACAGCTGGCGCCTAGAGCCCAGGACCCCAGCAGGCCCACTTTCCCCACACCCACAGGCCACCTAACCAGGAGTTTCACACCTTTAGTGCCTACTGTGGTTCTCAGCACAGAATGGATGAGAGAGTACCACCCTCATTACAATGAAAGATGGTCTGGAGCAAAGAGCCAGGAGGGAGGAAACCGCGCCTGTCTGATCATCTGCTAGGGCTCATCCCCGTAAAATGTGAGAGTCAGTGGTCTTAATTCTGCATCACACACATACACATCCAACCTTTTTCATGGGAGTAGAGTGAGGGGAGGTGGCTTGGTCCGTTCCGGCTGCTATAACAAAAGACCACAGCCTGGGTGTCTCATAAACAGCAGACAGTTCTGGAGGCTGGACGCCCAAGTGTGGTCAGGCACAGGGTTGTGTCCAATGTGGACCGCACAGGGAGGAAGCAGGGAGGGAGCTCTGTGGGTCCCTTCTGTAAAAGCGCTAACCCCATTCCTGAGGGCTCCACTCTTGTGACTAAGCATCTCTCCAGGGCCCAACTGCCTAAGACCATCACATGGGCATTAGGATTTCAACACAGGAATTTGGGGGAGACACTAACACAGCAAGAGCAGAAGTGAAAACCCTTGGGCCATACTTTTGAGTTATTGTTCTTTTTCTATCTTTCTACTTAACAAGATAAATTTAAAAGCCAGATGTGGTCAACCAGGATTATTATTATTTTTAAAATTAAAATTAATACAAATGTTGTACCAGCTTTGCATACTTGAGATAAACCACCCTTGATTGTGGTGTATAATTATTTTTATATGTTGTTGGGTTTCATTTGCTAATATTTTCACAAAGATTTTTGCATTTATATTCATGAGAGATATTGGTCTGTAGTTTTCTTTTCCTGTAATAACTTTGTACGATTTTGTTATTAGGGCAAAGCCGGCCTCAAATAAGTTATGAAGTAATCCCTCTGCTTCTATCGTCTAAAAGATATTGTAGATCACAGCAAGATCCTTTTTGGTCCACCTCCTAGAGAAATGAAAATAAAAACAAAAATAAACAAATGGGGCCTAATTAAAAGCTTTTGCACAGCAAAGAAAACCATAAACAAAACAAAAAGACAACCCACAGAATGGGAGAAAATATTTGCAAATGAAGTGACCGATAAGGGACTAATCTCCAAAATATACAAACAGCTCATGCAGCTCAATATCAAAAAAAACAAACAACCCAATCAAAAATGGGCAGATCTAAATAGACATTTCTCCAAAGAAGACATACAGATGGCCAAAAAGCACATGAAAAGATGCTCAACATCACTAATTATTAGAGAAATGCAACTCAAAACTACAATGAGGTATCACCTCACACAGGTCAGAAAGGCCATCATCAAAAAATCTACAAACAGCAACTGCTGGAGAGGGTACAGAGAAAAGGGAACCCTTCTACACTGTTGGTGGGAATGTAAATTGGTAACAACCACTATGCAAAAACAGTATGGAGGTTCCTTAAAAAACTAACAATAGAGCTACTATATGATCCAGCAATCCCACTCCTGGGCATATACTTGGAGAAAACCATAATTCGAAGAGATACATGCACCCCAATGTTCACTGCAGCACCAGTTACAATAGCCAAGACCTGGAAGCAACCTAGATGTCCATCGACAGATGAATGGATAAAGAAGATGTGGTGTGTGTGTGTGTGTATATATACAATGGAATATTATTCAGCCATAAAAGAGAACGAAACAATGCCATTTGCAGCAACATGGATAGACCTAGAGATTGTCATACTCAGTGAAGTAAGTCAGACAGAGAAGGACAAATATTATATGATACCGCTTATATGTGGAATCTAAAAAAAATGGTACAAATGAACTTATTTACAAAACAGAAATAGAGTCACAGATGTAAAAAACAAACTTATCGTTACCAAGGGGGAAAGGGTGAGAAGGATAAATTGGGAGATTGGGATTGACATATACACACCAGTATATATAAAATAGATAACTAATAAGGACCTACTGTATAGCACAGAGAACTCTACTCAATACTCTGTAATGACCTATATGGGAAAAGAATCGAAAAAAGAGTGGATATATGTGTATGTATAACTAATTCACTTTGCTGTACAGCTGAACCTAACACAACATTGTAAATCAGCTATACTCCAATTAAAAAAATATTGTAGAGAATTGGTGTAATTTCTACCTTAAATGTTTGGTAGAATTCACCCGTGAACCCATCTGGGTCTGGTGCTTTCTGTTTTGGAGTGTTATTAATTACTGATTCAATTTCTGTAATGGATACAAGCTTATTCAGATTGCGTATTTCTTCTTGTGTGAGTTTTGTAAACTGTATCTTTGAAGGAATTGGTCCATATCATCTAGGTTATCAAATGTGTGGGCATAGAGTTGTTCATAGTATTCCTTTAATACTTCTAATGTCCATAGGGTTTGTAGTGATGTCTCCTCTTTTATTCCTGATACCAGTCATTTGTGTCATCTCTCTTTTTTTTCTTAGTCAACCTGGCTAGAGGCTCATCTTTTCAAAAAACCAGTTTTGGTTTTATTGATTTGTCTTTGTTGATTTCTTGTTTTCAATTTCATTGATTTCTGCCCTAATTCTTATTATTTCTTTTCATTTGCTTTCTTGCAATTAATTTGCTCTTCTATTTCTTGTTTCCTAAGGTATAAACTTGGATTATTGATTTTAGATCTTTCTTCATAAATGCATCAAGTGTTATTACTTTCCTTCCAAGAACTGCTCTTGTTGCATACCACAAATTTTGATAAGCTGTGTTTTCATTTTCATTTAGTTCAAAATATATTTTTAATTTCTCTTGAGATTTTCTCCTTGACTCATGTGTTCTTTAAAAGAGTGTTGTTTAATCTCCACACACTTTAGGATTTCCCAGCTATCTTTCTAATTTCAAGTTTAATTCCATGGTAGTCTGAGAGCAGACATTATATGATTTCTATTTTTTTAAATTTGTTAAGATGTGTTTGTGGCTTAGAATGTGGTATATCTTGGTGAATGCTCCATGTGAGCTCAAGGATAATGTGTATTCTGTTGTTGCCATAATTTACAGATGTGAATTATATCCAGTTGATGGATGTTATTGTTGCATTTAACTGTCTTTACTGATTTTCTGCCTGATGATCTGTCCATTTCTGATAGACAGGTGTTGAAGTCTCCAGCTAAGATAATGGATTTTCCTATGTCTCTTGCAATTCTATTAGTTTCTGCCTCACACAGTTTGTCTGTTGTTAGGTTCATACACATTAAGGATTGTTATGTCTTCCTGATAACTGACACCCTTATCATTATTTAATACCGTTTTTATCTCTGATAACTTTCCTTGCTTTGAAGTCTGTTCTGTATGAAATTAATACTGCTATTCCTGCTTTCTGTTAACTATTGTTTACATGTGTATTTTCTTCCATCTGTTTACTTTTAATCGATATGTGTCTCTATACTCAGCATGGGTTTCTTGTAGACAACATATGGTGGAGTCTTCTGTTTTGATCCAACTTACAATCAGTTACTGGTGCATTTAGATCACTGACTTTCAAAGCAATTACTGATGTTTTCAGATTCGTATCTACCATATTCATTACTGTATTTTATTTGTTGCCCTTGTTCTTCTAATCTCCACTCTTTTTCTGCCTTTCACGATTTTAATTGAGCATTTTGTATGATGCCATTTTCTCTCCTTTATTAGCATATCACTTATACTTTCTTTTTTACTTATTTTAGTGGTTGCCCTAGAGTTTGGAACATACACTTACAGCTAACCCAAGGCCACTTTCAAATAACTTCACAATTCACAGGTAGTGTAAGAACCTTATAAATAACAAAATAATCCTAATCCCTTCCTTCAACCCCTTTTATCTTTGCTGTCATATTTTTCATTTATATACAAGCATACACAAACATATATAAGTATATAATATATGCATGCATAATTGAATATATCGTTGGTATTATTATTTTGAACAAACTGTTAGCTGATAAATAAATGAGGAATAAGAAAAATAAAAGTTTTATTTTGCTTTCACTTATTCTTTCCTCAGTGCTCTTTCTTAATTTATGTAGACCTGAGTTTCTGACCTTCTCTCTAAACAACTATTTTTTCCTTCTCTCTAAACAATTTATTATTTTTCTTCTCTCTAAACAACTTATTTTACCATTTCTTGCAAGGAAACAAATTCTCTCAATTTTTGTATGTCTGAGAAAGTCTTTATTTCTCCTTCATTTTTTTTCCTCAACACTAAATATTGTACTCTCTTCTTGCTTTCAAGGATTCTGAGAAATCAAATGTAATCCTTAGCTTTGTTCCCCTAGCGTGTTAGAGAATGATTAAAGAAAATTTAGGTAATACAAACTTTAACATTTCATGAAGCAGACAGTCTACTTTTAGAAAACTGCAAAATGGGGTAGAAGGCAAGAGGCTTTTCTAAGACAAAGAATGAAGAAGAAGAAGAAGACAAATAGAAAATATCTGCTTGGCTAGGCAACATAGTCAACCTTGTTTAGGATGAGAAGGAACAAGGAAATAAGTACAGAGCCCAGAACTGGTTTGACATGTGGGGATTGGCTGACTGGATATGCAGTGTTTCTGGTCAAAAGGAACATGTACAGAGACACAAAAGTCATCTAAGTTTCAATTTGCTGACATGGCACCCTGGGCGGGAGCAGCTCCATCTTGAACCTAGAAAGTTATTTCAACACTAGGTAAAGTTTTTTTTTCCTCTGGTGCTTCTCAGGATTTCTTCTTTATCTTTGGTTTCCTGTAGTTTGAAAATATAATTCTCAGCGAGTATTGTTTCAAATATTTCATTTGTTACTTTCTCTCTTTCTTTTCTTTCTCCTGGCTCTGATGATACCCAGGTAGGTTAGGTTCTGGTTTCTAGGTTCCCCTGAGGGCAGCCTTATTCAGAAGAACAGGATGGTCTCTCTGTCAGAAGCATAAAGGGGTTTTTTATTGATATTTAATGTGAGAACCTGGTTGAGCTCCTAAGAGTAAACCCCACAATCTTATGGGTGCCCCCACCACTAGGTCCTTCTGGAGTGTTGTTTTTTTTTTTTTCTCCTCCCCCCTCCCCCCACCTTCTGGAGTTTTTAACACAGTTTGTTGACACTGAGCCTCCAGCAACTGGTAAATTACAATTAAGGCTTTCCTACCCTGGTGATGGCTCTTGTGTAATTTCCACTTGTGAATCTCCACTCTGGATATTTTCTTCCCCCATGTGGAATGCTGGAGCAGAATGCAGGTGGGTAGTTCCTGACCCCAGGGCAGTTAGGCACTGATGAAACCAGAGTAGGCTAATCTCTGGTAAAGTAGGTTCTCTTGAGGACAGGTCTTGTTAAGGCCAGTATCTTTGTGAAAAAATGATATTCAAACACAAAAGTGTCAAGGAGAAGTCCATGGATGGTATAAGGAGAAGCAGCATTTCTTGGTGCCAATAAAAAGTGCACATGGGGTTTTGACTTGACTTACTGATCATTTTTGCTTCTTATACAGTGTAATGGAGCAAGATGTTACCAGTTGATAAGACTTTTTCAATGACATTTATATAATAATAATTCTTAAAGCTTTAAAAATGCAGTTTTGTTAGAGTTAGTTCAACTTTATCCTTTTTATACTCAGAAAACATACATAGTAAGTAAATGCTGAGAGGAAATCTGTACAAATAACTCAGGGAAGCTTGAAAACATAACTGTGTAGGCAGGATGTGATGAATTCAGTGGCAGACCAGTGTATGGGAGTGACTGACTGTCCTGGAGATGAGATATTCAAGGCCACAAAGGAAGACAATTCAGACGTTGTCTTGAGCAAGGCCTTCCCAACACGGCAATTCCTAAATGACACAGACTCTAAACAACAGTCTGTTGCTAGGAGCCACACGAGTGTCTTCTTCATTAGATGTCTGTTAATGTAACATATTGTTGCCTGAGATACTGACCACCCTGAATCCTTGATATGTGCTTTTGTTCAACATAGAAATTCAGACGTGTTATATTACGTGACTGCACCAGCCACCTAAAATATTTTAGCAGATTGAAGACCACTTCTATTTTCACCTGACTCATTCTTCTCAGAGAGATACCTGTTTTTAAGATAGGGTTTTAATTGTGCACTAAGACCAGAATCTTTTTAGAATACTCTTCTCTCGGCCACTAACACACTCAGGCAATCATATTGGTACACTTTTAAAATAAATTTAAGTTTCTTTTTCTCTGAGTAAGGGAAGTTAATACTGCTTCAGATATTTTCTAAAGTATGTTTTTAACTTTCACATTAGTGTATCCCTGGAGGTAGAGAGAACTTTCCAATCTATGACCATAAGGGATGATGACATTTAAAATACATGTTTACAATTATAACATGCATACATTAGTGTAAATATGCATAAATTATTAAGTATAGCTCATTAAATTTTCACAAAGCAAACACACTGTACCTCTAGCACCCAGATCAAGAACTATAACACCCGAAGCCCACGCTCTGCCACCTGTCAACCACTATCCATCAGCAAGGTAACCACAGTCCTGACTGAATACACTAAACTAAATAGGCTTGTCTGTGGATTTTCCATAAACGCAACCCTTCGCGTCTGGCTTCCGTGCTCAGCATTAGGTTTGCAGGATCCATCCATATCCTCCTTGCATTCTCGTCGCTCTCCAGGGCTCCGTTGTATGAATTTTATTTTATTTGGCCGTTTGTTCATTGCATGGTTGGAGGAGGTCAATGAGAGGTGGTGACAATAGTTAACCCTCCAGCTGGACCCAGGCAATCAGAGGCTCCTGCCCCCCTCCCCATCCTCAGGCTGTGTGCCCCACTTGCCTCGCCTGAGCTGGAAGCTGCCCAAGGACACAGCCCTGAGCTGGTGGTGTGGTGGTGAGACCACCTGGATGGTCTACAGGACTGAGTCCAGTTAAAGCCTGAGATTCTGGCAAGGATGGAGATCTACTGATCTCATAGCACCCAGGACAGGGCTCCTGTGAAAGCTCCCTGCTTATTACACCTGCACCTGCTCACTGGAGGGTCTGCCTGTTTCTTCAGTCTCTCCCTGCCCTCCGTGGAAGGAGGGAGGTTTCAGATCTCCCCTGGGGAGCTCCTGAGGTTGTAAACCAACATGTATGAATACTGGTTTATTTTCCATTATTCATCCATCCTCCAGATGATGCCCAGGTGTTGTTCTGGGTTCTGGTTGTTCTAGGCAGTACTGCCGTGAACTGTCAAGGACAAAACTAAGGCCAGACATAACGAACAGAGTGGTTTATACATAAGTATGTCACGTTTGTTTCAGCGGGATTCAAAGACGTTAGGAAGGATGGCACATTTTATAGAGGATAAACGGGGAACATTGAGAGCATGTCTGGTTGGCAAGTGTTCTACTGAGCTGGGATTTTTGGAAATGGGGAGACTTCCAATCTGGTCTTCAGGTGCATTTGGCCATCCTTGGTTCACCGCAAAGGGACAGTTCAAAAGAAGGGAGAGTGTTCAGTGCTTGGGGCAGAGGGTTTTCCGTGGCTGGGCCGATTCCCGGAACAAGTGGGGAGCCACGGAGGTGCTCTTCTGAAGTCACACTGTCATTTTGGTCCTTGTGGGGTGGGGTCGGGGGTGGCTGGCTGCCATAGAAGGCACTTTCTCAGAACATTCTTTTATGGGCAGAGGAGGGATGAACAAAACACTCACTTATAGGATTCTAGTCTAAGTAATGAGAGTACAAACCAAACCAAACAAACAAAAAACCACAGGCAGTCAGCAAGGTACCTGACCTTTACGCTAATCAGCCACAAACAAAATCTCAGGTGGGTCCTAACACCTCAGTCTGCTTGTACAACACCAGAGGAGGCCCTTCCTTTCCCAACCTTTCCTCCTTACTGCTGAAGAGGGTATTTCTCTTGGGGGAGCTCTGGTCCGGAAAATTGTGCCAACCGGGTACAACCCAGAAGTCCTAACTTCTCTTGTCAAACAACAATTAACCCACCGATTCCAGATAAAGGAAAGAAACTTTCTACTAAAGAGAATGAAACTTGCAAAGGCAAAATTCAATTTACACCACCTAAGAAAGCGCGACTTTGAAGGCTGCACAGAACACCTGGCAGTGTCTCTGGGGCAGGCAGGCTTCTTTCACTCAAGAAAAATAGGTGTATAGTATTTTACATTTGTTTAACTAAAAGTCACATTAAATCCCACCTGGAAGGCTTTTGCTTCCCAGAATGAATGGATTCCTCTACTTCTAGAAGAATTAAAAGATATAAAACTCCTAACAGATATATCATTTTATAAATTAAGAAAAAACAAAAACCTAACACCTATTACCCCCTTTGCCATCATGTATCCTTCAAATATTTATAATATTTAAAACTTCATTCTTTGTTACTCGGACAAGTAAATGAAAAAAAATGCATAATTTCTCCTGGAAAACTTTAAAAATTAATCACAGCAATCATTTATAAAACTAATGCTAATAGAATTAGAGCATCTGCTGTTTACCAGACATTTCCCCAAGATCATTACATTTTTAAACTTATTTTATTCCCCCAAACTATATTTTCTTGAACTATCTTGTATCTCCCTGTTATCATATGTTTTTCCCAGTCCCCATTTATCTCAATGAGAAAATTCCACTTGACCCCAAGATACAGCTATTATTGATAAATAACCATGCATAACTTTTCTCAAGCAAAAAAATCTAGGCATCTTTTGTTCCTACTCTCATAAATTAAAAGACTGCCTTGTTAAAACTTGTTAAGACTGTACCTCGGTCTCCATTGTCAGAATTTCTGCTGCTTCTTCTCAAAATGTCTCCAACTATCGCCAGAGCTGCTCCAGGTCTTTGCTCAAAGCACGCCCACCGCCACCTTTAGCAGGAGTGAACATAAATCTTTAAAGTAAAGGGTCCAGAGATAAGAAAGGAAGCTACAAACAAACCAACAACCCCAAGCAAACCAGCTGGGACCAAGATGGCAATGAATCTAACCTCCAACAGAACCTGAGTCTCATTATACGTTGATTTTTACTACATCGGCTACCAGATGACACACCTGCCGGCGGCATTAAGGCCCAAAATAGGATGAAAAGGAGGTGGCACCCCAGGCCCTTGAAAAAGCCCTGCCCCTTCCCCGGTGGACAAACGCATCTGCCTCCCCATCACTACCCTCACTCCTCCTCCCTTTGACTTTACTCTTTAAAATTAAATCACTCTCTCCAGGTGGGTGAGAAGTTGATCTCTAAATTAAGTTCCCACTTCTCCGTTCTTTGGCCACTGAATGAAGCCCATGCTGTGTCGATCTCAGCTTCGGTTTTTTTATTTGCCTCCTAACTGAATGGAGACAGAACCCTCCACCGCCCAGGCAGAGTCCTCGGCCAGGCTAGGGCCCGAGCAGGGTCCCTACGACTTAATTTGGTAACAAAACCTTCCCCCCAATTCTCTAAGAAACCCTGTAAAATCACTTCCCTGTTTAGATGCACTTTTTCAGAGGCTATTTTCTTGCTTCGTGGCATAATAAAGAGAAATCTTCCATTCCTTCGGATTACTTTATTGTAACAATCCTCAGAGCAATCATATGATTTGCCACTTTTTATTTGGGGAATCTGACTCAGGGTCATTCAGTTGGAAAATAGCTAAACCAAGATTCCAGCCCAGAGGACCTCCCACATCCCGTACACACACACACAGCGCCCCCATCTCTGTTCTAAACACACAAACTCTTGACCACGTTACTCTGCAGCATTATTTCAAGTTTTTCACTTTCGAAGTGATGACTTAAGGGAATTATAAGGACTTGTATATTGCTTCCTTCCTTGACCTTTTCATTGAAAACGATTTTTTCCCATTCAAAAGTTACATGTATTGTATAATGGATTTATCTTCTTTCCTCATGATAAATAAACTTAATGTTATGTATTTATAAATAGATATATTTACCCAAGCCTTTTTGACGACACGTGACCCTAAAAAGTACTGTTTACTTTTGCTTGTCTTTTAGGTTTATCTATATGGAATGTTTTTAACTATAGGCTTCTTGCCTTATCCATGTTGATTCAAGGGACTGCATTCATTCATTTTTTTGTGATTGTATACGATTCCATTGTGTGACTGTATCACAGTGAACCGTTTCTCGTGTTCACGGACACTTGAACTACTTGTTTTTTCTTGTATAAATGATGCTGTTATAAACATTCTTGCATTTGTGTAGTGAAAAACATGTGATAGAACTTCTCTGAGTATACATCCAGGAGTTGTACCAATGGGTCACAGGGTGTATTGACGTCGAACTTAACATGATAATACAGAAAAATTATTTTCCAAAGTTTCATCAGTTTAAACCCCACAGTCCAGGATGTAAGAGTTCTTACTGATCCACATCTTTGTCAATATTTGGAGTTATCAGTCAATTTTTTCCAGTATAATGACTACAAATGTCATCTCACCATATTCTTATTTTGCATTTCCTGATTACTAATCAAGTAAAGTACAATTTCCTTATTTTAGAAAAATATTAAATTTCTAATATTCACTGTTATTTATTATTGTATGTTTTCACAATATTTTCTACAACCACTTTTTAAAAAAATTTTATTTTATGTATTTATTTATTTATTTGGCCATGCCATGCAGCATGTGGAATCTTAGTTCCATGTGGGGTCTTAGTTCCCTGACCAGGGATTGAACCTGTGCCCCTGCAGTGGAAATGCAGAGTCTTAACCACTGAACCACCGGGGAAGTCCCTACAGCCACTTCTTTTTAAAAAAACACTATAGCTTTGTTAATATTTGTCTCTTCTGACAACCCCTCTTGATATTTTTGTCTTTCCCAATTCATGTCCCAAATTCAAAAAAAAACAAACCATGAACAAAGCGTTGTAAACTAATTTTGGGGAGGTTTCTGGAACATTCACCAGATAACAAGAAGTTTTGCTTCTTCTCCATAGAAAAGGAAGATAACATAATTATTAGGATTCCTTGGCATTATTTAAATTTTAAGTAACTCAGTACTACTGTAAGATGTCTTTGGTTGATCATATTTGAGATTAAAATCCTGCTCCCCAAATGAATTTCTGTTGCCTTAAATTAATTATATATACATAAAGAGTAACATATTTCAATGACTTTGCACTGTTTTCATATTGAGTGGTTGTTTTCATATTCAAAGAGTGGTTATAAAATCTTTCTTTCAAAAGTCATATTTTTTGATCACTGTGTTCCAATTCTCTTGTCAAGTACGTTAAGTCCCTGTAATGTCCTTTGTGATATGATTCAAGAAACCCTGAAGATTTTCAGTGTCCTTACTTCTAGTATTATTTACCACCAGACTAATCATTACATCACTATAAATTAATTTTGTGTTCCTCCTCAAGAGGAGACTCTAATCTTGTAGTTCTGATTTTGCTTCAGGAGATTTCATCTGAAAATGTGTGCACTGAACCTAATGAAAAAGATCTTACCAGGAGTTGTCACAACTAAAGCGACAATAAAACTGTGAAGTGTTAAGACTCAGATCTACACCTCACAACCAAAGAGATTTAAAGATACTGTCAAGTCATGAAAAACTAGAGATCTCAGGCCAGGACCCGTAAGAAGTTCTCAGTCAGTTTTTCAGGGGCCATAAACCTTATCCAAGAATCCTGACCAAGATGATGAGTCACACAGGGGACAAGTTCTCTATAAGACCCAGAAAACAAGCTCCAAATATCAGAGGCAGACTGTCCTCTCTCAGTCTGCTCACCTTTGTTCTTGCCTTTCATCCACGCTTTCTTCTCCACTTACTTAAGGACCTAGATTATTAACAGATACTCAAACCTCTTATCTACAATGTGTATACGTTCCCTATATTTAACTTTTCTTCTTATACTTCTAGTCACTCCTTTGTGTGTGTCTTTTGATTAAGATGCACATCCAATATAATTATTGTTTATACTTGCGTTCCTTTGGATGACAACCAGCTTCCTGTGATGCCAGTTCGTTGCAATAAGAAAGATGATTTTCTGCGTAATTGGAATCAAGCACTAAGTGCTTTCTAAGTGACATATAAAACAATGGGTCAAGTGGCCAGAAAAATAAAATTCTCGTCAAACCTGGACATGAAGGTGTCTGCCTGAAAAGTAACAATACTTGGCAACTTTGTAGGCAATTTGTCACAGAAGTAGAGCTTGGGCACCCTTGCCTCTTGCCTAACATAGGACTACAAACCCTGACCCATGTCTTTCTTAGCATTATTCCACGTTGCTTTGCTCAGATGTGTCGTCACCAAAGTCCAAAATACTAGTAGTGCTCGCTTTGGCAGCACATATACTAAAACTGGAACGATACAGAGAAGATTAGCATGGCCCCTGTGCAAGGCTGACATGCAAATTCGTGAAGTGTTCCATATTTTTACGAAGTGAGAGAGTGGCATGGACATATATACACTACCAAATGTAAAATAGGTAGCTAGTGGGAAGCAGCCGCATAGCACAGGGAGATCAGCTTGGTGCTTTGTGACCATAGGCAGGGTGGGAGGGAGGGAGATGCAAGAGGGAAGAGATATGGGGATATATGTATACGTATAGCTGATTTGCTTCGTTATGCAGCAGAAACTAACAAACACAACATTGTAAAGCAATTATACTCCAATAAAGATGTTTAAAAAAATTCTTTTTTAATTTAAAAAACCCAAAAATACTGGTAAATGGACTTTGTTCCTTCAAGTGATCCAACAAACGATCTTCAAGCAAAAAGAAAAAAAAATCTGACACTAATAGATTCTGGAAAACTGCCAGCAGAGCCTTATCATATATCCACAACTCATCCAAAAGCAGTGAAGATTGAAATTGCTTCTGTTCACAGACAATGGGGTTGTAATCCCCATCCTGGGCTGACAAGTATGTCAAGGGGGTGGGGGGCTGAGAGCTTAAACCCATGGGGTTTTGGTTTTCCTCATGATTAAAAATATATATCCCCAGGATACTTTCCTGTCACTGTGTGAAGACTGAGAAAAATGAAAGATGTTAGAGTCTGGCTCTGGGAAATACTTGAGCCCTGAAGATAAGCTATAAATACCTGAATTATCAAGACTGTTGAGCAAACTTGGCTCAAAACTTGGTCTCATATGTGCGTTAGTGTAAAGCTATTGTGTCTCACACACTGCCCGGTCCCAAAGAGTTCCCGACCTCCAAAAACTTGTCTGAAAATCTGTCACCCAGGCAGACCCTAAAAACCCATCACTCTACTTTTCCTGTTTGGGGCTAAGATTCTGCCAAGGTATGTTTCTTTTTTATTTCAGCAGATCCAACAAAGTAAGCTTTGCCTGCTCGGCAGGTTTTGGATGGTGTTTTGCTAAGGTGAAAGTTGACAAAAGCTATAAACACAAAAATCAATAGTTTATCTGTAGGATGGCAAGACTTGCCTAGAAACAGAATTGGGAAACAATCTTTCCACAATAGATAAGAGTAATAATAAAATGCTCGGAAACAATGTCCACAGGAAAGACACAGGACCTCTATAAATAAAGCAATCAAGTCATATTCAAAGAAGTAATAGAAAATGTCAACAAAATGGAAAAGTGTGAGAAGAATAAAAATATCAATTCCTCCCAAATTATCATAGAATTCATACAATCTTAAAGGATCACAATAGTTTTTTTAAAAAAATTCTAGCTGGAAGTTAGCATGGAAACTATAGAAAAGAAAGGCTGCGAGGTATTTTTGTCCTACTGGATATTAGCATACACTCCACAGGCACTGCTGTTAAATCCAGATCTACTCTGCTGGATGGGGAAAAAGTGCGATCTCACACATTACTGGTGGGCATGTATATGGTTACAATATATTGTTTGGGAATCACAAGTTATATTGTTACAATTTCCTGTTTGGAAAGCAATTTGTTAATATCTATGACCTACAGGGGTGGGATAGGGAGGATGGGAGGGCGATCCCTTCAGTTGGCCTGTAAAACACCCCCAATTATTTTTAGATAAGAAAAGGGTGAAATATTGGTATATTCTATGTAAAACGTATGCACTTCAAAGGAATGTTTGCCTTGAGCCTCTTTAGCAGTAACAACAACGAAAAATGTTCATTAGAGCAAATTTTACCTAGACTTGTGTTTGAAAGGGTAGAAAAAGCCTCCCCTTGCTGCATGAGTCACTTCCTCTCTCTAGCTGTTCTTCTGGAAACCTGACAAGAACCAGCTGCTTCTAAGGAACATGAGACATTACCCCTGGTTTGTGTATTACATCTGTATGTGGGGAAAGGATACACGAATTACAAACACTTGAGTGTGCCCTTGGCTTTGGGCTTCTCTGAAGGCAGCAGCTCCTGAGTTGGCTTGACCCTGAGGAGACTGAAGCACAGGCCTGTGCATCATTTTGGGGAGCAGTGGCCCCTGCGTGGCGTGGGGCTCCTGAGCCATGTGGACTGCACGTCCACCATGTGTGTCTTACCTTCTGGAACCTGGGCCGTCATCAGGGGTGAAAGTAACTCCAGGGGCTGCACAAATGCTGCCAAGGCTCCTGCCAAGGGGCACCTCTGGGGCCCTCTTGACGAGCAGAGCCCGCCTCATACTTGTCAGAGGAGATGGTCCAGGCATGGCCTGTGATGACCTTTCATGTAAGAAAGTTTAGTTGGACAGAAGAAGACCTCCTGGTAGACAAGGCAACCTTATGTGCCACAAAATGGCAGTATATTAAAAACGTCATGAATTTTGCTTTATCTTCCTGGTTTATATATTAACCCTTTCCCTTCCCAGTGGTAGGCGGTGGGAATTTCATGAACTAAAACAGAATATGTTAGAGAATAACAAATATTTGAGAAGAATATCACAGCAAATTTACCAATATTTATTGGATTGTGCAGATTCAATTGCTAAATCACTTCATGAAATTTTCATTTTTCTCTCACAGACACATTCTAAACGACCCAAGATGCTGTCATTGGTAACACACAGAGCCTGGATATTTTTAATTATTGGATCAAAATTCAGAAATGCAAGTGAGCAAATATGTATGTGTTTGTGTATTTATTCAAACTTTCATTTAAAATTTCAGAGTCAATAGCAAATGATTGTATTAACTTTTGCTTTAGGGAAGATTTTTCTACTTTCAATATTAAATTATTACAATTACTGTGCTTATTTGAGTTGAACAAAGATATCACAGAATCAAATTTGGATATTTTTCTATTAACGAAACAATAGTTAAAATGATGGGATAAGAATAAAGTCATCTTCGAAACTGTGTATCAGAGAAGAAATACCTCATTAAATTAACTTTTAACACAAGAAGTCACTGCATTGTGATTTGACATTGATTAAAGTTGTATTAAAACTACAAAGTGTTTGCACAAGACTGTTTAGGAAGAGAGAAAAAGGCATAACAGTACATGTAGGTATATCTTCTCTTTCTGAAGTTATCTTCCCTTTCTGAAGTTTCTGCAGTGCCTTTTAAAAATGCATGTCTTTACCTCTCTCTCAGAATCACTTTTCAGGTATACACATTTTTAATCAGTAATCAGTAGGAAAATCACGGGAAATGAATCCCTTCTTAGACACACTCATCTTAACCGCTAACATCATCGCTGAATTTAAATTACATCGAAACAAAACCTCATCATCCTTTCACCTCATTGGCATCCACCTTTGGATCCACATACATTTCTGGTATTTTCTGAGACCAGAAAAGCCTCAAGAAGAGGAAAGCCAGACAAATCAGTAATTGCATTGTTTTCTGTGCGTGTACCTGTGAATTGGCAGTGGTTTGATTTTCTCCATAACCTGAGTTGAGTTTTCCCTTAGTGACATTTTCTTCACACCTTTAATATGTGCTGAGTTTTATCACAGAAAACACTGCTTTTCAATGAACTCCAATCTCTTCTTTGAAAACTCTCAGAAATGTTTGGCCTTGTGTGAACAAAAGAACAGAAACCATGTAGAACAAATCTGAAGCTATAATACCTGAACTCCATTGCTCCACAAAGGAAGAAAGAAGTGTTTTAGAACAACAACAAAAAAAGGTAATAAAATAAAAATAAGATTGAGGGTCATAGAAGAATCAAGCAGTAAAATTAGAAGACACCTTTTAGCTTGGGAAAGAAAACATAAGATGTGGAAAATACAAGTGGAACATATCTAAAAATTACATTATGTGTGCACTAAAATGCTATAATCTCCATAATTTGAAAAATTCTGGGTTTGTGTGTTTACATAAAAAGTTTCACTGGAAATCCAGAGCCAAAACTGAATTTGTCCAAAAGGTCAACACTGTTGACAGGTAAGAAGAAAAGTCTGGTGCATCGACGGGAAAACAAAACGGGGACTATTTTAAAAGAGACACCAGTTTAAACTGTTTTGACTGACTATGGCACTTTTTTGCATGAATAAACATTATATTGTTTCATAAGACAATTTAAAAACAATGTGAAAAACAAAACAACCCCCCAAATAAACATCTTAATATCCTTTTTGTAGCATTGAAATAAAAAGGAGAGAAAGATTTAAAAAGGAGAAGAATCAACAAAAACACGATGTTTGTGAGAAGACGAGAGTATCCCAATTTTTGTTTAAATAGCATACTGATTCACTGTTGGCTCTGGTTATTGCATTAAGCCTTTTAAATAGTTTCATCCACATCATCGATGCCGACTTTCAATCTAATGTCAGGGTTGAGTCACCAGAATTGGGTGGTGGAATTTTCCCAGTAAGGCTCTGTGCCGCCCTATTTCAGTGTGGTGAACACATACAAAAATGGAACACAGGAGAATGTAGGAGACATTGTATGGCCTCAGACAGAATAGTATTCACTTTTAGGACAAGCATGCGTGCTCTAAGATGACGTGCTGGTGATACCTCAAATTCTGAGATGGGACTCCGAAGGCAGGCATTATTGAATAGTAAAAAATTAGCCTTGATATGAAAGTAACCCTCAGGCCTCACCCAGCTTCCCTTTTTTTTTTTTGGCTGTGGGATCTTAGTTCCCCCACCAGGGATGGAACCCGTGATCAGTGCACTGGAAGCGCAGAGCCCTAACCACTGGACCGCCAGGGAAGTCCCCCCACTTCCCTTACACCAATCAACAGCCAACAGTGAACTAGTAAGTAAAAAACAAAACGAAACCAATAACAAATAAAAAAACCTAATGCCATATTTTTTGCTTCCCCAACATTTTCTCCCTGCGCTTCAGTGGCTATTAAATCACCTCCAGAATTATATCCCAGTAGAAATGCCACATAAAATAAACACTTAGAAGCAGGGTGAATCCTTTCCCCTCCACACCACAATAAACAGAATGCATCCTCAAAGGGGCAACAGAGGTTAATGAAGATGTTGCTTACAAAGGTGTGGTCAGGTGTAAGATGTCCAATTTGATTTTTATTTTCACAACATAACTTGTCATTCTATTATTCTATATTCTTCATAGTTTACAATACTAATTGTAGGGAAAAATAAGTATGTTTCTAGCCTGTACTATAGGCTTTTTATATATTATCTCATTTAATCTTACAACGACCCTGAGAGGTGTGTTCCCTTTTCCCGTCTTCACTGAAAAAGATATAGGAAGGCTCAGTAAGATTTTGTCATTTAAGATCACATCGCAAGTAAAATTTCTCATTTTAACGCTGTCTTCCTGAGTCTGAAACCTGTGTATTTTTGTCTTATATACACACACGCCAAAACTAAAGGAACTCCTTTATTCTATTAGTTTTAAGCATACCCTTAGTCTTTAAAATAAAATTTAAGAATTATCAAGGTACAACTATCACTGCCTTCCTGATACCATTTAATTGGCATCCTCAGTGCAATCAGATATTTTTTTGTCTCATGAAGTTCTACCTGCTCTGTCCTTTGTTGTGCCACATCTGTTCTGTCTAGGAAATTAAAATAAATCTTTCATCAACATTGACCTTATCTGCTTTGCTATGGCCCTTAGACATACATTTTTCTTTGACAAGTACAGAAATTAGGTCTTCACCTGCCTTTTCTATGTAGTTATTCAAATTAATTTTCTTCTAATTTCAAATCTATGTTATTCCCCTTTTCTATCTCATAGCTTTTGTATATTCTACTCTTTTCTCTTTTCAACATAGAAGCACATTCTGATCTGTTTCTCATTCCATTTGCTCTTTGAGGGGGGCACCTTTTCACTGTTAATATTTTCTTAGCATCTTCTCATTATTTTCCATTAAAGTTACATCATATTCATTGTCATTTGATACATTCCTGAGTAGTTCAAAATTAGAATCTCTTTGATACATTTTTTTAAGATTTATTTATTATTTATTTATTGCTATTTTATTTTTGGCTGCATCAGGTCTTAGTTGCAGCACGCGGGCTCTTCGTTGTGGCACATGGGTTTCTGTCTAGCTGTGGCGTGCAGGCTCCAGGGCCCGTGGGCTCTGTAGTTGTGGCACACGGGTTCCAGAGCTCATGGACTCTGTAGTTTGCGGCATGCAGGCTCTCTAGTTGAGGCATGGGAGCTCCGTAGTTGTGGCATGAGGGCTTAGTTGCTCCACGGCATGTGAGATCTTAGTTCCCTGACCACAGATCAAACCCGCGTCCTCTGCATTGTAAGGCAGATTCCTTACCACTGGGCCACCAGGGAAGTCCCTCTTTGATATATTTTTAAATGCAGTATATTTCTCAAGAGATGGAAAAGTTGAGTAAGCTCAGTTCAACTTGTTAATATTCAATCACTCAGCAAACGTTTATTAAGAACTGATTGTATACGAGGCACTCTTGTAGGCTCTAGGGTTGCAAGCAGTGGATAAGCAATCAAAAACTGTCCTCATGGAACTCAAAGTCTAGTGCGGAGAAAGAGAAGACAGGGAGGTAATATATACATAAATAAACTGTGGAGACGTATATTGATAAGTGCTATGAACAAAGCAAGAAGAGAAGGGATTTAGGGAATATTCTGGTGATGATACAATTTTTAAAAGATGGCTAAGGAATATCTCTCTAAGAAGGTAACATTTGAATAATAGCCTGAGAATGAAGGAGCTACGTGTGTAAGAAAGACAATGGGATACTCGGGGAAGCGTGTTCTCAGAAGAGGGAGCAGTACCTGCAAAGACCCTGAGGCAGGGGCTGGTGGCTGTGTTTACAGAGCACAGCAAGGAAGCCTGTCTGTCTGGAGCCAGTGAGTGGGAGGGAGAACTGAGGTCTTGCTGGTTATTTATTGTAAGGACTGTGGCTTGTACTCCAAGTGACAAGGAAGGCTTTGGAGGGCTTGGAAAGGAGAGGCTTTGTCTGACTTAGGGTGAACAGCCTTTAGATGAACATTTAGCCTCCAAGTCCGTCACACAGGGGACTTGTTTGTAAGTTTCTAGCATCATATGAAAGTCAAGCATTTAGTATTGTAGAAAAGTGACATGCTGAATAACAAATGTTGTCAATATTTTGATTAAGTTCACTGCAGCCTATGCTGATCCTGATGTGTTTACCCACCAGCCAGGTCTTATCTCTGGAGCAGTGTTATGTTGAAACAATTCATCCAGGAAGAAGATTGAACACTGTATTGTGTTACTGTATGGCTGTGTGTTGTGACGCTCTTACATGTGCAGAGATTTACACGTTCTGTTCACAACCACACTGTCAGGAGATACCACACATCACTATACTGCTTGTATAACCAACTCTATGGGACTTTTACTCAGACTAGTGGCAATCTGGTGATTCATTAAAAAGAAGGAGTTCAAATGAAGAAAAACATTAGAAATGCCCAGAGGTACAGTGGCAGGCTGAGAATGAGATATTGAATGTGTCTCATGAACGTGAAACCATCTTAGGAAATGATGACACACATTTTCTCTAGTATAGAAATTGTTTCATAACCATATTACTCTAAAAAAGGCATTTTTCCATTTTCATATATTTCATGTATATGTATTTCTTTGTGTTGTAAAGAATGTAATTTATTGCCACACAGTGCAACAATAAACAAAAAGAAGAATGTAATTTAGTAATAGCATACTTTATTGATCATTAGAAAATATTTGTTTAATAGAAAGCTATTTTTAAAAAGTAGATAAAGACTCACCAAAGATAATTAAACTGATTCATTTAACACTCCCTTCTTAGAGCAGGTAAGTGCAATCAATAAATTTATTTATTCATACTTTTCAGTACAGTTGATTCTGCTGTTCTGTGTTATAGCATGGACCACTTGCTAGTCTTAATGTTTAACACTGTACCCCTGGATTTTGGCAGTGGTTTTAACCTCACAAATGGTTCACTTCCCTGACTCCACACATCTGTTATTTAGGGCTCGTAAGGTTCCCGGCTTGTCGTCACAGAGGGGGCAGTTTTCACTTCGGCAGCGCCCCTTCCCCTAAGGGATGCCAAGATGCCCGCCGTGCGTGAAGAACTCATATTCCACTCGGTCCCTGAATTAAATACAGAACATCAGTGCAGGAATGGGAGAGCTGGGGGCTGCAGGGCGGGCTAATCCAGCCTTACCTAACCCTTGCACGGGACCCGACTGAAGCAGGAACTCTGAATATCTTTTTGTAAAAAGGAGATAGACTTATTCACCTGAGTGCAGAGGACAGAGAACGGCAAGGCGGTGATTTCTCCTCCTCTTCATCTCATGCCTTCGGTCCCAGTGCTGGGTGACCTTACAGCCCACATCTTGCTGAGACTGTAAACACCTGGTGATCCGTGGACGGCAAGTTGATTCCTCCCTTTGTCTTGGGGTCGCTCGTTCGATGAGAGGAAAGCCGGGGAGTGGAGGTCAGTCCAACCAAGCATCTGGGCCAACAGTGTGCTTCCTTCATCAGAGAAGGCACCTCGGGTTCATCTCCTCCAAGAATGTCACGTTGGAGATAAAGATGTGATGATTATAAATCTCTTTACTCCTGAGAAAGAATCATTAGAGGCATTAGTTTAATTTTTATTGATGCAAACACACTATTTTTCATAGTGAACCTCTCAGTAGGCATGGGAACATTTTTGCCATCCTCAATGCTTGATGAGAACAAGTTTCATTTGTTTTTGTATTAGATTATTCGTCATGAGTAAACAAGTCTAATCTTTTTTTTTTCTTGACACACCTGGCCAAATAATTACCAATGTAATTCTTTTTTATAAGTCATAAGAAATTGTAAATTGTCTAATGTGTGCTTAACTGACTTCGTGATTAAAATCACTAACATTGAGATTTAAAATGATATTAATGAAATCCAGCCATTATTTCTGCTTCTGATGAATTTGTAACAGTAAGTACAAAGCTGAACCTCTGGCATTCTCTTGCCCATTCGCTCCTAACATGAACCAAACCATTTCCATTTTAGGTCCTGTTACACTGTATTATAATCATGGCTTCACTAACTCCTTTTCCCTAGGAAACTGTCACAGGACCCATAGGACACACATTCTACATTTTGGGAATGTTGTTGTAACAAATACCCAGATTTATAAGTCAAACAAGTTGTTTCCACTTGACTTGGGAAAATAAAGGGGGCTCTGGGAGGTGTCAGGAGCAGAGTCAGCTTGTGCGACCCTTGGGAAGATTTGCAGGGGGCCTCTTAGTTGGCAGAATAACAAGACAAAGAAAAGAGCCGATTACATATAAATAAGAGGTGCTTTTGTCAGCCACAGCACATGTAGTTTGCTTGCAAAAAAATAATGGTTATATATCTTGTTTATCTGAAGTGTTTAAACGTTGTATTACAATAGTATTAATATTTTCCTTCAGCACATTTCAACAGTTCCATCATTGTTACATTTCTTTGCAAGCATATAACATTAATCAAGTCTTATACTTAGTAAAAATGAATTCAGTATTTATGATTGATCTACTTGCCGCCATCCTTCCTTTCTCGATACATTTAGTCTTGTGCCCGAGCATTTACTATCCAAAATAAATTCATGGTATAGACTATGGTTCCATTTTCTATATATTTCTCTCTACGACAGCATGGTGTCTTTTAGGTTCCATCTACTTTAGGTCTTGGAGACTAGAGTGAGTGATGGAGTGTATGTGGGGGTTAATAGCGCCATCAGCTCGGCTTTCCCGAACAGGAATTTAGAAATTGCCCTTCACTCTTCCTTCTCAGACTCACTCTGTCCCATGGGCCACAGCAAGTGCAGCTGATTAAATAGAGCTTTACTATTTTCCTTCGAACTATCATTGTCTGTATGCCAATTATACTTCAATGAAACAGTTTAAAAAACATAACTACCAGTAATCTAGATATTTCCATTGTAATTCTGTAAAAGTAACAGTAAATACTTTTTAAAAAATTGGGTCTTATTGGGGCCATTTAGAGCTGCCCCATGAAGAGTCTTATGCCTCCAGGGAGGTTTTCCTTCAAACACCAGCCTCCTGTTTCAAAGCTTTCAGTGTTTCCTCGTTTCCTGCCTGCAAAATTCAAAGTTGTTGAAATGGTACACGAAGTCCTCCTAATCTGAACCTTGTAAATCACACTCACCCTTTTCTTATACTCAAGCATTTCTTTGTCTTCGATATGCAAAGTCATTTGTAATTATTTTTATTCATCATCTTTGTACACATTGTTCTGTCTTGACTGCCTGGAAAGTTCCCTCTTAACCTTTAAGAGTTAACCTAGGGGCTTCCCCGGTGGCGCAATGGTTGAGAATCTGCCTGCCAATGCAGGGGACACGGGTTCGAGCCCTGGACCGGGAAGATCCCACATGCCGCGGAGCAACTGGGCCCGTGAGCCACACCTACTGAGCCTGTGCACGGCGATGAAGAGTAGCCCCCGCTCGCCGCAACTAGAGAAAGCCCTCACACGGAAACGAAGACCCAACACAGCCAAAAATAAATAAATAAATAAAATTTAAAAAAAAAAAAAAAAAAAAGAGTTAACCTAAGTGTTAACTTTTCTAAATTGAATCCTCTTCAGGAAAGACATTTGCACGCCTCCCCTGAAAGGCTTTGTACTGGATCCTGGACATACTTCCCCTGCTCCGGAGATTGCCCCAGTCTGGTGACCCACCATGCCCCTTCTCTGAAGCCCCACAGTACATTGTATGTACTGTGAATATTGTTAACATCATTACAGAAAGGAGTGGTTCATTTACGTGTCTGTCTCTCCCTTTAGCAGATAAATGTCACTGGCTTAATGATTATGTCTTATTCATCACTGTGGTCCCAAAATCTGGGAAACTCTTCAGTAAATATTTATGAATGGATTAAAAAAACCAGCCTTGTTCTTTACACATCTTATTTCTAGTATTTGAAAAATAGGGACTCACTAATTTTCATAAAACAAAGCTGTCATATTATTTCTGCTTTGTCACCATTGTACTCTGCTTAAATTCTGGAGATATAACTTCGATTTCTTTTTAATCTCCTTAAGTTGCCTTTAAGCTCTTCATTTAGTAGATTCTCAGCATGTGTTCTTAACAGAATAAGGATAACCATAATTTGAAGACACTGATGAAAGACTAAAAGAACATATGGAAAATAATGGTTGCTTTTTTCTGGGGTATAAATATTTTAACATTTTATTGTACCATGAGGACTTGCATTGTCACTTTGAGGGACATTTTCTGTTCATTGAAAAAATGCATCTCATTTAGAAGCTATTTGATTTCACTTAAGTCTGAAATAAAAAGAAAAATCCAATATAATGTAATGGGGAGCCAAATTTCAAATATTAAAATTTAAACCACTAAAGAAGCAGAGGAAGAAAATTATTGTTTTTATTATTGAACATTTATTTTATCTCTAACCAGTGATGGTTATTTTGATATTTTATTCTTTGGGAATTTATTTCTTAAAAACTCATATAGGACACAGATTCATCAACATTAGAATTAAATTTTCTTTATATGATGTAGCAAATATAGACCCAGCTAGAATATCATTTTTTCAGTTACTTACCCAGTGTTTACTATACTATGCTTAAACAGTCACAGTACTGGACTTCAGATATTTTTTAATTTTATTTTTTATACAATTTTAAAGGTTACTTTCCATTTACAGTTATTATAAAATATTGGCTCTATTCCCCGTGTTGTACATACATCCTTGAGCCCATCTTACACCCGATAGTTTGTACCTCCCTCCACCTCTATTGCCCCTCCCCCCCCCACTGGGAACCACTAGTTTGTTCTCTATATCTGTGAGTCTGCTTCTTTTTTGTTTTATTCACTAGTTTGTTGTATTTTTTAGATTCCAAATATAAGTGATATCATACAGTATTTGTCTTTGTCCGACTTATTTCACTTAGCATAATGCCCTCCAAGTCCATCCATGTTGTCAGAAATGGCAAGATTTCATTCGTTTTATGGCTGAGTAGTGTTCCATTGTGTATATATACCACATCTTCTTTATCCATTCATCTGTTGATGGACATTTAGGTTGCTTACATATCTTGGCAATCGTAAATAATGCTGCTGTGAACATTGGGGTGTGTGTACCTTTTCGAATTAGTGTTTTTGTTTTCTTCGGATATATACTCAGGAGTGGAGCCCAAGAGTTCTGGGCTGTAGTTCACACTCATGTTGTTCAAGTGTCCACTGTATACTCCATATATTTTATATCTGAATAGGAACGTATTTCAAGTGATTTACTTAAAATGTTATTAATTATTATCTGGTGCTAGTGGGATTTAAGGTTTATCTATTATCTGCGTGTTTAATTTATAGTTTTTGACTTTAATCAATTTTGGTTATGTAATTAGAATGTAGGTAATTTAAAACAAAAGATGCTTTAATGTGATTATTTTTCACAACTATTCACAACAGCCATCTTTTTGTAATTTGATCTTGTAATATTATGTGCCTCTAGTCATTCCAAATGTAAGGAAGGACATATTTTCCAAAAGTAAGGTTTTTTTTCTTATTTCTTGTAGCAACTGCCATCTCAGAGCACTTCATTATCATACGTTAAATTGCACTCAATTGAAAAATATTTTTAAAACTAGATATTCCCTCTTCGGCTTAATGGAAAAAAAGAATTACTTAGTGTTCTTTTAAGTGAACTTCTTGCAACTCTTCAGGTCATAGACAATTATGTGTTTAAATATAAAAATAGAATTCAATTTTATATATTCAAATCTTTTACATATCTATTAACTTCAAAATTGTAAGCCCTCATTTTGAATACATACGAGTATTTCAAGCATTTATTTCTTTTAAATTATGGTTAAGATTTCCATTAGAGAATCAGACATTAGTTTTTATGGTGTTGCCCTTGACTTGTTTAAAAATATAATTCTCAGTACATTCTTTCACTTAAAAAAAAACAGCAAGTTGCTGCCTGATTGAATTAACAAAGGAAACTTGGAGGGCTGAACTCTAAAATCTTATAAAAATATGAAAAGATCACTGCTGTTTTTTGAAATATTGTTAAAAGCCCATGGTAATGTGTGAGTTTCTCCAAACTGTGAGACTTCTCATGTGATAAACATAATTGCCACACCGTAAATAATTAAACATGGTCCTCTTATATTCCACATATTCCAATACTAATCATTAGAGAATTTGGCTGAGTTTTTAATTTTGTTAATGCAAGGTCTAATTTTGGCCTTCATCTTACATGACATAACACTAGACAATTTTCCATTTCCTTTTGTTGAAGCATTTTCTTTAGCATGGGACAGATGGCAAAGAATTGTCACAACTTCCTTGCAGGTCTTTGCAAAAGAGCTAGTTTCACTTTTCCGTCTCTTTAATCTGGACTGGACTTGTTACTTATGTTGCCAACAGCACGTGGTAGAAGTGGTGTACACTGCGGAGCCAAAACTTCAGGAAACACTGCAGAGTTGCACTCTCTCTGTCGGAAAGATTCCACTGTGGGACAAGCACAGGCCAGCCTCCGGATAGACAGGGGCCTTGTGGGCGAAGACCTCAGCCACGCCAGCCTCGCCACTGAAGGTCCAGGCATGTCAGAGAGCCCAGCGATGCTACAGGAAGTAGATGCAGACCATGCCTGCAGAGTCCAGCCCAACTTCCCATTGCACAGAATCGTGAGTAAATAAGTATATGTTTAAGCCAATAATTTCCAGAATAGGTTGTCATATAGAAATAGATATCTAATACACTTGTCTTTCAGGACACCATATCTTGGTCTTCCTTATCCCTCTGTGGCCATTACCTTTTTGTCTCTTTTTTTTTTTTTTTTTTAATAAATTTATTTATTTATTTATTTTTGGGTGTGTTGGGTCTTCGTTTCTGTGCGAGGGCTTTCTGCAGTTCCGGCGAGCGGGGGCCACTCTTCATCGCGGTGCGCGGGTCTCTCACTGTCGCGGCCTCTCCATTGCGGAGCACAGGCTCCAGACGCGCAGGCTCAGTAGTCGTGGCTCACGGGCCTAGCCGCTCTGCGGCATGTGGGATCTTCCCAGGCCAGGGCTCGAACCCGTGTCCCCTTCATAGGCAGGCAGATTCCCAACCACTGCACCACCAGGGAAGCCCCTCTTTTTTTTTTTGATCTTCCCTTATTTCTCCTTTTGTTGGGTCGTCTTCTCTATCACTGTCTTTATAATACTATTGAGTCAAATGCTCTTAAGTACAATCAACATCCTGACAGTTACTAAATTAGTATATAAATACTAAGTTTGTATCCATATAGGTATATAGATATACTTAGATAAATACTATACATATATATGAGACCTTTCTAGATTCACGTAGCCAATGTCTACTTAGTTCCACTCAGAGATCTGATAGACACCTTGAGTCCATGTGCCCAGTACCACACTCCTCGTTTTTCTCTCCAACTCTGCTCTTCCAAGCGTCTTGCTTATCTCAGTGACTGGCAACTCCGTTATACCAGTTCCTCAGGACACAATGTTAGGGTCTTTCTTGACTGCTCTCTTTCTCTCCCATTCCACTTACAACCCATCAACGAATCCTACAGGTTCTGTTATAAAATTATCGTCTAGAATCTTGCCACTTCTTATCACTTGTAACCCATTCCTCCTGGTTCAAGCTGTTACCCTCTCTCACCTGCAATAACCCTCTAGATGATCACTCAGCTTACTTCTGTGTGTCACAGTCTCCGCCCTGACACATCTTCCAGTCTAGTCAACAGACAATGCGGTGTCATTCTGTTAAAACGTGAGTCAGGTCATCTCCCTGATCTCCTGCAACCTCTCCCTCACTCACAAGGCTACACATCATCCATTCTCTTCCAAAACTCTTTGACCTCAGCTCCTTTAACTCCCTGGCTGTACTCCATCTTCAGTGTTTCTCCCTCCTCCAGAAATTGCAGAGAAAAATTCCCACTTTCTGTTTCCATTAGTGGAAACTACTTTGTCCTACTACGATCATGAATCACATGATCATGAATCACACGTTCATGAATCACATGATCATGAATCACACGCTCACCTCCTTCCAGTCTATGCTCAGATGTTACTGTCTCCGTGTGGTTTCTGCCGACCACCTTGTCTGAAATTTCATCGCATTCCCCATTCAATGCTCTTGTGTCTATCTTTTCTGCTTCATTTATTTTTATGCCACTTACTACTTACTAATCTACTATATTAGATAGGTAGGTAGGTAGAGAGATGATTGATGGATAGATAGATAGATATAGACAGGTTTTTTTTTTTATTTTTTAGATATAGAAAGATTGTTTCAAGTATTTTTCTTTTTTCCCCAACTAGAATGTAAGTCCCATGAGAACAGGAATTTTTGTCTCTTTCATTCATTGTTCTATCCCTAGTGCCTGCAATAATAACTGATATATTACCCAGCTTCCCAGTATTTCTTGAGTAAATGAATTAATGAAGATACTTTGGATCATAAACAGAGGTCAGTCTCTAAAGAGTGACCACAGTTCAAGGTGATTTTTAAAAGCATATGCTTACATTAATGACAATTAAATTAGGGTGCTAATGAGCTCATTGTCTAATTACTCATCACTGAGATAATGGAAAATTGATTTTTAATTTCATGTGGTGTTTTTGTCTCACCTTTTGATTTTACCTAATTATCTCCACTGAATATGCTCTATTAATTTAGTCTGTGCCTCAGATTTTCAATCCCATATCAAAGACATTGTTCATTTGGGTTTCAGCCTATGGTCAAGTCTGCTCCAGAGAGACTGAAGGGCATGCCATCTTCTGATACTGCAAGTAGTAGCTGCAGCCTCAAACACAAATAGGATTTATTCGGATTTTTGTTATTCTAGATTCCATTTCCTCTTGCACTGTTAAAAACAAAATCACAATATGATATTAAGAAAGCAAATCTTGGAGCAGACCAACCATTGTTAAAATCCTGGTGTCAAGAGAAACCGATACATTGGTTTGGGTAATTTATTGAATGTCTCTTAACAATCAGCTTCCTCATATGAAAATAAGAATAAAAATAGTACTTACTCCATAGAGCTACTATGTGGATTCAATGAGGAGATAAATATTGATGGTACTAGTATTCGTTGTACGAAAATATTGGTTGTATTTATAGCCTAGAATGTAAAATGTTGTTGTAGCCACTATAACTATATTATCGGGATATAAATGATTAAAAACTCATTAAGAAAGAAGAGCCATACAAGTGAGCAATGATTAATTCCAAAACAAAAGGGATGTTTAAAGTTTGGCGAGAGGCCAACGGGAATACTGCGGAGATCAGGAAGAGAACGTATTCATATTATGACCTAAAGAGGGAGGACGAGTTCCTGGTGTCTCTGTGCCTCCCTGAAACCTGCAGGGCCTGCTCTCCTGGGAACGCCTCTCCACCTCCAATCTCTAACCCACTAACGTTCTGAGAGGGTCACCTTCCGCAGAGGACATACGTATGCAAATGCTCACAGTGGGCATCGGAGTAAATTACATGGTTATGCGGCCAGAGCTCAGCCTGTTTGGTAGCAGAGTCAAGGGATGAACTTGAGAATGTAAGAACATTCGTGATTTTTAGTAAGATGTCACCGTAGGGAAATCTCTCAGTCCCATAGCTCCACAATGGAGCTACTAACTGCCTTGTTTCTAGTTTGGAACTATTTCAATAGTGCTTCTGTGAATATTCCCACACAACTCTGTGTGAGGACTTATGTTTTCATTTCTCCTGATATAAATATTTAGGAGTAGAAATGCTGGGTCATACAAGAAGTATATGCTTAAATTTTAAGAAACTGCTAAACTGTTTTGCAAAGTGGCCATACTGTTTACATTTTCACCAGAAATGTATGAGGGTTGCTATTCAATTAAATTTCTTTACTTGATATAGGTCTATTCAGATTTTCTATTCCAATTTTCAGCACTCTTGGTATTTGCTTCTTTCTAGAATTTGTCCATTTTTCCTAAATTGTCAAATTTTTAAATATACATTTCTATGGTATTCCCTTATGATTCTTTTTAATTTATGGAGTTTCTGTAGTGATGCCCTCTTTCATTCTTCATTCTTGATTTTTGTATTTTGTTTTTTATTCGGTGTAGCCAAAGATTTATCCATTTTAATGATCTTTTCAAAAAAAATCAACTTTTGGTTTCGTAAATTTTCTGGTTTTTTTTCCTGTTTTCTATTTCATCGATTTCTGCTCTGATCTTTACTGTTTCCTTCCTTTTACATATTCTTTGACCATGTTTGTAGTAGCTGCTTTAAAGCCTTTGTCTGCTTATCTGACTTACAAGTCCGCTCTGAGTAGGGTTAAAGTGGCTCTCATTTGTCCTCAGTACCTGGAAGACTTACCCATTTCTTCGTATACCTGGTATTTTTTGATGAAAGCTGGATATTTAGATAATATTCCAACAACTCTGGGTTATGTTGTATTTTTCCATCTCGATGTGTAGCCATTAGTTTCTCTGACCAATTTTTATTCTCATTTTATTTTTCAGTCGGGAACCCCAGTGGTCCACCCTTTGTGTGGTCTGGTCACCACTTTCCGCTGGGCAGAGGTTGTGCCCTTCACCCCCAGACCGAGAGGAGTGCATCCCCTGTGGGCCGAGCCGCGTGTGGGCTGTGGACACAGGCTCTCCTGCAGCCTGTCCTGAGCCGCCTTCAAGTTCGCTTCTCGCAGGACCCCCGGGACCCCCCTGCAGGCACAGTTTGGCATCTGCTGGGTGTGTGCAGAGCTTAGCTCACCCCGTCCGTGAGATTTTCCTCCTTTTCCAAATCTCCCAGTTAAGTTTCTGGCTGGTTGATCCCTTGCCCTAAACACTCAATTTTTCCTAAGTGTTCCCAATAAAGTCTGCCATTTTTAGTTAGCAAAGCCTTGGGTTTTCACATCTCTGGTGCTAGATTGAATTTTCTGGCTGTGGCACTAAAGCTGCTATCCTTTTCAGCCGGCCTCACCTGGTGAAGGTAGAACAGCCCACGCCTGGGCGCTGGGCAGAGGATGGGGCGGCTGGGGAGAGGACCGCACGGTCCACCTTGCCTTGGTTTTCCCAAGGTAAGTGCTTCTCAATTTGTTTTTCTGATTTTGGTCAATTTCCAACATCCTGAAGTGTGGTTTTTGGCCAACTTTGTCCAGTTTTATACTTGTTTTCTGCAAACTCCCCAAATCGGTGACCTCTTCAGATCGCTCTTACCAGAAGTGCCTCATGATTTCATTGTGAGTAACTCAAACATGCTGCGTTTTCAAGAATAATCTCTAAATTCCATGCTAGAAGTTTTGAGACTTACATGGTAAACACAGATATGGGTAATAGCCAAGATTTTCAGATATCGAGGCCAACAGGGCCATACAGAACTTTTAAAAGATGGTTTACAGGCTGCTGTGGTATTGCTAAACCTCAGTAAGGAAGTTCAGAGTAGGAGCTGTCAAAGAAACATCCATTTCCCCACTGATGTGGATTAGGCACATGCCTCTGTGAAACACAGATATTGTATTTTAAAAGAATTAACGAATTGGTGTTTCAAAACAACAGAAAATAGCGTCGGAGTAGATGTTCCTATCTGAAGAGCAGGTAAATCGGCAGCTTGTCAGATTTCTGCTGAATGACTTTCTTCTCCGTGGAGTATGTCTCTGGCTCTTCCCCACAAGTGCAAACTACGGGGTGAAAAAAGCAAAGACCACAAATGGTTGACCTGTCCGTCTGAACCAGGAAAGGGTTTCAAGAAGGTAGGAGAGTGGGTCTGTGGAACCGCTTGGCCCATGGTCTCTCCCTCCTTGGATCTCTCCGGCTGTCTCTGGTGCCCAGTGACAGAGATCCCCGGCAGCCCCCAGCCCGGCCTCAACCTTGAACTGACCCTGAAGGGCCACCACTGACGCTCCGTGTCTCGGGAGGTGATGGAAGCAGGGCCGGAGAGGGCGTCTCCTCTCTGAACCTGAGCTGATCCTTTCCAGATGTTCGTCCCAGGAGAGCATTGTGAAAGCATCTTTTGGGGGTTACCTTAAGTAATTTAAAAAGTCATGTTTGACGAATAATCTTTCCGGGACCTTAATAAAGTGGATCAATTCAGGGCAAAGTCGGTGAGCAGAACGGAGCACCTTCTTCCCCTGGGGACCCCAGGACGCTTCTCTAAGGGGTGAGAAACAGGGCCTGTGGGTGTCAGCACTTCAGTGATGCTTCTCATCACATTCATGACCGACCTGAAAACCAGCGTTCTTGTTTCTGTGTTTACTTGTGTTGTTTTTCTCTTAAGGAGAAAAGAGGGAATGAGGTTTCACTTTCCACGAGTGAGAAAAGCCCCATCTCCCCATCCTCTGCTTCTCAGTGTCTCCGTACGATGGTGTCGCTACTAAAATTCCTCTAAGGAAGGACAGTTGAGGCCCCTTCTCCTAACCCATCCTCCACCTCCTCCCCTAATTCCAGACAACCGGACACGCGGCACTCTGGACTCAGGAAGGACATGCATTCTTCAGGCGTATATATAGTTTGCTGAAGAGTCCTCCCAAGTCACTTATCAATATGTCCTTTCTTCCTCATAATGAGAAGAAGCATTTCTTTTCAAATTACCGAAGTTTCAGAGTAAATCAAAAAGCAGAGACCATATTGATAAAAATGTAAATATAAACTCTTTCCTTTCCTTTCCTTTTATTTAAATGTAGGAAAATGGTACCACAGACACAGAGCAAACCCTGAATCTGATGTAAGTTGCCACTTGAATTTCAGTGATTTTGCCAGTCAGACACACCCATTCAATACGCTTACTGCTTTATCATCTTGGGGAAAATCTTCATCCTCCCTTGACTTAATAGTAGAAAAATGGTGCTGATTCACATCACAGGATGCATTTCTGCTCCAAAGAAATAACATGCAATAATTACAATGCACATTTAGACTTTCTGGTCTGAGCCAAGAAGTACTGAGAACAGGAAATCATATCATTTTTCACTTTCTGATGTGAAAGATTTTTCTCTCCCTTTGGCTGTTGCTTGTTTACAGTTAGTATTAGCAGGTGCAGAGGCAGAAGCAGCTCGGCCTAGTCTGCTTCAGACTGATTTATACAATCTCAGCAAAGCAGACAATGTATATGAGGATGTGCTGTTCAATTAGAAGGTTGTAAAAACTGCGATTACATCTACTAAGAGCACTTTTATGTCTGCATACATAAGCAATTTCAAGGAATGTCAGCTCTACTCCATAAGGCATTGTCTGGGCTTCTGGAATTGGTTTTGGGGTAGATATGTGTGTTTTCTGGGTTTTTATTTTGTAATCATTAATGCCTTCTAAATGAAATGATCTCTTCAGAAATATCCTTAGAAAATACAGAAGGCAAGGAAAATATAAACAAACAGATCTTTAATATGAACTTTGACTTTTTGGACACGAACATTTGGGCTCTACAATTTAATTAAGCCACTTACACACATCCATTTTGAACATTAAGAAAAAAAAAAAGCTGATATCCCAATCTGTTGAACAGCTTATTAGGCAGAAGCAGTGAAGTCTGAGAACTGATTGTGTTCATTAGACTAACATTTGTGTCTGTTCCTACCCTCTTTGTGATCCATTAGTGCAATGGCTTTGCCTTACTGTGTGGAATAAAAGTGATTTATTTCAAGGTTGCTGTCAGTCTTTGGACTCAGGCTGTATGTTCAGCTGTTGGAGTGCCATCGAAATGCATGCTACATCTGAGGCTGATGGAAAACATTTGCCAAAAGGCAAAATAAAATTGATTTGAACAATTCCGAGATTCTATGTAAATGAGCTGCTGTTCTTTGATTGCTCTTGTTTCCAAATTTTGCTGTGCATTGCAATCTAATAATACAGGGAGGCAAACTATATGTGCATTTTGCAAACTTCCCTTAAATTTGTTTCAGAAAGTTATACATTTTGCTACTTAAACAGAACCAAATATCGTTACCTAATAGACCTACATAATCTCATTTACTTAAAACAGAACGCAATAATTGAAACCAAACAATCATGTAAAACTAGGAAGATCCTCCAACTGGAGACCTGATTTATATTATCCATGTTATTGTTTCTATTAACTCTTTTAATACTGGCCTATGGCCCCATTCTCAAACCCCCCTCTTCAAGCATTGCACCCTCTGGTCTAAACCGTGCCAGGGGCACATTAGTGATCTTGAAACCTCCTACCAAGAAGTTTTAAAGCCAATATTTTAGGCAATTTTTATATGATTAAGGACAAAGTTTTGACTTGCTGGTAGATCGACCTGACTTTGTTAATGTGTCAGGATGAGTAATCGTTGAAGCTATAAAAATTGATAGCAGCCCCCTCCCCCAAATTAAGTATATTTTCTAGATTCATTTAAACTTCTTCATTCTGAATATTATTACAAGAAGACTAGCTTCCTAGTAGAAAATAGAAATGAGATGAACTCAACATAGTGCGTTCTTACATATTCCAGCAATGTTCTCTGAAAATTAAAAAATATGTCATTGCTTTAGACACTATGTTCTTATTTCCCCAGTCCTTTCTTAAGGATCAAATAATTATAACCAAGGTGGTTCTGGAAGGATATTTCACAAAACAAAAAAAATTGATAATAATTAACTAATAATAAGACATTATAAATCTGTTTGTTTACTGTTAGTTCAAAAGCTCATAGTCACTCTGTTTGGTAAAGCAGTGGGGATTAACGGTTAAGAAGGTAGATTTTGGAGCCCAGTTTATTGAGCTCAGATTTTTGCTGTAAGACCTACTAGCTGTGTAACAGCTCGAGGTTTCGAAGACTGAGTTTCGAATTAAGAGATGAGGATGACCAGGTCTACTTCACCGTGTACATGTATCAGTCACAGTAAGCATTTTACAAATGGTACCTAGAATTAACTGCAAACTAGAGGTGCTCTTGTAAGACATAGAATTCTGAGAGTGATATTCACATCTTTGCCCTTTTGTGATTTCTTTCTTTAAGAGCGTCACACTATTTAGATGGTATTTCCAGTATTTGCTGAGCACCTACTTTGAGCCAGACACACTCTTCTACGCGGTGAGGAAACAGCCATAAAGAAAATGGGAAAAATACTGACTTTTCAGTGAATTAATGACTGCGATGAACCTTGGGCTGGTTGAGCCCTGAGGCTGAGCTGGAAGCATGAGGGTGCCTTTCTCTCCAGCTGGACAAGCCACACTGCTTAGCCGAGGGCCTGCCGCGCAGCCAGCGTCATGAGGATTGGCTGTTGTCATTGACCAGACGTCCCTCCTGCAGGAAGCGTTATGACTTTCCTCTTATTCAAAGAGGACATTTCTATAATTATTAGATTTAATTTCCATCATCCCTATAACCTAGCTATGCTAAAGCCAGACTTATTTCCCTTCCTTCTTAGTCTGACATCTAAAGGAGAGATGGGAATGTGACGTCCTCTCGGTGGTTTGGTGACATTTCTTCTTTGAATCTGCCATCTCCCCCCAGAACTAACTTTTAACACAGGGACCCTCCACACACTTAGATCCTTGTCAAGAAGGACAGTTCTTGTGGAAAATATGACAGTTGTCTAGATGTAGCCTGTAGTATTTACATTTTACCTCCATTCCACAGTTTAAACTAACATTATTTATGGTCTTTGTTCCTAGCCAGTAGCTGAGTAGTTAAACTGAACTAGAACACAGGTGTCTTGTGAACTCAGCCTTCATGTGCCTGGCTGGGCCAGGTGTGGGGTAGGGTTCATTGTGATTCTCAGAACTTATGACACAACCACTGCTTCTTTCCTGAAGGAAACAAATTCTCTCTCTTAGCTCTAGCCAGTTCCCCTCAGTAAGTCAGCACGTGTTGTACTGGTTTGACTTTGAGGGCTTGTGTGTGGTCGGGTGTAGGGACAGCTGGAGGGCATTTCCAGACGTGGGTGAGGGTGGTCCTCGGTGACGTCTCAGGAGTCCAGTCTCTCTTCTTTCTGTGTTCTTCTTGCTCAAAGGGAGAGCTCGTTACAGAAGACCAGCGAGACACAGAGGCTTCGGGATATGATTTACACTGTCTTCATTTCCTGTGGAATTTAGAGGATTGGTGATACTTCAGAGAGGGTTGGCACTAACCCTGGGGATAGACTGTCTTCTTGTTGTGTTATAAAAATAACAAATAGAGAAAAGAAATGAAAGACAAAATTTTCAACTAAAATATTAGTTAACGTTCAGATGAGCTTTGCTAGGACATCTATGAGTGGAAGACATCTTTTTCCATTAAAACATCTATTTAAGTATATATTCACAGAAAAAAATCTACCCTATACATCCCCAACACTCCATGAGAAATAATGCTGGGGCTTCCCTGGTGGCGCAGTGGTTGAGAATCTGCCTACCAATGCAGGGGACACGGGTTAGAGCCCTGGTCTGGGAAGATCCCACATGCCACGGAGCAACTAGGCCCGTGAGCCACAACTACTGAGCCTGTGCGTCTGGAGCCTGTGCTCCACAACAAGAGAGACCGCGATAATGAGAGGTCCGCGCACTGCGATGAAGAGTGGCCCCCGCTTGCCGCAACTAGAGAAAGCCCTCACACAGAAACAAAGACCCAATACAGCCAAAAATAAATAAAAAAAAAAAAAAAAAAAAAAAAATAATGCTGAACAACGTCATCAATAAAGGCATTATTCCTTACAGTAGGGAGAGGGTCCAACCCCTAATGAGAAATACAGGGAGATTAGCAGATGTTAGCAATTGTAAGAGATTTAGGTCTTATAATATTCACAGTTCAAAGTAGGAAGAAAGAACATCGGGCTTCCGGTCCAGACCTCAGTTCCCCCGTGGACCTCTTAGCCCACTTCTTGGGACCCCAACACCTACCCGGAAGGCTCTGTACCTAGTTCTGGCTAGGAGCTATGCCAGATGCATTGACAATTTTATTCCATCGATGGAGGTATATGATTAATTTTTGTTCAGCATTGAGTGAATTATCTTGGGGATCCACCCCGTCCTGCTCCTATATTCTGCATACCAAAATATGGAGCAAACCACATGAAAGCAGTCCATGCCTCGTGGAGTTGAGACTCCAGTGGGAATTCTTATCTATGTTTAATCATATAGCTTCAACATTATCTTCATTAAAAGGTTGATAGCCATGTCCGTGTGTTCTGACCCCAAGATCCACCCTAAATCCAGAACCCTTTGAGGCAGTTACAATGGAGCTATGTTTGCAGAGACTTGGAGCAGAAAGAAAACTACCAGATTCTTTAAAGACAATCTACAATTCAACTTTTCACCATGACAAGCCATACAGTTACTCTGAACTTCGAGGTAATTCATCTGTATTAGCAGAATAAAAATAATATCACAAAAAATTAGAAATTTGAATATGAAATAAAATTTTCCAAATTAGTTGGGATTAGGTCTTTCTTTTTGAAAGGAATGATTTTGAAATAACCCATATTTTGGTCAGTCTTGCATTTCTATGTTAAAATAGCAGAAATTTTTGAAACTTTTTTTTCATTTATTTTAAACTCTTCTCCAAAACACTAAACCACACAGAGTATTTATTTTTATCTTTATGGGAGTATAATTGCTTTACAATGTTGTGTTAGTTTCTGTTGTACAACAAAGTGAATCAGCTATACGTATACATATATGCCCATATCTCCTCTTGCGTCTCCCTCCCACCCTCCCTATCCCACCCCTCTAGGTGGTCACAAAGCACTGAGCTGATCTCCCTGTGCTATGCGGCTGCTTCCCACTAGCTATCTATGTTGCATTTGGTAGTGTATATATGTCCATGCCACTCTCTCACTTTGTCCCAGCTCACCCTTCCCCATCCCGTGTCCTCAAGTCCATTCTCTACGTCTGCGTCTTTACTCCTGTCCTGTCCCTAGGTTCTTCAGAACCATTCTGTTTTTTTTTAGGCTCCATATATATGTGTTAGGATACGGTATTTGTTTTTCTCTTTCTGACTTACTTCACTCTGTAAGACAGACTCTAGGTCCATCCACCTCACTACAAATCAGAAGTTTTTTAGTTTGGTGAAGTCCCACTTGTTTATTTTTGCTTTTGTTGCTCGGAGTGATTTTTTTAACCTTGGTACATTTAATTTTCTGAGGGGCTCTTTTTTTACCCCTATCAAATCTTTAGTTCAACAATTGTAAAAGTGGGGAGGGACAGTACAACTCACCTGATGATCTTTACTCAGTTATAAACATTTTTTAAAACTTCCCAAGTAGTGACATGTCATCACTACACCTCGAGCTTCACAGGGGTAGGTGAGGTGTTCAAGGACATTTGAAAAAACTCCCAGACAGTTTTGATGTGCCATCTATTCAACCACTCACCTCCCATCCCCCCACGGGAGTCACAGTGTTCTAGTTCAGCAGCTCCCAAAACTGGTTGTGTCAAAATCACATGAAGAGTTAAAAATAAAAAAAAGATATTTAGGCTCACCTTCCTAATTTACTGAATGTGAATCTCCGGAGTTGGGGAAGAAATCTGGAATTTTGAAAGCTTACAATTAATTCCGATACAGACTCACTCCTTTAGATTGCTTGTCTGCCCCGGGAAGAAAACTGCTGCTGGATGTCATCTCATGCTCCGACCTCTGACTAAAGTTGTGTGAGGTCTGTAATTCAGCACTGTGGCAGGAATCTTTTCTAATTCGGTCTTCCAGATACCTCTGGTCACTAGATTATTCTTCCCTGACGAAGCCTGAGTCATGGCATGGTGGGGTCGCCATGAATTACACATACTTCCAAATATATGAATAAGATGTCCACTACCTTATCTGAGTACATAACTGCATCAAAAATATGGGCAATTTTGAAATCTACAAATCAGCCTTGAATGCTGAACATCACAATCTTGGGGGGACTTTAGTGTCTCCAAAGCAAATTTATTAACATTTAGACCTAAATTTTAACACAGTTCTCTCTACATGTGAGTTTCCCATAAAATCCGTCTTGCCCAGTACTGTCCATGAACATCTCTGTGCGTCAAGTCTTCAGTGAGTTCGTGATGAATATTGTGCCTCATATGTGGTCATATTTCATAACTTGTCATCTACTGTTAATGATCACCTGTTCCCTCTGCAACATTTTTTAAGATCCTTTGATTTACAATGCTGCTCTCAGGTGACCCTTCATTCAGCACCATTCTCTCTTTGAACACTACTCAAGTTCTGCCTCTGTGCTTAGCTAATTCCTTTTGAAATCTTACATCTCTGTCTCTGGCATGGACCCAGGTATCTCAGATTTCTCAAAATCAAGGGACTGGATCTACATTACATCACTGACCTGTAAGTGCTGAAGCCAACTGACTCCACTGGTCCCTCTCTTGGTTAATCACGGAATAAACTCTGAAAGACAAAGGGATCTCTCACCTACTAGAAACTCAGTATTAGGCACCCTGATGGTTACGTATCTATGCCAGGCTATGGCCAAAGGGGAAGAAAATGAAAATGTTCTAATTTCTTGGTCTCCTTATCAAACAGGAAAGTATAAATTTATTTTAAAAAATCATCCAGTAAATTCTAACATTTAAAAAAATAAACTGTAGGATCTGTTTTTATTCAGCTACCAGTAATGTAACTTGGGCCTCCAGGAGCTTCCTTCCTGCGCCTCTGTCTCAGCAGAGAGATGGTCTCTAACTGAGGTGCACATGTTATTACCTTACAAGGTGGGGGTATTTAAGTTATGAAATTGTATATAACTTGTGATATTACCCTAGGAACTACGCTTCATACATACATAGACACTTGGTTTATTTACGTAATCAATCTTCATCCAGAGACACCTTGTTGAGAACTTTCCATAGGTTAGGGCGTTCAATGATAAAAAATATCATTGTCTACTTACACGGAGTTCCAGCTATTCTGCTAACAGATAAATTAAACTGGATTGCTGAACTTTTTCGTTCACTTTGACTGTCACCTCCCTGCTGTCCCCACTCAACAGAAGACGCTGGCAGTGCCACCGGTAGGAAAGAGGAGGTAAGGCACACAGAGAAATTGTCTTTAGGTAAACCATATATTTCATCTTAATAAAGGGCAGGATGGCAGAATTTCAGCCCAGATTGCTGGGATGTGGGTAAATGTGGTAAGAATCTGCTGTGGTTCTCTTCTTACTGCTTATATCTTACCTAGGGGAGGAAGCCACGTCATCAGCTGACAGTGAAGATGGGGAGAGATGTTGGAAATTTAAAGACCCAAGAGATGTGTGAAATAGTTGCCGGGAGAAGGAAGCATAGCATGACTGCCAGACACCAGTAACGCTCAGTTTATGTGCATGACCATGCATTTACACAGGGGCTAATCAGTGCCATCTTGTGTGTATCAAGTCACACTCACCCGGATCTGCAGTGGACGAATCAGTGTTGCTGTTAGTTCCTGGTCACATTCATAACGCATAGAACAAGGGCTGCTCACTGCCATTCCTCTTTCTGACCCAATTTTCTAGTTTACTTATTTGAACATGAGGTAAATGAAAGTATATTTGGGACTAGCAAGTGCCTTCAATAGGTAAGATAGAAATGTCTTGGAAGCAATAGGAAAGTATTTTATTGTGAGCTAAGCTTCATACTTTCTGTCAGTTATTCAAAATCCACTGATCTGAAAGTAATAGAAATTGGATTACTGTTGAAAATTGAGAAAATAATATAGTATTCCAAAAGCAGTATATAGCTCTTAGTTATGTGTCTTTTTTGACAAAGTGAAACAGAAATTTCCCCTCAAGAGTTTATCATGCTGCACTGTAATTTTATTAGGCAGATGGTCAGCCATAATACGCAGCTGTAGAATATACTTGACAAAGTCAAAATACACTGCACTGCTTTGTCAATTTTCTTCCTATGGACAGATAATTTATTATTGTTTATTCAAGTGATGAACTGCATCAAAAAGTTACAGAAGTGAAAACACATATCTGTAACTTTCTTCTTTTTCCTTTCCTATCTTAGCTTACTGATTATTCATATGCTCTTTTTCTTCCTATTATGCCCATATTTAAACGAATCTGCTCTAAATTAGTATTATGATCCTCTTCTGAAATTTTAAAATTTAAGCCTATCTATGATGCTTCCAATTCATCAGCATTGTATCCCTTCCAAAGACATAGAACAGTGAGTAGTTACAACTACCAACTCCTTTTTGCACGGTGGATGTTGTTCCCATGGCAACGGCGGACAACAGCGAACAGCCGCACACCAGGAAGCTCCCTGCACTTTCATAAACAACTCTCTTTCCTTTATCACTGTGTTCATAGCCTGGACAGAATTTAAAAATCAACAGGATGCTAACATCTGCAGTGCCCATATAATAGCGTAAGAAAACGCCATTCTATTCTTCCTCAATTTTGTATATATCCTTCACGAGAGTGTTTTTCAGTAATGTAGATGACTCATCACTCTACAATTCCACGGTTTGCTGAAATAAAGGAGTGGTGAACTCTGTACCAGCAACATAAACTCAGCAAATGTCCCACTATTTTATGTTTAGCTTTTGTGACTATGTGTATGTGGGCACGGATCACTTTCTCCCAGATTCACATGGATAGAGTTGAGGTCTGACTTCATCAGGTTTTAGACTCATTTTTGAGGAGATTTCTATCTTAGTTGAAAATGGAACCACATTACCTAAGGCAAGTGCTCGGTGTCATTGTACCTGATCAACCATCAAAGTCATTTAGCTTGTATTTATGAAAGCAGGCAGTTATGAATTAAAATAGGATGAAAGACTCATTTGGATAATTCAAAATATGAACTTATTAAACATTTTGTAGAGAAAAAATCAAAATGAGAGTATCATTCTCCCTCAGTCTTCAGCATTTTTTAAATTTGATTATTTTATATTGGAGTGTAGTTGATTCACAATGTTAGTTTCAGATGTACAGCAAAGTGGTTCAGTTATACATATACATGCACCCACTCTTTTTCAGATTCTTTCTCCATTTAGGTCATTACAGAATATCATCACACTTCTCTCTATCCCTCACATCTCCTCTAGTCTTTGCTTACTAGGCTTTTTTGTCTTTTACTTCTAATTTTGGCCAACAATTTGTTTTATTTTCACTGGAATGATGACATTGTGCTTTGATATAGTAGGTCTCGATCCTTGATTCTCGAAAACAAATTAACAAGCCTAGAATGACTGTATACCTGTTTGTTCTTTCACTCCTGGCTGTCTAAACTGCCTGACACATATTTCTTTGAAATGGGATAAATCTGTGATTGCCCTCTTTCTTGCTTTAAATAAGGCAGAAGTTGCACAGTTCACAGAGATTTTCTTTTTTTTAAACAGCTTTATTAAGATAATTCATCTATCAATCAAGTCATCCATTTAAAGTATACAATTCATTGTTTTTTAGTATATTCACAGATATGTACAACCATCACCACCCTGGGTTTGCCAGGACAAACAATGTGCGTTACCTTTGGACCAAGTATAAGCCATGCATCAAAGAGAGCTGGGATCTTACAACCTGTTGAAGGAGGCTGCCTGGGTGGGCAAATACACATGATCAAAGAGAAGATGGAATGCTTCGGTCCTCAGCAATGGGGGAGAGATTTTCTCAAAGAACTCCTGAAGACACCCCGGAGAGAAAGAGCCTGGTTGAAATTCTATCAATTCCAGGGAATTCCAAGGTTAAAATTCTGCAAACTTGCTAGTCAAAAAAGTAAATTTCCACTCACCTCACATCCTCCCTCGAAGTCTCAATCCTGGCATGGTCAGAAACTAAGGTTAAATGGATCAAGTGGGCAATGGTAGCAGAAGGTGGATGAGAAAAAAGAAAACAATTAAACTTCCTTAACATAGACCCCTTGCCTATAGGAGGATTGAGTTTGATAAGAGGAAAAGGAGCATAATTTGGAAGAATGAAGATGGAAACCATCCTTTCCAAGGGACCCGATCAGAACTAATAAAGAGCTCTCATTTTAAGCTTGACCCCTGAATTTTAGATACCGCTAACTATACATAGTAGCTCTGACCAGGGAATAGGATGCCTATGAAAACACATGTAGACAAGATTACAAATTATGAGGCTATTACAAGCAACTTTATGCCAGCATAATTACCATTCATTTCACATGACAAGATTATCTGCTTAGGAAAATAGACATTCAATAAATTTTTTGTTTAACTGTTAAATAAATGGATAAACTTTAGTGAGGTAGTCCCATATCAAAGAAATATCTCAATTAAATTAAAATATATTTAATAACTATAGCTATGTTTAAAATACTAAATAAACCACCATTTAAAACACTCCTAGAAAAATATCTAGATTTAAACCTCATGAGAAATCCTAAGCAAAATGTATATGAATAAAACCACAGAATTCATCTTTAGATGAAAGAGAAAAGCTGAGTAGAATGAAGACTTAAGGAGCACGTTCCTAATGGGAAATGCAAAATAATACAGTGTTTGTTCTTTCACTCTCCAAGTGGCTAACTGACTTAGAAAAGCAATTATAATCAATATTGTAAAGGGAGTCTTCTACTCGACAAAATTATTCCACTTAATTTGAGATGAGAGTGCATAACAGTCAATAAAATATTTTAAATTTGCCTAATTTGATAACTTAAAGTTAAAACTGAAAATTATAAATGTATAATAAATAAAACAGGATTGTTTCAACATGAATAAACATAGTATGACAAAATAGAAAATTCAGAAATATAGAAAGTCATAAACATTTAGTATATGATGAAAAAATATAACATTTCGTTGAATTATTTAGTAAATTCTTCTGGGGTAACTTGTTAAATAGCACATTCAGAAAAATAGCAGAGTGGATAAAAAACTAAAATAAAGATGGAACTTAACATCTTACAAAGTGATAATGTAAGTTCTTGAAGAAATAAAATATGAGAGAAAATACATACAAGTACACATTTATTTGATTTAGGGTATGGAAGGACTCTTTACCATAAAAAGTATGAAAGAAATAATGAAGAAAAAGTAGGCAAAATTGAAAAAAACACAAATGACCTCAGGACATGGATATGCATTTGTCAGAATAAAAATGTGCGACAGAAAGGAAGATAAGCCTCGTTGGTGGTAGAAGTGCTGTATATCTAATGAACAATGCTGGTTGTTACAACCAACATAGAAATCTCAGACTCTTAACAGGATGAAAAACATGTTTTTATAACACTTTACAGTCTGTGTCCTATAGTTTTCTAGGACTGCCCTAACCAAGTTCCACAGACTGGGTGGCTTAAACAACAAAAGTGTATTTTCTCACAATTCTGAAGGCTAACAGTCCAAGATGAAGGTGTTGGCAGGGCTGGTTTCTTCTGAGGCCTCTCTGTTCCCCTGAGTCTTCCGTCTGTATGTGTCTGTGACTTAATTGCCTCTTTTCTTATTCATTTTTTTGGTAGCAGTAATTATTTTATTTTTTAGTTGAAATATAGTTGACATACAATATTTTATTAGTTTCAGTGTACTACATAGTGATTTGACATTTATATACAATATGAAATGATCCCCATGATAAGGCTAGTAACCATCTCTTCCCATGGACATTTTAACAATATTAATTATTCTAGTCCATGAACCTGGAATATCTTTCCATTTGTTTGTGTCCTGCCTAATTTCTTTAAACAATGTCTTATAATTTTCTGAATACAGGTCCTTCACTTCGTTGGTTGCATTTATCCCCAGGTATTTTATTCTTTTTGATGAAAATGTAACTGGGATTAAAAAAATTTTTTCTTTTTGATCTTTTGTTATTAGTGTACAGAAATGCAACAGATTTCTGGATATTAATTCTGTATCCTTTGACTTTACTAAATTGATTTTGGGGTCTAATTGTTTTCTGGTGGTACCTTTAGGATTTTCAAAATGAGGCATCATATCATATGCAAAGAGTGACAGTTTTACTTCATTCTGTCCAAATTGTATTCCTTTTATTTCTTCTTCTTTTCTGATTTCTGTGGCTAAGACTTCCAGTGCTACGTTGAATAAAAGTGGTGACAATGAGCATCTTTGTCTTGTTACTGAGCTTAGAGAAAATGTTTTTCGGTTTCCCTCTTGAGTACAATGTTGGCTGTAGGTTTGTCATAAATAGGCTCTATTATATTGAGGTATGTTCTGTCTATACCCATTTTTGAGAGTTCTTATCATAAACGGATGTTGAATTTTGTCAAAAGCTTTTCTGCATCTATTGAGAAGACTCTATGATTTTTATTCTTCAGTTTTTTTAATGAGGTGTATCACATTGATTAATTTGCAAATATTGAAGCATTCTTGTATCCCTGGGATAAATGACCCTTTTAATGTATTGTTGAATTTGGTTTGTTAATATTTTATTGAGCATTTTTGCATCTGTGTTTATCAATGATATTGCCCTGTAATTTTTTGTGTATGGGGTGTCTTTGTCTGGTCTAGTTTTTGTATCAGGATGATGCTGGTCTTGTAGAATGAGTTCTGAGGCATTCCTTCCTCTTCAGTTTTTTGGATTAGCTTGAGAAGGATAGGTGTTAGCTCTTCTCTAAATGTTTGGTAAAATTCACGAGTGAAGCTAACTGCTCCTGGACTTTTGTTTGTTGCGAGGCTTTTGATCACTGACTCAGTTTCATTCCTGGTAATCAGTCTATTCATATTGTGTATAGATTCACTCTTGGGTTTGTAAGTTTCTAGGATTTTATCCATTTCTTTTAGATTCTCCATTTTATTGGCATACACTTGTTAGTAGTAATCTCTTATAATCCCTTGTATTTCTGTGGTGTTGTCTGTAACTAGTCATCTTTCATTTCTAATTTTATTTATTTGAGCCCTTTCTAGACATGTATAAAACTGTACTTACAGGTATTTCCTAATTTGTCAGCTGAGATGGCCTAGAAGCAATGGCATCCCAGTAGCAAGGAGCACATCTTACACTCAGATGCTTGTGTTTAATGTAATTCTCTAACAAAAGACACCAGGACTCTGGGTTGACCATGGAACATCCCATGTGCCAGAAGACACCCAATACACTGTGCCTGTGACACAGGAGGCAGCTCAAGATGCTCCCAATGGCCAAATCTGGGACAAACTGAGCAAAAATGCATAATGACAGTAATTGATCATAATTCAACAAAATAAGTGTCCGTGATTCATACAGATATAAATAATTGAATATGTAAATGGGGAAGGAACAGCTCTCCCTTATTAAGAATTCCAATTTATAAATGTAGAAGGAAGAGTGTGATATAAAATCACCATTAGACAAACACCACCATGAAAATTGCTGCACACAAGATCCACCAATAGGTGTTAAAATTAGTGGGTGAAAATTTGAGAAAAAACAGTATTTGCCTGGTTTGAAGTATCTCATCCCAAGATATGTATTAACTACAAAGGAAAATACAGAAACGGTACAGAGGAGAAGCCAGCAGATACCAACCTCACTCAGTGATCAAGGTTAGCACATATCATCGTGAAGCCCTCAGTCCAGTGCACTAAGAAGGACGGACCACCATTTCTGTGTATTCTTGACAAAAAACTCCAATCTCACAACAGTCGTGGGGGTACCTCAGGCAAACTTAAATCAAAGGCATTCTACAAAGTAACTGATCAATACTCTTCCAAAGTGTCAAGATGATAAAAAAAAATAAGGAAAAACTGAGAGGTTCTCACAGATTAGAGGAGACTGAGAGAAATAACAAGAAAAGACAATGTGGGATCCTAAATAGAATTCTGGAAGAGACAAGGGACAATAGTAAAAACACTGCTGAATTTTGAATAAGATCTGTGGTTTAGTTAATAATATCTTTTTATTACTAATATTTACTTAGTAATATTAATATTTATTATTATTAATTTCCTGGTCTTGGTAATTGTCCTATGGTTATATAACATTTTAAACATTAGGGAAAGCTGAGTGAGGGTAAACAAGAGCTCTTAATGCTATTTTTGTGACTTTTCTGTAAGTCTAAACTTAGTTCAAAACATAACATTGAAAGAAAACAAAAAATAAAAATTAGGTGCTTACTGAATGTTTTATCTTCACATTTCCAGCGTATTGTAGATGTTAAATAAACACACATCTGAATAAACCACTGCTTCATACACAAACTGTCTTAATATAAAACCTTTTATGAATGTCATAACGTTAATTTTACCACAGACAGGGAAGGCCATTTTATTCCACTCCTTTTTCCACTCATTCCAAAATCACTTATTGAGCACCTGTTATCTTGCAGGCCCTCTGCTAAAGTGCTGGAGGGACTTTGCTGATTGAAAATAAGAAATACGTTTTTTCATAGACCCTGCTTTTAGCAGAGAATAAAGACATTAATTAAGTTACCACATAAATAAGTTATATCTCTTATAAATGAGAAAAAAACCCATGATTTTATAAAGGTATATTATATGAGAATTTGACTTTGTCAAGTAATTCGGTGGTTTGGTTCTTCCCTGAAGGAAGTGCAACATTTTACTAAAGATAATGGATTTTTTAAAGTGTAAACAAATAAAAATACAATTTCTCTGTACAGAATTTAAAGAGATCTTCATTTATTTCTTCTATCAAGAATAAAGTTTAAGTGTTTTCTGCTAATGTCATTACTGATGCAATCTTTTCTGATAGGTCAGGAAGTAAATAGTAAAATCTTGTATCATATTTCAAAATTAACTCCTGATAGAAAATTCAAAACAGTGCCAGAAAATTAAGTACACTTGTTATGCTAATAGCTTTCCTTTTCCAATCCTTTTCCTGCACCTTTCTTCTGTTAAAAAGTAAAGTACATTGATTGATTTTTGAATGTGAAATCACCCATGCATCCCTGAAGTAAACCTCACTTGGTTGTGAGGAATTACTCTTTTTATATATCACCTTAATAAAGTTGCTAATAATTTCTTTAGGATTTTGCATGTATTATTATAAAAGCAGTTTGTCCATAATTTCCTATGTTATACTTTTTCAGGTTTTGAAAACAGTATTATACTGGCCTCCTAAAAAATATTTCAGAAGTGTTTCTGTTTTTATTCTTTAGAACATTTTATTTGAGTGGAGGCATCTCTTCCTTAAACAAGAAGAATCACTAATTGACTTGGGGTTTTCTTTTGGGGCAAGTTTTAATAATGTGTTTTTATTTCTTTGATAGATACAAAACTATTCAAATTGTGTCTTTTTTTTTTCTGTCAGTCTTGTTAATTTGCATTTTTGAGGAAGTTGCCTATTTCATTCAAATCGTCATATTTATTGGCACAAAGTTATTCATCACATCTGCTACTGTTGCCTGATATGGACTCTTAGGAACCAAATTTATCCTCCCTCATTAAAGGATTGGAAAAACAGACAATATGTATGAAACAATACTTTCTAGTTGGTGCATAACAGGCAGAACAGAGCTGTGATCCTGGGAGAGGGGCCCAGACCAACTGCGACAAGGAGGACACAGGACAGGAAAAGAAACCCAACAGAGCTTGGTGATTTCCCGATTTGAGAAGAAAGAGGTTGGATTTGGAGTGGATCAAGGTGGCTAGAATTCACAGGGAAAAGAACAAATGTGAGAGGAAGGGCAGAGAGTGCTCTCCTGATCTGCAGGGCGTCCCCTGGAGTCTTTGGCTGAGTCTTAGGATGCCTACGATGTGTATGAGTGAATAGACACCACCTGAGACCCAGGAAAGGACCACCAGTAAACAGTAATAGCAATGCGTAATGACTGTGTTTTATGAAAGCACCAGCAATATATTGAAGCCAAAACAAAACAAAATGTCAAAATGAAAAAACTAGGCCTTCACAAAGGGCTCGTCATGAAGAAAAAGCCTAGAGTCACTTACCTCTTCTTAGGGCGTACTATGTGCAGTCCTGACACATTTGCTCCTCAAATAGATGGGGGAGCGGCGGGTGCCCAGGGGAGAAGGGGATTTATCTGGCTGGAGCAGTTCTTTTGTTCTATCTCTGTGTAAATAAACATGGAAAAGGAGTAACTTAGATGCTATATAGAATAGCATCATTTATATATTTATATATATAAAAATCGTATTACACACATAAATATCTTGGTTACAACCAGGGAAAATGTCTAGGTCTAATTAAATGAATTCCTTCAGTCTTCTTTGAATTAAATCATTTTTCTTTAATATTTCCCTGATGATTCCAAACTTGGTTACTTGAAGGACATCTTGAAGAATACAGAATTTCGTCTCTGGGCAAAATTGTGGTGATGTTTGTTATTTAAGGTGGTGTGTCCACAGGCATAAATGCTGACATCTGTCAACAATGACGCAGCCCTGATCTTCGGAGCATAGCAGTTATCTAATTCTTGACTGATTTCCTCAGACTGCCAGAATATCTATTCCTTGAAATAGGCAAAAGAGAATGTTTTTCCTGACTAATATGTTCTTGTACAGTTTCAAATTGAATTTATTCTTCCAACCTAGTACATCGCAGTGTGACCCTGTTGCAAGGCTCTGATTTAAAGTAAACAACATAAATACCCGTTCACTCAATATAAGCCACTGTATAACTCCTGATAATGCAGTGCAGTGTTTTCACTTTATAGAATTGTATGCGCACAACATCTTGGGATACTTACAAATAAACAGACATGTTAATATCTTACATTTATTATCAGAATAGAGGCAAAGTATTTCCAAATGACTATATAGGACTCACAATACGCATTTTAACATATGGTCCCATTTCTCAAACATCAAGTACAAAAGAATGATTTTGACAAATCTTAATTGCCCAGTTAGATGTCTTATGGGGGACTTCCCTGGCGGTCTAGTGGTTAAGACTCCACGCTTCCACTGCAGGTGGCGTGGGTTGGATCCCTGGTTGGGGAACTAAGATCCCGAAAACTGCCTTATGTAACTGGATTTGATATGCGTATTCTATGCAGAGCCGTTCTTGTAGTGACAAATAGTTGTACAACATGCTTTTGGATTTTTCTTACTGAAATGATGACTTTTTTTTTTTTGGCTGCGCTGGGTCTTTGTTACTGTGCAGGCTTTCTCTAGTTGTGGCGAGCAGGGGCTACTCTTCGTTGCGGTGCGCAGGCTTCTCATTGCAGTGGCTTCTGTTGCAGAGCTTGGGCTCTAGGCGCGTGGACTTCAGTAGTTGTGGCATGCGGGCTCAGTAGTTGTGGCGCACAGGCTCTAGAGTGCAGGCTCAGTAGTTGTGGCGCACGGGCTTAGTTGCTCCGAGGCATGTGGGGTCTTCCCGGACCAGGGCTCGAACCTCTGTCCCCTGCATTAGCAGGCGAATTCTTAACCACTGAGCCACCAGGGAAGCCCATGAAAAGACTTTTTTGAAGTCACACGAGGTTGGATGATTTGTTTTCAAAAATGCTTCCTGACAGGAGATGAAAGATATTATTCTTTGTTGTGTTCTTCACGCTGAAGTGCAATTTTTCTCTTGTAGCATTTATTTTTAAAGAACTTGTGAAGCTGAACTATGATGTTCTTTAAAAAGTGGAATAATCGGTATAGCAAAATTACAGATTTTTCTAAGTACATTTATGCTTTCAATATCTAGTTAAATAATGTCACCCCCTTAGTGAAATTAGATTGTGTCTTTGCCCCTCCATAAAAGCAAGGTTGTTTCGTTTTGTTTTTAGCTTATAGCTGTATTTAATAAGGTATATTTGAGCAAGTGGTAAGAACATTTTATTTGTGGGATACTGATGTGGTAGGTGATTATCTAAGCTTGTTTTACTGTCATTCACATGTGCAGGTACTTACACACAAGTACACACAGATGCAAACTTACATCAGTGAGCTCCCGCCATCATAACATGTTTGTAGAGAAGGGCCGTTTGTTTCCAAAGTTGGATATTCATTTAAAATATAGGTTGTTAAGAGTTCAATTTATATAAGCAAAGTCCTTTAGAAATCAAATGTAATTGTGGACTTAAAAATCCTATTTAATGATGCACAATTTTATCAAATAAATTTGAACGCTTCTGTGAAATAGGTAACTGGCTAGGAAAATAGGTATTCCCAGCTTTGACGCAGCTGATGGTTCAAGTTCTAGCACGAGAATGGCAGAAGTTTAGTTTTCAATCTTTCCCCTTCTCCTACCAAATACCAGGTAAAACAACCAGGAGAATAGAGTTAAATCAAGCAAGCAAACTCGGCTGACGTCGTGAACCGGATGTTGCCGCAGGAGCTCGCTCTGCCCAGGTGTGTCGGGAGCAGGGGCAGGTGTGGCCCCAGGCTGAGCGGTAACAGACGGTAACAGACGCGCTGCTCGCTGCTCGGAGGAGGTGAGAGGTGCCCTGGAAGCGGTGGGTGGTCTGGGCGCCGGGGATGCCCGCCTGGGTGGGTGGCACGGGGAGGGGCTGCGGACCCCAGGAAGACCCAGGACTTCCGAGGTGAAGTACACTCTGGAAGACTTCAGAAATCTGCAGCCCGCGTTTCCTGCGGGCGACAGAGGCTGCCCAAGGAAGGGGGGGTGAAATCACTTAGGGCAGGAAGGAGGACCAGAGGCGGCAGGGCGCTGCCGCGAGAGCGGGGCTCGGAAAGTGCCAGCAAAACGCGGCTCTCTCTCAGGGGAGAGCTTATCTCTGGAGGGCACGTCCTCCCTCAGCCTCCGCTTTGCTTCCCCGAGAGCAGGATTCCCGCACCTACAGGCTCCGGTGCGTGGCGGTCAGGAGACAATTCACTCCAGGTGCTCTGCTGGCATCTCTGCGCGCCTGCGTTCCTGTCTTTTGCTGTGCTGTACCTTTCCCTTTCCTAAAGATATTTACGTTAGAATTCTCTTTAGGGCCTTATGAGTTCAGTTATCTGACCATGTATTGTTGCCACATAAACCTTCATGAGAGGTATGATGGGACCCACTTCACTGAGCTTACAGAGCGGTCGTGAAATTGGGTTGTGTCTGCTAATAACGCGTTAAGCTCGTTAATCTACTGATGACCACGTCCAAACACGGATCAATCTCTTCTGATGCTAGTTTACCTAACACCTACGTTCGGATGTCCTACATGAATCTCACGTTCAATACATCTGACGCTGAACTCGAAACACCTTCCCTGGATTACACATGCCTGCAACTCTCAGTTTCTAGAATGTTCCCTAAAAGTGTGATCTAGATGTGCCGAGGTCTCTTCCATAATTACACCCAGATACTCGACCACTTTTTAACCCTCCATCGCCTCTACAGGTCCTGACACCACATCGCTTTAGGTCCTCAAACACACAAGGCCTTCATTACTTTGTCTGCCTAGACTGTTACTGAGCCGATTGCCTCTGAGCACATCCAGGTCACAGCGACAAGGGTTGCTGTTTGTGTGGAGTGGCCTGCTGGCTCTTTTCATAAATCCCGCGGACACCAGAGCAGTGACTACCTTCTGTCTCAGACAGAAGAGCTGGTGACTTACAAAGCTTTCCTTCCACGCCTCCACAGGGATTCATCCTCTGGGGCACACATCTCCTTACATCAGAAAAAGAAACTTTATTCTCTAGCGCGGCATTTTTTCTGTTTGTAAAAATCTGGGCTCTGGAGTCAAATAAACCCGGCTCTGCCGCTTTAGGTAGCCGTGTGACCTTGGGCAGTTTACATCGTCTTTAAAGGCCTGTTTCACATTTATTAAACTGAATTATATGATAGAAAATACCTCATTAATGTGATAAATAAGTGATTTTCTAATCACATATGATCACAGGGTAATTTCATAACAAATCATGTGTGAGTTTGTTTTAATTATTATTGCCAAAAGAATATTCATTCTTATTCCAATTGACTACTCAAAATTTTCTAAACGTGTCTGAGTACCTAATACTCTACTACAAACCATGTGATCCTGCCTTCGCATTCAGGTTAATTTCCATCCTGCCTCACTAAGATCAACTTGAACTTGATGCTGTCCTCAGTTATCTGAGTTTACCGACCTCTTCTTCTGTACACCGAAAGCACTTGTCAGTGTACTATATTTTGGCATCATATAACTTTCTAAACATGTACATCCTACATATTCCTAGTTAAATTGTGAACTATTTTAGGACAGGGACCTAGCCTCTTTTAATTTACTTTCACAGCACCTACTTAGATGTTTAGAAATGACTGTTGAAAATATTGTTTTTTTAAATCATCTTGATCCAGTATTGGATAGTTAGCAAGATAAATTAGCAAATTTTGAGGTAGCATAGGAAAAAAACCTAGCATAGGTAATCTTTCAAAGAACAAGATTGAACATATTAGAGTCTCAAAGCTAAAGTCATCAGGAAGTTACTGTCTTTTAGTTTTTTTATTTTTTAGCTTTGCATTATACAGAAATCATTACAGAATAATGAAGTCACAAAACTCAGAAAAATAGTTCCCCTCTGGAGTTCACAGAGCTTCCTCAAATGTTAATACCTATATAAGCATAATGAAATTATCAAAATCAGGATATTAACATCCATTCAACACTATTAACTAATCTGCAGAATTTACTACATCTTTCAATCGTCCCACTAATGCCTTTCTTCAGGTGCAGGATCCCACAGTGTGTTTAGTTTCACGTCACCTTTAGAATCCTCCAATCAGGAAGAGATTTGTCTTCATGATCTCGACATATTTGAATAATACTGGCCACCTGTTTTGTAGGTGTCCCTGGGTTTGAGTTTGTGTGACATGTTTTCATGAATAAACACTGGATGATGCCCACGTGTGACACTGTACCCTTAGACAACACTGACGTTTCTCATCAGTGGGATTAGCGTGATCTTTTGGTTAGATTGGAGTCTGGACTGATTTCTCCGTGTGATTTTTCCCTCTATAATTAACAAGTATTTTCTTGCAAGAGAGTTTGCGATTATACAATTAATCTATTTCTTATCATACTTTCATTCTTTAATTTTAGCATCCATTGATAATTCTTTCCTGCAGGAAATGTGAGTGTTCAAATGTTGATTTTATATTCCTATCAATCCTCCATTGTGATTGGAATTCTGCTGTCATGAGGAACTGTCCCTTTACCCCCTTTATTTATTTAGTCAGTTATTTCTTTGTGTCAGCACCGACTCATGAATATTAAAATTTTCCCTAGGGTTATAATCCATTACCATCATTATTATTGCTCTTTTTTTTTCTCTCCAGATTTGGCCATTGAGAGCTTCTTTAAACTATCTCCCATGTGGTTCTGACATGCCTGCGTCAAGTATTGAGCATTTTACCAATAGTAAGTTTGAATAATTTTATGTTTATTCTTCGCAGTTTTATTTATTCTTTTATGAATTATACACTCATGTTATTAGTAATATCTGCCTTAAAAGAAGAAAATTCTTGGAAAATTATATATGTTTTGGGGACTTCACAGGTAATCAGTTATTGGGCCATCTTGGATCTATATTTGCAGAACTTCATGGATTCTATAATTTCAAATACTATCTTCTATATTATTCTGCTCTCTTCTACCCCCTTCTGACCATTATCTTTATATACTTGGTGAATGAAAATAAGCAAATACACTGCATTTTCTGTAATACTCAAATTGTAATTGGAAAAAATAATGGTTCGATATATTGTATTTTAATTCGGCTCCAGCATCCTTATTTTCTAAACTGAAGCTGCTTCCATTATTTTTTTTTCACTTCAGAACAATTTCCTCTAAAACTTAATTATAATTTTTAAAAGATTTGCTGTAATAACCGTGCTATTTATGACTATTAGATTTTTCTCCATGAGACCAGGGTGATTCAAATTTTATTTAGGAAAGAAGTTTCTGTAAAATACTTATATAACAATCTTAATAAGTTAAAGACATTGTAAAATATAAGATAATTAATATAAGGATGGAGAAATTACTATAATTAAACATATGAAGATAGCAAATATCTGTGCTGCTTAATTTTCAACCAACACTTAACCATTTTGAAGAATACATATGCAGACCTAACCTGATAATATAACATATTATACTATTTATCCTACTTTTTCTTGGCCTCAAACTACTTTTTTGGAAGATTTAACTGGCTTTATTCAAGGATTTTGGAATCAGACAGCTCCCCAGTTCATAGAAGAGTGCTCCCCTCAAACTATTGTTTTTTAAAGGAATTCCTTTATTTTTATTATTTATTTATTTCTGGCTGTGTTGGGTCTTCGTTTCCGTGCGAGGGCTTTCTCCAGTTGCGGCAAGCGGGGGCCACTCTTCATCGCGGTGCGCGGGCCTCTCACTATCGCGGCCTCTCTTGTTGCGGAGCACAGGCTCCAGACGCACAGGCTCAGTAGTTGTGGCTCACGGGCCTAGCTGCTCCGCGGCATGTGGGATCCCCCCAGACCAGGGCTCGAACCCGTGTCCCCTGCATTGGCAGACAGATTCTCAACCACTGCGCCACCAGGGAAGCCCCTCAAACTATTTTTAAAACAATCTACTTGGGGTATTTTTGTCATCCTCTTCACAACCTTTTTTGAATAACATGGTGGAAGGATGGAATCATTCAATATCCATGCTAGATGGACATTAAGGGTATGTAATTCTTAGACAATACTGTTTTCTTTATGTAAGAATATTTTGATTCTGCATAAATTCTCCACACTCATAACACAACATGGCCCTAGAAATAGTTTATATTAAAATCTTACAGTTGCTGCAAACCTTGATTTATTATTAAAAAAATAAAACATTTTAAACAAATAATGACAATTACAGTGATAATAGGTATAATCTACCATGTTTTTATGCAAAAGTTAATTAACAGATATCAATTGAATACAGTCAATGACAATAAATGTAAAAGAAAAGAATTTACTAAACATTGCATGTTCTGGGTGACCTTATTTCTCTCCGTGGTTACCCAGCCACTGGAAGAGGCTTGTATTTGACGTCCTCCAGCTGTCACTTCCAGGTTCTTCTCACAGCTGACACACTCGTCCTTTTTCTCATTGAGGTTTCGCTACTTTCCCTCCATCACGTTTCCTACCCAAATTTTTTTTCACTTGTCTTTATAACTCTGTAGATCTAATATCTATTTTAACTGATAAAAATTAGCAACTTAGATTAGGAAGCAGAGTCACATCTAGGGAGGAAATGTATTTTAGAAAAATCTATATTTAATCTAAGTTTTTGTTTTATAGCAATGCACTTGAGTTCACATCAAGATGTAAAAAACAAAATAAAAATTGAAGTTCTTCAACTTGAATGGTATTTCCAGAACCTGCAGTCTCTTTTCATGCTCCCTGCATTAAACTGATTTTTTATTTTTATTTATTTTTTTAATGTTCTTTTCCATTATGGTTTATCACAGAATATTGAATATATTCAATATTCTGTAGAGCACAGTTCCCTGTGCTCTACAGCAGGACCTTGTTGTTTATCCATCCTATATATACTAGTTTGCATCTGCTAACCCCAAACTCCCGGTCCATCCCTCCCCACCCCCACCCTTGGCAACCACAAGTCTGTTCTCTATGTCTGTGAGTCTGTTTCATTTCATAGATAAGTTCATTTGTTTCATATTTTAGATTTCACATATATAAATGATGTCATAGGGTATTTGTCTTTCTCTTCCTGACTCACATAGTATGATAATCTCTAGGTCCATCCGTGTTGCTGCAAATGGCATTATTTCATTCTGTTTTATGGCTGAGTAATACTCCATTGTGTGTGTGTGTGTGTGTGTATATATATATATATATATATATATATATATATATATATACACACACCACATCCTTTTATCTATTCATCTGTCGATGGGCATTTAGGTTGCTTCCATGTCCTGGTATTGTAAACAGTGCTGCAATGAACATTGGGGTGCATGTATGTTTTTGGATTATGGTTTTCTCTGGATATATGCCCAGGAGTGGGATTGCTAGGTCATATGGTAATTCTATTTTTAGTTTTTAAGGAACCTCCATACTGTTCTCCATAGTGGCTATATCAATTTACATTCCCACCAACAGTGCAAGAGGGTTCCCTTTTCTCCACACCCTCTCCAGCATTTGTTGTTTGTAGATTTCCTGATGATGGCCATTCTGACTGGTGTGAGGTGATACGTCATTGTAGTTTTGATTTGCATTTCTCTAATAATTAGTGATGTTGAACATCTTTTCATGTGCCCCTTGGCCATCTGTATGTCTTCTTTGGAGAAATGTCTGTTTAGTTCTTCTGCCCACTTTTCGATTGGGTTGTTTGTTTATTTGTGGTTGAGTTGCACAAGCTGTGCATTAAACTAATTTTTAAAATATAATATAAAAGAAATTCAGAGTAAGACATGATTGTGGAATAAAACTGGAAAATGAGAAGTTCCATCTAACATCTGAAAGATCTGCCTAAGGGTCTGTAAAATTGATGCTGCTTTGTAATTATAAGTCAAAAACTATCAGACATGAAACAATTTGATGAAAGTAAAATAATATACACATAATAATTGTATATCCTGAACTGAAAATTGTTACCATTTTGCCATAGCTTTTAAATTTTCATTCACTTTTAAAGTATTCTTTTTTCTTCCAGTTTTATTGAGCTATAATTAACATACAACTAAGATGTACAGCATAGAGTTTTGACTTACATACATCATGAAATGATTACTACCATACGTTTAGTGAACATCCATCATCTCATACAGATACAGAAGAAAAGAGAAAGACAAAAATATTTTTCCTTGTGATGAGAACGCTTAGGGTTTACTCCCTTAAACACCGTCATATATAATGTGCATCAGTGTTAATTATATTGATCATGTTGTACACTGCATCTGTAGTACTTATTTATCTTATAACTGGAAGTCTGTATCTTTTGACTGCCTTCATCCAATACCCCCTCCTCCCATATTCTTGTATATCTGTTTAAAAAAAAAATAGTAAATGGGGAAACACTTATAACAAAATAACAAGATCATTGTCATTAATAATAATAAGTACATCAGCACATTTATTATAATATAGAAGTGAGCAGAGTGATCAAATGCTCAGATTCTGGAGGAAGAGAGACTAATTCAAAGCCTTTTCTACCATTTAGTAGCTGTGAGATGCTGAGTATGTCTTCAGATTCTCTTTGCTTCTCTTTCCTCATCTATAAAACTGGCATAATAAGAGTTGCAAATTTATAGATTTGTTGGGAAGATCAAAGGAGATAATAGATATTGTTGTTGAACTTATTATTATGGTAATCAAACATGTTAAAATACAGTTATTCATTTTCTAACAGGTCTCTGTTTCCTTAAAAATGAGCTAAGATAATTAGATACTGGTAGAATAATCATCAGCAATTTGACAAACATAAAAACTCAAATCAAAAGCATTTTTAAAAAACTTTCAGTTCAAGGTGAGTGAACCAAGGACAGCTGAGTCACATGTTTCCTGGCCTGGAAACTCAGTGAAAGCCCCTGATCTGGTGTCCCACTGAGTAACACACCCACATTGACACTTGATAAATGTTTGATTAAAGGACCAAACTATTTTGCATTTCAAACATTTATCTCTAGAACTTTGTATTCTTTCATTTCAGCTATAGGCACTTATTTCTGCCCTCTGCCTACATATTAAGTTTCAAAAATGCAAGAATTGGCAGTAGGTAGTTCATGAATGGTATTATCAAAACTCTCTAAAGGAAATCTAAATATAAGAGAGAATTTCAACACATGAAAAACCCATGCAAGCCATATGGATAAATTTAAATTGTGGGGAACATGCACAACCAAGTTTTCCTGTAAAATGAAAATTTATCAGGTTAATATTTACAATTTGTAGGTTATTATTAAAGATTATATATAAGATATATGATATTATGGTCCTTTTCTACTCCAGCTGTTTGTGTTTTAAAGGAAAATATAATTCTCCCATAAGCTGAGTTTCCAGTAAATTTTAAACTGATGGGAAATTCTAGGACTGAGGAAAGTAGCTGGCCCAGGTTATGGCCAGGTAAGTTGTTTTCAGTTTACTTCTTGGTAACTTCAAGATGAGAGCCTTCTTCAATTTGTTCATTAAAGGAAAGTAACTGTATTTGGTTATTTTGTGTTGGGATATGGACCTAGCTAGGTAGATAACAGTTATTCATGGAGCTGACTTTCCAAGGCTGCTTCCCCTGTGCCCCACGCTGAAATCCCTCACAACAAGGCTGACAGACATGCTGTGTCTTTTTGGACGTTTTTGAGTGAGGAATCAACCGCCGCTGATTGCTAGTCAGAACTAATTAGTTCAGTGGAGGCTTTTTGAAGCATTTAAAAGAATCTGTTGAATTAAACTAAAAGCACTAGAACCCTGATTTTACCCAAGTTAAGCAATTTTTATTACTTTAAACCTTCATAAAGTAATGTATTATAAGTATTTTTCTCCTGTTTATTGTAACAGACCAGAAGCTCAGCCACATCCAGACTAACTTAAAAAACTGAAAATGTGGCAATTATTTTTAATTGCTAGGTTCAGAGTAAAGCAATTTAAAATGACTAGAGATTCCATTTTTTTCCCCAGTACCTTAGTTTGGAACTGAGTCAAGTAACTCTCTACTGTGGCAATCTAAATCCTAAGCCAATTTACAAATGGAACATTTTAAGAATCATAGATGAAGAAAAGACCATTAAAATAAATAAAAGTGGATATAGAAGAATATTAGAGTCTAACTGTTCTGGACTGGGAGCAAGGACATAGTTATATTTTTTAACATGATGTAGATGGAGAAAAGTCTTCTGTAAACTCTGATCTGCACTGGTAAAACCATACTCTGAGAATCACACTCATTTATAGGTGCTGTAATTTACAAGGGTCTTTGCCAATCTGAAGCACATAAAAAGAAGAACAGGTTGGATCACTAAAGAGATTCAAAATGCTTTACATGTAAAACAACTGATATGATTGGAGCTATTTAGAAAAGAAAAGAGAAGATCAAGAAGGCAATTACAACTGTTTTAAAAGTTCCTGAGTAACTGTGATGTACAATAGCGATGCTTGTCAATTTCTGAGGAAAACGTGGATTAAACTAGGACCAAAGAATGAATGTGACCAAAGGGTGTATTTATCATTAATTTGAGAAATCTATCAGTTTAATCTATCTATCTATTTAATCTATCAATTAAATGTAGACAAATGTAGTTAAAATTAGAGCTCTCCATCACCAAAATTACACTTGGAGAGCCTAGAAGATTAAATTTTAGGGAAGCTGTGAGGAAGATATATTCATCAAGCAGAATGTTAGATCGGGTACATTATAAAGTCATAACTTGCCTGGTGTAAGAGATATAAATGGAGACCCAGAAGCCGGAAATTCAATTTCCTATCTCTTTGTATAGTAATTTTATATCTAGTGTTTTCCACAAACTAATGTATGTGACCCTTTTCTCTAAATTCAAAACCAGATCTGAAATGGAATCTAATATTAAAAAAATTGTCCCCTATTTCTTGTTATTGCTTCATATTCCTCCATCAAGAATATCAAATTCAACTTAACGACATGCCTGAGCAAAGACTAAAAGAACTCCTTTATAGAAAACAGCCCTTCTCAAATATTTCCACTTGAAATAAGCCCAGTACTAGAGGCAAGTCCATATGGAGCCAGGTCTAGAGATACAGTTTGAAATGCCCACTGGAAGTAGGAAATTTCTTTGAAGTGTCACTGTGGGCCTTTAAAATGCGTTTGAATGTTTTATTCTAATAAAGTTGTTAAACATGTTATGTAATGTTTCCCCAAAACTGATTGAGTAAAATTAATGCTTTAGAAAAATGTGTCACATTTTTTCCAGAACCTGCCATATCTACACATGCAGGCAAACAGTCCACAGTTTGGGTTGGGTAACATGAAGATGTCAGATAGGTATCATGGGAAATCTAGACTTTTATTTTAAGTTACAATACAATTATTTATACACAAATGAATTATTACCATGTTTCAAAATAACTATAATCCAAACAATCTTTATACAAGCTACTAAAGACAAATGAAAAAATACATAATTGTAGGAGAGCTATAAATATGAAAGAATATTTGCTAGATATTTTTCCCCCAAGAGCAATATTTTAAACTATCTTCTATGAAGTGGTCCAAACCATTTATTTTCATTTAGAAAATGTAAAACATTTCCATTCCAATTACTTTAATTTAGTGTAAAAGCTTTCTAAAATCGAGTCATTATAGCTTAGACCATTGGTCTAAAGAGCTTCTTGAAGATTTGAAATGAAAAGTAAGACTGTGACAAATATGTTTCATTATCGCTAGTGCCTGAGCAACCAAATTTAAGACGTGCTTCCAATAAAAATGGTTAGGTAGTAGAAGTGACAGAGCGCTCCATCCAGAGACTTGAACCCTAAAGTTACTTCATCCTCATTAGACTTAAATATTAGAGAATAATCACTGAATTGGGAAATGGAAAACTACTGAGAAGTCCATGACTCTGTTTCCCAAATACAGTGGAAGAAGCGCGGGGAGGGGGGTCAGCCATGAAGAGTTTCGCACTGTCTTGTTTAACGAATTTTTCTTAATCCACCATAAAGGTTTAAGAGTGGGATTGACGCGATCAATATTTTTTATATTAGAGAAACTAACTGACTAGACATTGTAAATGAGAATATGGGGATAGGATTAGAGATAGATAATATGGAAGTTTTAGGTAAACAACAATGAAAACTTAAACTAGAGAAGGAACATATAGAATAGAAATATTATCTACAAGATATGAAGTGAACACAAGTGAAAAGATCTGGTAGTCAGTTTGACGTAGGGAGGTCGAAGAGATGAAGAAACCCAGACAAACCCCTGGATGGTTAGAATAACTGTGTGAAAGGGGTGCCATTTTTTGAGATGGTTACTAAAGGGAAAAAGAGCAGAGAATCATTCTGCAGAGAAGGGAGAGTAAACAAGCAGTGCATTGTGTACGCACTTTGTTGAATTGGAGGTGTGTTATTGCATATATTGGATATTTTGCTTTTCACAACTTTGTCCTCCCAGATCCAACCACGAGAACACAGAGAGGTTCAAAGAAATGTACTGTGTCGGGTAGTCCATCCAATTCAAAATAATCTGCTCATTGGCTTTATTCTCAAATAGAAATGTGTCTCAAAATATGGTTCAGGTTCTTTGGGGAACATATATTCATTCACATGGGAGGGTTATCTTGATTCTTTAGGCCAATTTGAGATATAGGTTTTAATTCTATACCACTTAGGGTTGAAAGTACTTTACTTCTTCCTGATACTAAATATAAGTTTTGTAATAATTTTGTGCAGTAACATATTTGTGCCTAAATGTACATTCTCAGGCTTAACTCTCCACCTGTGAATCAGACTCTTTATCTTAACAAGGTTAACTTTGAAGAAGCATTTCTCTAGCCCAAAATTAAGTTGCAACAAATAATTGGCATTAAATAGACCATGTTCTATGAACAGCTTATAGTTGTTAGATATATAATGTAAAATCTAACTTAAAATGATCCATATGTTTGTGAATTTTAAATCGGTTCAAAATAATTGGTGGAGGAAAAAGGAAATTGAGGTGGAAATTTAAAATGCTTAAGAGTGGTTAATTATAATACTACTATGATACTTTAGGGATCAGCAAAAAATATTTGGCAAAAATATGTAGCCTTTAATGCTTATATTAGAAAAATAAAAGATGGAAAATTGATTGTAATATTTAACTGAAGATGTTATAGAAAGAGAAGCAGAATAAACTCAGGAAAATTAGATGGAGGGGAGTATTATAGATAGATATGGAAATAAATGGAAAAAAGGGAAATATGTGATAAAGAACATTTAGAAAACAACGGTAGTTTTTTTTAAATACTGATAAAATAGATAAATATATGGCCAAATTGATTCAATACATAGAGAATGATAATTAAATATAGTATTACGAAATAAAAAGGAACAAAATTTCAAGTGCAAAAGAGTTACCATTTGTATCTCTGTCTTACCAATGAGAAAATTCAGGCTTAGCAGTCCGTCTTGCCCTCAGGGATACAGCTTATCAGTAGTTCTAAAATGTGAGTCTGATTCCAGCGTCAGCACATTTAAATTTTATACAACACACCACCCCCCTTACTGTGGCAAACAAAACAAAAAATGCAGCTTATTAGTCCTCTAAACTGTATTTGCCTAGTTCACCCTTTCATACCTCGAGTATTTTTCAACTAACCTTCTATCATAGGTGTCAAGCCATCCCATGCTTTCCAAACAGAATAGGCAGCGTGTTGCCTGATAGAGAAAATTGAGGTATTCAAGCATTAATTCCATCTTCTCATATCAGTGTCTCCTAAAAGGTTATCTTTATATATGCATTCAATTCATTTTCATTCTTGTATTTTTATACTCATACATACTTACATATATATATATATATATACATTTATTTGCTCACCCAGAAATACCAGGTCAGTATTCTTGATCCTTCCCTCACCTCTGGCCACTTAATCACAGCAGGTGAAATGGGTAGGTGATCACAGCTGTTAAATTAAGGGTATTGTTAATAAATATCTATTAAGTAAATGAATTAATTAAAAACAAATAGCGCTTGCTAAGTGGAAGTGAAATTACCTATTTAATCATATGTCCCTCTGACTAGACTATAAGCTCCTCAAGAGCAGAAGTCATGGTTCCTTTTCCCCAAATATCCCTCGTACTTAGCCTGGCAGGTGACTGAGGCTGCTCACTTGGGGCCATTTAGTGGATAAATAATCCCACACATCAGTGTTACCTAAAATTGCACTGCCTCCTTAAGAAAGGGTTAGATTTTGTTCTACCTACTCTGTTTATCTTCGTAGAATAAGAAATATGTCTCAGAGTACTACTCATCTCAATAGTCATCCGGAAGAAAAGTGTGGCATCAAACACACACACACACACACACACACACACACACACACTCTAATATCAAATAGTAATGAAGTGAAGTAATTAAAAAAAATGCGGCAACACCCACAATGCAGTTATTTAATTTGTACTCTGTGCAGTTTGCATCAGCACAGGTCTAGAGAGCCATATATAAAGTGAATGTGCTAATTAGAAACAAGTATTCTTTGCCGTGAAAAACATCTCTGTAACCACTGCTTCCCCATTCACCATAACTGAAAGAAATGAAATGGTTTCTTTGGGGGAAATCATAAATTTTGCCACTAAATAGACCATTTCAAAATTAGGAAATTTTTTTCTGCTATGAAAAAATACCTTCCAATCCTCTGTTTTAGTTCTAATGGAAAATACAATATTAGCCACAAAGTTTATATTTAATTGTATAACATTAACTGAATTTGTAAACTCTAAATTATATAAATGAGAAATAACACAGGGAATATACAGGAAAAATGGCACATGCTTCTTTAACCAAATATAATAGCTTAGATTAAGAAAGATGACCTGTCGTTTAAGTCCCAAGAATCATCTCCTCTAAACTGTTCCAGAAGTTTCTATTCATATAATTAAACATTAAATAATCCAAGTCTAGTTGAAAACAACTAAGAAAATAAGAGATGAGAACTTTTGGAAAAGCTTCTCTTTAAAGAGAACTTCACTTTAAAATATGCCAAATATGGAAAGATGAATGAAGGTTTTACTAATGAAAAAGTGTGCAGTCCATCTATAATGCCCCTTCTTTAATGAGAAATTATTTTGAAAAAAACCCTCCCTTTACTTATTCAGACAGCCTGTGTAATATGTTGATAACAATGGCACAAAGCAAATATAAATTTCTGAGCATTTTCTAAGGATCTAGCCCATCATCCTGTCCATAAATTAATGAATTCGTTTTTATCTCTATATGAACTGAAAACTGTGGTGCCTAAAAATTACTATGACAATAGCTAAACCCAGCTCACTGAAATTATATTATTCTTATACCTATGTACTTGTTTTTTCTAATTAAATATTTTGTTTTTTTGGGCTTCCCTGGTGGCGCAGTGGTTGAGAATCTGCCTGCCAATGCAGGGGACACGGGTTCGAGCCCTGGTCTGGGAAGATCCCACATGCCGTGGAGCAACTAGGCCCGTGAGCCACAATTTACTGAGCCTGCGCGTCTGGAGCCTGTGTTCTGCAACAAGAGAGGCTGCGATAATGAGAGGCCCTCGCACCGCAATGAAGAGTGGCCCCCACTTGCCGCAACTAGAGAAAGCCCTCGCACAGAAACGAAGACCCAACACAGCCATAAATAAATAAATAAATAAACCCCCAAAAAAAGTAAAAAAAAAAAAAAAAAAAATTTTGTTTTTTATTATTTAGAAAAACTTTGATATTTTGAATTTCAATATCTATAGTCAATATTGATTGACTCAACATCATACTGATTCAATATCAATAACTATTCAAAAGTAACCTGGCCCATAGTTTGATATTTTTACCATTTGTGAGAATTTGGAATTAGTGTTTATGCTGATTTCAGGTGGCTTTGTAGATTATGAGACTAATGTCAGTAGGACAAAAAAATCCTCAACTATAACTACTGTATCTTTTTAAAAATTATATTCATTGAGATAAAATTTATAGAGGTAAAATACTCTTTTTTTAGGTATACAATTCTATGAATTTGGCAAATACATACAGTAGGGTACCCACCTCGACAGCTGAGATAGGGAACATTTCCTTCACCCCGTGTTTCCTTGTGCCCCTCTGTAACTTGTTTCTGGACTCTATTCTTTTTATTCATATTTGTGTATTCATTTTGCTATTACTACACTGTCTCGATTACTGTGACTTGATAGTAAGTTTGGAAATCAGATGGTGTGCGTCCTCCAGCTTTTCTTCTCTTTCCAAATAGTTTTGGGTATTCTAGTTAATTTGCTATTTAATATAAATTTTAGAATAATTCTATTTCTACCCCTAACATTTTTTGTTATGACTTAACTGGGATTGCATTGACTCTACAGGTCAGTCTGGGGTGAATGATTCCTTAACAATATCAAGGCTTCCAAATTATGAACATGGGATATGGGTCCAATTCTTTAGGCTTCCCTTGGTTTTTCTCATCATTGTGTTAAAGTTTACAGTATAAAAAAATCACACATGCATTTATTATTACATAAAAATTATTTTTGGATATTTACCTTGTATTTTGCAATGTTGCTCTACCCGCTTGTTAGTTCTAATAGATTCATGTGTATTTTCCACTTCTGATATCCTTCATTTCTTCCTCTATATTTAAAATAACATGTGGTGACCTTTCTTTTCAGCCTGGAGAGCCTCCCATATTATTTTCTCTTATTGAACATATGCTGATTCATTCAGCTTTCATTTATCTGACAATGTCTTTTTTTTACCCTCGTTCTTCAAGTATTTTTTTCACTGAATATAGAATTCTTTTGCAACAGAATTTTTTTCTTCCAGCGTTTTAAAAATATCCATTTTTTTCCTGACATCCATTACTTCTAATAAGAAGTTAATCATCATTTATAATTTTTTACGTGAAATTTTTCTTTTTTTCTGGATGTTTAAAAATTTTAAACTTTTATATTCATCATTTTTACGAGGATGAGCTTGGCCCTTATTCCAGGGCTTCAGCCTTATTTGGGGGCATGGATTTTATTTTCATGGCTCTCCCCTCAATACTTGAGCTGCTCACTGAGTGGTCTTCTTTCTCCCTGGGCAGGATTCACCATTCCCAGCAACCAATGTCCTCTGGAATCTCCACCCCGTTTTCAGGGTCCCTGGGTGAACCCATGAAGACTTCTGTTCCCTCTCCCCGCCCTCCTTCGAGAACCCACCTCTCTGGTAATTTACCCTGTAAATTTCAGTTGCTTTCACAACCCAGAACCTATTATCTGTGCCTCCTGAGCAAGAGATTTGCTCCACTTGGCCTCTGTCTCCCTGTGCCCTGATAAGAAAGGGATACCAAACAGGAAACCAGGGCATCGTGGGGTTCACCTCCTCATTTTTCTTCTCACATAGACTACAATACTGCTCTGCAGGATGGTTATCTTATGTTCTTTGTCCATCTTTGTGATGGTTTTTGTCAGGAGCGCAGGTCTAGTACTCTGTCTTGGCAAGAACCGAAGTCTATTCCAAGACTATGTATTTCCTACAGCTTTATTGAATATTAAGCAAGCTGTTAGCTCTAGGTTTTTCTACATGTTCTTTATTCATCAGAGATGTTTTCTTTAATTCCTAGTTTGATTATGGACTGACAGACTGAATATTGTTAGGATGTAAAATTTCTGAAAATGGACCTACAGATTCATCAAAATCACTATCAAAATCCCAGAACCAAAAAGTTTAATAAATGGTGACACTATTCTATCAGAAGGCCTAAAATAGCCAAAATGATCATGAAAAAGATCAACAAAGTTGGTGGACTTACTCTAAGTTTCAAAATCAAGACAGTATAGTAAGGCTTTGGTCAAGTAAAAGCATAAAAGATTAATGGAACAAAATTGAAAATGCAGAAATAAACTAGCCAAAATTTTCTTCAAGTTGTATTTTTTTATTGAAGTATAGTTGACTTACAATATTATATTAGTTTCAGGTATACAGCAGAGTGATTTGATATTTTTATACATTATACTCCAAATAAAATTATTACAGGGACTTCCCTGGTGGCTCAGTGGTTGAGAATCTGCCTGCCAATGCAGGGGACACGGGTTCGAGCCCTGGTCCGGGAAGATCCCACATGCCACGGAGCAACTAAGCCCATGCACCACAACTACTGAGCCTGAGCTCTAGAGCCTGTGAACCACAACTACTGAGCCCATGCACCACAACTACTGAGCCCATGCACCACAACTACTGAAGCCTGTGCTCTAGAGCCTGTGAGCCACAACTACGGACCCCGCGTGCCACAACTACTAAAGTCCACGCACCTAGAGCCCATGCTCCGCAACAAGAGAAGCCACCGCAATGAGAAGCCCGTGCACCACAACCAAGAGTAGCCCCCACTCGCTGCAACTAGAGAAAGCCTGCACACAGCAACAAAGACCCAACGCAGCCAAAAATAAATAAATAAATTAATTTTTAAAAAAGTTATTACAAATTATTGGTTATATTCTCTGTGTTGTACAATGTATCCTTGCAGCTGATTTATTTTGTACACAGTAGTTTGTACCTCCTAATCCCCTTCCCCTATCTTGCCCTCCCCCCTCCACTCCCCTTGGCAACCACTAGTTGGTTTTCTGTATCTGTGAGTCTGCTTTGAGTTTGTTATATTCACTTGCTTGTTTTATTTTTTAGATTCCACATAAAGTGAAATCATACAGTATTTATCTTTCTCTGTCTGACTTATTTCACTAGGCATATACCCTTTAGGTCCATCGATGTTGTCGCATATGACAAGATTTTATTTTTTATGGCTGAGCAATATTCCATTGTATATATATACACCACATCGTTATTTATTTATCTGACGATTACTTCCATATCTTGGCTATGGTAAATAATGCTGCTATGAATGTTGGGGTGTATGTATTTTTTTGAATGAGTGTTTTCATGTTCTTCAGATACATACATGGGAGTGAAATTGCTGGATCATGTGGTAGTTCTCCTTTTAATTTTTTGAGGAACCTCCATACTGTTTTCCATAGGGGCTGCACCAATTTAGTCTGAAGTCAGGGACCATGATACCTCCAGCTTTGTTCTTTTTTCTCAAGATTGCTTTGGCTATTCAGGGTCTTTTGTGGTTCCATACAAATTTTAGGATTATTTGTTCTAGTTCTTTGAAAAGTGCCATGGGTATTTTGATAGGGATTGCATTAAATCTGTAGATTGTTTTGGGTAGTACGGACATTTTAATAATATTAATTCTTCCAATCCATGAAAACAGGCTATTTTTTCATTTATTTGTATTTTCTTCATCAATCTCTTCTAGTTTTCAAGGTATAGATCTTTCACCTCTTTGATTATATTTATTCCTGGGTATTTTATTCTTTTTGATGCAATTGTAAATGGGATTGTTTTCTTGATTTCTCTTTCTGATAGTTCATTATTAATGTATAGAAATGCAACAGATTTCTGTACATTAATCTTGTATCCTGCAACTTTACTGAATTCATTTAATAGATCTAATAGTTTTTTGGTGGAGTCTTTCGGGTTTTCCATATATAGTATTATTTCATCTGCAAATAGAGGGAACGTACCTCAACGTAATAAAGGCCATTTATGACAAACCCACAGCTAACATCATGCTCAATGGTAACAATCTGAAGCTTTTCCTGTGAGATCAGGAACAAGACAAGGATGTCCATTCTCATCACTTCCATTTAACATAGTATTGGAAGTATTAGCCACAGCAGTCAGACAAGAAAAAGAAACAAAACACATCCAAAGTGGAAGGGAATGAATAAAACTGTCATTATTTGCAGTAGACTAGCCAAAATTTGATCAATTAATTATTTTATAAAGATCACAGCATAATTTAATAGGGATAAGATTTTTTTTAAGATACTAGAAAAACTGGATATCTTTATAGAAAAAAGAAGAACCTTAACTCCTGACTCACACCATATGAGAATTAACTGAAAATGTTTTATAGACCTAAATGTAAAAACTAAAACCATAAAACTTTTTAGAAAGAACATAGGAAAAAATCCTCACAACTTTAGACTGGGCAAAGATTTCTCAGGTCACAAAAAAACACTAAACACAAAAGAAATGTTGATATACGAACTTTAACAAAATTTAAAATGTTTGCCCTCTAAAATGACACAATGAAGAGAATAAAAAGATAGTCTCACACTGTGAGAAACTGCTGGCTACAGTGTATCTGAAAAAATAGGAATATTAATATGTACTCCTACAAATCATAATAATAAAAACATCTACCAATAGTAAATGGGCAGAGGACCTGAACTGATACTTCATACTGCCAATATTCACATGAAAAGTTACACAACGTGAATCATCAGCAAAACACAAGTTTAAACCACAGTGAGATAAAAATCTATTCACGTTGATTGATTTGCATATATTGAAGAATCCTTGCATCCCTGGGATAAATCCCACTTGATCATGGTATATGATCCTTTTAACGTGCTGTTGGATTCTGTTTACTAGTATTTTGTTCAGGATTTTTGCCTCGATGTTCATCAGTGATATTGGTCTATAATACTCTTTTTTGTGATATCTTTTTCTGGTTTTGGTATCAGGGTGATGGTGGCTTTGTAGAATGAATTTGGGAGTGTTGCTCCCTCTGAAATTTTTTGGAAGAGTTTGAGAAGGGTAGGTGTTAGCTCTCCTCTAAATGTTTGATAGAACTCGTCTGTGAAGCCATCTGGTCCTGGACTTTTGTTTGTTGGAAGATTTTTAATTACGGTTTCAATGTCATTACTTGTGATAGGTCTGTTTATATTTTCTAATTCTTCCTGGTTCAGCCGTGGAAAATTGTACATTTCTGAGAATTTGTCCATTTCTTCGTGGTTGTCCATTTTATTGGCATAGAGTTGTTTGTAGTAGTTTCTTATAATCATTTGTATTTCTGCAGTTTCACTTGTGATTTCTTCTTTTTCATTTCTAACTTTATTGATTTGCATCCTCTCCCTTTTTTTCTTGATGAGTCTGGCTAAGGGTTTATCAATTTTGTTTATCTTCTCAAAGAACCAGTTTTTAGTTTTATTGATCTTTGTTACTGTTTTCTTCATTTTTATTTCATTTATATCTGCTCTGATCTTTATGATTTCTTTCCTTCTACTGACTTTGGGTTTTCTTTGTTCTCCTTTCTTTAGTTGTTTTACGGGTAGGGTAAGATTGTTTATTTGAGATTTTTCTTGTTTCTTGAGGTGAGATTGAATTGCTATAAACTTCCCTCTTAGAACTGCTTTTGCTGTGTCCCGTAGGTTTAGGGTCATCATGTTTTCGTTGTCATTTGTTTCTATGTATTTTTAAATTTCTTCTTTGATTTCTTCAATGATCTCTTGGTTATTTAGTAGCAACTGTTTAGCTTCCATGTATTTGTGTTTTTTACAGTTTTTTTCCTGTAATTAATTTCCAATCTCATAGCATTGTGGTCAGAAAAGATGCTTGATACAATTTCAATTTTCTTAAATTTTCCGAGGCTTGATTTGTGACCCAAGATGGGATCTATCCTGGAGCAGGTTCCATGTGCACTTGAGAAGAAAGTGTATTCTGCCACTTTTGGGTGGAGTGTTCTATAAGTATCAATTAAATCTATCCGGTCTCTTGTGTCATTTAAAGCTGTGTTTCCTTATTTATTTTCTGTTTGGATGATGTGTCCATTGGTGTAAGTGGGGTGTTAAAGTCCCCTACTATTATTGTGTTACTGTCAATTTCTCCTTTCATGGTTGTTAGCATTTGCCTTATGTATTGAGGTGCTTCTATGTTGGGTGCATAAACATTTATAATTGTTATATCTTCTTCCTGGATTGATCCTTTGATCATTATGTAGCATCCCTCCTTATCTCTTGTAACAGTTTTTATTCTAAAGTCTATTTTATCTGATATGAGTATTGCTACTCCAGCTTTCTTTTGATTTCCATTTGTATGGAATATCTTTTTCCATCCCTTCACTTTCAGTCTGTATGTGTCCCTAGGTCTGAAGTGTGTCTCTTATAGACAGTGTATATATGGGTCTTGTTTTTGTAGCCATTCGGCCAGTCTGTGTCTTTTGGTTGGGACATTTAATCCACTTACATTCAAGGTTATTATCGATATCTATGTTCCTATTACCATTTTATTAATTGTTTTGGGTTTGTTTTTGTAGGTCTTTTTCTTCTTTTGTGTTTCCTGCCTTGAGAACTTTCTTTAGCATTTGTTGTAAAGCTGGTTTGGTGGTGCTGAATTCTCTTCGCTTTTGCTTGTCTGAAAAGCTTTTGATTTCTCCATCTAATCTGAATGAGATCCTTGCTGGATAGAGTAATCTTGTCTGTAGGTTTTTCTCTTTCATCACTTTAAGTATACCCTGCCACTTCCTTCTGGCCTGCAGAGTTTCTGCTGAAAAATCAGCTGATAACCTAATGGGGATTCTTTTGTGTGTTATTTTTTTGTTTTTCCCTTGCTGCTTTTAATATTTTTTCTTTGAACTTAATTTTTGTTAGTTTGATTAGTATGTGTCTTGGTGTGTTTTTCCTAGGGTTTATCCTGTCTGGGACTCTCTGTGCTTCCTGGACTTGGGTGAATATTTCCTTTCCCATGTTAGGGAAGTTTTCGACTATAATCTCTTCAAATATTTTCTCAGACCCTTTCTTTTTTTCTTCTTTTGGGACCCCTATAATTCAAATGTTGGTGTGTTTAGTGTTGTCCCAGAGGTCTCTAAGACTGTCTTCAATTCTTTTCTTTCTTTTTTCTTTATTCTGCTACTTGGCAGTTTTTCCACCATTTTGTCTTCCAGCTCCCTTATTTGTTCTTCTGCCTTAGTTATTCTGTTATTGATTCCTTCTAGTGTATTTTTCATTTCAGTTATTGTATTGTTCATCTCTGTTTGTTTGTTCTTTACTTCTTCTAGATCTTTGTTAAACATTTCTTGTATTTTCTCATTCCATGTCTCCATTCTATTACTGAGATTGTGGATCATCTTTACTATCATTACAGTGAATTCTTTTTCAGGTAGGTTGCCTATTTCCTCTTCATTTATTTGGTCTTGCAGGATTTTACCTTGCTCCTTCATCTGTGACATATTTTTTTGCCGTCTCTCTTTTTTTTTTTGTATGAGTGGGACTGTGTTCCTGTCTTACTGGTTGTTTGGCCTGAGGCTACCAACACTGGAGTTTGTAGCCTATTGGGTAGAGCTGGGTCTTGGTGCTGAGATGAGGACCTCTGGGAGACCTCACCCTGATGAATATTCCTCGGGTCTGAGGTTCTCTGTTAGTCCAGTGGTTCAGACTCAGAGCTCCCACTGCAGGAGCTTCCACCCGACCCCCAGCTCGAGAACCAAGATCCTGCAAGCCACATGGGGCGGCAAAAAAAGAGAACAATAGCAAAGTAAAAAATAAAATTAGGCTAGGAAACTAACAGATATGTTAGAAAGAATATAAAAATAAAAATATAGATGAATCAACAACCGGAAGGTGCATCAGTACCACAATAGTAAAAAAGAGGGGGAGGGAAAAGAAAAAAAAAGAAAAAAAAAAGGGTGGGGGGGGAAGGCCTTGGCTGTGGAGGGCAGGGCCTAAGCAAGGGCGAGGTTTGGGCAGTGGGCGGAGCCTATGCTTAGGACCCACAGGGCTGGAAAAGGCCCTGGGGGCTGTGTGGGGTGGGGCTTAGGCTCAAGGAAGAGAGGGGGCTCAGGCATGCCCCCCACCCCTGTTCTCAGAGGGCGGGGGACCTCACCTTGGAGCCCAGCAGGCTTCCTGGGCTCGAGTGGGTGGGGCAAATGCCCTCCTCTCCTCTCCTCTCCTGCTCCTCCTGTGTAGGAGTGTTCCTCCCGCCTGCCTCTCCTGATCTCTGTGGCCTCCCTCCTATGTCCCCAGGACCAATAGGGGGGGGAATGGGGGCCCTGGAGGGCAGGGGACCGGCCTGGGAGCTCACCAGGCTCCCGTGCCCGAGTGGGCGGGGCAATTCGCCCTCCGCTTCTCTCCTGCTCCTCCCGCAGGGCCCCTCCCCCTGCCTCTCCTAATCTCCCCTGCCTCAGGGGCCCCATCCTGTCTGGCCTCCACTTCTCCTCCCCCTCAGTCCCCCTACCTCCTACCGGTTCACTCTGGGGTTCCTCCCATCTCCCGGGGTGTCAGGGTGTTCCCCCAGCGGCTGCAGGCGCCCTAGTTGTGGGGAGATGCTAACTCCTCATCTTCTCACACCGCCATCTTGACTTCGCCTCCTGGTTAAATTTATTCCTCGGTAATTTTTGGATGCAATTGTAAATGGGATTGTTTTCTTAATTTCTCTTGGAGGGCACATTATTAGTGTATAAAAAGACAACTGATTTTTGTGTATTGATTTTGTACCCTGCAGCTTTACGGAATTCATTTATTAGTTCTAAGAGCTTTTTGGTGGTTTGATGTGGAAAACTAGAAATCAGATATCCCACTGATTCTACTACATCCAGGTCATCCACAGCACCCAGGACATAGTGGCTCCTAATATAATCTTCCCACCGTGCCTCTTAATAACGTGTGGACTCCTGCAAGAGTGAGTAGCATTACCCCTTTGGGTGAACTGGATCTAGTTAAGGCTTGGCTTCTATGATGAAGTTGGATGTCTTCTCTGCTTTTTTTGGAATGGTTTTGCATGGTTCTTTTGAAAAGTAATTTATTTTCCAGTAATGTCAAGTGTATAAAAAAACTTTAAGAAGCAGTACAAAGTACTCACATTTGCCACCTCACATAAAATACTCCAGTGTGTTTTATGCAATCCTGGGATACTCTCCCAGGGAACCAGCACATAAACCTGAAAAGTGGAAATTTCATGGTTCTACCTTGTAATCCTATCCACAGACCCACTTCAACTTTCATCATTGCCTCAACTGTATGGAAATGTCTTTTCCCATTCTGATCCAGTTTTCTTTTTCTGAAACTTTTACTGAGATTTTCCCTCATTTTTTTTTCTTTTCCTTTTTTTTTTTTTTGGCTTTATGGCATGTGGGATCTTAGTTCCCCGGACCAGGGATTGAACCAATGCACCCTGCATTGGAAGCGCGGAGTCTTAACGACTGGACCACCAGGCATTTTCAAAACCTTTATGGATTTAAAGCACACAAGATGATTATGAACTGAGTGGCCTTTTCAGTATGACTTCTTTGACTTAGAATGTTTCCAGTGTTTATCCATGTTGTAACATGTATCATCAGTGCTTCATTTTGTTTCATTGTGATTAAAAAGACATAACATTGACCAGTTTGAACCATTCTGAGTATACAGTTCTATGGCATTAACTACATTCACGCTGTTGTACGAATAGTCTCAGCATCCATCTCCAGAACTTATTTTCCCCATGGGACATTGTGTATCAATTTCTCTACATTTTTGCCAACATTTGTTATTTTAGGTTTTCTTGATTATAGGCTTTCTAGTGTTTGTGGAGGAGCATGGCATTATGGTATTAATGTGCATTTCCATCATGACTAATGATGTTTAACATCTCTTCCTGTGCTCGTTGACCATTTGCATGTCTTATCTGGGGAAGGGTCTTTTCAAGTCCTTTCTCCATTTAAAAAATCGGGTTGTTTGCGGGGGCCTGCAGCTCCCCCGCCGAAGCCGGGTCCCGCCAAGCGCTCCTGCCGGCGGCGTTGGTCTCAGTGAGACCAGCCCGGAGCGGTCTCCGCACCTCAGGGGCCCGCGCCCCGGGGCATCGCTAGCGGCCTCGCAGGGGCGCCGCTTCCTCCCTTGCGCTCGCAGAAGAGGAGACGTCCCGCCCCTGGTACCCGAGTCGGAGCGCCGAGACCGTGCTGTGCCGCGCAGACGCGGCGCCGGCGGGGCGGGTCTTGCTCGGCATTGGCTGCGGCTCCCCTGAGCGCGCCGGCCGTCCGCGCGCCTCTCCCGGAAGTGGGCTTCCCGGCCAGAGCTCACCTGGCGCGTGGTGTCCTCGGGGCTCCTCGCCGTCCGGCCCCGGCGAGCCGGCGCGGGTCTAGGGAGACGACGAGCGGTGGCCGGGAACGACCACTCCCATGGGTCCCTGGCACCCCAGCAGCATCGGAGCGCGGAGCCGAGGGCCGCAGACCACAGGTAAGGGGACAGGGGCTCGTGGGGGTGGGTGGAGGAGGTAACCACGAATCACACCAGAGCTGTTTGGCACAGTCGCTGAGCCCCCCAACCTGGCGGCCGCAGGAAGGGCTTGCTTTTGGAGTAAAGGCTTTGAGGACATGCCCGAGCCTGCCCTCTCCAATTTTACAAAACATCTGCTGGTGTAAAGCTCACTCCCGCGCGGTTTTCCCAAGCAGCCAAGTGCCCCATGCGAGGTCTCTGCAAGCAGAACCGGAGAGGGGCTGGTTGCCCTGCGAGACCTGCCCTTGGCCTATGGCAAGTCCAAGAGATTTATCCTGCATGGTGATTTCACCTGCTGGGACCCCTCCAACCCCCAGCCCACACTCTGGCGAGCTGGCCCAGCCCTGCTTCCTGCACTTCTCCAACCCTGGCCGGCCCTTGGCCTCCTGCTGGGATGGGAAAGGGAAGCGCCCTAGAACTGCACCTTAGAAACTAGCCAGGGGGCATGGATTTAAAAACATGGTGGTCACCCAGGCAGCAGAGAAGGGAGAAGGGCACCTTGCTGCCCTTTCAGTGTGGAATCGGTGGCGCTCCTGCTGAGAGGGCCCTTTCCATGGGGACCCCATGCAGTGTGTTTGGTGTCTTGGAACTGGATAATTAGAACTTGTACAATTTTCAAATTATGCGGTCCTTTAAAAACAAAACCCCTAGAACCTCTAAGTGTTCTATAAATTGAGGTCTAAAAATTGAAGGTCTGTTTTGCTTCCACTGTGACATTATATTAAGAAATGTACATTTATTGAGGAAAAAGTCAGAATAGGGAAGGAAACAGAGAACTCAGAGGTACCACTGCAGTTTGACAAAGACCATGGGAGTTTGTCAATGCTGCTGGCTTTCAGTAGCCTGCAGCCATTCTCCTCCTGCGGCTGAGGGGGTATAAAGGTCTACTGGGTTGCTGTACTCTTCTTTTGTAGAAATCCAGCTCAGAGCCATATCTTGATGTATAAGAATTTCCCATATTAGGTCCCCAGGCAAATCCTGGAGGGCCAGCGGGATTCCTGCCTTCATTATACCTGTCTGTTTGACTGAAAACCAGCAATGACGTATTTTTCTTTACGTCTGGTGTTTGGTCTATCATCCAGAGCTCAGAGTAGCTATTTCCCCTCTCCGTCAATAGGCTTGGGTTCCTGGAATGAATTATAGTCAGATGCCCCGTGTTTTTACACATGAGGAAACTGAAACCCAGAAAGGGTGGAAGAGTGCTTGAGGGAGAATGGGAGAGCCTGCCAGGAACCCTGATTCCTGGGTTTTTAATGAGCTTCCTAAACAGCACAGTCATTAATTGACAAGTGATGACATTGAGGATAAACTACTGGTGAAAATGTAAAAGCCTTTTGTTAAGAATGTGCCCACCGGATGTGCATATTATGGAGTATTTTCACTGCATTCCCAACACCTGGGAGGGTGCTGGGCAGAGGGCAGATGTTTAATAGATTTATTGAATAAGTTCAATTTCATATAATTATATCAGTGGAAGAGTCAGCAACACTATGAGGTGTATTGGAACAGTGGTCCTCACACTTTGGTACTTCACAGATCAGTAAAAAAAGAAAACTGTTTTAATAAGGCGGACTGTAACAGAATTCCTAACTTTTAATTTTATCCCACAGGGATATTTTTAAAATAATAAAACAAATCCCACCCATCATCTACAAGGCTGTTGGAGGTCTCTTGAGGACCCTGCACAAGGGAGTTTCTATCCTGTGCGACACCCCTGCTTCAGCATCTCCCCAAGCCAGCAACCTGGGACAGCTGAATACACCTGAAGTTCCTTCCTTTAGTTCACCCTTTCCTCTTCTAAACAGCTCCAGCCTGCTTACTCTTCCTCTTCCCCCCACGAAACTACCTGCTGGGCTTCCCTGAATATTACTACCAGCCTCCATCCCTCATTTCCTTTCCTGATCCTGAGTCCCTTCTCTTAACTGGATTTCCCTGTTATCCATTTAGGCACCTTTGCCCTTGCCCACAGGACTTTTGCTCTGTAGACTCATGTGGTTGTTTTGTCTCTTTGGAGTCCCTTGTAATTCTGTATATATGTTAGGGTAAGCTTGTGTATTTCTTCCCAAAGGCCTTTTGGAATTCACATTGAATCTGTAGGTTGCATTATATATTATTGCCGTCTTAACAAGTCTTTCTGTCACCATGGGATATCTTCACATTTATTTAGGATTTCTTTCAGCAGTGCTTTGTAAGTGCCAGTCTTGCATCCTAATTAAATCAATTCCAAAGTATTGTAATAATGTTGACATTATTGAAAATGGAATTGTTTTCTTAAATTCCTTTTCAGATTATTAATTGTGAGTATATACAAATAAAACTAGGTAATCATTTATTTTTCCAGTTTGGACACCTGGATAGTTATTTTATTTTATTTTTTTTTAAAGATTGATTGATTGATTGATTGATTGCTATGTTGGGTCTTCGTTTCTGTGTGAGGGCTTTCTCTAGTTGTGGCAAGCGGGGGCCACTCTTCATCACGGTGCGCGGGCCTCTCACTGTCGCGGCCTCTCTTGTTGCAGAGCACAGGCTCCAGACGCGCAGGCTCAGTAGTTGTGGTTCACGGGCCTAGTTGCTCCGCAGCATGTGGGATCTTCCCAGACCAGGGCTCGAACCCATGTCCCCTGCATTGGCAGGCAGACTCTCAACCACTGCACCACCAGAGAAGCCCATGGATAGTTATTTTAAACTTCTGGTTACAACCCAGCACTGCATTGTTAGGTTGCTTAGTTTATTCTTGCTTTGGCTCCTGTTTTCATTTAACATTTCTCCTTGTGGGTTTTTTTTTCTTTGTATTTCTTTACTTTTGCATACTTCAGGATTATCCTGGCTTATATATTTAGTGTCTCAATCATAGTTTCAGTCGTTTCTTCAAAGAGCCCCTGGTCCTTTTTATTAGAGAATCATATTCAAAACATATATGTGGGAGCTAAATATGCTCAGCTGACAATACGTGGAAATACATGCATGTATCCCAGCCTGTGCATATACACATGAAGATTTCTATGTGGTAAAATATCTGTAAACACATTAGGCTAAAGATAATTTATGCTCATGTCTCCAACCTGATCCATTATGACATGGAGATTGTAAACTTCTCCCTTTGTTTGTCTGTAACTTCCCACTCCAGTGGTAAGAAACCTGGCTTCCACCATCTGTCATTTATTGAATTCAGTGCTTGTTACATTTGATTGCTGATACAGTAGTTTCAGTACTGTTACCTACTTCTCCCATGGGAAAGAACTTAAGAGCCCACTGTTTATGTATGGTATATATTGCCTTTGGCCTGCAGATTCTGTTCATTTCCAGGGTTGACTTAGGTCAGCCATTCTGTCCCCATCACCAACAGTGAGTTTTTTTCATACATTTCTAAGTCAGACTCTTTGTTGCATTCTCTGTTCCATTCTATGACATCCCCATATCATAAATAACTAAATTTGAATAGATTATGATTTACTTGTTGGGGTCTAAAAATCTTTGGGTTTAGACAAATGCATAGTGGCAGGTATTCATCACTAACGTATCATTTGGAATATTTAACCCACTACCTCATAACCTGTTTACTAACTCTGTTTTGCCTTTTCCAGAATGTTGTGTAAGTGGGGTCATATCATGTATAGAACTTCAGACTGCATTCTTTCACTTAGCAATATAAATGTAAGATTCATCCATGATTTTTGTATGGTTTGATGGTTCATTCCTTTATATTTCTGAGTACTATTCCATTGCATGTGTATGGGAGGAAAAATAATTTTCCCTCTACACTTCTTTGTTTCTCCTTGAGATCCCCCCCCGCCCCCCCCATAATGAAACACAGAAGAACTGGAGAAAAACAAGTAGACGTTTAATAGCATGCATACCTCCTGTATACTTGGAAGATACCTAGGAAAACTGAGTCACTCCCTGAAATGGCCCAAGCAAGTAACTTAAATGCTATCTTCAGCTAAAAACAAGAGAAAGATGTTAGGGGAGGGTTGGGGGAAGCCAGTTGGCAGGTTATGAGGCAAAGCACAGTAAACAAAGGTATGGATATTATGCAGATTTACATCCAGGCCTTCTCCATTGACAAGCTTTTCTTGAGACTTAGTCATCCTTCAGTTCCTGGTACAGGGAGGGAGACATCCTTACAAATGGAGATTTCCCTAATAAATGCACATTTACTTCCTAGAAGGGCATTTTCAAACATTCTCCTGGGTCTGCTGTTTCGTAAATTCATCAGTCCAAAATAATCCTTATGTTAAACAGGCATATTCTGCTCCCCTTGACATTTATGTGGCCTAATTTGCTTATGAATTCATCTACAGAAGAACATCCTGATATCTTTACGTTTTTAAGCCATTTTGAGTAGAGCTGTTGTGCATTATTTTATGCTAGTTTTTGTTTGAGCAGTTTTTCAAAACAGTTGTCTAAGTACAAGAGGTGCGCTTATTGTATCCTAAGATGAGATGTTTAGCTTTGGAAAAAACTGCCAAACTGTCTTCCCAAGTTGGCTGTACATGCATTCCACCAGGATCTTGAGTATGTTTCTGTATGATTTATTTACTATCAGTATACCCTCTTTGGCCAGGTGTCTATTTTGATCTTTACCAATTATTAACGGGGTTGTTTGCTCTAGAGTTCTTGGTATAATTTTGCTACAAATCCTTTATCAGATGCATGTTTTGAAGATATTTTCTCCTGGTTTGTGGTTTGTCTTTTGGTTTTCTGAATAAGGTCCTCCACAGAGTAGAAATGTATAATTTTTTAAAGTCCACGTTATTAATTTATTTTTAAAAATTTTGTAGATTGCCTTTTAGTGTGTGTGTTAAAACTCATCACCAGACCCTTGACTTGCCTGGTGGCGTAGTGGTTAAGAATCCACCTGCCAATGCAGGGGACATGGGTTCTATCCCTGGCCCAGAAAGATCCCACATGCCACGGAGCAGCTAAGCCCATGCGCCACAACTACTGAGCCTGCGCTCTAGAGCCGGCGAGCCACAACTACTGAGCCCACGTGCCACAACTACTGAGCCCATGTGCCACAACTACTGAGCCTGCGCTCTAGAGCCGGCGAGCCACAACTACTGAGCCCACGCACCGCAGCTACCGAAGCCCACGTGCTCTAGGGCCCGTGCTCCACAAAAAGAGAAGCCACCACAATGAGAAGCCTAGGCACTGCAACAAAGAGTATTTCCCGCTTGCTACAACTTGAGAAAGCCCGCGTGCAGCAATGAAGACCCAACGCAGCCAAAGGAAGAAAAAGACAAAACAAAACAACTCATCCCCAGACCCAAGGTCATGTAGAAATTCTCTTGCTTTCTTGTAAAATTTTTATAGTTTTGTCATTTGTCTATGGACAATTTTGAGTGAATTTTGGTGTCAGTTGTAAAGTTTGTGTCTATGTTCATTTCATTCCATATGATTTTTAGTACAATTGTTCCTTAGCCATTTATTGAGAAGACACGGTGAGAAGACATGGTGAGATATTTGGCTCTGTTTCAGTTTGGATCTCCAAACTTAGCGTACACAGCAGAACTGCATTTGGGATGAGGCCTCTGGGGTGTGTGAGCGCAGGGCTCCCCGCTCTTCTCTGATGGCCCACAGGGGGCGCCAGACCCACCTCTCTGACCAGCAGGGCACGGGCACATTGTGCCCTCAGACTTGGCTCCCTGCACAGCTGAGAGGAGCTTTGTCTCCTTGGGATGTGTCAGGGCTCAGGCTTCTGCATAGTGGGGCTGTGCCCATGCTGACAGGAGCTGGGTTGAGTCAGTACCCACCAGCAGGGAGGCCCTGCAAGAGGGAAAGAATGAGGACAAAGTAGAGAGAAGTTTCCTGTGTGCAGCTGAGCGCTGAGGGGGGAGGTCCGTCCTCAGAGGGCTCAGGAAGGAAAGAGCTTGATGTGGAAAACTGGATTTTTAGTTTTGTGTGTGACGCAGATGATGACCAGTGATGTTCTTTGGCATATGGTGTCCAGTTTTCCTGGCACTGTTTGAGGCAACTGTCCTTTCCTCCTTGTGTGTTCTTGCCCTGATTTTCATGAATTAACTGACCACGTACATGTGAGGTTATTTCTGGGGTCTCTCTTCCGTTCCCCTAGTCCATGTGTCTGTGTTTCTGCCAGCTTCTCACTGTTGTGGTTACTACAGCTCCGTGATACAGTTTAAAGTCAGGGAGGGAGATGCCTCCCGCTGTGTTCTTCTTTTTCAGAATCTCTTGGCTGTTCAGGGTCCTTAGTTGTTCCATACTAATACTAGGATTGTTATTTCTATTTCTATGAAAAATGCCATTGGATGTTCTACTGTGATTGCAGTGAATTTGTTGATGGCTTTGGTTGGAATAGACATTTTATTAAGGCATTCTTCCAATGCATGAACATGGAATATTTTCCTGTTTGTGTTTTCTTCAATTTCTTTATCAACGCTTTATAGTTTTCTAAGTACTGGTCTTTCATGTCCTTGGTTAAATTTGTTCCTAGATATTTTATTCTTTTTGATGCAGTTGTAAATGGGATTGTTTTCTTAATTTTTCTTTCTGATGGTTCATTATTAGTGTATAGAAACACTACTGATTTTTGTATATTGATTTCATATTCTTCAACTTTACTGAATTTATTTATTTGAACAACTTTTCTGTGAAATGATGTGGAAAATTGTATTTCTAAACTCTCACTGTGTCTCCTTCACCGGGTCATCCAGAGGACCCGAGACATGGTGGCTACTAATATACCCTTCCCACAGTGCTTCTTAATACCATGCGGACTCCTACGAGGGCAGTTAGTATCACAGCCTTGGCTGAACTTGGTCTGGGTAAGTCTTGGCCTCTATAACAAAGTTTGATGTCTGTCTTATCTGCTTTTCTGACATGGTATTGAGATGGTTGTTTTGAAAAGTAATTCACTTTCCAGTAATTTTAAATGCACAGAATACTTTCCGTAATGGTAAAAAGTACTCACATTTGCCACTTCACCCAAAATGCTCCATGTGTTTTATCCATCATGGGGGCATTCTCCAGAGGGACCAGCACATAACCCCGAAATGAGGAAACCATATTGTTTCCACGTTGTCATTTAATCCACAGGCCCACTTCCACTCTCACCAGTTGTCCCACCTGCAGGAAAATGTCTCTTTCCATCCTGATCCAGTTTTCTTTTTTTGGAACCATTACTGAGATTTTCCCTCATTTGGACAACCTTGATGGATTTAAAGCAGACACGATGAGTATGGGAGCTGGGTGGCCTTTTCTGCATGGAATTTTTTCACTAATGATGTTTTTAATGTTTATTCATGTTGTAACATGTATCAGTACTACATTATTTTTTTCCCATTGTAATTAAAAATAAAGAACATGACATTTCTCATTTACATCATTTTAAGTATATAGTGTAACTCCCTTCATTTTGTTGTTGTGCAAACAAGTTTAATAACGTGTACCTCCTGTGTGCATGGGAGAAACCCAGGAAATTGAGTAACACCCTGAAATGGCCCAAGACATCACCTTAGATACCATCTTCATCTAAAAACAAAAGAAAGGTAGGGTATGGTTGTTGTGCAGATTTAAGTCTTGCCTTCTCTACTGATAAGGGTTTCCCAAGATTGTCATTCTTCTATTCCTGGTGCAGAGCAGGAGACTACCTTTCAAATGGAGATTTCCCTTATCAGTGTACATTTGCCTCACGGAAGAGCCATCTCGAATTGGGTTTCAGAGATCATCATGTGTCTTCTTTAAAAATAATCAGTCACAAATAATCCTTATGCCCAAGAGGTATATTTTGGGGTAGCATTAGCTCCCCTTCACTTGGATGTATCCCAGTTTGCTTGTGCATTCATGTACTGGAGGACATCCCAATACTTTAAAGTTTCTAGCCATTATGAGTAGAGTTGCAGTGCATAACTGCCTGATAGTTTTTGTTTGGACACTGTTTTCCAAAGTGGTTGACTAAATACTGGAGGTGTGATGTTGGATCCTCAGGTGAGCCTTGTGTAGCTTTTGAAAAAACTGCCAAAGTGTCTTTCAAAGTAGCTGTATATGTGTTTCATCAGCAGTAAAGGAGACTTCATGTTGTTCCTCACCCTCCATCAATCAGCAGTGTCATTCTTTTTGGAGTTTAGTGGTTCTAATAGGTGTGCAGTGCTAGTTCACTGTTTTAATTTGTAATTCTGTAATGATATGTGATGTGAGCATATTTTTATATGCTTGTTTACTTTCTGTATATTTTCTTTGGGCAGGTGTTCAGATCTTTACCCATTTTTAATGGGGTTGTTTGTTCTAGAGTTTTTGGTATAATTTGACTATAAATCCTTTATCAGATATGTATTTTGTAAATATATTTCTCTCAGTTTCTGGCTTGTCTTTAGGTTTTCTGAGTAAGGTCTTTCACAGAGTTAAATTTTTAATTTTTTAAAGTCCATGTCATGAATTTTACTTCTTTTTTGAATAGCCTTTTAGGGATTTGTTTGTTAAAATTCATCACCAAACCCAAGGTAAGGTAGATTTTCTTCTTTGTTTTCTTCTAGAGTGTTTATAGTTTTGCATTTTAAAATTGTCTGTGGACGGTTTTGAGTGAATTTTGGTGTAAGTTGTAAAGTTTCTGTCTACACTCATTTGATTGCATAAGGTTTCCAGCTGTTTCTGTATAACTAGTTTTGGAGAAGTCTTGGGATATATGGCTCCATTTCAGGTTGAATTTCCAAATTTCGTGGATTCTGCAGGCTTGCCAGCTGGGAGCATGGCCTGCACTGAAGTGAGCTGTTGTGGCCTGCAGTTCCCAGCCGGCCAGCAGGCGGCGCCAGACCCGGCTCTCTGATCCTCGAGGTGCCTGCGTTCCAGTGACGGACTCGCTTCCTTTGGGAACTGGGCTCCTCACTCAGCCGACAGAAGCTCAGCGTCCTCAGGGTCGGCCGCGGGCTCAGCTTCAGGTCAGTGCTGGGTGGAGTCCAATGCAGGCAGGAGCCGGGTGTCTTCAGGATACCACAGGAGTAAAAGGTGAGGGCAAGTGGGGAGAAGCTTCCTGCGAGTGGCTGACTGCCAAGGGGGGTCCATTTTCAGAGGACCCAGCAGAGGAAGGGCTTGATGTGGAAAACTGTGGAATTTACTAAGTTACTGTTGTTCTTTGGCATGTGGCGTCCAGCGTTCTTGGCACTGTTTGTTGAGAGGACGGTCCTTTCCCTATTTTGTGTTCATGGCTCCTTTGTTGTAAAATAACTGGCCACCTACGAATGGGTGTATTTCTGTGTTCTCTATTCTGTTCCTCTGGTGTATGTGCCTGTTTTTGTGCCAATATCACACTGTTTTGGTTACAGTCGCTTCGTAATATTGTTTGAAGTCAGGGAGCAAGATACGTCTGGCTGTGTTCTCGTTTCTCAGGACTGCTTTTCCTATTTGGGGTTCTCTGTTGTTGCATACAAGTGGTAGGATTGTTTTGTTTCTGTGAAAAATGCCATTTGAATTTGGTGGAGATTGCAATTACTGTGTACACCACTTTGGCGGAATGAGTGTTTAAACAATATTAATACTTCCCACGCATGAGCATGGAATATTTTTGTATTTATTTGTGTCTTAATTTCTTTATCAGTGTTTTATAATTTTCAGTGTGCAGGTCTTTCACATCCTTGGTTAAATGTATTCCTAGGTATTTTGTTCTTTTTAATGCTATTGTTACATGGGATTGTTTTCTTAATTTCTCTTTCTGAAACTTTATGAGTATCTAGAAAGTCAACTGATTTTTGTGTCTTGCTTTTGTATAGTGCAAACTTAGTAAATTCCTTTATTACTCCTAGCAGTTTTTTTTGGTGGTTTGAGGTTGAAAATTGGAATGCAGAAATCCCACTATTTCTACCATATCCCAAGTTGTATGCAACACCCAAGACATAGTGGCTCCTAATAAAATCTTCTCACAGTGCCTTTTAATAACATGTGGACTCTTACAGTAGCAATGAGCTTCATCATTTTGGGTGAATTGGATCTGGCTAGGGCTTGGCCCTTATAATGAAGTTTGATGTCTTTTCTGCTTTTCAGGTGTGGTATTGACATGGTTGTTTGGAAAAGTTATTTACTTTCTAGTAATTTCAGAGATACAGAAAACTTGCAGTAGCAGTACAACGTACACTTTATCTCCAAGCTCAGATTCCTCAGTCATCATTGATTTTCCACATCTGCCAATCTAAATGAAAACCTCCAGTGTGTTTGACCTCAAACAGAGGTACTCTCCCAGTGGACCACTGCCAAGTGAGGAATTATTATGGTTTTCACTTTATAATCCCATCCACAGGCCCTGTTCAACTTTCACCACTTGCCCCAACTATATGGAAATGTGGTTTTCTGTTCTGATCCAGTTTACTTTTTCTGGAACTGTTCTTGAGACTTTCCCTTATTTATAAAACCTTGATGGATTTAAAGTGCGTAAATAAATATGATCTGGGTGGTTTTTGCTGTATGGCTTCTTTCTCTTAGGATGTTTCCAATGTTCATTCATGTTGTAGCATGTATCAGTACTTCATTCATGTTTGTCATTGTGATTAAATCCATACAACATAATGCTTACCATTTAAACCACTTTAAGTATATAGTTCTACGACATTAACCATATTTACATCCATTAAACACCAACTCTCTTCAACCCCTGAGAATCACATTCTACCTTCTTTCTTTGAATTTGACTTATTTGGATATCTCATACTAGTGGAATCATAGCATGTTTGTGCCTTTTTGGTCTGGTTTGTTTCAGTTGACATAATGACTTTAAGGTTCATCCACATTGTAGCATGTGTCACAACTACCTTAGTTTTAAAGGCTGAATCGTATTCCATTGTGTATATACCACAATTTGTTTATGGAATCATCTATCCATGGACACTTGGATTCCTTCCATCTTTGACCAGTATGAATAGTACTGGTATGAATATGAGTACACAGATATGTGTTTCAGTCCCTGCTTTCGAAACTTTTGGGTATACACGCTGATGTGGAATTGACATATCATATGTTAATTTCACATTTAAGTTTTTGCTATAATGTTTTCCACAGTGGCTGCACCATTTCACTTTATTTTTTATATAGCAGAAAAATGGAAGTCTTTGAATCTACCCTATTTTGCGTATCCATTCATCCACTGATGGACTTTTGAATGGTTTCTACCTTTTGGGTTATTGTGAATAATGTTGCTATGAATATTTGTGTACCAGTTCTTGTTTGAACACCTGTTTTCAGTTCATTGAGGTATATATCTAGGATTGGAGTTGTTGAAATAAATGGTAATTATATTTTCATCTTTTTGAGAAAATGCCACACTATTGTACATATAGTCTGTACCGTTTTCCATTTCCACAAGCAAACCATAAAGGTTCCAATTTCTCAACATTGTTGCTAATATTTTTATTGGTTCTTGATTATAATCATTTAGTGAATGTGACTAAATATTGCACTGCGGTTTTAATTAGTATTTCCATAACAACATGAAGTACACCTAAGATAATTTTATTAGAAACTCAAACCTCAGGATACTGCTGTGTAGCCATAGCTGTTGCATAACCAAAAACTATTAACAGTCACCCTAAATAAATAAAAAAAACCATTAAGCCCAAAAATGATCCATCAAAATTCATTGCAATAATACAACCAGTTCTACCATGGAAATAAATCCAAACCCACTACAAATCTGTGAAGGTTTTGAAGAAAAAGCTTATAAAACTAACAACAGAAATAGTACTTAAAATACAATGTATGTCATCATTATTCTTACATGGAATGGAACCATGCCAATGTAATGAAAAATCATCGTTGTTTTTCAACTATAAGAACACTAATGACCAACATTTGAAAATTCCACACAGCAATCAAAATCATTAACAGTGCACTTATTGATCTACCAGCCCCATCAAATATCTTATCACATGAAATGCCCATTCTTTGCTTTGTATTTGTTTAATTTTGCAAATCATAACAGGTTTATTTCTAGCAATACACTATACGTCAGGTACAATAACTGTCTTCTCATCCATAACATAACTCTTGTATGTAACAAGATGTAAACAACCTATGAATTATTCGATAGTTTCATGAAAACAGAGCTTCTATATTCTTTAATTGCTTATTTATTCATGTAGCATGAGGCCTGCATTGTGGATCTTACACCTTCTTAGAAACATGAAACATCAGAATCATACTACTGTTTTATTAATAGCCATAGCATTTATAGGTTACCTCTTACCATGAGGTTAAATGTCGTTTTAAGGAGAAACAGTCATTACAAATTTCCTTTTAGCAATTCCTTACATTGGCACTACTGTAGTCAGAGGAATCAAAGGAGAATTCTCAGTTGATAAAACCACCCTTACCTGATACTTCGCCTTCCACTTTATTCTCCCACTTTTCTTTGCGGCTTTAGCAGTTGTTTACTTATTATTCCTTCATGAAACAGACTCTAATAATCCAACAGGGATCTCATCCAATATGGGCAAAATCTCATTTCATCCATACTACAAAATAAAGGATATCTTGGTTGCTTTATTCTTACTAATAATCTTACTGATACTAGTAGTAGTCTCATCTGACCTTCTAGGAGACCCAGTAAATTATACTCCAGCTAAGCCCTTCAATATTCCCCCTCACATGAAACCAGAATGATAGTTTTAATTTGCATGTGCAATTCTGCGATCCATTCACAATGAATAGGAGGTGAATTAATCTTCTCAATCATGATTTTAGCTATTGTTCCAATACTTCATACAGCAAAACAATAAAGTATAACATTCTGACCTCTTAGCTAGTGGTTATTTGGATTCCTAGTAGTGGGCCTATTAACACTTACATGAGTTGGAAGACAATCCATTGATCACCCATTTATTATCATCAGACAACTAGCATCTATTCTATACTTTCTTCTAATTCTTGTCCTCATACCACTAATAAGCGTTAATTGAAAATAACCTCCTAAAATTAAGAGTTTTTGTAAGAAACAGCAACATTTCTCGACCAAGACTCGAGGAAGAAGCTCCAGCTCTCTCATCAGCACCCAAAGCTGAATTTCTGCTTAAACTATTCCTTGAACAATTTGCTTAGGGGACATAAACACTATTGTTGAGTGCTATATATAAGTATTAAAAATTGACATCATAAAAACTAACATTACTATGTACTTTGAGAATTATATGCCCTTCCACATATATAATACATATGCTTTATCATATATAATACATAATATGTGTAATCGTGAATTATCTCGTGTATAAGCATGTACATCGGTGTATTGATGTTATATAACACATTAAACATTTCAATGCACACTAGGTTCCAGTCTCTCTGAGTTTTTACAGGGGTAATTGAAGTGATTAATACTATATAGTACATATGTGTATTAATCATACATAATACATTGTCAAATCATTTCCAGTCAACATGCTTATCATTGCTGATAATTAGGACTTAATGATGAAGCCACGAGAAACCATCAACTTGCCCTAAAATGTGCCTGTCTGCATTTCTGGCCCATGAACCATACGGATTTCTATAAATGAACTATATCTGGCATCTAGTTCTTACTTCAGGGTCATCTCACCTAAACCATCTCACTTTCAGGGCCATCTCACCTACTCTTTCCTCTTAAATAGGACATCACAATGGACCCATGACTAATCAGGCCATGCTCACACATAACTGGTTTCATGCATTTGGAATTTTTTAATCTTGGGGGGTGCTGTGACTCGGCTATGGACATCAGTGGCCTTAACACAAGCAACTTGTAGCTGAAATTAAATTGAGTATTATTTACCAACATCATTCACCATAACGTGTCATTGAGTCAGTGGTCCCAGAACATAGAGCAATTACACACATAAGTGCACATGCACATTTCAGGTAAATAGCTTGCTTAATCAAACCCTCTTACCTCCTGCTAAATCTTATACTTTGTGTGCCATCAACAACCTGCCAGACTCCTAAAACAAGGCCAACATATAACTATATGAGATTCAGTTAACCTATCTAACAATCATATTGCCCTCACTTCTCCAACCCAAAGTTAGTTAACTACAAGCTAGCCTCCTAACTGTACCAATTACTTAGATATGTAAGGCTTATAAGGACAGACAATCCATAGTTCTGCCATTTACTCTGAACAAAATCAAAAATAAATGTCAGTGAGGTGCCACCTCACACCAGTCAGAATGGTCATCATTAAAAGTCTACAAGTACTAAATGCAGGAGCAACAGGAACCCTCCTACACTGTTACTGGGCATGTAAATTGGTGCAGCCACTATGGAGAACGGTATGGAGGTTCCTTCAACAACTGAAAATAGAGTTACCATATGATCCAGCAATCCCATTTCTGGGCATATATATGGAAAAGACAAAAACCTAATTCGAAAAGATACATGCACCCCAGTGTTCATAGCAGCACTATTTACAATAGCCAAGATGTGGAAGCAACCTAAGTGTCCATTGACAGAGGAATGGGTAAAGAAGATGTGATATACATACACACACAGACACACACACACACACACACACACACACACACACACACACACACACACTGGAATATTACTCAGCCATAAAATAGAAATAATACCATTTGTAGCAACATGGATGGAACTAGAGATTATCATACTAAATGAAGTAAGTCAGACAGAATGACAAATGTAATATGATTTCACTCATATGTGGAATGAAAAAAAATTGATACAAATGAACTTATTTATAAAACAGAAACAGATTCACAGAAGTAGAAAACAAGTTTATGTTTTCCAAAAGGGAAAGGTAGGGAGGGATAAATTAGGAGTTTGGGATTAAGATACATACTACTATGTATAAAATAAACAACAAGGACCTACTGTATAATACAGGGAACTCTAGTCAATATCTTGTAATAATCTATAATGGAAAAGAATATGAAAAAGAATAGATATATAAATATGAGGAAAATATATGAAAAACATAATAAAAAAGATAATATTCTCCCAACACTAATAGTCATCATAGCACTACTCAGCATATATTTATACATGCGGCTAAAATCCTCCACATCAGTAACTGTATTTTCATTGATAAACAACAGAAACATAAAATGAGAATTCGAACATACAAAATAAATAAACTTACTATCATTACTAATCCTAATAACCACATTATTACTACCCTTAACACCCATTTGATCAGTGCTGGACTAGGAATTTAGGTTAATATAGACCAAGAGATTTAGAAGATGTAAGGAAGTATAATTTACTTAATTCCTTAAAATAAGGATTACAGAACTCTACATCAATTGAATGCAAATCAGTTTAATTAAGTTAAATTCTTACTGTATCGATATGCTTCCATCCCACACACCTTTTGTTGACAGGTAAATCCTCTAGTCAGCTGGCATCAATCTGTTTCTCCCGCCATCCAGAAGGAAAAGGTGGGAGAAGCACTGGCAAAATTGAAGGTGATTTTTTTTTTTTTTTGGATTTGCATTTCACCACAGGGCTTGGCAAAAAGAGGGCATAACCTGTCTTTAGATTTACATTCCAATGCTTGCTCAGCCATTTTACTTATGTTGATACACTGCTGATTATTTTCAACAAATCACGTAGATCAGCACTTTATATTTGCTATTTGGTGCTTGAACTGGAATAGTAGGCACTGCTTTGCATCCATTACTCCATGCTGTAGTAGGCAAACCTGAAGCACTACCTGAAGACGAACAAATTTACAGTGTCGTCATAACATCCCATGCATTTGTAATCATTTTTTTAGTTATGCGCTTTATAATTGGAGGACTTGGAAACTGACTTGTCCCACTAATAATTGGAGTACCCAATGTAGCATTTCCTTGACTACATAATAGAAGCTTTTAACTACATCTTCCAACATTCTTACTCTTACTCCTGTCATCAATAGAAGCTGATGCCAGCAGTCCTTGAACCGTACCGTGATCTCTACTATCTTCAGGCTATACACTTAACACAATACGCACAAAGTTCAGTTCACGATTATATTTGTAGGAGTAAATGTGACGTTCTTCCCGCAGCACTTTTTTTGGCTTTTCACGGATGCCCCCGAGTTATTTCTGACTACTCTGATGTATACACAAAGTGAAACATCATTGTATTTATAGGCTCATTCAGGTAACTAACGGCAGTAATGCTAACACTTTTCTTAATTTGAGAAGCATTTGCATCCAAAGAAGAAATCTCAATAGTGTAGGTAACTGTGACTAATCTAGAATAATTACATGGATGCACTCAACCATATCCTATGTTTGAGAGGTGTACTTATGCAAATTTAAGATAAGAAAGGAAGGAATCAAAACCTCTTCAACTGGTTTAAAGCCAACACCATAACCATTATGTCTTTTTCAATACGTGAGATGTTAGTAAAAAATTACATTATCAAAGTTAAATCAGAGGTGAAAATCCTGTATATCTCTATGGCATATCCATTTCAACGAGGCTTCACAGTGCAATATCACGTATTATGAAAGAACTTTTACATTTTCATGATCACCCATTCATCATCCTTTTTTGATAAATTTTCTAGTTCTCTATATTATTTCTCTCATATTGACAACTAAACTGACTCATAAACGTAAAATAGGTGCATGAGAAGTAGAAACAATTTAAATCATTCTACCAGCCATCATTCTAATCTTAATTACCCTACCATCATTATGAATGTTTTACATAATAAATGAAATTAATAACCCTTCCCTAACTGTAGAAGCTATAGGCCATCAATGATACTGAAGCTAGAAATACACAGATTATGAAAACTTAAGTTTTGACTTCTGTATACTACCCACAACAGGTCTGAAAACCAGAATTGTGACTACTAGAAGTAGACAACTGAGTAGGTCTACTTGCAGGGATAACAGTTCATACATAATTTCATCTGAACATGTTTTACACTAATGAGCTGTTTTTTCTTTAGACCTAAAAACAAATGCTATCCAGGGACGCTTAAATGAAAGAACCCTGATATTGACAATCAGGCCTCTATTGTGAGCAATGCTCAGAAATTTGTGGGTTAAAGCATAGTTTTATGCCTATCATCATTGTGTCCACCCCACTAAAATATTTTGAGAAATAATCTCTCTTCATACTATAGATTCATGAAGATGCTAAATAGCATTACCCTTTCAAGTTGAAGACTGGCAGTTTAAACCTCCTGTTAATGATATGCCACAACTACGTACACCAACATGATTTATTATTATTATATCAATATTTTTAGTTTTATTATATTTTAAGTAAAAATGTGAATATGTATTTATATATGAAGCCAAGAAGTAAAATGAATTAAAATACCAAAATACTCCACCCCTTGAGAAACAAAGTGAATGAAAAATCTATTTGCTTTGCCTAATGTTATTTTAATTATTAGGTTTCCAAGTATTTTATTCACCACACCCAAGAGAGTGATTAACAAATGTATAATTTCTCTTCAACAATGAGTAGTTTAACTCATGTCAAAACAAATAATGGCCATCAAGAACTATAAAGAACAAACTTGAAAATTAATGCTTACATTACTTATTCATCAGCTGGACAAACTTACTAGCTGTCTTACCACATCCATTTACAATTCTGATGCCGCTTTCAATACATTTGGAAATAGCCATCTCTTTGTGAGCAGGAGCTGTAATAAGCACCTTCTGTCATAAAACAAAATCATCTCTATCCAACTTTCTACCACAAGGAACATTAAACCTTCTTACCCCTGTGCTAATAATTATTGAAACTATTAGCTTACTTATCCAACTGATAGTTCTAGCCATACGACTACTTGCTAATATCACAGCTGGCCATGTATTTATTTACTTAATTGGAGGGGCAGTCCTGGCCCTAATAAGTAGTAGCCTTTATGAAATTTGTTATTCTAATTCTACTCACTTTACTTGAATTTGCAGTGTTATTTGCAGTATTATTCGAGATTACATATTCACGCTGTTAGTAAGCCTCTACTTCCAAAATGACCCACCAGACCCATGCATATTACATAGTAAATCCCAGCCCCCGACCTCTTACAGGGGCCTCTTCACCTCTTCTCATAGTCTCACATGTGATTCCATTTAAACTCAGTGTTTTTTATTGTACTTGTGCTTATGACGAGACATCATCTGAGAAGGCACTTTATTTATTACTTTAGAAGCTCTCTTTTCTCATCCACTTCTTAAAAGCTGTAATCACTCAGGTCTTGCCCCTACACTTGTACTAGGCAGTTGCTGACTACCGACGGGCATTTGCTCCGTAATGCAGTAGAAGTAAGTACCACTTCCCAACATCTCTGTCTTACTGTCCTCTGGAGTGTGTATTCCTTGAGCTCACCACAGCCTGGTAGATGGAAATTGTAAGAATATACTTCAAACAGTTTTTATTGCAATCTGTTTAGGAGTTTACTTCACACTCCTGCAAGCCTCAGAACATTACAAAGCACCTTTTACAGTCTCAGATGGAGTATACAGATCAACATTCTTCATAGCTACAGGCTTCCATGGCCTATGCATGATCATTGGCTCTTGTTTCCTAATTATGTGCTTTTTACACGAGCTAAAATTTCACTGAATCGCTGATCACCGTTTCGGCTTTGAAGCTGCTGCGTGATATTGACACTTGTTAGACGTATCATGGCTGTTCCTGTACATCTCCACGTATTGATGAGGGTCTTATTTTTTTAGTAGTAATTACTAAAATTGACTTTCAGTCAAATAGTTTTGGTAGAATCAGAAAAAGAATAATCAACTTTATATTATTAGCATTATTAATGAATATATTACTAGTTTCATTACTTGTGTTTATTACATTCTGACTTCCTGAAGTAAACACACAGAAAAATCAAGTCTGTATGAATGTCTGGCCCTATAGGATCACCACGCCTATCTTAGTCCATAAAATTTTTTAAAGTGGCCGTTATTTTTCTCCTCTTTGATGTTGAAATTGCCCTCCCTTTGCCTCTGCCTGTAGCATCCCAAAGAAAAAAATCTAATAACCACACTAATTATAGCTCTAATCCTAATTTCACTGTTAGCAATAAGTGTAGCCTACAAGTGAACACAAAAGAGGTTAGAGGGTTCCAAATATGATAATTAGTTTAAATTAAAACATACAATTTTGGGTCATTACATCTGATTAAATTTATAGTTACTAAATTCCTTTAGTATACATAAATATTATTCTGTCATTTCAGTTTCCCTCTTAGGGCTATTAATGTACTGATTCTAGTTAACATCCTTCCTACTGTGCCTAGAGAGAATAATATTATCCTCATTCATTATAGCAACTCTAATAATTCTTAACACTTATTTTACTCAAGCTAGCTTAATACCCATCATCTTAGTAGTATTTGTAGTTTGTGAGACTGCAGTAGTTTTATCCCTTTCAGTAATAGTATCAAACACCTATGGCATAGGTGCAGGACAGGAATAAAGATGCAGATGTAGAGAATGGACTTGAGGACACGGGGAGGGGGAAGGGTAATCTGGGACGAAGTGAGAGAGTGGCATGGGCATATATACACCACCAAATGTAAAATAGATAGCTAGTGGGAAGCAGCCGCATAGCACAGGTAAATCAGCTCGGTGCTTTGTGACCACCTAGACGGGTGGGATAGGGAGGGTGGGAGGGAGAGGCCAGAGGGAGGAGATATGGGGATATATGTATACATACAGCTGATTCACTTTGTTATACAGCGGAAACTAACACAACATTGTAAAGCAATTATACTCCAATAAAGATGTTAAAAAAAAACACCGATGGCATCAATTATGTATACAATCTCAACCTTTCTCAATTTAAAAAATTATTATTCAAGCTATTATATTAATACCACTAGTATAATTGTCCAGAAATAATACAATTTGAATTAATACAACTTACAATTTGGCAATTAGTTTTATTATCCTATTTCTTTTTAACCAATTTAATGACAATAGCCTTAACTTTTCATTACCTTCTTTGACTGTCGGCATCTTTACTACCTCTAAAAATATGACTCATTACTAATACTCATCAGCTCATTCCATCTATCTAAAGACTTAACTACTTTTTAATAATTCAGTACTGAGCTCAAACATTATCTAAGTCTTCATCCAGTGTTTTCATTTGATTATCATGCAGGTTAGCTTTTATAGTAAAAATAACCCCGTATGGGTTAGAGCTCTGATTGCCAAAAGTGCATGTAGAAGCTTCCATTGAGAAATCTATAGTTCTTTCAGGTATGCCACTGCAATTGGTGCATGAGATATACCATGAATTACAATAATTCTAAACCCATTAACATACTACACAGTGTGCCTAATGCTTATATAATTTTTATGAGGAATAATTATAACCAGCTCAATTCGTGTGTTCCTAATAGACTTACAATTATTCATCACATACTCCTTCACTGGTCAAGGGCACTTGGCATTATATTATCCTCATCCAAACACCCAGAAGTTATATAGGGACTACCACTCTCTAATAATTGCCCATGGACTCACATCATGGATAATAAATATCTTGCCTGGAAAACGTTTGACATCTTTGCCTATGCTTGTTGACAAATCATACATCTCATCTGGAGAAAGGTCTATTCAAGTCCTTTATTCATTTAGAATATGGGCTTGTTTGTCTTTCTGTTGATCAGTTGTAACAGTTCTTGATATATTCTGGATAACAGAGTTTTATCACATATATAATGTGTCAGTATTTTCTATTTTTATTTTCTATTTTCTTTACACTTTATAGATAGTGTCTTTTGATGCACAAAAGTTTTTAATTTTGAGGAATTGCATTATTTTTCCTTTCATTGATTGTCTCTTGGTGTCAGGTCTAAGAAACCATAGCGAAACCCAAGGTCCTGAAGACTTACAGCCTTGTTTTCTTTGAGATTTGATATAGTTATTCCTCGGTATTCCTTGAGGAATGGTTCCAGATGTGCCCCGTGGATACCAAATCCACAGACGTTCATGTCTGTTACATAAAATGGTGTAGTATTTGCATGTATCGTATGCGCACATTCTCCTGTATACTTTAAATTATCTCTAGATTAGTCATAATATCTAATATAATGTAGATGCTATCTAAAGAACTAACTGGAAGTGAAATTCAATATTTACACTTTGGAACCTTTGGAATTGTTTTCTGCAATATTTTATATCCATAATTGTTTGAATTCATGGTTGTAGAACCCACGCATATGAAGGGCTGATTGACTTTTATTTATTTTGAGTTAAGTTTCTTTGTGGTGTGAGGTAAGGGTCAAATTTCATTCCTGTGCACGTGGATAGTCAGTTGCCTAGCACCATTTGTTGAAAAGACCATTCTTTCCTTAATTGAATGTTGTCTGCCTATGTCAAAAATTATTTTATTCTAGCAGGATGGGTTTATTTCTGGGTTGTTTATCCAGTTTCATTTTTTATGTGTATCTTTTTGCTAGTATCACAATGTTTCATTTACTGTTGCTTTGTACTGAGATTTTAAACTGGCAAATGTGTGCCTCCAACTTTGATTTTATTTTTCAAGTTTGTTTTTGCTTTTTAAGGGTCCCTAGAAAACCCATATGAATGTCATAATCAGCTTGTGTATTGCTTCCCAAATTTTCACTGAGATCACATTGACTCTAGATCTCTTTGTGCTTTATTGCCATATTAACAGTATTAAGTTTTCCCATCACCATGGGATGTCTTCATATCTATTTAGGTTTTCTTTCATTTATTTCAGCCATGTTTTTTCATTTTCTGTGTACCAGTCTTGCACCTTGATTAAAGCTATTCCTAAATATTCTAATCATGTTGACATTATTTAAAATGGAGCTCCCTTCTTAAATTCCTTTTGAGCTTATTAACTGGTAGTTTATAAAAGTAAGTAGACAGAAACTAACACACCATTGTAAAGCAATTATACTCCAATAAAGATGTTAAAAAAAAAAAAAAAAAAGTAAGTAGACGGACTTCCCTGGTGGTCCAGTGGTAAAGAATCCGCCTTGCAATTCAGGGGACGCCGGTTCGATCCCTGGTCAGGGAGCTAAGATCCCACATGCCGTGGGGCAACTAAGCCCGCGCCACAACTGCTGAGCTCTCTTGCCTCAGCTAGAGAGCCTGCGTGCTGCAAACTCCAGAGCCCATGCGCTCTGGAGCCCGTGTGCCACAACTAGAGACAGAAAACCCTCACGCCACAACTACAGACAAGGCTGTGCACCATAATGAAGGTACCGTGTACTGCAACTAAGACCCGACGCAGCCAAAAATAAATAAATAATAAATAAATCTTTTTAAAAAAAGTAAATAGATTTTTGTGTATTGATATTTTGTCTTGTTAATTTGTGAATTAGTTGGCTAGCTGAAATTATTTATGCTTTAAACTTGTATACATACAGATGATGTCAACTGTATTGTGAAAAGACTTGGTTTTAATCTCTACTTTCGTATCTGGATGCCTTTTATGTCTTTCCTCATGGATTTGGGTAGAACTTCCAGTAAAACATTGAGGAACAGTGGTTAAATGCACCATCCTGACCTTGTTTCTGATGTTCAGAAGTAAACCTTTCAGTCTTCAATAATGAGCATGACATTTGCTGCATGGTTTGCACAATGTTCTGCATCAGAGTGAAAAAATTTGCTTTTACTCCTACTTTTGTGAGTGTTTATATCATAAAATAGGACTGGAATTTGTTTAGAGCTTTTTCTTCATCTAGTGATATAATCATGTTTTTAAAAAAATATTTATTTATTTGGTTGCACTGGGTCTTAGTTGCGGCAGGCGGGCTTCTTAGTTGCGGCTTGTGGGCTCCTTAGTTTTGGCTCTCCGGCTCCTTAGTTGCGGGAGGCAGGCTCCTTAGTTGCGGCTTGACAACTCCTTAGTTGTGGACCATGGGCTCTTTAGTTGTGGCATGCGAACTCTTAGTTGCACATGCATGTGGGATCTAGTTCCCTGACCAGGGATTGAACCCAGGCCCCCTGCATTGGAAGTGTGGAGTCTTATACACTGTGCCACCAGGGAAGTCCCTAATCATGTGTTTTTACTTCTCACAATTATTGTCATGTATTACATTGGTTGGTTCTATTTAGTAATTTATTACATTGCTTGGTTTAAATGTTAATGATGTGGAATTTCTGGTGTAGAGACATTTGTTAGTGGTGCAAAATCTTTTCAATGGGGTGTTGTTTCATACTACTGTTGTGGAAGATTCTTACGTCTACTTTTGAAGTTTTATTGCTCTTTTTTGTTTTTGTTACATACTTATGTGATTTGGTTACATTGTGGATGCCGTAGGCGGTTCAGAGAACTAAGACTATGGCTGCAGGTAGTGTGGGAGCAGACCGGCTGTAATAAGGTTAGGGTTTATGGCTACAGTGTGTGGCTGAAGGTTTTGGTTGGGCGATAGGAAGATGAGGGAATAGGGGTTGAGGTTTGGGGTTAATGTTTAGAGGCACTCTTTAGGGTTGAGGCTTAGGGGTTGGGGTTTAGGTTTAGGGTTAGGGTGAGTGTGAGGGTTAGGGTTAGGGTTAGGTTAGGGTTAGGGTGAGTGTGAGGGTTAGGGTTAGGGTTAGGTTAGGGTTAGGGTTAGGGTTAGGTTAGGGTTAGGGTTAGGGTGAGTGTGAGGGTTAGGGTTAGGGTTAGGTTAGGGTTAGGGTTAGGGTTAGGTTAGGGTTAGGGTTAGGGTTAGGTTAGGGTTAGAGTTAGCGTTAGGGTTAGGTTAGGGTTAGGGTTAGGTTAGGGTTAGGGTTAGGTTAGGGTTAGGGTTAGGGTTAGGTTTAGGGTTAGGGTGAGTGTGAGGGTTAGGGTTAGGGTTAGGTTAGGGTTAGGGTTAGGTTAGGGTTAGGGTTAGGTTAGGGTTAGGTTAGGGTTAGGTTTAGGGTTAGGTTAGGGTTGGGTTAGGTTAGGGTTAGGTTTAGGGTTAGGTTAGGGTTAGGGTTAGGGTTAGGGTTAGGGTTAGGGTTAGGTTTAGGTTAGGGTTAGGTTAGGATTATGGTTAGGGTTAGGGTTAGGTTAGGGTTAGGGTTAGGTTAGGGTTAGGGTTAGGTTTAGGTTAGGGTTAGTTTAGGGTTAGGGTTAGGGTTAGTTTAGGGTTAGGGTTAGGTTAGGGTTAGGTTAGGGTTAGGGTTAGGTTAGGGTTAGCGTTAGGTTAGGGTTAGGGTTAGGGTTAGGGTTAGGTTAGGGTTAGGGTTAGGGTTAGTTTAGGGTTAGGGTTAGGGTTAGGTTAGGGTTAGGGTTAGGGTTAGGTTAGGGTTAGGGTTAGGTTAGGGTTAGGGTTAGGGTTAGGTTAGGGTTAGGTTAGGTTAGGGTTAGGGTTAGGTTAGGGTTAGGGTTAGGGATAGGGTTAGGTTAGGGTTAGGTTAGGGTTAGGGTTAGGATTAGGGTTAGGTTAGGGTTAGGTTAGGGTTAGGGTTAGGGTTAGGTTAGGGTTAGGGTTAGGTTAGGGTTAGGGTTAGGGTTAGGGTCAGGGTTAGGTTAGGGTTAGGGTTAGGTTAGGGTTAGGGTTAGGGTTAGTGTTAGGGTTAGGTTAGGGTTAAGGTTAGGTTTGGGTTAGGGTTAGGGTTAGGTTAGGTTAGGGTTAGGGTTAGTGTTAGGTTAGGGTTAGGGTTAGGTTATGGTTAGGGTTAGGTTAGGGTTAGCTTCTGTATGGATGTATTGTTAGGGCCCATGCCAAGTCACTTCAAAATATCTCTTAATGACATATTGATTATTTTAAATTAATGTTACTGAAGAAGAGACCCATGCAAGATAGACACTTTCCCCCTCCTGTTTGTCTCCTTGAAAGCAGGGAGTAAATCTCTCCTGCAGTAGGTACACACCTGGGGCTGAGGTTTGAGGGCTCAGGGTTGCAGGCTTGCTGGCTCCTGCAATTCAATTCATTCTGGGAACCTTGTGTCATGACTACTGAGGTGCCAGTTAGCTTTGTGACAACCAAAGCCAGCTCCTCTCTTTGCCTGTTTCTGAGAAAAGGCCTGAGTCTGAGCCACTCTAGATTCTCTGGATTTCTTGGCATATGGACTGACCCACACCCTCTCATCCTGCTTAGCCCTCATCCAGAAAATAAACAACGCACACACACCCCCTTCCCAGTACCCAACAAACAAGCAGATATCCAGCTGCTCTCCTTCTACCTCAGCCTCTCCAGAGGGTCACTCTCTTAGAAATATCTTAAGCTCAATGCCATACTGCTGTCTCCCTTTTTCTGGCCATCCCCCCATCCACCGACCCCCATGGAAGATGTCCATCCTCTGCTGGAAGGGGAATGACGTTGTTGTCAAGGGCAGAGTGTGGAGAGTGAGAGAATTCTGTACAAACAGACTTTGTGCAACATAATTCTCATCCACCTTAGCCTCCCCACATAGTGTATTTCCTTTTCCGCAATCACCTCTCTTTGTTCAACCCAACAGAAAAGCATTTAGGTTTTGCCACTTCTCTGGGTCTTTCTTCATTTCCTTAGGAGGGCGCCCTGGGTCACGTAAAACTCATGGGAAATAAATGTGGATGCTTCTCTCCTGTGAATCTGTCTCGTGTCCATTTAATTCTCAGGACCAGCTGTCAACCCTAAGAGGATGAAAGTATGATTTTGTCTTGGTGACATCTTTCTTGCCGACATCATTGAATTCTGCCTCCTTCTTTGGCTTGATTCCTCAGTATGCTGACATACTCTCAGCTACCATCTTCAGAAACTCTGAAAACGAAACACATTCTTACCGTATGATCCAGCCCTCGAACTCCTTGGTATCGATGGACCCAAATGAGTCAAATGCTTATATCTACACAGAAGCCTGCACCCAGACACTTAGGGCAGCTTTATCCATAACTTGCAGAACTTGGAAGCAACCAAGATGTCCTTTAGCAGGTGAATGGACACACAGACTGGACTGCATCCGTGCAACAGAATGTTCTTCAGCACTGAAAAGAAATGAGCGATATGGAGCCACGGGGAGACGGGAGGGCCACCTTAAGTGCATATCACTCACTGAAAGAAGGCAGTCCGGAAAGGTGGCATAGCTTAGGGTGCCAACTACGTATGACATTCCAGAAAAGGCAAACCAAGAAAGGGTGAAAAGATCAGTGCATAGCCAGGGGTTTGTGGCAGGGTCGAGTGGTGGTGGGTGATAAATAGGTCAAGCACAGAGGATTTTTAAGGCAGTGAAGCTATACAGTGTGGTACATTCATGGTGAGATAACATTTGTCAAAACTTGTCGAATGTACAACACTAGGAGTGACACCTAATATAAACGCTGGACTCGGGTGTCCATGTGGATTCATCCATAGTAACCAACACACAGAATGTTGATAGGATAGTTGGGGAGGAGGAGGCTTTGAGCACCTGTGTGTGGGGCTGTGGGTGGGAGGGTGGGATGATGGAATAGCAACCGCAGAGCAGGGGGCATATGGCACTTCTCTGCACTCTGCCCAACTTTGCTGGGAACTCAAAACTTCTTTAAAAAATAAAGCCTATTTAAACAAACAAACATTCCAGTAGTATCCCATGGCTGCTCTCTTCAAGTCCTGTTTGTCTGGGCCACTTGAGAGTCAAACTTCAGCAGACATTGTCCTTTCAACCCGCACCCTTTTATTTATTTATTTATTTTTAAAATTTATTTTATCTATTTATTTATTTATTTTTGGCTGCATTGGGTCTTCGTTCCTGGGTATGGGTTTTCTCTAGTTGCAGCGAGTGGGGGCTACTCTTTGTTGCGGTGTGCAGGCTTCTCATTGTGGTAGCTTCTCTTGTTGTGGAGCATGGGCTCTAGGCGCGGGATTCAGTAGTTGTGGCTCATGGGCTCAGTAGTTGTGGCTCATGGGATCTAGAGCGCAGGCTCAGTAGTTGTGGTGCATGGGCTTAGTTGCTCCGCGGCATGTGGGATTTTCCCGGACCAGGGCTCGAACCCATGTCCCCTGCATTGGCAGGCGGATTCTTTTTTTTTTAATTTTTATTTATTTATTTATGGCTGTGTTGGGTCTTCGTTTCTGTGTGAGGGCTTTCTCTAGTTGAGGCAAGTGGGGGCCACTCTTCATCGCGGTGTGCGGGCCTCTCACTATCGCGGCCTCTCTTGTTGCGGAGCACAGGCTCCAGACGTGCAGGCTCAGTAATTGTGGCTCACGGGCCTAGTTGCTCCGCGGCATGTGGGATCTTCCCAGACCAGGGCTCGAACCTGTGTCCCCTGCAGTGGCAGGCAGATTCTCAACCACTGTGGCACCAGGGAAGCCCTGACAGGTGGATTCTTAACGACTGCGCTGCCAGGGAACCCAACCTTCACGCTTTTAAAGTTTCATCTGACATCTGCTTTTTATCTCACTACACTCTTTTCTTTTTTTTAAGATAGTAGTTTTTTCTTCTTTTTTATCTTTAAAATTAATTAATTAATTTATTTTTTGGCTGTGCTGTGCGGCTTGCGGGATCTTAGTTCCTCAACCAGGGATTGAACCTGGGCCCTCGCAGTGAAAGTACTGAGTCCTAACCACTGGACTGCCAGGGAATTCCCTTTTTCTCTCTCTTTTTTTAAATTGATGTATAATTGACAGGTAATATTATATTAATTTTCTGGTATACAACATAGTGATTCTATATTTTTATACATTACAAAATGATCACCAAGGTAAGTCTAGTTACCGTTCGTCACCGTACAATGTTATTACAGTATTATGGACTCTATTCCCTATTCTGTACATTACATCCCCATGACATTTGTTTTATAACTGGAATTCGGTACCTCTCAATCTTTCTCACCTTTTGCACTCATGCCCCCACCCCTCTCCCCTCTGGCAACCACCAGCATGTTCTTGGGATCTATGAGTCCATTTCTGTTATGTTGTGCTTATTTACTTGTTTTGTTTTGTAGTTCCTACATATAAATGATGTCATAAGGTATTTCTCTTTCTCTGTCTGCCATATCTCACTTAGCACGATAGGTCCATTCATGTTGTTGCAAGATATCATTTTTTTTATGGCTTAGTCATATTCCATTGTGTGTGTATATGTGTATGTATATATGTGAAAACTTCTTTATCCATTCGTCAATCGATGGACACTCTGGTGGCTTCCATGTCTTGGCTATTGTCAGTAAAACTGCCATGAACATAGGGGTGTGTATATCTTTTTGAATTCGTGTTTTTGTTTCCTTCTGAAAGATACCCCCAAGTGTAATTCCTGCATCATATGGTAGTTCTATTTTTAATTTCTTGAGGAACCTCTGTACTGTTTTCCATAGTGGCTGCACCAATGAACATTCCCAAGAAAATGCGTGAGGGTTCTCCACATCCTCACTAATACTTGTTATTTGTTGTCTTTTGGATGATAGCCAATTTTTTAGGTGTGAGGTAATAATCTCATTGTTCTTTTGACGTGCGTTTCCCTGATGACAAGTGATATTGATCATAGTTTCATGTGTCTCTTGGCCATCTGTACATACTCTTTGGAAAAATGTTTGGTCCCAATTTTTAATTGGGTTTTTGGTTTTTGGAGGTTCAGTTGTGTGAGTTCTTCATCTGTTTTGGGTATGAACCCCTTTTCAGACATATTGTTTGCAAATATTTTCTCACATTCTGTAGGCTGCCTTTTCATTTGTGGATGGTTTCCTTTGCCATTGAAAAGCTTTAAAGTTGGATGGAGTCCCATTGGTTTATTCTGCTTTTGTTCCCCTTGCTTGGGGAGACAGATCCAGAAAATATTGCTAAGACTGATGTCAGAGAGCATACTGCTTATGTTTTCTTCAAGGAGCTTTATGGCTTCAGGTCTTACATTGAAGTACTTGATTCATTTTGAGGTTGCTTTTGTAGGTGGTATAAGAAGGGATTCCAGTTTGATTCTTGCACATGTAGCTGTCCAGTTTTCCCACCACCATTCATTGAAGAGGCTATCTTTTCCCCATTGTATAGTCTCACCTCCTTTGTCATAGATGAATTGACCATATATGCATGTGTTTATTTTGGGGCTCTCAGTTCTGTTCCATGGATCTATGTGTATTTCTTTTGTTCCAATATCATACTGTCTTGATTATTCTAGATTTGTAGTATAGTTTGAAACAAGGAGTGTGATATGTCCAAGTTTGTGCTTCTTTCTTAAGATCGTATTGACTATTCAGGTTCTTTTGTGTTTCCTTACACATATTAGAATTCTTTGTTCCAGATCTCCATAAAATTCCATTGGTATTTTGATAGGAATGGCATCAAATCTCTAGATTGCTCTGGGCTGTGGAATCATTTTAACAATATGAATTCTTCCAATCCATGAACACGTTATATGTGTCCATTTGTTTGTGTCTTCTCCAGTTTCTTTCATCAGTGTCTTCCAGTTTTCTGAGTACAGATCTTTTACCTCCTGGGTTAGGTGTATTCCTAGGTATTTCATTTTTGTTAATGTTGTTGTCAGTGGGGTTGTTTTCTTAATTTCTCATTCTGATCATTTGTTGCCAGTGTATAGAGATGCAACCGATTTCTGTAGATTAATTTTGTATCCTGCAACTTAACTGAATTTTCCAATGAATTCTGTTTGTTTTGGGGGTCATCTTAAGGATTTTCTATATAAAACATCATGTCGGGACTTCCCTGGTGGCGCAGTGGTTAACACTCCGCACTCCCAATGCAGGGGGCCTGGGTTTGATCCCTGGTCAGGGAACTAGATCCCACATGCATGCCACAACTAAGAGTTCACATGCCAAAACTAAGGAGCCTGCATGCCACAACTAAGGAGCTCACCTGCCACAACTAAGACCTAGCACAACCAGAATAAATAAATAAATGAAATATAAAACATCATGTCATCTACAAACAGTGACAGTTTTACTTTTTCCTCTGCCATTGGATTCCTTTTATTTCTTTTTCTCATCTAATTACTATGTCTAGGACTTCCTAGACCATGTTGAATGAAAGTGGTGAGAGTGGTCAGGGTTAGAGTTAGGTTTAAGCACAATTCGCCCTCTTCCCCTTCCTCCCTCTCCATCTCTCTGAGGCCTCCAGGAAGGACAGGACTAGTCCAGGGTCACACATGACTCAGGGAGTTGAACTGGACCACTGTTTCTCTGCCCCCCAGTCCTGGGCATAGTTTTGTGTACTATCTGTGTACCTTCTTTGACCAGGTGTCCATTTAGAGCTTTCCCTATTTTTAATGGGGTTGTGTTAGAGTTCTTTGTATATTTTGAGACAAATCCTTTATTAGATATGTATTTGCAAATATTTTTTTCCTAGTTGTGTTGTGTCTTTTAATTTTCTGAATGAGGTTTTTCACACAGTAGAAATCTTTAATTTTATAAAGTCCACAGAATGCCTTGTTTTTCTTTCTGGATTGCTTTTTTGTGTTGTGTGTTAAAACCACAAAGCTTGTGAGCTACATGACCAAACCCAAGCTCATGTCAATTTTCTTTTATGTTTTCTTCTATATTTTTGATTAGTTTTGCATTTAAAACTTGTCTGTGAATAATTTTGAGTGAATTTGGTGTAAGTTGTAAAGTTTGTGCCTGCATTCATTTCATTCCATACGGTTTCCAATTCATTGTTCCTTAACTACTTTGGAGAAGTTATGGGATATTGTCTTCATTTCAGTTTGAATTTCCACAATTTAATGGGTTTAGCAGTTCTGCCAGCAGGAGGCGCTGTCCCAAGTGACCGGTGAGGGAGGCACGGCCTGCACTTCCCGCACTGACCACAGGGTGGCGGTGAGCCCGCCTCTCTGACCCACAGCGCACGCGCGTTCCCCGCGGACTCGGCTCTGAGCGCAGCTGAGAGGAGTTGTAGTTTCTCAGGCACCGCCGGGGCTGCGGCTGGGACGCTGGGCTCGGCTTCTCTGCTGACGGGAGCTCGGTCTCCTCAGGACTCGCTGGGGTTTCGACTTCAGGACAACGTGGGGCTGCGTCCACGCTGACGGAGCTGGGTTTCCTGAGGACGCAGGCGACGCGGGGAGGAAAAGGTGAGGAAAATTGGGGAAAAGTGGGGAGAAGGTTCCTGGGGGCGACTGACGGCTGAGGGGGTCCGTCTTCGTGCGACCCGGAAGGGCTTGGTGTGCAAAGCTGGGTTTTTGGTCAGGCTGGTGCGCGGTGGAGCCGCGTGGGTTGTGGGGTGCAGTCTTCCCCTCACCGTTTACCGTGGGGCTGCCCTTCCCCTCGGTGTGTCCTTGGCCCCCTTGTCGTGAATTAAGGGACCCCGCCCGTGCGGGGTGGGTTCTGGGCTCTCCGTCCCGTCCCTCTGGTCTGTGCGCCTGTTTTGAGCCAGTTCAGCACTGTTTTGGTGGCTGTAGCTTCGCCATGTAGTGTGAAGTCAGGGAGGGAGGTGCCTCCGGCCCGTGCTCCTTTCTCAGGGTCGCCTTGGCCATTTGGGGTCCTTTGTGGTTCCACACACACCTTAGGAGGATTTGCTCGGTTTCTGTGGCAAACACCATCGGAGGTTCGGCAGGGCCTGCGTTCACGGCGCACGCTGCTTTGGGCAGAACGGACATTTTAGCAACAGTAATTCTTGCATTCCATGAGCACGGGGTATCTTGCCATTGATTTGTGTCTTCTTCAGTTTCTTCATCAATGTCTTAAAGTTTTCAGATCTTTCACATCCTCTGTTAAATTTATTCCTTGGTATTTTGTTCTTTTTGATGCAGTTGTAAATAGGGTTTTTTTCTCTTTCTGATGGTTCATTATTAGTGTTTAGAAATGCAGTTGAGTTGTGTGTACTGATTTTGCATCTTTACTGAATTCATTTATTATTTCTGATAGTTTTTTGGTGGAATGATGTGGAAAATTGGAATTCCAAAATCCTGTTGTTTCTACCACATCCAAGTCATCCACAACAGGGAAGAAAGGGAAGTCCTTTATATTGGAAAGTCCTCATACAGTCTTTCCACAGTGCCTCTAAATGACGTGTGGACTTGGGGTGAACTGGATCTGGGTAAGGCTTGGCCTCTATGGAAGTTTGATGTTTCCTCTGCCTTTCTGGCATGGTTTTGACATGGTGTTTTGAAAAGTAATTGACTTTCCAGTAATTTCAAACGTACAGACAACTTTACATACATAAAAGCAAGTCTTGTATCTTGATTAAATATATTCCTGAATATTAATGTTGACATTATTTAAAACGGAATTGTTTTCATAACTTCTTTTTCAGATTATTTATTGCTAGTATATGTGTATAAGATAGACTTTTGTGAATTGATTTTTTTTCCTATAAGTTTGCTGAATTATTGACTAGTCAAATAATTTTTTGTTGTTATAGGAAGTTTTATATATAAGATGGTGTGATCTGTGAATAGACACAGTTTTAATTTTTCCATTCACATATGGATGCCTTTTATTTCTTTCCTCAGAACTCTGGGTAGAACTTCCAGTACACTATTATCAGTGGTGGAGGCCAGCTTCCTGGCCTTGTTCCTGATTTCAGGAGTAAATCTTTCAGTTTTTAACATTGAGCATGATGTTTGCTGTGGCTTTGTATACTACTCTTTTTCGTTTTGAACAAACTTCCTTTATTCCTCCTTTCTTGAGTGTTCGTATCATGAAATATCACTAGATTTTGATTATAGCTTTTTCTGCAATAATTGATATGATCATGTGTCTTTACTTCACATCTTTACAGTTCTTCAATACATTGCTTAGTTTTAATATGTTGAACAACCTGACATTTCCGGTGTAGAGATACTTGCTTATGGCATCATCCATTTAATGTTCTGTTGGTTTCATGTTGTTCTAATTTTGTGGCGGATTCTTGCATTCATGTTTGTAAGGTACACTGGTGTACTTTTCTTTTTCATGATGTATTTGTGTGACTTGATTAGATGTGGCTTGGTGTTGGTGGTTTGAAGGGTCAGCATTAGGGCTGGGACTGGGTTATGGTTGCCCCTAAGTGACCCCGCCTGTCGCAGAGCAGGCCGCCCGCCTCTGACCGCCGCATCCCCCCACCAGCTCCGGCCCGGCCCTCTAGAGACTCCTCACTCCGCAGAGGGCAGGGCTGACCGCCCCTCGGCCTCCCTCCCGCCTCTGCCTGTCCGTCGGTCCTCCCTGAGTCAGGACACCGCTTCCTCCGTGAGGCTCCCGGATTCCGGCCTGGGGCCCCGCCCCCCCCCACGCCCCCACGAGCTGTGTCGACCACCAGGATTGTCACCTCAAGAGGCCCCGGAAGACGGACTCCCCGGGACCTCAGAATGGGATTTTGTGTGCAGATGGGCCACCGCAGAGCTGCCCGGGATGAGACGAGGTCACTGGCCTGTGTGCGGGCGTCCTCATGGGGGGCATTTGGACCCCGACACACGGGGGAGAAGGCGATGTGACGGCAGAGACAGAGATGGGGCTGGCAGTGGCCTGGGACCGACTGACCCCAGAAACCGCTGAGGAGCGGCCCCCAGCACCTTGACCTCGGGCTCCAGGCCTGAGAGGAAGCGTCCCCTGTCCCAACCCCGCCCCCCGTCTGGCGTTCTGTGCCGGGGTCGCAGGAATCCCACACCCGGCCTGCGGGGGGCGGCGCGGTGCTTGCTGACACCCAGGACCGTCACCGGCCGCCTCCCCTCTGGGCATGACGCCCACTCCTCCTCGGGGAGGGACCCAGGGCCCGGGACCCCCGTCCCACATGTCCCTGTCACGGCGACCTCCCCCCCTCACCCAGCCACCCATGGGGCATCTCAGGCCCCAGAAAGGAGCCGCAGCGGCCTGGTGACCTCGGCGAGTGGCCACAGGCCACCGCACCCATCCCTAGACCTGAGTGTGGCCATCTGAGAAGGGACCCACCAGCCCCCCCGACCCAGGCGCCCCGTTTCGCAGGTCCTCGTGCCGAGTCCCTGGAGGGGGGTGTGGAACAGGGGTGACTGAGGCCTGTGAACATGTGGGCCGGAGAGATCCTCCCCAGGAGCGCAGGCGCAGTGAGCCCAGGACGTGTCCATCCCTCCCCTGCTGTACCCCACAGGGTGAGGAGAAAGCCCCAGTGACCCCCAAGAAGACACATGACACCTGAGGACTACACCATGCACAGACCAGGGACTGAGTGTCCACCTCATTTCCCCGGAGAGAACACTGTCTTCTCCGGGACCGCCAGACTGGCCCATGTGCCCCAAGCACCCAGCTTCAGTGAACCAGCCGGACAGAAAACCCCCTCCAGGGTCCCCTGTGTTAATAGATGCAGCCTTAGGGGGAGGGGGTCCGGCCCGAGCAAGGATGCAGCGCTCCAGCGCCGGACACTCACTGCCCGTCGCCCTGCCCATCCCCCGTCCCTCTCCTGCTCCCTGTGGCCTCACCCCCTCAGGAATCCTCCTCTCCAGGCTCCGACCACCCACATTTCCCACCTCAACCCCATCACTCTCCACTTCAACTTGCCTGTTTCCCCGCCAGGTGAAGAGGAGGGCGAACGTCCCGCACTGGTGTTTTCAGCAGTGTAGACGGGGCTTCCTTTCTCTTCCTGGCTGGGGTCTGGCCGGACACCAGGTGGCCTCCAGCGGTGCGGGGCTAGGCGCCGCCCTGCACGGAGCAGCCCTGATCCCGCGCCTACAGCGCCGCCTGCTGGTCTCTCCCTCCTGCCATCGGGCACAGTCTTCACCTTCCCGGCTGCCTCGGATGGTCCCTCTCCACACTGTCCGGCGATCAGCCCTTCCTCCCCACCGCCCTCACCCCCCGCTCCACACCCCTCGTCCAGCCTCGGGGATGACCCAGGACCCTTCCTGGGCTCCCCGGCTGCCCACCCTTGGTCTGTGGCCTCAATCCACCTGTGCAGGCAGGTGAGGGTTCCCTCCAGAGGCTCCCAGCGCTTCACCCCTACATCCTCCCCGGGGTCGGCCCACGTCCTGTCGGGATGTTCCACCCTCACCAAGCCCCCGATTACATGCCAAGGGCAGGCATCAGGCCTGCTGCGTGCACTGCTGTGCGTCCTGCTGTATACACAGGCATGACCCTGCCCCAGGGGGCAGGAAAGGCAGCTCTACCTCGGGATGTGGGGAGATGGACTGACCACAGGGCGGACGTCAGCTCTCGGCTCACCAGGCAAGGGCAGCCGGGTTCTCACTCCTTGGACCCTTTCTCACCCAGCCGGACCATGACCCGGCTTTGTTCCCACCCGCATTGTCCCTCCATTGGCCTCGCTCTTGTGAGCAGAGCAGGACAGTGTCGTCAGTGGTCACAGGCTGAGACACACAGACACTGGCTGACCCACGTGCACCCATGCTGACCACACGGAAAGGACACTGCACCAGGGCCTGTGCGGTGTGGGTTCACCTGCCCACAGAGAGGCCGGGCCTCTGTCCTGGCTCTAGGAGGTCACCTTGAGTCTGACGGGAGTGTCCGTCCTCCGTGGGCCTCACTCCAGGCTGGTCTGTGCTGACGGCATGATGCACCGTGGGACTTCCTGAGTCGCCCCTGGGGGCTGGAGGCCAAGGTCAGGCACATGGCGGTGCCCACATTGACGTGACAGACCCCAATAAACCCTGCACTTCAGGACTCAGTTGGGCTTCCCTGGGCTGCCACAGCCGAGGATGCTGGACCCTGCTGGCCCCTCTTTCCTCGCTGATTTTAAGTTGCATCCTTCACCATAATAAACCCTGAGTATAACAGCTTCAGGGATTTCTGGGAGCAGCCTCCAAGAAAAAAGAAGCCGGGGAGGGGGTCTCTGGGTCCCCGACTCTGCAGGTGGGGTCAGAAGTCGGTGGGGAGGATCTTGGGGCCCTGGAATCTGAAGGGCCCCTCTACCAGGGGAGGGGTAGGAGACCCCGGGTGGAAGTTAAGCTGAGTCCAAGGCCCTCCTGGGTAGGAGGCATCCTAGCCCCAGGGATCCTGAAGAGGCCGGCTCCCTCTTCCCCTCCGCCCCCAGGCCTGGTCCCTGCTCTTGAGAAATTCCCTAGGGTGGGGTCCTGGTGCTGGAGATGCCCCGATGCTGTGGCCTCCTGAGCCTCCAGGGAGGATAACGGGAGTGGGGGAAGACTTGTTCACAGAAAGGGAGCTTCTGCTGGAACAAAGCCTGGGTCTGCTGCCCCCGACCCCAGGTGCACTGGGGCAGGAATGTGAGAGCGAGGCTCCTTCCCCTCCCAAGACACCCAGGACACATGAGCGCTGGTCACTGGACTCCCACACAATATTAAAATCTCCCACGCAGGCCTGTTGGGTGAGAGACACTATTTAAAGACTATTAATGGGGCCAGGGGGGCCCAGGGGGTGAGGCTCATGTGGGGAGAGTTGGAAAATCACCCAAAGATGCGCTCTCCCTGCAGTGACCCCCCAGGTGAGCCCAAGTGGAGGTGGACCCCTCAAGTCAGAGCCCACATCCTGGGTCTTTGGGAGCCAAATAGCCAAGCACCCTTAGTCTTTGCCTTCACTTGCTGCAGTTAAGGCCTGCCCTGTCTGCTTCATGGCCAAGTTCTCACCCCTCCCAGAAGGCCTCTTGGAGGCTAATGGGATGGGGGTGTCCATGGCAGGACTGGAGGGTCTGTGGTGGGCTGGAGGCCACGTGGCAGGCAGGAGGGCTCCCACCCATCCTGCCGGTCCCCACCTCCTGGTCACAGGCCCGCACAGAGTCCACCAGGCTGTGGATGTGGTAGAAGGTGCAGAGGTCCGGGGACCGGTCCAGCCCATGCAGGTGTCTGACCACCGAGCAGTCAGTGTGGAGTGTTCACAGGGAGCCCTGGCCGTGCTCGCACCCTCCTGGGAAGGACACATCAGTGTGGTCCCTGGAATGACCGGGAGGTTAGCCAGAAGCGCCCCCCACCCAACCTCACTGTTACCACAAGAAACAAGAGACAACTCCGTGCAGATAGACAGAACGTCACCAGCCTGATGCTGTCCTGAGGAAGGTCGGCTGGCATCTGGGACCTGGGTGCTATAGTGGGTTGAATGGGGGCCCCCCAGAAGTTATGTCCACGTCATGCCCCCCAGAATCTGAGAATGGAACCTCATTTGGAAGTAGGGTCTTTGCAGGTATAATTAGTTACGGATCTGGAGATTAGGTCATCCTGGATCAGCGTGGCCCTAAATCAGTGACAGTGTCTTTCTAAGAGACCAGAGGGGAGACACAGACACACGGGAGACACCATGTGAAGACGGAGGCAGAGACGGGAGAGGTGTGGTCACAAGCCCAGGGACGCCTGGAGCCCCCAGAAGCTGGAAGAGGCAGGCACGACCCTCCCCTGGAGCCTCCGGAGGGAGAGCGGCCCTGGGACACCTTGACCTCAGACAGCTGGTCTCCAGGACTGAGAGAGGACAGGTTTCTGTTGCTCTGAGCCTCCGTTTGTGGTCGTTTGTCACAGCTGCCCCGGGAAGCTAATGCAGCTGGTGAGCAGCTCCCTGCCCTGATCTAAACCCTCCTGCCTCCCATTAGGGGCAGCCCCCTGCGCCTGTGCTGTTTGCACAAACCATGTGGTTCATGCTGAGCCCCGGCTCCCCTTCTGAGCACTGGCATTTTGGAGGGTGAGGGCAGAGAAAACCATGTGACCAGCCCCAGCCGGGTGCCAAGCCTCTAGTGAGCTTCCCTGGGGGGACGGGGGTGCAGGTAACTGTCATGGTTCTGGCCTTCGTCGCTGGGGGAAGAGACACCCTAGAGACCCTCGAGAGAAGGAGTGGGCATGAAGGGTCATGAGGTGACCGGAGCAGGGGCCCTCCCTCCCGTGCATCCCTACTGCGTGCTGTGACCCATCTCAGCTGTGAGCACACAAGCCACAAGAATGTGCTGGGTCCTGTGAGCCTCCCAGCCAGTCCCTGAAGGTGAGGGCGGCCCTGCAGACCCCAGCCCTTTCCTCCACGTCTAGTAGGTGGAAGACCCACTTCTCCTTGCCATTCCAGAAGCGGTTCTGGGGCTGTCCTTGGAGGGCTTCTGGGGTTATGCGGGCTGAGCCCCAGTTGCTAAGTCCCCACTTCCCCACAAGAACGTCCAGAGCAAGCAGTTTACCCTGTTGCCTGAATGCCCCCCACCAGTTTTCTCAGGAAAGAATCAGGGGTTTCTGTAGCAGCGTCCGCAGGCAGCTCTGCATCTGGACCCACATTCACATCTTCTGTGTAAACACCGAGAACCTTCCCTGACACGTGCCCCCTGCTGACCACCTCATCATGCCGACCACAGGCCCCAGTGTAGGCGTCAGACTGACCGCCCGTCTCAGCCTCCTCCTCTTGTTGTCAGAGCTGCTCCAGGCCCTGCTCAAAACCCGTGGACCCACCTTTCACAGGGCTGTCCTCCACCCACAACTTCGGCAGGAGTTCACCTAAGTATTGAAGTGAAAGGGTCCAGAGATAAGAAAGGAAGCTACAAACAAAAAAACAGATGGGACCAGCTGGACCAAGATGGCAACGAATCTGACCTCCAACAGACCCTGAGTCTCCTCACAGGTTGAATTGACTATATCAGCATATTAAGTGACACACCTATCGGTGGCCATGACTGGACATGAAGGACCAAAGACGGGTGAAAGGAGGTGGTACCCCACTCGCTTGGGAAAAGCCCCGCCCCTTCCCCGGAAGGCCTCTTCATCCCCATCATTAGGCGCACTCCTCCTCCCTTTGTCTTTACTCTTTCAAATTAAACCACTCTCTCCAGGTGGGAGAGAAGTTGGTCTGTGAACTTAGTTCCAGCTTCTCCATTCTTTGGCCACCGAACAGAGCCTGTGCTGTGTTAGTCTCAGCTTTGGTTTTGTTATTTGCCTACTTGAACCCACATGGGAAAAGGAGACCTTCCCCGCTGAGGCAGAGCGCCTCGCCAGGCTCGGGCCCGAGCAGGGTCCATGTGACTTCACTTGGTAACAGTCTGTAAGGGGACGGTGGTCTCTGCCCGTGGGGTGGGGGCATGGCACACGTACAGCCACAGCACCGGCTCCGTGGACGGCACGGCCTCTCGTGGGCCTGGACCGTGTGCTCTCGTACCTGCACGCCTGACACCTCCTGACAGTCATGACGCGGTGACACTGGCTGCTGGGCATCCAGTCAGGAGGGACCAGGGGCAGCATCTGGTGCCAGATCAGACGCGCCTTTTCACAGGCAGGGGACATAGGAGATATTAGGACTTTGTGTCTAGAAAACAAACCAAGCGGCTAGAAGGTGATCTGAGCTGTGGACGTGAAACCCATGTGCGAGGTGAGAGCTCCCATTGGGCACTGGCTTGGAAGCTTCCGCACAGGGGAAGACCACACCAGTGCTTCCCACCCGACCCCTCCAGGCCTCCCTGGCGGGCACGGCTGGACCTGCGCGCCTCAGGCTCCCCGACCCCGAGCCTGAAGGTCTGATGCTGGCAGGGCCTGGGGACGCGAGTGGTCACCCCACCAACGCTGCTCGGCTCCTCCAACCCAGTGACCAGGGGAGGGAAGCCCCGTGGAGTCTGAGGCCCGGCACAGGCAAAGCTTGTCGCACCCCCTCCTCGGGACCCCTGGCCCTGCCCTGCTTCCTCAGGCCCACCGTCTGCCCCTCCCAGTGCCCGCGTCCCACCGCCCCACATTCCTGGTGTGGACGTCCACGTACACAAGCTGCTCCGTGTCCTCTTCCCACATGGGACACCCCCATCCCTGCTTCTCCCTAATGACGGCCTGGACCTCACCTGTTCTGGGCAGGAAGAGGGCCAAGGAGGAGGCCGGCCTCTCCCATCTGCCTCCTGGGGGCCCAGACACAGGGCTCGGGGGCTGCTGGGCCTTGAGGTCTGGATGCTTCCAGGTGTGGGATGAACCTGCCACTGCCCACTGGAGCTGCTCCTTCTGAGATTCAGGAAACCGGGGGACCCACCAAACGGAGCACATCCCCAGGCTCTGCTACAAGTCTGCTCGGATTTGCTCTCCTGATCCTGAAAACAGACCTACGGGAAACAGGGCCTGCGATTCCCATACTGACGGTGTTCTGTGGAATGTCCATTTTCCATTTCCCTTTCTACCCTGTTTGGAGGAAATTACTAGTCAACCCATGCTACCATCACCCGATAGTGACTGGGAAGCTGAGACTCTGAGAAGCCAAGTAATCCAGCCGGAAGCACAGGTGTGGGACCACGGAGTGGGGTCTGCACCCGCCGCCCGCCCAGGGGGACTGCCCACTCCCCACAGCTTCCACACCTGTTCCCTTCGCCCCCCTCCCGGGACCAGCTCACAGAGCCTCCTCTTGGGGGGATTCACTCACCTTCTTCTAACAGGATCCGTCTCACTATCCTGTTCTGGGATCACCCGGAAGGCTTGTCACTCTGAAGCAGGTTCAGCCTCACGTCACCAGGGCAGCTTTCCTGGATCACACTCACCACCGGCTCGTCCGCTCCCAGCTCAGACCCAGAAAGGCCCCCTCGGCTCGAGCCCCATGGCTCTGCGTGGGCTCCCTCCCACTCCTGCCTGGTCCGTCCCTCTCATGTCCCCTGCAGGGTCACCAGGAGCTCCCACCTGACCCAGGCAGGCTGTCTGCTCTGTCCGGGGGAGGCCTCCGTGGTGTCAGGTGGAAGAAACAAGAGGTACCCGTGGGGCCTCCCTCACGCATCACAGTGGCCAGCACCCGCCTACTGACCTCGTCACTCTGGATGGACAGGGGTTCACGGGACCCGCAGCATCTCCTGATTCTCATCTCATCCCAGCACTGCCCACAGAGAAGTCGCTAAGCAACTCTGTGCCAGCTGCACAGAGAGGACGCTCATACACACGCCCCCCTCCCAGCACCCGGGGCTCTCATGGTCAGGCCCCTCCGAGGATATGGCGCTCCCCTGAGCAGGTACCCAGCAGCCCCCGGGGCTCTCGTGGTCAGGCCCCTCCCAGGATATGGAGCTCACCTGAGCAGGTACCCAGCAGCCCACAGGGCTCTCATGGTCAGGCCCCTCCGAGGATATGGCGCTCCTCTGAGCAGGTACCCAGCAGCCCCCGGGGCTCTCGTGGTCAGGCCCCTCCCAGGATATGGAGCGCCCCTGGGCAGGTACCCAGCAGCCCCCGGGGCTCTCGTGGTCAGGCCCCTCCCAGGATATGGAGCTCACCTGAGCAGGTACCCAGCAGCCCACGGGGCTCTCGTTGGCAGGCCCCTCCCTGGATATGGAGCTCCCGTGGACAGGTACCCCGGCAGGGCTGGGCACACAGGAACCGTGCACGTGGCCCTCGTTGCAGAGCACCCCAGCCCACCTGTCGGTCAGAGCTGACCCTGAGCACCTCAGAGCAGGGCTTGAACTAACAAACAGCAGCTCCTGGACAGATCTGTGACCCTGGGCTTCACTCTGTGCGGCCTCCCTCCGCCTGGTCTTCTGGTGGCTTCCACTGCAGCCGGGGCACCAGGCCTCTGTCTCCACCCACCACCCCTCCTCTCCCTGACTTCTGGGTTCCTCTCATTAGGAGAGGGTCTTCTTGAAGTTGTCTGCCACTCATGGACCAGATAAAATGATTAGAAAACAAGCCAGAGCTGCAGCCCCTTGTCTATCTTGACCCTCAGGACGCCACACCTGTTCCTTGGACCTGGCCAGTGCAGCAAGGCCCATCTTCTGCAACTCTGAGCCCATGATGGGCAAGGATTGGCTGACCTGGGCAGCCTGACCCGGCCGGCCAGCCCTCCCCAGGTGTGCCTGGGTTGAGGTCAATATAAACACCTCCTCCAGGCAGCAAGAGCCCCCGCAGCTGTGCCTGACACCATATTCTCTGCCCCGTCAGCAGTCTCGGGGCTGGGCTGGTGGGAGAGAGTAGGGCCCACGGCTCTATGGGTGGCCCGGTGTGAGTGGGGCTCTGCTGGACTTTCTGCAGGAGTTGCCGGGCTGCCACCTGCTAAAGGAGAGGATGTGTCACCAGTACCTGCCGTTGGAATTTCTACCCAGGCAGAGGTGAGGAAGGAAAAAAGCAGTGGGGGCCAGGACAGGAGGGGTACCTCAGGTAGGGAAATGGAAAGCTTCCAGAAGAGCGCCCTGGGCCAGGACCATCCTGCCTGGCCTGCAGGCACCAAGTCGGCCTGCGTGCTGTCGCTGGTGTGACTCCAAGCCCCTTCCTCTAGGCTTTCAAGTCCTTGCACACATTCAGGTGTTTTACCTGGGAAAGGTGGGAAAAGTTCAGCAGCAGCTGGCCTGGGGCTCAGCTCACGTTTACTCAGAGACGCCTCCTTAAAGTCCCCCAGCTTTGCAATGAGGACGCTCCTTGCGGGGGGTCTGCCGGCTGCATGGGAGACGATTCCCCACCTCTGACCAACTTCAGAATTGTTTACCACTGGAGCAAGTGTCCTGATAGGGTTTTCATCGGTGTAACTAGTGGGTTCTTAATTAGCAATGTGAACGGTGATATCAGAGGTCCTGAATCAGGATGGAAATACTTATTTTACGCATGTACAGGCGTAAAAACCTGGGGAGGCCGTGTGCAGCCGGCACCCTTAGGGGTGGGCTTCCGACTGACCCCTCAACATTCTGGTGTCCAGCCTCTGCTTTAGGATTTCTGGGCCCCAGTGCTGACTCTAAGGGCTCTGCAATCCAGCCTCTATCTGCCTTTAGTGAGACCCGCACTTCCAGGATCCTCCAGAGCAGGGTCTGTGTGAGCCTACTGACCCAAGATGACCTCACCTCGAGATCCTTAACTGCATATACAAAGACCCTTTTCCCAGATAGGGTCCTGTTCACGTGTTCTGGGGGGGCACATCTTTTGGGGTCAGCATTCAACCCATTACCTGTGTATAAAATAACCCGCATTTTAGGAGATTACCAAGGTCCCGTATAGACTGGCACAGACAGCAGCCATGTGGGTGAGGGTCTAGGGAGAATGAGGACCCTGGAATAACCTGGAAGGGATGAAGTCCTGGCTGCATTAGGTGAGCTCTTCCACCACAGGGCCCGTGGAAACAGCCGCTCCACTCTGTCCGTGGAAAGGGGCCCAGTGCCGAGTCCAGAAGTGGTTATGTTGCAAAGCTGGCTCTTCTGGGATTTCATCATCAATAGCATCATGTAACCAATAAATACAGGCTTGGAGGAATCGCTCTCTGGCACATGATGACAGCACTGTCACTTTAGGCTCATCCAGCCTAGAGTAGAAATGTTTGAAGAAGACTTTGGGAGATTGCCAAGTTTGGTTGTCAAGGAAAGTGAGCAGGTTTGTCAAGGAAACGTCTCCCTTAAACTGAAGGCAGGGCTGGGAGAGCTGAACTCCAGGGATCTTGTAAAGGGGCTGCTCTGAGGCACCATCACCTGAGAGGTGGTCTCAGCGTGAGTTCGGGTTTGAGAAAAGTGTGATGAGATTGAGCCTGACTTTCTGTGACAGCTGGGGAGGGGTTTGTAAAGCACCTTGGCTTTTAAGGCAAAGTTTGTTGCTGGAACAGAGTGTCTCCCAAAACTGGGCTGAAGCTCAAGGTGTCTCTGTCCCCTTCCTGTGAGAGTCCAGGGCAGGTGGGTGTCAGGTCCCAGGCTCTGTCCCCTTGTTTCTCCTCCCTGCTTCCAGGTGAGGGCTCCAACCAGCAGGGTGGGGTGACCAGGTGGGCATCGTGCCCTCCATCCTAGGATGCAGGCTGGCCCAGGCCCTCACCACCTCCACCCCTTCCCCTTGGTAACACGAGACACTGTGCCCCAGCTGGAAGGGGTGGGAAGGCTGGGAGGTGCAGGGTAGCTGTGAACAGGAAAAAGGGAAATGGGTTCTGGTGGGCAGCTGTGCGGCCCTGCTGTGAGGGTCACCTGGACGGTAGCGCACAGACTCTGGGTCCTGTGAAGCTTCGATGCTTTGTGGTTCTGGAAATCCTATAGGAGACGGTCCACAGCAGGTGAAGCTAATGCCCTCAGTGGAGATGGTGAAGCCAAAGATCCGCAGTTCAAACTGAAGTTGCCGATGTACCTACAGGAGAAAACCATCTCGTGTGAATGTAGATCAAGCATGTTTAACATGAATGCAGTCGTGTTAATGCCTAAAATCTTCTATCTTGTGCTTCCTCAGGGACCCCCTCCTCAGTTCCTGAGGATCCTGTAACTCACGTACAGGGGGATGGAGAGTGGACTCTGTCCAGTCTGAGCCCTGAGTTACCCTGCGTGTGAGTCTGCTCGGCGCTGCCGTAACAAATACCACAGACAGGGCAGCTTAAACAACAGACATCTCCCAGTCCTGGATGCTGTCTGAGATCAAGGTGTCTGCAGGCTGGTTTCTCCTGAGGCCTCTCTACTTGGTGCTTAGACAACCATCTTCTTCCCAGGTCCTCACATGGTCTCCCCCTGTGCCTATCGGTGTCCTAATCTCTTCTTTTAGGACATCAATCCTATTGGATTAGGATCCAACCTAGTGACCTCATTTTTACCTTGATCACCTCTCTAAAAACCCCATCTCTAAATATAGCCACATCCTAAGGTCCTGGGGGTTAGGGATTCAGCATGTGAATTTGGGGGGACACGACTGAGCCTATACCATCCTCCTTAGGAACGAAGTGTGCCTTGGTCCTTCCTTCCCTCAGTTCATACGAGGTGATGTAATGGCTCAAGGAGAGGCCACTCGTGCAGAGTTTGTTTCCCAGCTGGGGAGCCCTTCTCTGCTCTGCTTGATCAGGCAGTGGCAGTGCCAGCCCCCTCCTGAGGTGAGCAGTTCTGGGGTTTTGTGCCGTGTCGCCTGGCCCGCTGAGATGCTCATTGTCAGGGAACCCAGGAGCCAGCAGCCTACGGGGATGCCGGGGACTCTCAGGGCCATGATGGACGCCTCTCCCACCAGACAGCCCAGCAAGTGAGGAAAACTTTGCGGGGGTGTACAGGTGGGAGAGAGTCAAAGTCTCGTTTATGCTTCAGAAAGACCACTCTTTGGGGTGGGATGTGAGATGCACTTGGGGACAGGGAGCTTTGTCAGGGCCTGATGGAGGGATCGGACTTGGGCCAGGGCTGTGGGTGTAGAGGTGAAATAGTGTGCGGACTGGCCACAGACTCTGGAGGAGGAGCTGACAGTCACTGGGGCACAAGGAGAGTGAGAGGCTGGGAGGCCCCAGTGTTACCGAACCAAACTTGGGTCCGCTTGCCCAAGTGCAGTAAAGCCAATCTACTGACACCAGTTGTGGTGAAGGAAAGTAGAGCTTTAAGTGTAAAAGTGCCAATACAAGGAGGACAGGTGGCTTGTGCTCTAAAAGCCCGAACTCCCTGAGGGATTTCAGCAAAGCATTTTAAAGGCCAGTTTAAGGAGGGGGGGTCACAGGGTATGCGATCAGCTGGTGCACAGTTCTCTGGCTGATGGTGAGGTAACACGCAGTTAACATTGTAAATTCTTAGGCACCAGAAGCTCCGGGGCTACCTGTTCATGATCATCATGTAGCTAATTTCTTCCACTTGGTGGTGGAGGAAGCGTGCATCAGATGCTGTTATCCAGGTACTTCAGAGAGGAGCTACAGCAGAGGATGTGGGGGAGTGCTCTGTCCTGGGAAGGCCCCGTAGGGTCCTGCTCGGTTACACCCCGTGCCTGGGCTTGGCAACCTGGGAAGGTGGGGCTACTCCTGGGTGTGGGGAGCTGCAGGATCCCAGTCCTCTGAGGGGGCCAGTTAACCCCCAAGGTGAGATGGGAATGCAGTGGCTGGACAGAGGCGTCTGGCCTGGGAGAGGGGTCCAGACTGGAAATGTCATGGGACTCATTGCAGGGAGAGAGAGGAAAGGCCAATGGGGGCAGGTAGGTCACAGCAGACTATGTGCAGGTGATTGCAGTCCTGTTGGAAGCAACTCAGAGCCAGAAAGGAGTGGCCGTCAGGGGCTCAGCTTCATTCTCTTCTTCCTTTGTAAAAGCACTGTGTCAGAGTTTGAGTCACCGCCAGGAGACTTCTGAGCCCAGTACTGCCATGGCTTCATCAAAGGGTCCAGGTGGAACACAGAACCACTGCAGGCCCCACTCATGTCCCCACAGGTAATGAATCCCATGAGGGCACCAGGGCTCACAGACTTGAGGGAACCTCTGTCCTCAGGACTGGTCTTCCTCCTTCCTCTCACCTGCTGGTCAGAGGCCCAGGAACCCCCAACCTGGCTCCACCCCCAGGGCCTGGATTCTGGGACAGCTTAGGGGTAAGCAAGACCCTCATGTTCCTTTATCTGCCTGGGGGTGAGAATGTCTTAAACGCTGCAATTGACTGATTATGGAGGGCTGAGTGTTTCCAGCAGGTACGGGTGGAAAGATGGGGCGTGAAGTTCCTATGTCTGCAGGGTCTTCCCAGCATGAAGATCTGTGCGTTTCCCCCGGCCAGTCAACATCCTCCCAGGAAGCCCAGATCCAGGATTACGAGGGCAGAGGCTCTCCCCTTGCTTATCTGTAACTTCCCACTCCCACAGTGAGGAGCCTGGCTCCCACCATCTGCCATTTATGTATGCATTGCTCCTTTCCAGGTTACATGTGCAGAGGTTTCAGAGTTGTTAGCTACTACACCCTGGAAAGAACTTCGTAAAATGAAGCCCACTGTATATGTACGGTCAACTTTACCTTTAGTCTACAGATTCTGTTCATTTCTAAAGGTTACTTAGGTCAGCACCTTTTGCCCTATCCCCTACCCCTACTGTGAGTTTTTTCCATACTTTTCTTTCTTTTGGGGGGGGGGTTGCATTGGGTCTTCGTTGCTGTGCACGGGCTTTCTCTAGTTGCGGCGAAGGGGGGCTACTCTTCATTGTGGTGTGTGGGCTTCTTATTGTGGTGGCTTCTCGTGTTGCAGAGCACGGGCTCTAGGCTCGCGGGCTTCAGTAGTTGTGGTGCGCAGGCTCAGTAGTTATGGCGCACGGGCTTAGTTGCTCTGGAGCATGTGGGATCTTCCTGGACCAGGGCTCGAACCGTGTCCCCTGCATTGGCAGGTGGATTCTTAACCACTGAGCCACCAGAGAAGCCCCTTCCATACATTTCTAATGCAGTTACATTCTGGCACATTATGTATTCCATCCTGCGACACTCCTACATTCTAAATAACTAAATTTGAATAGATTATGATTGACCCCTTGGACTATACAAATCTATGGGCTTAGTCAAATGTATAGTGACAGGTATCCTAGAGTATCACATGGAATACTTCAAATCCCCCACCCCAGGATCTGCTTATCATCTATGTAGCTTTGCCTTTCCTAGAATGTCATAAATGGGGTCATACTGGGTGCAGCCTCCTCAGACTGGGTTCTTTCACTTAGCAGTATATACTGAAGATTTATCCATGTCTTTCCATAGGTTGCTGGTGCATTCCTTTCTACTGCTGAGTAGTATTCCATTGCACATGTATGGGAGGAAAAACAATTTTCCCTCTACTTTTCTAGGTTCTTGGTTGAGACCACCCCCCACCCCCCAATAATAAAAGACAGATTACCAGGAGAAAAACAGAAGTTTAATAACATGTATACCCCCTGTATACAGGGGAGATACCAAGGAAAACTGACTAACTCCCTGAAATGACCAAAGCCATCACCTTAAATACCATCTTCAGCTAAAAACAGAAGTAAGGTTTTGGGGAAAGGGGGAAGCCAGTTATGGCAGGTTATCATGCAAAGCACAGTAAACAAACGTATGATTGTTTGCACATTTAAGTCAGGACTTCTTCACTGATAACAGTTACTTGAGATGTCATTATCCTTCTTTCTGGTGCAAAGAGGGACATACCCTTATAAATGGAAACTTCTCTATTGTAAATGTCCTTCACAAAAGGGAAATCTCTACTCAGTTTTCTGAGATTCCTTTTTTTTTTTTTTTTAAAGCAAACTGAAATAATCCTTATGCCAGAGAGGCATATTTTGGGGTGGCATATTCTACTTACCTTGACATGGATGTACCCCAGTTTGCTTATGCATTCATCTATTGAAGGACATTCTGATTTCCTCAGGTTTTTAGCCATTCATGAGTAGAGCTGCTGTGCATAATTGCATCTTTGTTTGCATTTGGACATAGATTTTCAAAGCAGTTGCCTAAATACTGAAAGCACGATTGTTGGATCCCAAAGTGAGACTTGTTTAGCTTTGGAAAGAAGTGACAAACTGTCTTACAAAGTGGCTGTACATGCATCCCACCAGTAAGCAGGGAGAGTTCCTGTTGTTCCTCACCCTCTAGCAGTTGGTATTGTCATTATTTTGAGTTTGCCAGTCCTGATTTTGGAGAGGTAGCAGTGAGTGGTGGTGTGAAGTGAGATCTTAATTCCCTGCCCAGGAATTGAACCTGGGGAGCCTGGATGAAAACTAGGAATGCTGGCCACCACACCCCCTGGCTCTTGCCCCCAGTGAAAAATGCATTTCTTACAGAGGCAAAACTGTAAAAACAGGTACAAAGTTTATTATTAGAGACATAGCACAACAAGTGGGAGAGCACACAGAGAAACAGTTTGTTAGTTAAGACAGAAGCAAGGCAGAGATGCACACCCGGAGAGGAAGGGTGAGGGCATCCCCCCAATGAGGAGGAGCGCAGTAAAGAGGCGGTTAAGTCACTTATATAGGGCAGTTCTTCCGGGTCTCTGGCCAATTATCTGGTTCCTTTTTCCGCACCTGCCCTGCCCTAGGACCCTCCCCAACATGCGTGTGCAACTTTTTTCCAAGATGGATTACAGCCCAGAGACCTATTGGACGGCCTTAGCATCACCTATTTTGGGGTGGTGCCCCTTCCTTTTTGACCCCCAAGGAGGCTTTCTGCACATGTGTAATGTCTCCCTTGCCCCAAGGATGGGAACTGTATGACCTCTTGATCTTTTAACAGGGTTTAGTCCCACTCTGTCTTGCCATAAAAATGTCCAATGTCCAGTTACTTACCCTGTTTCTGTTGCTGGTTTTTGTATCGAGGTGCAGATCTCAAAATATAGACAGGAGTCCACTCATAAACATGTAGTCCTGGAGCCCGTTTGTCTCTTGCTTCAGGAAATGTAAACAGGGGGCTGGTAATGAATGTCCGGCCTGGAGCCCATCTTCTTCTCACCCCAGGAAGTGTGAACAGGAGGCCATTTGTAAATGTCTATCCTGGAGCCCATCTATCTCCTGCCTCAGTCCTAATAGGTGTGCTGTGGTAGCTCATGATTTTAATTTGTAATTCCCTAACGGTGTATGATGTTGACCATGTTTTTGTATGACTTTTACTATCTGTATATCTTTTTTGGCTGGGTGTCTGTTCAGATCCTAACCCATTTTTTATGGGGTTGTTTTAGAGGTCTTTGTCTATTTTGAGTCCAAATCCTTTATCAGATACAAGTTTTGCAAATATTTTTCTCCCAGTTTGTGGCTTGTCTCTTGATTTTCTGAATAAGGTCTTTGAGAGTAGAAATTTTTAATTTCGTAAAGTCCATAAGATTACTTTTTTCTTTTGTGCATTGACATTTGTGTTGTGTGTTAAAACTCAAAGCTCATGATCTCCAGACCAAACCCAAGGTCATATAGATTTTCTATGTTTATTTCTGTAATTTTTATAGTTTCACATTTTAAATGTTAATAAATTTGAGTAAGTTTGGCGTAAGTTGTAAAGTTTGTGTCTACAGTCATTTCATTTCATACAGCTTCCAGTTAATTGGTCCTTAACTATTTTGGAGAAGTCATGGGATACTTGACTGTATTTCAGTTTGAATTTTCAGTTTAGCGGATGCAGCCCAAATGCCGTTAAACGGCGGGGCCTCCACTGAACTGGGAGGTGGCTTGGTCTGCACGTTCCCATTGGCTGACAGGGAACGTGAGCCCGCCTCCCTGACCCTCGGCGGGAACGCGCATTCTGCCTGCGGACTTGGCTCCCCGCAGCCGACGGGAGCCCTGTCTCCTCAGGACCCGCTGGGGCTTTGGCTTCTGGAACACGCGGGGCTGAGTCCATGGTGACGGCCAGGCTTCGCGACAACCTGGGGTCGAGTCCACACTAACGGAAGCCGGGTCTCCTCAGGACCCACTGGGGCTTCAGCTTTGGGACATCGTGGGGTCCATTTCTCTCTGACAGGAGCCTGGTCTCCTCAGGACCTGCCGGGAGGTGATGCCAATGGGGGAAAAGGTGAGGAAATGTGGGGAGAAGGTTCCTGTGCGTTGCTGACCGCTGAGGGTGTCTGTCTTCAGAGGACCCAGGAGAGGAAGGGCTTGATGTGGAAAACTGGGTTTTTGGCCCCTTTTGTGTGTGGTGTAGACAGAGTGCAGTGTTGTTCTTTGGCGTGTGGCGTCTGGTTTTCCCAGCACCGTTTATTGAGGGGACTGTCCTTTCCCTGGTGTATGTTCTTGGTTCCTTTCTTGTGAATTAACGACCACGTACCTGTAGGTTTATTCCTGGACTCTCTGCTGTGTTCCTCTGGTCTGTGTGCCTGTTTTTGTGCCAATTCCACACTTTTTTGGGACTGTAGCTTCGTAATGTAGTGTGAAATCAGGGAGCGAGATGCCTCCAGCCCATTCTCCTTCCTCAGGGTCGCTTTGGCTCTTCTGGGTCCTTTGTGGCTCCACACAAATGTTAAGATTGTTTGTTTTTTTTCTATGAAATATCATTGACATTTTGGTAGTGGTTGCGTGTACGTGTACATTGCTTTGGGTAGCATGGACATTTTCACAATATTTTCACCCATGCGCATGGGATACCTTTCCATTGATTTGTGTCTGTTCAGTTTCTTTCATCAATGTCTTAGTTTTCAGTGTGCAGGTCTTTCAAGTCCTTGGTTAAATTTATTCCGAGTTTCTTGGGGGATGAAATTATAAATGGAATTGTTTTCTTAATTCCTCTTTCTGATAGTTCATTATTAGTGTATAGAATCACAAGTGATCCTGCAGTTTTACTGAATTCATTTTTTTAGCTCTGACCATTTTTTTGGTGGTTTTATGTGAAAACCTAGAATTCAGAAATCCCACTGTTTTCCACTACACCCAGGTCATCCACAGCGCCCAAGACCTAGTGAATTCTAATATTATCTTCCCGCGGTGCCTCTTAATACCGTGTGGACAAAGTGATTAGCATCACCACTGTGGTTGAATTTGGTCTGGGTAAGTCTTGGCCTCTCTAGCAATGTTTGATGTCATCGCTGATTTTCTGGCATGTTACTGACATGGTTGTATTGAAAAGTATTTTCTAGTAAATTTCAAATGTTTAAACTTTAAATAGCAGTACAAAGTTGTCTACATTCACACGAAATACTGCAGTATGTTTTGGCCAAGACAGGGCCAGTCTCCCAGGGAATCAGGACATAACCCCAAAATGAGGGATAATTATGGTTTCCACATTATAATCCTATCCACAGGACCACTTCAGCTTTCACCAGCTGCCCCAACTTTGTGGAAATGTCTTTTTCCATTCTAATCCAGTTTTCTTTTTCTGGAACCATCACTGGGGCTTTCCCTCATTTTAAAAACCTTCATGGATTTTAAGTGTACAAGATGAGTATGATCTGGGTGGCTTTTCCTCTATGGCTTCTTTCACTTAGGACGTTTTCAGTGTTTATCAATGTTGTAACATGTATCATTTTTTTTCATTGTGATTGAAAACACATTACATTTATCATTTAAGTCGTTTTAAGTATACACTTCTATAGCATTAAATACATTCACATTGTTGTAAAAACATCCTCACCATCCATCTCCAGAACTCTTTCCTTTTCCCCTAGTGAAACTGTAACCGTTAAACACTTATTCCCCTCAAGCCCTGGAAAACTTATTCTACTTTTTGTCTTTGAATTTGACTTATCTGGATACCTCATACTAGTGGAATCATAGAATGTTTGTCCTTTTGTGTCTGGCTTGTTTCACTTAGCATAATGGCTTCAAGGTTCATCACATTGCAACCTGTGTGAGAATTACCTTAGTTTTAAAGGTTGAATCATATTCCATCGTGTATATACTACACTGTATTTATGCATCCATCTGTTGAAGGACACTTGTGTTGCTTCCACCTTTTGGCTATTGTGAATAATGTTGCTATGAATATGGGGTACAGATATCTGTTCCAGTCCTTGCTTTCTAATATTTTGGGTGTATACCCTGGAGCGGAGTTGAGGGATCATACGTTAATTCCATGTTTAAGTTTTTGAGGAGCCGCCATACTGTTTTCCACAGCAGCAGTACAGTTTTACTTTATTCCTTTATATGACAGAATAATGCAGCTTATGGATCTACCTTATTTTGCTTATCCATTCACCCGTTGGTGGACATTTTAATTGTTTCTACCTTGGGCTGTTGTGAACATTGCTGCTATGAATATTGATGTATAAGTTTTTATTTGAACACCTGTTATCAGTTCTTTGGGTGTATATCTAGGAGTAGAGTTGCTGGAACATATGATAATTATATTTTTATATTTTTGAGAAAATGCCAAAGTTTTGTGCACATACATTGCACCATTTTACATTTCCATAAGTAAAGTTTAAGGGTTCCAATTTCCCTACGTTGTTGCCAACATTTGTTATTTTTATTTATTTTTAATATAACCATTCTAGTGTGTGTGAAGGGGTTTCACACTGTGGTCTTAATTTGCATTTTCATCATGACTACTGATGTTTGACATCTTTTCATGTGCTTGTTGACCATTTGTATGCCTTGTCTGGAGAACAGTCTATGCAAGTCCTTTGTGCATTTCAAAAATTGGGTTGCTCTTTTATTGAGTGGTGAAAATTCTTGATATATTCTGGATAAAGACTCTTATCAGATATATAATGTGCCTATATTTTCTTCCATTCTGTGGGCTGTCTTTTTACTTTCTGGATAGCCTCTTTTGATGTACAAAAGTTTGTAATTTTGAGGAACTCCAGATTATTTGTTTTTTTTTCTTTCATTGCTTGTGTTTTAGTGTCAGATCTAAGAAACTATTGCTAAATGCAGGGTCATGAATCCCTTGGTTTATTCCAGAGTACCGTCATCCCTCAGTATCCACTGGGCTAGGGTTTAGGTCTGGGGTTTGAGTCAGGTCAGGGGTCAGGGTTATGGGTCAGGGTTTGAGAGTCAGGGTAGAGGGTCTAGGGTTCTGGGGTTAGGGTGTTAGGGTTAGAGGTTAGGGTTCTCTAGGGTTAGGGTTAGGTTTAAGCATAACTGGCCCCCATTGCCCTTCCTTTCTCCTCTCTGAGGTCTCCAGGATGGATAGCATTTGCCCAGGGTCACACATGAGTCAGGGAGTTGAGCTGGACCACTGTATTTCTACCCCCCAGTCCTGGGCTCTGAGAGAATAATGAAATGTCTGTACTGTCTCTGAGTGTTTCACATTGAACTCGATGTCAGTCATGGGTTGTGGAGGGTGCCAGGAGCCATGCATGGTTGCTTCCTGCCCTCCCATCTGGGAAAGGCGGTGCTGGCCCTACTCTGCCTGGGCAGCCCCAGTGCCAGCAGAGTGCCCAGAGAGGAGGGCACTCAGTGGACATGTGTGGATTAATGCAGGACTGGGTGTAGCAATGTGCCAGCCCCCTGCCTACTTGAGGGCTGGTGGGGCCCTCCTGGGACTGCAGGCATCCTTTGTCCCATCGGAGTGGGTAGCAATAGACAATCAAGTCTCAGGCAGGACAGTCCTTGACCTCTGACCATTCAGGGAGGCATCTGTGGTCCTCTAGCTCAGTTCAGCCTGGGCTCTGTCAAGACCCCGTGGACAATTAGTGAACTGACCATGGTGGTGAGCAATGGAACATCTACCTGGGCAATGTAGCCTTTCCTTTGAGATGTTTCAACTACCAACATCCATGTGGTTGAGAAAAGGGCCTCCCCTTCACAGCCTTCACAGCCTCCACAGCCTCATAGCCTGCCAAGAGAGGTAATAACCCTCTAAATATTTGAGTGTGTCCCTGACACAACAAGCATACAGCAGACCATGGCCCTGCAATCCTTTGTCCTTTCAGTCGTTAGAAACTTTTGACATTCATATTCATTAAGAATCAAAGATATGGGAGCACCTGGACCTCACAATGGGAGGTTCACAGTGACACTGCATTGTCTTGGAGAGCCATATGCATCCACGTGGCCTCTGGAAAGCCTGCCAACTATGGGTTCCATGGCATGGAATAATTCTTGAGCCTCCCATTACTTCATTGCGCAAGAGTTTCCTTACCACTCTAGCATTTGGTTTCTTCCCTTAGTAAAGGAGACAGAAGAAACTGGAAAAGGAGCAGTATTGTTTTTCAGGGATGGGTAATTAATATGGCAAGGGAGATGGCATAACTCAAGGGCTTCTACCTCTCAGGGGCAGGAATGAGGTCTGTGTGTCTTCTGAGGGCACATGGGCTGTTCTGGGCCAGCCTCTGAGATGTGAGGACCTGATACCCAAGGCAGGAGACTTGAGTTTACCCACAACAATGATCCTGCCTTTTCAGCAAGTCAAAGAACTTCTTGCAGTCTTGGGAAGACAGTAAAAGACACTGGATGAGTAGCTGCAGCCCCTGACCCTAAGTGAACCCCTTTCTTCCTTTTGTGTCAGATTCTGTGCTATGCTGTGAGCTGTCATTGACATAGAATCTGCTGCTTTCTCGCAGCCAGCACCTGTTCTCATGCCCAAGTCTAGTGCCTCAGTTTTCCTTTGGGAATTACATCTCACCTGCCTCCAGTCCAAATAGTTCCAGAAGGATGAGCCCATGTTCCACCCAGCTCGAAGATGGGTTTATAACCCACATCTAGCCAGTCCCATTTTCCATCTTCTGGTGATGGGTCAAGGATGAGAATGAAACCCAAGCCAGGCCAAAGGTATTCAAAACCATGACTTTTCTTAGAACCCAAGAAAAGGAGAAACTTTTTCTCGGAAAAAGGATGGTGAGTGGTTGTCAGCCTAGAGTTGCTGTTGGCCCGAGGGCAGAGAGAGAGACTGTGCCTGTGAATGAGGTCCCCCAAAGACACTGAGCAGGACAAAGGTTTGGAGAGAAACAAGGTCACACAGAGAGTGTGAGACATTGGACCTGCCAGGTCCAAACCCATTCTTAAACTTGCCACTTGTAAGTATTAATTTATTTCTACCCTTATAATAAATACTAATTTATTTTACTTCAGTAAGTGTGTCCAGTTGCTGGGAATAAAAAAAGTCCTAGTTGACACATCCGAATCAATAATCCCTGATCCATCCTCAGGTGTCCTCACTGGGTAGATGTGGCTGGGGGAGATGAAGACACTGGGTGGGGTCATATACTAGGGGAGCTGCCAAACAGCTCTGTCCCTGTTCCTTCCGTGTCCTGGGAGAGGGAAACCCTGGAACAGTGATAGGATAACCAATAAGGGAAGAGGTTCCTCAGTGGTTAATTAGTCTTTTTGTATTTTCCTTAATTTAGGGTCCATTTTGGTAATGTGTTTTTACAAAGAAATCACCCGTTTCCTCTAGATTTCCAGTTTGTTACAATAGGTTTCTCTTATTTGACTTTTAATTTTTCCAGTCTAATTTTCTACAGAATCATCACAAATAATGAACAAATATTGATACTTTACTATTAACTTAAGTCCCTATTCATGTTCCCTTTGTTATACCTTTCCTTGTTCCAGGGTCTCAAAGGACATGGGGTCATCATGTCTGTTTTGTCTCTTCTGGGCTTTGACAGTTGCTCAGGCTCGCCTTGTTTCCATGACCTTGACAGTGTGGAGGAGGATTGGTCAGGTATTGTGTAAACTGCCCTGCACTGGGATTTGCCTGGTGTTTTTGTTGTAATTAGACTTGGCTTTGAAAAAGCAGATCACAGAGGTAAAGTGCTTCCTCTTCACTATATATCGAGAGAACAGGCTCTTAAGGGAACTTCTCACTTATATTCTTAACTTTGGTCACCAGGCTGAGGTGGTGTTTGTCAAGTGTTCCCACAGTGAAGTGAATTTTTCCCCGTGTCCATCCTGTGTGTCTTATTTAGGAGGAAGTCATAATGCAGAACCCACACTTGAGGAGAGAGGGGTTAGCTTCACATCCTTGATGGACAGCTGAGTGGCTATATAAATTGTTTAGAAGCTTTCTGCATAGGAGATTTCTATTTAATATCATTCATCAAAAACTATGTAACTTATTTTTACCAGTTTGGGCACATGAATAATTATTGTAAACTTTTGGGTATAATCCAGCACTACATTATTAGACTGCTTAGTTCATTCTTGCTTTGGCGGTTGAGCGCTTTTTCCATTTGCTCCTGTTTTCATTTTACATAATTTTTCTTTTGTAGGTTTTAAAAATTTTTGATACTTCTTCACTTTCTGATATTTTAAGATTATCCTGCTTCATATATTTACTGTCTCAGTCCTAGCATCAGCCCTTTCTTCAAAGAGCCCTTGTTCCTTTTATTAGAGAATGGTATTAAAACCTTACACGTGGGAGCTAAATATGCTCAGCTGACAATTCATGGAAATATGTGCATGTATCCCAGCCTATGCATATACCCATAATTATAAAGATTTCCATGTGGAACTATGTGTATCTTTATTAGGCTAAAGATAGTTTATACTGATGTCTCCTACCTGGTCTGTTATGACATGGATATTGTAACCGTCTCCCTTTGTTTGTCTGTGACTTCCCACTCCAGTGGTAAGAAACTTGGCTTCCACCATTTGTCATTAAATTCAGTGCTTGTTCCATTCGATCACTGATATAGTAGTTTCAGTACTATTAGTTACCACTCTCCATGGGGAAGAACTTACAGAGTCCACTGTGTATGTACGGCATATTTTGCCTTTGGCCTACAGAGTCTGCTCATTTCCAAAGTTAACTTAGGTCAGCCCATTTTGTCCCACCACCAACAGTGAGTTTTTTTCATACCTTTCTAAATCAGTTAGATTGTTTGTTACATTCTGTATGCCAGTCTTTGACCTTCCATATCCTAAGTAACTAAATTTAAATAGATTATAATTTACTTGTTGGGTTGTAAAAATCTGTGAGTGTAGACAAATGCATGCATAGTGACAGGTATTCACCACTAAAGCATCACATGAACCTCTTCAACTACATATTCCATAAACTGTTTACCATGTCTGTTTTGCCTTTTCTAGAATGTCATATAAATGAGGTCATACAGTGTGTAGCACTTCAGACTGGATTCTTTCACTTAGCAATGTAAGTGTTAGATTCATCTATTTTTTTTTTGGCACAGGTTGATGATTCATTCCTTTATATCTCTGAATACTATTGCATTGCATGTTTATGAGAGGAAAAATAATTTTCCCTCTACCCTTCTATGTTCTTCATTGATATCCCCCTTGTAATGAAAGGGAGATGAACTGGAGAAAAACAATCGGAAGTTTAATATATACCATGCATACCTCCTGTATTCTTGAAAGATACCTAGGAAAACTTAGTCTGGCCCAAGCCATTACCTTAAAGGCTACCTTCAGCTAAGAACAGAAGAAAGATGTTAGGGAATGAAGGAAGCCATTTAAGGGAGGTTATTAGGCAAAGCACAGTAACCAAGGGTATGGTTGTTATGCAGATTTACATCCAGACCTATTTCATTGACAAGCTTTTTTTTTTTTAATATTTATTTATTTGGCTGTGCCAGGTGTTAGTTGCGTTATGTGGGACCTAGTTCCCTGACCAGGGATCGAACCCAGGCCCCCTGTATTGGGAGTGTGGAGTCTTAACCACTGGACGACCAGGGAAGTCCCGACAAGTTTTTCTTGATATTTAGTCATCATTCAATTCCTGGTCCAGAGAGGGACATACCCTAATAAATGGAGATATCCTTAATAAATGTAAATTTACCTCATAAAAGGGTATTTTCTACTTGGTTTTCAAAGATTCTCCTGGGTCTGCTGTTTTTTAAATTAATCAGTCCCAAATAATCCTTTTGTCTAATGGGCATATTTTGGGGTGGTGTATTCTGCTCCCCTTGACATGTATGTGCCCTAATTTGCTTATGAATTCATCTACAGAAGGACATCCTGATATCTTTAAGTTTTTAACCATTATGAATAGAGCTGCTCTGCATTACTTGATGCTAGTTTTTGTTTGAACACAGGTTTTCAAAGCAGTTGTCTAAATACAAGAGGTACGCTTCTTGGATCCTAAGGTGAGACTATTTAGACTTGGAAAAAACTGCCAAACCGTCTTCCAAAGTTGGTTGTACGTGCATTCCACCAGCATCTTGAGTATATTCCCGTATGCTTATTTAGTATCTGTTTATCTTCTTTGGCCAGGTGTGTGTGTTTCAATCTTTACCAAATTTTAATGGCATTGTTTGGTATAATTTGGGTACAAACCCTTTATCAGATATGTGTTTTGGAAATAGTTTCTTCCAGTTTGTGGTTTGTCTTTTGGTTTTCTGAATAAGTTCTTTCATAGAGTAGAAATTTTTAATTTTATAAAGTCCACATTATCAACTATTTTTCTTTTGTTGATAGACTTTTGGTGTTGTGTGTTTAAAACACATCACCAGACCCAAGGTCATGTAGATTTTTTCTTTTTTTAAAAATAAATTTATTTATTTATTTAGTTTTGGCTGTGTTGGGTCTTCGTTGCTGCATGCGGGCTTTCTCTAGTTGCGGCTAGCGGGGGCTACTCTTTGTTGCCATGTGTGGGCTTCTCATTGTGGTGGCTTCTCTAGTTGTGGAGCATGGGCTCTAGGTGCACGGGCTTCAATAGTTGTGGCATGTGGGCTCAGTAGTTGTGGTGTGTGGGCTCTAGAGTGCAGGCTCTGTAGTTGTGGCACACGGGCTTAGTTGCTCTGTGGCATGTGGGGTCTTCCCAGACCAGGGCTCGAACCTGTGTCCTCTGCATTGGCAGGTGGATTCTTAACCACTGCACCACCAGGGAAGTCCTAGATTTTCTTTTTTTTTCTAGAATTTTTATAGTTTGGTGATTTAAACTTCTCTATGGGCACTTTTGAGTGAATTTCGGTTTACATTGTAAAGTTTGTGTCTACATTCATTTCATTACATATGGTTTCTAATTAATTGTTCCTTAACCATGTTTTGAGAAGATACAGAGAGATACTTGGCTCCATTTCAGTTTGGATTTCCAAACTCAGTATATATAGCAGAACAGCATTCTGGATGAGGCCTCTGGGTTTGTGAGTGTGGCACTTCCGGCACTTTTCTGACGTCCCACAGGGCTCGCCAAACCCACCTCTCTGACCCTGGGGGCACAGGTGCATCCGGCCCACAGACTTTGCTCTGTGACAAGCAGACAGGAGCTTTGTCTCCTGTCAGGGCTTAGGTTTCTGGACCATGGGGCAGTGTCTACACTGACTGGAGCTGGCTTTTCTCAGGACCCACTGGTGAGGAGATGCCATGAGAGGAAAAAATGAGAAAGTGTAGAGAATCTTCCTGTGCAGCTGACTGTTGGGTGGGTGGGGTGCATCTTCAGGGGACTCAGGAGAGAAAAGGTTTAATGTGGAATACTGTGCACTTTTAGTTAGTTTTATGTGCAGTGTAGACGGTGACCAGTGTTGTTCTTTGGAGCCTGGTGTCTAGTTTTCCTGGCACTGTTTGTTGATGGCTTTGGGTAGAATAAACATTTTAATAATAGTCATTTTTCTGATGCATGAGCATGGAATATTGTTTTCTATTGTGTCTTCAATTTCTTTATCAATACTTTATAGTTTTCTGAGTATAGGTCTTTCATGTCCTTGGTTAAATTTATTTCTAAATAGTTTGTTCTTTTTGATGGAGGTGTAAATGGGGTTGTTTTCTTAATTTTTCTTTCTGATGGTTCGTTTTAAGTGTATAGAAACAAAACTGATTTGTGTGTAATGATTCCATATTTTGCAACTTTACTGAATTTATTTTTTTAACATTTTTTTGAAGTAATGTGAAAAATTGTAATGCTAAAATCTCACTGTTTCTACTGCATCCCAGGTAATCCGCAGGACCCAAGACATGGTAGCTACTAATATACTCCTCTCATGGTGCCTTTTTTTTTTTTTTTAATTTATTTTTGGCTGTGTTGGGTCTTCGTTGCTGTGCACGGGCTTTCTCTAGTTGCGGCAGTGGGAGTTACTCTTTGTTGCAGTACGCGGGCTTCTCATTGCAGTGGCTTCTCTTGTTGGGGAGCACGGGCTCTAGGCACGCGGGCTCAGTAGTTGTGATGCATGGGCTTAGTTTCTCCACGGCACGTGGGATCTTCCCGGACCAGGGGTTGAACCCGTGTTCCCTGCACTGGCAGACGGATTCTTAACCACTGTCCCATCAGGGAAGTCCCTCCCACTGTACCTCTTAATGCCATGTGGACCCCTACAAAGGAAATAACAATCACAACTTTGGTTGACCTTTGTCTGGGTAAGTCTTGGCCTCTATAACAAAATTTGATGGCTGTCTTCTCTGATTTTCTGGCATGGTACTGACATGGTTGTTTTGAAGAGTAATTTACTTTCCAGTAATTTAAAATGTACAGAAAAGTTTCAATAATGGCAAAAGTACTCACATTTGCCACTTCACACAAAATGCTCAGTGTGTTTTACCCATAACAGGGACACTCTCCTTAGGAATCAGCACATAACCCGTAAATGAGGAAATCATGATGTCTACATTAGAATTTAATACACAGGCCCACTTCAACTTTCGCCTGTTGTCCCAACTGTATGAAAATGTATTTTTCCATCCTGATCCAGTTTTCTTTTTCTGGAACCATTACTGAGTTTTTCCCTCATTTGGACAACCTTGATGGATTTAAAGCAGACAAGATGAGTAGGGGATCTGAGTGGCCTTTTCTGTATGGCTTTTTTCACTAAGGATGTTTTTAATGTACATTTATGTTGTAAGAAATATCAGCACTACACTTTTTTTTCATTGTCATTAAAAATACAAAACATGACATTTACCATTTAATTCATATTACATATACACTTTTGTGGTATTGACTGCCTTCATATAGTTGCACAAACAAGTTAACTAACATGTGTACCACCTGTGTGCATGGGAGATACCCAGGAAATTGAGTAACACCCTGAAATGGCCCAAGACATCACCTTAAATACCGTCTTCATCTCAAAGGAAAAAAAAGGAAGGGTATGGTTGTTTCTGTCTACATTCATCTGATTGCGTATGGTTTCCAACTGATTGTCGTATAACTAGTTTTGGAGAAGTCATGGGATAGTTGGCTTCATTTCAGTTTGAATTTCCAAATTTAGTGGATTCTGCAGGCTTGATACAAGGTTTACAAACTTGATATTGGATCGGGACCTCCCATGGTGTAATCGGTATTAATGGTTTGTTCAACAATTAAAGTTCTGTGTGATATGAGTTCAGACTGGAGTAATCTTGGTTAGTTTCTATCTGTTATACATTTGTCCCAGGATGAAAGGACAAGAAAAACAAGGCCTACTTTATAAAAGTGCCTTCAAACTAATCGATGGTATAATCTCCACCTAATTTTTTAAAAATTTATTTCATTGAAGTATAGTTGACTTACAATGTTGTGTTAATTTCTGCTGTACAACAAAGTGATTCAGATATATATATATACACACACACACACATACTGTTTGTTACATATATACATATGGTTTACTACAGGGTATTGAATATAGTTTCCTCTGCTGTACAGTAAGACCTTGTTGTTTATCCATCCTATATATAATAGTTTGCATCTGCTAATCCCAAACTCCCAATCCATCCCTTCCCCATCTTCCCCTTGGCAACCACAAGTCTGTTTCCTATATCTGTGAGTTGGTTTCTGTTTTGTAGATTCATTTGTGTCTCATTTTAGATTTCACATATAAGTGATATCATATGGTATTTGTCGTTCTCTGTCTGACTTCACTTAGTATGAAAATTGCTAGGTCCATCCATGTAGATGCAAATGGCATTATTTCACTGTGTTTTATGGTTGAGTAATATCCCATTGTATATATTTATCACATTTTCTTTATCCATTCATCTGTTGATGGACATTCAGGTTGCTTTCATGTCTTGGCTATTGTGAATAGTGATGCTATGAACATAGTGGTGCATGTATCTTTTCAAATTATAGTTTTGTATGGATATATGCCCAGGAGTGGGATGGCTGGTTCATATGGCAATTCTATTTTTATTTTATTTATATTTTTATAAATTTATTTATTTTATTATTTATTTTTATTTTTGGCTGCGTTGGGTCTTCGTTGCTGTGCACGAGCTTTCTCTGGTTATGGCGAGTGGGGGCTACTCTTCGTTGCGGTGCGTGGGCTTCTCATTGCGGTGGCTTCTCTTGTTGGGTGCATGGGCTCTGGGCACGTGGGCTTCAGTAGTTGTGACATGTGGGCTCAGTAGTTGTGGCTCGCGGGCTCTAGAACGCAGGCTCAGTAGTTGTCACACATGGGCTTAGTTACTCCACGGCATGTGGGATCTTCCTGGGCCAGGGCTCGAACACGTGTCCCTTGCATTGGCAGGCGGATTCTTAACCACTGCGTCACCAGGGAAGCCCTGGCAACTCTAGTTTTAGTTTTTTGAGGAACCTCCATACTGTTTTTCATAGTGGCTGCACCAATCTACATTCTGACCAACAGCGTAGGAGGGTTTCCTTTTCTCCACACACCCTCCAGCGTTTATTTGTAGACTTTTTATTGATGGCTATTCTGACCACTATGAGAGGATACCTCACTGTAGTTTTGATTTGCATTGTTCTAATAATTAGCGACGTGGAACATCTTTTCATGTGCCTATTGGCCATCTGTATGTCTTCTTTGGAGAAATGTCTATTTAGACCTTCTGCCCACTTTTTGATTTTTTTTTTGAGTTGTATGAGCTGTTTGTATATTTTAAAAATTAGGCCCTTGTTGGTCACATCATCTGCAAATATATTCTCCCAAACAATTAGCACAGGTGCTGGGACAGCTGGATACCCACACGCAGAAGAATAAAGTTGGACCCTTACCTGCCCCCCCGTCCCATAAACAAAATCAACACAAAATGGATCAAAGGCCTAGATGTAAGAACCAAAATTATAAAACTCATAGAACAAAACATGAGAGTAAATCTTCATGACCTTGGATTTGACTATTATTTCTTAGATCTGCTACCAAAAGCACAAGCAACAAAAGATAAAATAGATGAATTGGACTTCCTCAAAATGAAAAAAACATTGTTTATAAAAGGAGCAAGGAATAAGATAATCCACCATCCAAAATGGCACAAGATGTTTGCAAACCATGTATCTGATAAAGGACTGTAGCCCACCAGCCAAGCCCCCGGTGGTCCAGTGGAGTGTCTGTGTGGCCCATCCCGTCCTAGGTGATCAGGAGATTTCAGGCCCCACAGCACCCGAGGGGTGGACACTGGTCATCTTCTGCACCCTCAAGGAGTGAGCGCTGGATGGTCTTGAGCCCAGATGCACTCCCATTACTGCCCTCAAAGGCTGACGGCTTCAGCATGCCTCCAGAAGGACACAGAGTATTTGCAAGTCTTTGAGAACCAAGAGAACCATCTTCACTTTTCTGAAAAGGGCATCATATTATTTCACAGCATGACCATTTTCAATCTGGCTCCCAGGGGTGCCCTCCAACCTTCTTTATTTCTCTGAAAGTGGGCATGGTGGTTTGGCTGTCCCCAGTCCCCACACCAGGTGACAAGGCCAGTGGGGCCAGCTCCTGGTGGTCCTTAGCTTCGTTGGAGATTAACCCAGACTCTCAGCCTGAGATTGAACATGGACGCCCTTGCTTCTCCCCATCACCAATTCTCATCTCCTGCCCTGTCTCTTTTCCTCCTGTTTTTCAGAATCAGATTTACCTGATGGTTACCACTCACAGTTCCCTCAGAATCCAGAGATTCCTCCTTGAAGGAAAGGTTCTATAAAAATCAGAGGGATAAATAAAGAATGCAGCTGATTCCGGCCTTGTGCTGATGCCCAAGAGGGTGATGAGAATGAGTGTTTTCATTAGAATTTTAAATCCTCCAAGTAATAGATCATTGGGGGGGGGTATCCTGTGTCTTCCTGCTCATTCTAATAATGTCATTCCTGAATTTTAATGTGGCAAATAATTTATATTATAAATATGCCGAGGGGGGAGATCCATTTAAAAAATGTTAAAGGTAACTCCAAGGGTTTTACAACAAACAGGGACACAGAACCGTGTCCAGACACCGGCTGAGTGATTCCTACCCTGAGCCGCAGTCCCCTGGAGGGCGGAGTGGCCATGACCCTCCTCCTGCAGGTCAGCCTACTCAAGCACATCCCACGTGGGACCACTGTATCGCAGAATCTTAGAGTGGCCAATGGCAGGCAGCTGGCTAGAGATGCGGACAAGAAAAAACTGCCCATCAGCCTGGGACAACCCCAGGGTGAGGCCTTAGTAAGGGCCAGTGTCATGTCATTAGTTAGGGCCAGCATCAGGGCCAAAGTTAAGACCATTGTCAGGGCATTAGTGAGGGATATAATTAGGGTGTTAGTTAGGTAAAGAGTCAGGTCATTAGTTACAGACAGTGGCAGGGCCTCAGGTAGAGACTTCGTCAAGGCCTTAGTTAAGAAGAGCATCGGAGCTTCACCGAAGTTAGGGACAGCGTCAGGACGTTAGTTAGGGCCAGCCACCAGGCCTTAGTTAGGGGTAGTGTCAGGACCTCAGAGAAAACTTGAGGGCCTTAATATAAGACAGTTCAGGCCGTTAGTTAGGGACACATCAGAGACTTTCTTAGGGACATATCCAGGGCCTTAGTAATGGTCAGGATCGGGGCGTTATTTAGTGACAGTAAATGCTATGAGGGACAGCTTCAGGGCCATAGTTAGGGACAGCGTCAGGGCCTCAGTTGGAGATAACCTAGGGCCTTATTAAGAGAGAGTTCAGGCCGTTAGTTAGGGACAGCGTAAGAGACTTTCTTAGGGACATATTCAGAGCCTTAGTTATGGACAGGATCAGGGCGATAGTGTCGGATATCTCAGTCTATTAGGGTCACCGTCAGGGACTTAGTTAGAAATAGTTCAGGCTGTTCCTTAGGTGTATTCTCATGGACTTAAATAATGCCAGAATCAGAGCTGTAGGTAGGGCGAGTGTCAGGGTGCTATTGTGGGATGTCTGCAGCTATTAGGGACATCGTCAGGGTATTAGGGAAAGAGGCAGGCCATTATTGTAGACAGTGTCAGGGCCTCAGGTAGAGACAGCGTCAAGGCCTTAGTTAGGAAGAGCATCAGGGCCTTAGTTAGGGACAGTGTCAGGACCTCAGAGAAAACTTGAGGGCCTTAGTAAGAGATAGTTAGGGACACCTCACTGACTTTTTAAGGGACATATTTAGGACCTTAGTAATGTACAGGATCAGGGCATTATTTAGTGACCACTTAGGCTCTGAGGGACAGCGTCAGGGCCTAAGTTAGGGAGAGTGTCAGGGTCCTAGGGACAGGGTTAGGGACTTTGTAAGTTCTAGTTCAGACCATTAGCTTGGGACAGCATCAGGGACTTCGTTAGGGAGAATGTCAAGGCTTCAGTTAGAGATAATTTGCGGGCCTTAATTGGACACAGTTCAGGCTGTTACTTAGGGACATATTCAGAGCCTCAGTTAGGGACAGCATCAGGGTGTTAGTTAGGGAAAGAGTCGGGCCATTATTTTTTTTAAATTTATTTATTTATATTTATTTTTGGCTGTGTTGGGTCTTCGTTTCTGTGCAAGGGCTTTCTCTAGTTGCAACGAGCGGGGGCCACTCTTCATCGCGGTGGGCGGGCCTCTCACTGTCGCGGCCTCTCCTGTTGCTGAGCACAGGCTCCAGATGCGCAGGCTCAGTAGTTGTGGCTCACGGGCTCAGTTGCTCCGTGGCATGTGGGATCCTCCCAGACCAGGGCTCGAACCCGTGTCTCCTGCATTGGCAGGCAGATTCTCAACCACTGCGCCACCAGGGAAGCCCGAGTCGGGCCATTATTATAGACAGTGTCAGTGCCTCAGGTAGAGAGCACATCAGGGCCTTAGGGACAGCATCAGAGACTTACTTAGGGACATATTCAAGGCCTTAGTTATAGACAGAATCAGGGCATTATTGAGAGGTATATGAGGCTATTAGGGACAGCATCACGGTGTTAGGGAAAGAGTTGGGGCATTATTATAGACAGTGTTAGTGCCTTAGGTAGAGGCATCATCACAACCTTAGTTAGGAAGAGGGTCAGGGCCTTGGTTAGGGACAGGGTCAGGCCAACAGTGAGGGCATCTAAGGCTATGAGGGACATCGTCAAGGCCTTAGACTGGGTCAGCATCAGGGCTGTTGTGTCGACCAGTGTCAGGGCATTAATGAGGGACAAAATTAGGGTGTTAGGGAAAGAGTCAGGTCATTAGTTACAGGCAGTTTTAGGGCCTCAGGTAGAACCAGCATCAAGGCCTTAGTTAGGAAGAGCATCAGGGCCCCAATTAGGTTCAGCATCAGGACGTTAGTTAGGGCCAGCAACAGGGCCTTAGTTAGGGACAGTGTTGTCAGGACCTCAGAAATAACTTGAGGGCTTTAGTAAGAGACAGTTCAGGCCGTTAGTTAGGGACACTTCAGAGACTTTCTTAGGGACATATTCAGGGCTTTAGTAATGGACAGGATCAGGGTGTTATTTAGTGACAGCCTGGTCTATGACGGAAAGCGTCAGGGCCCAAGTTAGGGAGAGAGTCAAGGTCTTAGGGACAGGGTTTGGGTCTTCACAAGTTATATCTCAGGCCATTAGCTTGGGATGGCATCAGGGGCTTGGTTAGGGAGAATGTCAAGGCTTCAGTTAGAGATAACTTGAGGGACTTAATTAGACACAGTTCAGGCTGTTACTTAGGGACATTGTCAGGGCCTTAGTTAGGACTAGTGTCAGGGTGTTAGGGATAAAGTTAGGGTGTTAATTAGGGAAAGAGTCAAGTAATTAGTTACAGATAATGTTAGCACCTTAGGTAGACATAGCATTAAGTCCTTAGGAAGAGTGTCAGGGCCTCAGGTAGGGACACTGTCAGGACATTAATAGGGCCAGCCTCAGAGTGTTAGGTGGGCCCATTGTCAGGACATTAGTTAGGGACAGATTCAGGGCCTTAGTTAGGGACAGCATCAGGGCCTCTGTTAGAGAAAACTTGAGACCCCTAGTAAGAGACAGGACAGGGGTTAGTTAGGGACATTGTCAGGGCCTTAGGGACAGTATCAGGGACTTAGGGATAGCATCAGGACCTTAGTTATTGACAGTATCAGGGCCTACGTTAGGGACAGTGTCAGCGTCTATTTAGGGACATGTCAGGGCCTTAGGGACAGTGTCAGGGCCTTTGTTAGTGCCAGTGTCATAGCATAATTAGGGAAAAAGTTAGGCCATTATTCAAAGACAGACTTAGGGAATTAGAGACAGCGTCATGGCCTCAGTTAGGACCAGCGGCAGGACATTAGCTAGGGATAGTGTCAGGACCTTAGTTATTGACAGCATCAGGGCCTACGTTAGGGACAGCATCAGCGTCTAGTTAGGACCAGCGTCAGGGCCTTAGTTAGGGGAAGCACCTCAGACATTATGAGAGTAAAATATTATGTTGTTTATAAACTAAGAAGTCTCTGGTATTTCATTTTAGCAGCCAAAGAGCTGGCCGAGGATAAATATCTCGGAGCTTGAATACCTATCAAGAGAAACCTTCAAGTCTCAAAAGAAAAGAAAATGGGCTGGAAAGAAACCAACAGAACCAAATAATCAATAATTGTGGAACAACTAAAAATGCTATGACATATACATAATGGGTATAGCAAGAGAAGAATAAAGATAGAAAACAGAAAATATTTTTGATCTTTGTGTCCTTTTCCATGTAGGTTATTACAGAGTGTTGAGTAGACCACTCTTGGTATTCCATAGGTCTTTGGAGATGATATATTTTATATGTATTAGTATTTGTTTGCTAACCCCAATATCCTAATTTATCCATTCCTCACACCTTTTCTTTGGCTTAACCATAAGTTTGTCTTCTCAATCTGAGATTGTCTTTCCCTATGGAAATATGTTCATTTTCATGAATTTTCAGATAACATAAGTGATATCATAGGACATTTGTCTTTCGCATTCTGACTTACTTCACGTTGTGTGATTATCTCTAGGCTCATCTGTGGTGCTGCATATGCCATTCTTTTATCTTTCTTCGTGGCTAATATTCCATTCTGTACATATACCACTTCTTCTTTGTCCATTCATCTGTTTATGGGCCTTTTTTTTGCTTCCATGTCTTGGCTATTTCAATATGGCTGCAGTGCACATTTGCCTGCCTCTGTCTTTCCGATTCTGGTGGTCTTAGGTTATAGGTCCAGAAGGTGCCCTGCTGCATCATATGGTAGCTCAATTTTTACCTTTTAAAGCAGCTCCATTCAGTTTTCATTAGTGCTGTTACCACTTTACATCCCACCAGCTGCTAGAAGGTACACAGTTCCTTAAAACCTCTTCAGCATTTATAGTCTGTAGACTTTTTGCTGATGGTCATTTGACTGGTGTGAGCTGAAACCTCTGTGGACATTGGATTTGCATGCGGCTAATAATTCCTTATACTGAGCTTTAGGCATGTCCTTTGTTTTTCCTTTTCCTTTTTTTTTTAAAGAGTGAGTACAACTTCCCTGTTCATATTGACTTCTTGAAAACTTTGTCACGTGTTGAATTTTCTTGCCTATTCCCTACCCCAGGGCATTTTCTGAGGGCAGGTGTCATTTACAGCCCTGCAGTCCTTGTGACTATTAAGCACTGGGTTTAAAGCTGCTGTTGTCGGAAACAGCCACAAGGCGGCAGCATTAGTACGTTCTCAACTCTTGTTACTAGGGCAACAGAGTCTTCCTGGAGGTAGTGTTCCTCGGTTGTAAATTAGAGTGGAATGTGCTGGGACAAGCCCCCAGAAGTTTATGTCTCCTTACTTATGTTCGTTTTTAAAATTTAATTTATATTTATTACCGGAGGAAATTTGATTAGAGTGTTGTGATTAACTGACTGTACAGAATCTGGTCAATGATTCATACATATGTCTGTTCATCTTCGGATCCTGTTACCATGTATGTTATTACAGAATGTTGAGTAGACATCCCTTGGTATTTGGTAGGTGTTTTGTCATTATATATTTTATATGTATTGGTGATTATATAATTCATATAGTTTATATGTTATATGTTTATATACATTTAACATACATTAGTATATGTATGCTACCCCCATAATCCTAATTTATCCATCCTCCCACCTTTCATTTTGGTTAACCATTAGTTTGTTTTGTAAGTCTGTGTCTTTTTCTGTGGAAATATGTTCATTGGTAGCAATCTTAGGATAACATGTATAAATGATATCATAGGATATTTGTCATTCCCTTTTGACTTACTTAACGTAGTATGATTATTTCTAGGCTCATGTGTAGTCCTGAAAACGGCATTGTTCATTTTTTTTCCGAGGCTACTATTGCATTCGGTACGTATACCACTTCTTCTTTGTCCATTTATCTGTTGATGGACATTTTGTGTGCTTGCATGGCTTGGCTATTGTAAATATTGCTGCAGTGCATGTTTGCCTGTCTGTGCCTTTCCGATTCTGGTCTTCTTAGGGTATAGGCCCATTAGGGGATCGGCCGCATCATATGGTAGCTCAATTTTTACCTTTTAAACGCAGCTCCATTCTGTTCTCATGATTATCTGTTACCAGTTTACATCCAACCAACAGCATAGTGGGTATGCATTTCTCCACCAACCCGTCAGCATTCCTTGTTTGTAGACGTTTTACGGATGGCATTTTGAATATTGGGTGGAGAAATCCTTTTGTAGTTTGGATTTGCCTCCAACCAATAATTCCTGATATTGAGCTTTTATCCATGTTCTTCTTTTTTTAAAATAACAGAGTGAGTAACACTTATCTCTTCAGATTGTTTTCTTGAAAAATTTTCCGTGTTGTGAACTTTTTTGGCCATTACCTACCCCAGGACATTTTTTGAGGACACGTGTCATTTACAGCCCTACAATTGCTGTGAATCTCAAGTGACCATTAGCCCTGTGTTTAAAGCTGCTGTTGTGGGAAACGGCCACAAGTCGGCAGCATTTCTCCATTCCCAAATCTGGTTACTAGGGCAGCAGAGCCTTCCTGAAAGTTGTGTTCCTAGGTTGTAAATTAGAATGGGATGTGCCAGGGAAAACCCCAGTAACTTCATGTCTCATTAATTGTTGTTCGTGGTTTTAATTTTTTAAACTGGGGTAATGAGTAGAATAGTGTTTGTTCTGGGTGTACAAAATCAGGTTCAATTGAACATTATATATATCTATTCATGTACAGATCCTCTTCCCATGTAAATTACTATTATTTGGTTTATAAATTTATTTTATTTATTTATTTATTTTTGGCTGAGTTGGATCTTCGTTGCTGCATGTGGGCTTTCTCCAGTTGCGGTGAGCGGGGGCTACTCTCCGTTGCGGTGCACGGGCTTCTCACTGCAGTGGCTTCTCTTGTTGCGGAGCACGGGCTCTAGGCGTGCGGGCTTCAGTAGTTGTGGCGCATGGGCTCAGTAGTTATGGCTCATGGGCTCCAGAGTGTAGGCTCATTAGTTGCTCTGCAGCATGTGGGATCTTCCCGAACCAGGGATCGAACCTGTGTCCTCTGCATTGGCAGGCGGATTCTTAACCACGGTCCCACCAGGCAAGCCCCCGTGTAAATTATTACAGAACGTTCAGTAGACCTCCCTTGGTATATGGTCGGTCTTTTTGATACATGTGTTTAATATGTATTTGTGTACGTATGGTAACCCTAATCTTAATGTATCCATTCCTCCCACCTTTCCTTTTAGATAACCATAGTTTGTTTTCTAAGTCTGTGAGAGTCTTTCTCTGTGGAAATATGTTCATATGTGTCAGTTGTTAGGTAACAGCTAGGAGTGATATCACAGGGTATTTGTCGTCTGCTTTCCGACTTACCTCATGTTCTGTGATTATCTCTAGGCTCATCTATGGTGCTGCAAAGAGCAGTGTTTCATCCTTTGCCATGGCGAATGTTCCATTGTGTACACGGACCACTTCTTCTTTGTGCATTCATCTGTTGGTGGACATTTTGGTTACTTCCAAGTCTTGGCTATGCTAAATATTGATGCAGTGCAGGATTGCCAGCCTGTGTCTTTTGGATTCTGGTCTTCTCAGGGGTTAGCCCCAGCAGTGGGCCTGCTAGATGATATGGTAGTTCAATTTTTACCTTTCAATGCACCTCCATTCTGTTCTCACTACTGGCTGTTACCAGTTTACATCCCACCAGCAACTAGAGGGTACACAGATCTCTAAAACCCCTTCAGCATTTATTGTTTGTAGACTTTTTACTGATGGTATTTTGAGTGTTGGGTGGTGATACCTTTTTGTAGTTTGGATTTGCATGCGTCTGATAATTCCCGATATTGAGCTTTGATCTACGTCCGTTTTCTTTTTTCTTTTTTTAGTAAAACAGAGAAACTTACCTCTTCAAATTGTTTCCTTGAAAAATTTGCCATGTTCTGAATTCCTGTGGCCATTACCTGCACCAGGACATTTTTTGAGGGCAGGTGTCGTTTACAGCCCTGTAGTAATTATGAATATCACATGACCATTAGTTCTGTGTTTAAAGCTGCTGTTGCAGGAAAAGGCCACAAGGGGGCAGCATTTCTATATTCCCAACTCTGGTTACTAGGGCAACAGAGCCTTCCTGGAAGTCCTGATTGTAGGTTGTAAAGTAGAGTGGAATGTGCCAGGACAAACCCCCCAAAACTATGTGTACTTGTTTGTTGTTGGTATTCTTAGTTTAATTTTCATTTTTCTCAGAGCAAATTTGATTGCAATGTTGTGTTTGTTCTAGGTGTACAGAATCGCTTTCATTGATACATATATCTTTCCATGTTTGGATCCTGTTCCATATAGATTACAGAATGTTGTGTAGACCTCTCTTGGTATTCGGTATGTCTGATGATTATATATTTTATAAGTATTAGCATATATCTGTTAAACCCAATATCCTCCGTTATACATTCCTCACACCTTTCCATTTGGTTAACCACAAGCTTGTCTTCTGAACACGTGAGTGTCCTTCTCTGTGGAAATAGGTTCATTCCTATCAATTTTTAGATAACACCTATACGTGATATCATAGGATATGTGTCTCTCGCTTTCTGACTTACTTCAAGTTGTGTGATTATCTGTAGCCTCATCTATGGTGCTGCAAACGGCATTGTTTCATTCTTTTCTGTGTCTAATATTGCATTGTGTACATGGACCACTTTTTCGTCCATTCATCTGATGACGGACATTTTTGTCGCTTCCATGTCTTGGCTATTGTAAATACTGCTGCAGTGCACGATTTTCCATCCTGTGTCTTTCTGATTCTGGCTTTCACAGGTGACAGGCCCAATAGTGGGCCTTCCGGACCATATGGTGACTCAGTTTTTACCTTTAAACGCACTGCCATTCTGTTCCTATTATTGGCTGTTACCAGTTTACATCCCACTTAGACCGAGAGGTTACGCTATTCTCCACAACTTCTTCAACATCTATCGTTTGTTGACTTTTTGCTGATGGTCATTCTGACTGGTGTGAGGTGATACCTTTGTGTAGATTGGATTTGCATGCGTCTAATAATTCCCGATGTTTTGCGTTTATCAATGTCCTTTTCATTTTTTTTTAAGATTCAGCTAAACTTACAACTTCAAATTGCCTTCTTGAAAAATTTGCCGCGTTTGGATTTTTTTGGCCATTCCCTACCACAGGACAGTTTTTGAGGGCATGAGTCATTTACAGCCCTGCAGTCCTTGTGAATATTAGTGACCATTAGCAGTGGATTTAAAGCTGCTGTTTGAGGAAACGGCCTTAGGGTGGCAGCATTTCTACGTTGCCAACTCTGCTTGCTAGGGAAACAGAACCTTGCTGCAAGTTGTGCTTTTAGGTTGCAGGTTAGAGTGGAATGTGCCAGGACAAACCCCCATAAGTTTTAGCCTCCTTAATTCTTGTTTGTGTCTTTAAGTTTTAATTTTTATCAGAGCAAATTGGATTTTAAAATGTCTTTTGTTCTAGGCGTACAGAATCTTGTTCATGTACACATATACATATATCTATTGATCTTTGTGTCCTTTTCCATGTAGGTTATTACAGAGTGTTGAGTAGACCACTCTTGGTATTCCATAGGTCTTTGGGGATGATATATTTTATATGTATTAGTATATGTTTGCTAACCCCAATATCCTAATTTATTCATTCCTCACACCTTTTCTTTGGCTTAACCATAAGTTTGTCTTCTCAATCTGAGATTGTCTTTCCCTATGGAAATATGTTCATTTTCATGAATTTTCAGATAACATAAGTGATATCATAGGACATTTGTCTTTCGCATTCTGACTTACTTCACGTTGTGTGATTATCTCTAGGCTCATCTGTGGTGCTGCATATGCCATTCTTTTATCTTTCTTCGTGGCTAATATTCCATTCTGTACATATACCACTTCTTCTTTGTCCATTCATCTGTTTATGGGCCTTTTTTTTGCTTCCATGTCTTGGCTATTTCAATATGGCTGCAGTGCACATTTGCCTGCCTCTGTCTTTCCGATTCTGGTGGTCTTAGGTTATAGGCCCAGAAGGTGCCCTGCTGCATCATATGGTAGCTCAATTTTTACCTTTTAAAGCAGCTCCATTCAGTTTTCATTAGTGCTGTTACCACTTTACATCCCACCAGCTGCTAGAAGGTACACAGTTCCTTAAAACCTCTTCAGCATTTATAGTCTGTAGACTTTTTGCTGATGGTCATTTGACTGGTGTGAGCTGAAACCTCTGTGGACATTGGATTTGCATGCAGCTAATAATTCCTTATACTGAGCTTTAGGCATGTCCTTTGTTTTTCCTTTTCCTTTTTTTTAAAGAGTGAGTACAACTTCCCTGTTCATATTGACTTCTTGAAAACTTTGTCATGTGTTGAATTTTCTTGCGTACTCCCTACCTTAGGACATTTTCTGAGGGCAGGTGACATTTACAGCCCTGCAGTCCTTGTGACTACTAAGCGACCATTAGCCCTGGGTTTAAAGCTGCTGTTGTGTGACATAGCCACAAGGCGGCAGCATTATTACGTTCTCAACTCTTGTTACTAGGGCAACAGAGTCTTCTTGGAAGTAGTGTTCCTCGGTTGTAAATTAGAGTGGAATGTGCTGGGACAAGCCCCCAGAAGTTTATGTCTCCTTACTTATGTTCGTTTTTAAAATTTAATTTATATTTATTATCGGAGGAAATTTGATTACAGTGTTGTGATTGTCTGACTGTACAGAATCTGGTCAATGATTCATACATATATCTGTTCATCTTCGTATCCTGTTACCATGTATGTAATTACAAAATGTTGTGTAGACATTCCTTGGTATTTGTTAGGTGTTTTGTCATTATATATTTTATATGTATTGGTGATTATATAATTCATATAGTTATATGTTATATGTTTATATGCATTTAGCATACATTAGTATATGTATGCTACCCCCATAATCCTAATTTATCCATCCTCCCCCCTTTCATTTTGGTTAACCATTAGTTTGTTTTATAAGTCTGTGTCGTTTTCTATGGAAATATGTTCATTGGTAGCAATCTTAGGATAACATGTATAAATGATATCATAGGATATTTGTCATTCCCTTTTGACTTACTTAACGTAAAATGATTATTTCTAGGCTCATGTGTAGTCCTGAAAATGGCATTGTTCATTTTTTTTCCGAGGCTACTATTGCATTCGGTATGTGTACCACTTCTTTGTCCATTTATCTGTTGATGGACATTTTGTTTGCTTGTATGGCTTGGCTATTGTAAATATTGCTGCAGTGCATGTCTGCCTGTCTGTTCCTTTCTGATTCTGGTCTTCTTAGGGTATAGGCCCATTAGGGGATTGGCCGCATCATAGCCGCAACTAGCAAGACAGGAACACAAACCCACCCATTAGCAGAGAGGCTGCCTAAAGTCATAATAGGTTTACAGACATCAGAAGACACACCACTGGACACGGTCCTGCCCTGAAGAAAGACAAGATCCAGCCTCATCCATCAGAACAGAGGCACCAGTCCCTTCCACCAGGAAGCCTACACAACCCACTGAACCAACCCTGGGGGCAGACACCAAGAATAACGGGAAATACGAACCCACAGACTGGGAAAAGGAGACCCCAAACACAGTAAATTAAGCAAAATAAGAAGACAGAGAAATATGCGGCAGATGACTGAGCAAGGTAAAAAATCCACCAGGACAAACAAATGAAGAGGAAATAGACAGCCTACCTGAAAAAGAATTCAGAGTAATGATAGTAAAGATGATCCAAAATCTTGGAAATAGAATGGAGAACATACAAGAAACGTTTAACAAGGATCTAGAAGAACTAAAGAGCAAACAAACAATAATGAACAACACAATAAGTGAAATTTAAAATTCTCTAGAAGGAATCAATAGCAGAATAACTGAGGCAGAAGAGCGGATAAGTGACCTGGAAGAAAAAATAGTGGAAATAACTACCACAGAGCAGCATAAAGAAAAAAGAATGAAAAGAATTGAGGACAGCCTCAGAGACCTCTGGGACAACATTAAACACACCAACATTCGAACTATAGTGGTCCCAGAAGAAGAAGTGAAAAAGAAAGGGAGTGAGAAAACATTTGAAGAGATTATAGTTGGAAACTTCCCTAATATGGGAAGTGAAATAGTCAATAAATTACAGGAAGCACAGGGAGTCCCATAAAGGATAAATCCAAGGAGAATCACGCCAAGACCCATATTATTCAAACTATCAAAAATTAAATACAAAGAAAAAATATTAAAAGCAGCAAGGGAAAAGCAACAAATACCATACAAGGGAATCCCCATAAGGTTAACAGCTGATCTTTCAGCAGAAACTCTGCAAGCCAGAAGGGTGTGGCAGGACATATTTAAAGTGATGAAAGGGAAAAAACCTACAACCAAGATTACTCTACCCAGCAAGGATCTCATTCAGATTTGACGGAGAAATTAAAACCTTTACAGACAAACAAAAGCTAAGAGAATGCAGCACCACATAATCAGCTTTACAACAAACGCTAAGGGAACTTCTCTAGGCAGGAACCACAAGAGAAGGAAAAGACCTACAATAACAAACCCAAAACAATGAAGAAAATGGTAATAGGAAAATACATGTCGATAATTACTTTAAATGAAATGGATTAAATGCTCCAACCAAAAGACATAGACTGGCTGACTGGACACAAAAACAAGACCCATATATATGCTGTCTACAAGAGACCCACTTCAGACCTAGGGACACATACAGACTGAAAGTGTGTTGATTGAAAAACATATTCCATGCAAATGGAAATAAAAAGAAAGTTGTAGTAGCAATTCTCATATCAGACAAAATAGACTTTAAAATAAAGACTATTACAAGAAACAAAGAAGGACACTACATAATGATGAAGGGATCAATCCACAAAGAAGATATAACAATTGTAAATATTTATGCACCCAACAAAGGAGCACCTCAATACATAAGGCAAATGCTAACAGCCACAAAAGGGGAAATTGACAGTAACACAATCATAGTGGGGGACTTTAACACCCCACTTTCTCCAATGGACAATTCATCCAAAAGGAAAATAAATAAGGAAACACAAGCTTTAAATGATACATTAAACAAGATGCATTTAATTGATATTTATAGGACATTCCATCCAAAAACAACAGAATACACTTTCTTCTCAAGTGCGCATGGAACATCCTCCAGGATAGATCTTATCTTGGGTCACAAATCAAGCCTTGGTAAATTTAAGAAAATTGAAATCATATCATGTATCTTTTCCGACCACAACACTATCAGACTAGATATGAATTACAAGAAAAAATCTGTAAAAAAATACAAACACGTGGACGCTAAACAATACACTACTTAATAACCAGAGATCACTGAAGAAATCAAAGAGGAAATAAAAAAATACCTAGAAAAAACTGACAATGAAAACACAATGACCCAAAATCTAAGGGATGCAACAAAAGCAGTTCTAAGAGGGAAGTTTATAGCAATACAATCCTACCTCTAGAAAAAAGAAAAATCTCAAATAAACGACCTAAACTTACACCTAAAGCAATTAAAGAAAGAATAATTAAAAAAAACCCCAAAGTTAGCAGAAGGAAAGAAATCATAAAGATGAAATCAGAAATAAATGAAAAAAAATTAAGGAGGGCTTCCCTGGTGGCGCAGTGGTTGAGAATCTGCCTGCCAATGCAGGGGACACAGGTTCGAGCCCTGGTCTGGGAAGGTCCCACATGCTGTGGAGCAGCTAGGCTCGTGAGCCACAACTACTGAGCCTGCCCGTCTGGAGCCTGTGCTCCACAACAAGAGAGGCCGCAATAGTGAAGAGGCCCGCGCACCACGATGAAGAGTGGCCCCCGCTTGCCGCATCTAGAGAAAGCCCTCGCACAGAAACGAAGACCCAACACAGCCAAAAATAAATATAAAAATTAAAAAAAAAAGTTAAAAAAAATAAATTAATAAAACAATGCATAAAGGCTGGATAGGGTGTGGGGAAAAGGGAATCCTCCTGCACTGTTGGTGGGAATGTAAACGGATACAGCCATTATGGAGAAGAGTATGGAGGTTCTTTAAAAGCTAAAATAGAACTACCATATGACCCAGCAATTCCACTACTGGGCATATACCTGGAGAAAACCATAATTCAAAAAGATACATGTACCACAGTGTTCACTGTAGCACTATTTACAATAGCCAGGACATAGATGCAACCTAAATGTCCACCGACAGATGACTATATAAAGAAGATGTGGCACATATACACAATGGAGTATTACTCAGCCATAAAAAGGAACAAAATTGAGTTATTTTTAGTGAGGTGGTTGGACCTAGAGTCTGTCATACAGAGTGAAGTAAGTCAGAAAGAGAAAAACAAATACCATACGCTAACACATATATATGGAATCTAGAAAAATGGTACTGACAAACCTAGTGACAGGGCAGGAATAAAGACACAGATGTAGAGAATGGACTTAAGGACACAGGGGGGAAGGGGAGACAGGGACATAGTAAGAGAGTAGCACTGACATATATACACTACCAAATGTAAAATAGCTAGTGGTAAGCTGCCGCATAGTACAGGGAGATCAGCTCGGTGCTTTATGTCCCCCGGAGGGTTGGGATAGGGAGTGTGGGAGGGCGGCTCAAGAGGGGGGGGATATGGGGAATATATGTATACATATAGCTGATTCACTTTGTTGTAAAGCAGAAACTAATACAATGTTATAAAGCAATTATACTCCAATAAACATGTATTTTAAAAACCCACAGCATTGTAAATCAACTACATTTGAAGATATGTCTTTAGTGCAAAAAATTTTCTGAATGTAAGTTTTATTGTGTGTGTGTACCACAGGTTCAATATATATGAATTATGTCAAAATGATTACATTGTTTTTCAAAATAAAGAATTTTTGATATTCTACATCAGCTTCATAATATAAATGCAGAAAAACTATATTATTTTTTTCTAAAGTTCAGAAATAGCCATTTTGCTCATTCGGTATACTATAAACCACTAACTTTATTAAAAAGGAATTCGTGACCAACCTCTTCCTTCCAAAGAAATACTTCTCCACTCACACAAGTTTAATAGAATGTTCCGCCATGAAATGACTTCGCACCTTAGAGACACCAGATTTGCATCCTGAAATCTCTTTCTTGCAAAAATGTCCAATTATCATCCTAGCATTACAGAAAAGAAATGCTTTTTTTACAGATCTCAAATTCCATACAACTTTAGTCAAGACATCATGTATTTTTTTCACACACACACACTGTATTTTATTTTTACAAGAGATAAATCAACTGACACCAAGCATTGTAAATGGATGACCACAACAAAAGCAACAATGATTGCAATTACCAAACACGAAACACACTCAGACTATGTCATAATATTGACATTCAGTCCAGTAATCCTCCACTGTAACAGCTCCTTTACTTTGCAGTGAAAGACATCATGTATTTTTAAATTATCAGCACTCACCTGAGGTCTTTAAAAATCAACAAAAACATAATTTTGTGTTCTCTTTCATTTATTCTGGTTCTAAGTGGTCATTTCTAAATGAAAGTATTTAAGTATGTTAACGTCATCTTATAACATCATATTTCCAATGACTACCATGTCTCCAAAGATGAAATATGAGGAACTCATAATTAGGCTCTCCAAAGTTTTACTCTCTGAATCTGTATGACCCTTCTGCTGAACTCCACACTGTTCATTATTCTCTGAGAATATTCTTTTTCTTGTATGGCCATCTCACATGCTCTTTCATTTCATGAAGTTTTTTCCTACAATTTTATGCCTAGTTTATTTCTGAGAAAATGCATTATTTCATAGTCATATTTATAGACACAAAGACTTCTCTGTAACTCCCTGAGAGTTTCAAGAACTCCTTCTTTTTTTTTTTTAATACCTAGATTCTAAAGCTCTCCACAAAGAATTACTAAACTTGCATTTACATAAGTATCTACATATTAATCACACATTAATGCATTTACAATTGTATTATGATTTATTGTTAATTTTGCAGCATAAATGTAGCTGTCTTATTTACCACTCTCTTGGAAATCACTTTAATATTTGCACTTAGGACTTGAAAGAGAATGGATAAATAAAAACCTGAAGAATATGCAGACCCAATTTATATATTTCTCATAAAATTAGGGGATTATCTAAACTTTATCCAGGAAAAAGAAGAGCCCAGATACTCTGCAGGCATGATTCTCGAGAATGTATTGTCTTCTAGCAGGAAAACATGCAGTAATCCATGTGGCAGAGTTTACCTGTGACCAACCGGGGTTAGTGACCTATGCATTTCTTACATGCAACATATCAGGAGTGGAAAAAGAGAATTTGTCAGTTGTGGCAATAAGTATAATGAAGTTTTGTAGCAGGTCATTCTCATATATTCAACACAGGTACAATCAAAATTTTGCTCAATTCTGATAAATCTAAGTCCGTATCTGTTTCCATGTCTTTAACGAGGAAATGTCAGAACTGACTTACCAAAAAAAAAGTGTTTTGTTTGTTTTAATTACAGTCACGGTGAGTAAGACAGAGCTCAGAACAGCTAATGTGACTTAGTGATTCTCTCATCAGGAAATACAGTTTCTACTTCCTTGTTTATTCTCCACATCCTGTAGTAAGTAAAGTTTCAATGAAAGATAAATCTACAGGGTGAAAAGAAAAGAAAACTTACATGTGTTGATAAGTTCACTTTGACAGGTTGTACCACGTATGTCAGTGTTTCTGGGGATGGACACAAGCCAGAGCTCCCTACTCTGACATTTTCACTGATGTCATTCCCCTTGATCCTCAATTTGAAAGTGGATAAAAATGTTTTCTATGTTTTCTTCTTTAAGAAATTAAATAAAGAATGCTTTCTAGACATGATCCTCTAATGATTTTCAGTCAGTGGTCATCAACAGAGGAAAAGCACAGAATCTCATCCCCACAGAAGTGTGACATTCAGTCAGGTAAGAAAATTCTCCCCGAAATCAGAGCTTCATCTTTAACATGCAGTCAAAGGCTTTCACAGGTTCTTCATCACTCTGCACTCGGCCCTACCATATGGGATTGGCTCTGAGAATCTCACATCAGATGACTGACAAACATGTCATAGTACACTGATCTGGTACCAGATCCTGCCTCTCTTAATGATCTCCTGCAGGGACATTGGAATATTCTAGGATATTTCCTGGAGCCCTCTACTCTATACAGGTACACTTCCAAGTAGAAACAGAAGCTTTGATTCTCACTGGGACCCCTGCTCTGTCCAACCAACCTCTCCAGAATTATGATGTTCTAATCTCTCCTGATTAGAACATTTCAAGGTCTCTCCCTGTGCTAATTTCGTAAAGGTAAAAGAGAAACAAGAAAGAGCAAACTATGCAGGGAGCAATATATAAGATTCCTTTACTTAATGTATTTACCTGATATACCCAAATATTGAGAAATATAGATTCATTTCATAATGGTCAAGAAAAGAGGAGGAGGAACCTCCATGCCAACAGTATACACAAAATGGAATCAATATTGCATAAGCTCCAGCTTAAGCTTAGCTACGAGGTACTAACCCTTCTCATAAAGAAGCAATAGTTCTCCATCATTTGAAGCACACTGAGGACTCAGACAGCTGGACACTGAGGGTGTAGCCTCCTCACTCGAATTCTGTACCTGCATCACAGAGCAGTGAAATATTCCCAAAGAATTATTAAGGATGAGGGGGGGAGGCGAAATAAAAGAGATGAATCCATAGTCTGTCCTGCCATCTGTTCTGCTGGATATTACCACCATCTTGGCCCAATATGACCTTCCCACTTCTCTCTGGGTCTTCCTACTTTCCACCTCCATCCTCTCATTATATCTTACCTACACTTGGGAACGACTCTAGTTGTTCCACTTATCTTTATCAACAAGTAATGCAAATAGCAACTGTGTGTATAACTCCTTAGAAACCTCAGGTCTGACTCAGTAATAATACATGACCTTCGAAGTCCAAAGTTTTCCTAATTCCCTTTATTATTTTTTTTCTAATTTCCATGTACTTACACTCTTAAGACCTCCACTGTTCTCAGGTTCGTCTTCCCTGCAAAATCTGTCAACCTAGACACAGACTTAAGTACCACCCTCTAATTATCTCCTAGGGAATCCAGTTTTTAAAAAAGCCTCAGCAAGCCTTATGGACTTTATTAAAGACTCTTTAATATAACCCATGGGACATAGCAGTACACCCACAGATATCTATCTAATACACCCTCAGAGTAAATTTTTTTTCTTTTTTATAAAGTCTCTTCTGGCCAGTGAAGACTCTCAGCTCTTCTTCTTCAACATATGCAGTGTCTCACCCTTCTGATTACTCTCTGCTCTATCCCAGGTCCACTCCCTTTCCTGATATTACATTCTTTCCCAATTGTATATGTTGGTAAAATCAAATAACATAAAATATAACATGTTAATTATTATAAAGTGCACCGTTCAGTGATATTAAATACATTCATATTATTGGGCGATCATCATCACCATTTATCTTTCTAATTCTTTTCTACGTTTTAAAACTGTAACTCTATGTCCTTTAAACAAAACTTTCCTTTTTGTTCCATAACCACCTGAAAAGCATCATTACCCTCCCAATTTCTATGGTTTTGACTACACTAAGTACCCCATATAATTGAAATAAGTAGTTGTATTGTTATGACTCACTAAAAGTCACAAAAATGCATTTTGGGTAGCTAAATTTCCTCAAGATTCATCCATGTCGTAGCATATTCCTAGATCTTTTCCTTCTTAACACTGAATAATATTGTATTATATGGGTATACCACACTTTGCTTATCCAGGAACTAGTGGATGAACACTTAGGTTGCTTTCATATTTTAGCTACTGTGATTATTACTGCTCTAAACACTGGAGTACAAATATTTCTTTAAGACCCTGATTTCAATTCCTTTGGGTATACCTCAGAGTAAAATTCCTGGATCATGTAGTAATTCTATCTTTCAATATCTGAAAAATTGCCGTACTCTTTTGCAAAGCAGCTGTATCATTCTACATTCCCTCTGACATAGCACAGTGGTTCCAACTCCCTCACATCCTCACCAATAGTTGTTTTCTGCTTGTGTATGTGTGTGTGTGCTTGTGTGTGTATGCATGCACACAAATATATAAACATGCATTTAGTGATATGGAGCATCTATTCAAGTGCTTAGTCATTTGTACATCTTTCTGAAGAAACCATCTATTCAAGTCTTTTATCCATTTTTGAATCAGGGTGTTTGCTTTTCGTTCAGTTGTAGGAGTTCTCTGTATATTCTGAATAGAAATCTCTTGTCAGATAGATGGCTTTCAAATATTTTCTCCCATCTTGTGGGTTGCCATTTTATTCTGTTTACATTTCTTTGATACACATTTTTATTTAAATTATGTACTGCAAATTGTTTATTTTTTTGTTAGCTATACCTCTGTTGTTCCTTCGTTTCATATTGAGGAAAACGCTGCCAAATCCAATGTCATGAAGCTCTTGTCCTGTGTCTTCTTCTAAGACTTTTTATTTTATTAGGTCTCATATTTAGTTTCTTGATACGTTTTCATTAATTTTTGCATATGATGTTAGGTAAGGGTCCATCTTCCTTCTTTTGCATGGTGACCACAAGACTTCTCAGCACCATTTGTTGAAAATACTATCCTTTCTACTTTGAAAAGTCTTGGCAACTTGTCAAAAATCATTTGGCCCTATATCAGGGTTTATTTCTGGGTGTTCTATTCTATTCTATTGGTCTTGAATAAGGGAGAAAATAGTATAACCTATCCAGGTTGATGAAGAACATAAAGGAAGACCAGGACTGAGAATTAGGAGGGCAATATAAAACAGCAGGGAGTAAAAGACAGTGTGAGAGAAGATCTTGTATTTGCGAGTTCATGGAAATAGGATCATGCTAAAACCACTAAACGCCTGACTTTGAACAATACGGTAAATGTGCCAGCAAGAAATATAACACTTACCCATCTCTGGGAAATATAGTATGGGCATAAAGATAAACTACACATAAATATATTAAAAAGGGAAGGGTTTTCATGGTGTGAGAATATTGTGGGATTTGAAATACAATTTACTTCTGTTCTACCATTGTCTCTAAAATTTATCAAAGTGTATATACAAGCAATTCCAATTCTGGTAATGTGCTTGACAAGTTTATATATGAACTTCAGCAGACCAGTAAATGTACATTCATAGTAGGACTGTTCCCTAAACCAAAAAACAAAACACAAAAACTGCAAAGACTAGACTTCACTTTGTCAACACACATACAGATGCAATGATGGTTAACGGTCCGAAAACAGAAGGTGAGCATGGGTGCAAGAGGTTAATCCCCAGGCTGGGGTGGGGTGCAGAGTTTCAGGGTAACACAGGTAGAAAAGGCTTTTGTCCTATCCTTGATTTTTGAGGTATGGAAATTCACAGGTCACTACCTTCACTTCAAACTGAACGAATGCACTATTCAATTTTTTTAAACAGGCAAAGTAAACATGAGTGATAATAAATTTCAAACTGTCTCTAATCAAATAAGATACTAAGAAAACTTAAATAATATGATTTAAGAATGAAGTGGAGAGATTGTCCAACACGGTAGCATTCAAAGACCCAGAGCTTGATGCCTCTCATGGGCACACCAAAGTCACAACTCTTTACAGAACAGCTATTGATGAAAAAGGCCGGGACCTACCATAAAAGATGTTTTACAGCTAAACATATAAGGAAGGCACCTCGACAAGACAGAAAGGAAGGGCAAAATCTCAATAGAGTCAAGACCCTTACCACCAGGTGGGTGGCCCACAAATGGGAGAATAATTACAATTTCAGAGGTGCTCCCAGGTAGCAAGGGGTGTGAAGCCAACATCAGGCTCCCAAGCCCAGGGATCCTGTTCTGGAAAGAAGAGTCCCTAGAAACTTGGGCTTTGAAGACCAGTAGTGCTTATTTTCCACAGAGCCAGAGGGCTGTGGGAAATAGAGATTCCACTCTTAAAAGATGCTCACAAAATCCCACATGATCCGAGAATCAGAACAGAAGCAGTCATTTGAAAGGATCCCGGGTCACACCTACCTCCTGATCTTGGAGAGTCTCCCAGAGAGGCAAGAGGCAACTACAGCACCGCCTCAGGGACAGAGACACTGGCAGCAGCCATTCGGGGGAGCTCCTTCTACCTCGTGGACGCTGGTACCAGCAAGCATAATTTCAGAATCCTCCCTCTAGCTTATCGGCCTCAGGACCGAGCCCCACCCATTTCCACCAGACTACAGACACAAGTACTAGGATGCCGCAGGCCAAGCAACTAACTGAGCAGGGGCACAGCCCCACCCACCAGCAAACATATTGCCTTCAGACCCTCTCAATGCACAGCTGCCCCTGGACATGGGCCCAGCCCCCAAAAGCCCCTGGACCAGCCTCCACACCTCAGTGGACAGGCACCAGCCCCAGAGTCCCTGGCCCCTCTGACAAGTGAGCCTGCTCTGGCCTTGGAGTCAGCCTCACCATCGGCAGGTGATAACTGCACAGGGACTGGATGGAGCTTGGACCTACCCAACAGCAAACCTGCTCTAGCAGTGGGATCAGCCTCATACACCAACAGGCACACACCAGCTCCAGGAATACCACAGCCCAGCAGCCTGTGTGACCAGAACACTCACTTGCAGGCCAGAAGCAGCCATGGACTCAGCTGGGACATGACCCTTCCCATCAGAATGCCAACACAAGATTAGGGATACCCCAGACCCTGCAGAGAGCTGTGTCAGGAACAGTGATCCAACACCAACTCTGTGGCTCCTGGGCCCTGCAGCCAGGACTCAGGACCTGTCTCTTCCTCCCAGTAGCCAGCATAGCCCCAGAACCAGTGACTGGGCACTAGCCCTGATATCACCTGGACTGCAATTCTACCCATAAGTGAACCAGCACCAGATTTGGTGTCCCCCAGAGCTGTGCAGCCAGCTGCCTTATGATTTAGTCTCACCAAGCAGCACAGACAGCCTCCATACAAGGCAGAGCGTGGCAAACAAGCAGTCTGGGGGCAGCCAAGCCTACCAGACCACCCACGGTAGTCAGCCCACCACAGCAGAAGAGCCCAAGCAGCCCACATAGGGGGTACACCTAGAATATATAGCTCTAGTGACCAGGGGAGAGGGGGCTGCTGGGACCCATAGGACATCTCCTACAAAAGGCCACTTCCCCAAGGTCAGGAAATGTAACGAACCTACTACATACATAGCAATAAAAACAGCAAGTTAAGAAAAATGAGGTGACACAGAAACACGATCCAAATGAAGGAGCAAGATAAGAACTCAGAAGAAGATCTAAGTGAAGTGGAGATAGCCAACCTACTCAAGAAAGAGTTCAAGGTAATGACTGTAAAGATGATCAAGGAACTCAGGAGAAGAATGGACGACCAGAGCAAGAAGTTAGAAGTTTTTTAAAAAGAGTTAGACCATTAAAGAACAACAAAACAGAGATGAGGAATGCAATAACTGAAGTGAAAAATACACTAAAAGGAAACTACTGTAGACTAAATGATACAGAGGTATGAATCAGAAAACTGAAGGACAGAGTACTGGCAATCACTGAAGATGAACGGTAAAACAATAGATTAAAATGAAATGAGGAAAGTTGAACAGACTTGTGAAACAACATTAAGTGTACTAATATTTGCATTATACTGGTCCCAGAAGCTAAAAGGGAAGAGAAAGCAGTGTAGAACATACCTGAAGAAATAAGAGCTGAAAACTTCCCTAACCTGGGGAAGAAAACAGACATCCAAGTCCAGTAAACACAGTAAGGCCAAAACAGGATCAACCCAAAGAGGACCACACCAAGACTCACTGTAATTCAAATGGCAAAAAAATAAAGACAAAAAGACACTATTAAAAGGAGCAAAGGAAAAGCAACAAGTTACAAACATGGGAACTTGCATAAAGTTATCAGCTGACTTTTCAGGATAACCTCTGCATGCCAGAAGGGAGTGGCATGGTATATTTAAAGTCATGAAAGGGAAAAGCCTATAACCAAAACTACTCTACCCAGCAAGGCTCTCCTTCAGATCTGATGGTGAGATCTAATGTTTTACAGAGAAGCAAAACTAAAAGAGCTCAGCATCGCCAAACCAGCTTTATGAGAAATATTAAAGGGGCTTTTCTAAGTGAAAAAGAAAAGGCCACGTCTGAAACATAAAAATTAGGAAAGGAAATTTACTAAAGGAAAAACCTCATTGATTAAGGCAAATATTCAACAAAGGTAATAAATCAACCATGTACACAGCTAATAGGAAGTATGAAAGAAAAAACTAATAAAATCATCATCTATATTCACAATAAGAAGTTAAGGGACACACAAAACAAGTAGATGTAAAATATAAGGTCAAATTCAGTAACTGTGGGGGAGGAGAGTAACAGTGCAGGCTTGGTAGTGTCCATGTGAAATTAAGAGCTCAGCAACTTAAATAATCACACACACACACACACACACACACACACTCACACAAAACTGAAAGAAATCCAAACATAATATTCAAGATAGTCCTCACATCACAGATGAAGGGAATAAAAGGGGAAGAAAGGAACACTGAAGAAATTAAAGAGGGATTCTAAAAATACCCAAGACAAATGAAAATGAACACACAATGATCCAAAATCTATGGGACACAGCCAACGCAGTTCATGGGGGGAAGTTATAGTGATACAAACTTATTCTTAGGAATCAAGAAAAATATCAAATAAACAACCTAACACTACACCTGAAGGAATTAGAAAAAGAAGAAAAAACAAAACCCAAAGCTGTCAGAAAGAAAAATTAAGCAAACTATACCATGTGCAATCACATGAAAAAGAATAAGATACCTAGGAATAAACACACCTAAGCAGGTAAAAGACATGTGCTCAGAAATCTATCAGCCATTGGTGAAAGAAGTTGAAGACAACACAAAAAGATGGCAAAACATAGCATGTGCAGGGACTGGAAGAATTAATACTCTTAAAATAACCATACTACCAAAGACAATCTACAGATTTAATGCAATCCCTATCAGAATACCAAAGCATTTGCACAGAACTTGAAAAAGTAATTTTAAAATTTGTATAGAAACACAAAGACCCCAAATAGCCAAACAATCTTGAGAAAGAACACAGCTGGAGGCATCACGCACCTTGACTTCAGACTATACTGCAAAGCGACAGTAATCAGAGAGAATCATACTGGAGCAAAAACAGACACAAAGATCACTGGAAGAGAACAGAGATCCCAGAAGTAAGCCCACACACTTATATTTAATTGATTTATGACAAAGCAGGCAATATGGAGAATAAGCTGTCTCTTCAATAAGTGGTACTAGGAAAACTGGTCAGCTACATGGAAAAGAATAAAATTAGATGATTTTAGCACACCATATATAAAATAAATGCAAAACTGAATAAAGACCTACATGTAGGACCAGAAACCATAAAACCCCTAGAGGAAAATATAGAACATTCTTCAACATAAATGATAGCAACAGTTTTAGGTTCAGTCTACTAAGGCAAATGAAACAAAAGCAAAAATAAACAAATGGGACTTCACTAAACTTAAAAGATTTTGCACAGCAAAGGAAACCAAAGACAAAATGAAAAGACAACCTGCTGAAGGAGAGACGATATTTGCACATGATAAGAGGTTAACACCAAAAAGATGACCAAGCAAGGGTTCACATCTAAACTACAGAAACAGCACATACAACTCAATATCAAAAAAACACCCAAAATCTTTTTTTTAAAAATGAGAAGACCTAAATAGACATTTTTCCAAGGAAAAAGTACATATAGACAGCCAGAACTCACAAAGATGTTAAACATAGCTAATCGGCAGTAAAATGCAAATCAGAACTATGAGATATATCACCTCAGTCTTGTCAGAATGGCTGTCATCAAAAAGATCACAAATAACAAAGGTTAGTGAGGATGTGGAGAAAGGGAAACTCTTGTACACTCTTGATGTGAATGGGAAGTAGTGCGGCTACTGTGGAAAGCAGAATGGAGGTTCCACAAAAAACTAAAAATAGAACTACCATAATATCCAGCAATTTCACTGTCGGGTATATCAGAAGAAAACAAAAACACTATTTCAAAAAAAATAACTGCACACCAATGTTCATAACAGTGTTATTTGCCATAGCCAAGATACAGAGTCAAACTAAGTGTTCATCAATAGGTTAGGTGGATGAAAAAGATTTTTTATGATGACTTCAGCAAAAAATGAAATTTTGCCATTTGCAAGAACATGGATGGACTTGGAGGGTATTATGCTTAGTAAAATAAGCCGCAGAGAAAACAAGCATGGTATGTTATGAGAAAACAAGCATGGTATGTTATCACTTACACGTGGCCTCTGAAAAAATGAATACAACAACAACAACAAAAAAGCAGACTCACAGATTAAAAAACAGACTAGTGGTTACCAGCAGGGAGAGAGAGGGTGGAGAGCAAAATAGTAGTAGGAGATTTTGAGGTACAATCCACTGTGTATAAAATCAATAATCTACAGTGGTGTACTGTATAGCATGGGGAATATAGCCACTCTTTTATAATAACTATAAATGGAGAAAAACCTAAACATTTATGAATCACTGTTGTACCTCTGAAATTAAAAATGTAAATTAACTATACATCAATAAAATATAAAGTAAGAAACAATAAAGGGGAGACAGATTATTAGATAGAAATCAATTAAATAAACACAAGTTTTGGAAATCAAGGAATTAAAACACAACACGTAAGACACAACATTGGCATTTAAAGTGTACAATCTATTCATTTAAAAGAAATCATTTAAGTGGTAAAAAATGGTACCCAATCTCACAATTTTGTATATCTAGGATTATTATCTACAAAAATATGTAACAAATATTCACTCAAAAAGAAAGAGAAAATTTGGATAAACCCATTTTAGTATACAAATTTAATATCAAAGTCTCTATGTAAAATTGATTTGAGTAAGTTCTGCTAGCCACTTCTAGTTTCTTTGTGATGTAAAATCTTTTAAAGCATAAAAATCAGCCTTTCTACATTATCCAGACAAGCGGTGCCGCAACTCCAGCCGGGACTCTGCACTTCCCCCTCCCTGATTCTCCAGAAGAGCAGGTGGCCCCCCTCTGAGGGCAGGGGCAAGACCACGGACCAAGTCCCCCTGCACTAAGGCGCTGCTGGAAGCTCTACCTGAACAGCAGTGCTGGCTTGGAGCGAACCCGTGCACCGCCAAAGCTGGTCTCGTCCTGCAGCTGAGGGACGCAGGCTTTAAGTCAGCTGCCTTGGCTTTAAATCGGTCAGTCCCCCGTTTAAGTCAGGTGACCCGACTTTAAATCACTGTGTGCCCCTCAAGCCTGCCACTTCAAAAGTTGGGAACTTCACTTTGATCCCAGCACCTCACACAGCTGAATGCACACTGGAGTCACCCCCAAGCCTGGCTTAGAGGCAGGATATAAGGTAACGGGATGGGCTGCACACGTGGTGAGGAGGGTGCACTTCATGTACCAGAAGGGTCCAGGTACTCTGGGTACAGCAAGCAGTGCACGATACAGCAGCTCCCTGGCCAAGCTGGTGATGCACAGGGGGAGCAGGCACACCCAGGCACACAGAGGTTTCAGGCCGGGAGCTGGGGCACAGCCAGCCGGGAGGGTGTGAAAGCCGAGGATCTAAGCCTTCTTGAGAAAGGCAGACACAGAGGATGGATGAGAAACAAAGACCAGATGAAACATGGATTTGAAAAACACACCCTGCTCTTGAAATTGGGGTGGGGGGCACCCCAGATTTGAGTCTTCTTACTCCCCAGTACCTAGTGCTTTGGCATTTGCCCAATTACTTATAAAATGTGACTGATAATATCTAACCCATAGAATACTGCATTTGGAGTGGTTTTGCGTGTTTATGTTTCTATAGTGGAATAATCTTTTCTACAAGAAAAATGCACACAATCTGAAATAAATTAAAACCTCTCTTTAAAAAGTACTATATCGGACTTCCCTGGTGGCGCAGCAGTTAAGAATCTGCCTGCCAAGGCAGGAGACATGGGTTCGAGCCCTGGTCAGGGAAGATCCCACATGCCGCGGAGCAACTAAGCCCATGTGCCACAACTACTGAGCCTGCAGGCCACAACTACTGAAGCCCGCGCGCCTAGAGCCGGTGCTGCACAACAAGCGCAGCAAGAGAAGCCACCGCAATGATAAGCCCGCGCAACGCAACAAAGAGTAACCCCTGCTTGCCGCAACTAGAGAAAGCCTGCGCATAGCAACGAAGACCCAACGCAGCCAAAAACAAATTAATTAATTAATTAGTTAACTATTTTTAAAAAGTACTATATCCTTCTGTACAGCTTCTCTTAGAAGTACAGAGAGATGGCGTAGGAGAGTGAGAAAGACCAATATTTAGTGCACATTTCTCATGCAGGTGCTCTGCTGGCTCAGATAGATTTATCCCCACTTTACAAAGGAGGAAATAATCTCAGAGAGGTTTAGTAATTTTCCCAAAGCCAAACAGCTATGGAGTGGCAGAACCAAGATCTGAACCAAGTCTGTTACCTTCAAATCCTAAGTCCTCATCACAACAAAACTCAAATATTTACATTTATCGAATTACATTGCAACCTGGGGAGTTCTTGGCACAATCCTGAATAGGAGTGAGAAAGAAAGAAATAGCATTGCTCCTACAGTCAACCAAAATTTTTGGAGCAGCTGCTAGATGCCTGGCCCTTTTTGGGGTTCAGCAGTGATCAAGATAGGAAGAGTCCTGCTTTCATGAACCACGTAGTGGGGAGGAGAGACAGGTGCAACTTGGGTGAGGGATTTCACCTTGCTGGACCTCTGTTTTCTCATCTGGAAAATGGGATGGGTGTTCCTCATTTTCTGGGATTGTCCAGCCCTCACATTCTCTGATTCCATAAGAAGCATTTGTTTTCCTGTTTCTTTAAAGTTCATTCAGGCCGTGAGCTGTGATGAATGTTGTTAGCTGCTCCCCAAATCACTCTATTCCCACCCTTTTCCTGTGATCAGGTCTTTCCTGAAACATGACTCACACTCAGTCAAGTCACAGAAGCTAAGGGGCACCCAGCAGAAAAATTCCAACCCTTGCTTCCCAGGAGCTCTGCGATCTACCTGCCAGGTAAACTTAACTCACCTGGCACAAGGTGGCCATCCCTGGTTTCACATCAACATGATCTCAGGCACAAACCTCCTTGTTTTTCCATCTTGTCTTTAAGTTATTTGTTGAAACAACTGCACAAATATGACAAAGGTATAAAATCAGGCATCTTCTGCCCCCAGTGCATACTAATAAATGATTTTCTGCCACTTTAAAGATAAATATAGAACATTTCAACATTCTGCTACCCTAATTATTTGTCATTTTTGTTGATATTTCTATTGAATACATCTTTCAATATTTTAACAATGGAACATTTATTTAGGTTGTTCCAGACCCAGCCTTTAGTGGTAAATGTTTTGTTGTTATATTTCTATTATGTTTCCTTTAAAAATCATTATCATAATCCATTATTTAAATGGATTAAGTCAATTCTATAGGCATTTATCTTATGATATTGATGAAATTGATACATAGAGGGCAGTAGTACAAGTTGATTGGACTTGAGAACCTCTATTAGCACAGTTAAGTACAAATATTATCTATATGTAAACCAAAGTACATGCCGAGTGAGATTCTCCGACTCTTTTTCACTGTCTGCCCCTCAAGCCTGTGAGAAATGGAATATTTCTTGCCATATCAGTAAAAAAAGGATGCCACAGTCTTCAGCACTTGCAGCCCTCCAATGTGAGCAGGCGGGCCCTGAGGCACTCAGGATATGCAAATACAGAATGCAGGCCCCAGAGAGCTGAGGTGCATATCAAAGGAAGGATTTCAGTGAGCCCAGGCAAAGAAAAGCGCCGCATTCCTCACCTTGGGAGAGCTGGTTTTCCTTAGTTAACAATCACCTTTTAATGTTCCCCATTACCTGCGCCAGTCCCCTGCCCTGTCCCCTCCCCCCGGTACTTTAGCTCAGGGAGGAAGGAGCGCAGAGGGACTCGGCTGAACAAGGGGCCTGCGCGCCTCGGGAGGAGTTTTCAGCCGCTTTCCCCGCAGTCGGGAAGAGGGGCGCTGAAGCTGCAGCCGGACCCTGAGCCTCCCTTGCCCCGTTTCCCCTCAGGACGCTCAGGCCGACCCCCTCCCCACACCCACCAGGCCTCGCGAGCCAGGCCGAGGGGAGGGGCGAGAGGAGGGACCGAAGTTCCCGGGGACCAGACGCTGGAGGCCGCTCTTTCTGCACAGCAGCGGCGGGTGGCAGCGAACCCCTGCCCCTCAGAAGCTGGTCTTGTGCTGCCGCCCGGGCACCGGATAAGGCAGAGGGTCGGCGCCCACTTACCCGGCCCGCCGTCCCCGCGACTGTCACGGGTTCGGCCGCCAGGGCCCCTTCAGAACCGGCAGCCTCAGTGAGGCCGCCCTCCCCTCGGGCTCCGGGGCAGTTCCGTGACGGCGGAGGGAAGAGACCCCGAGCAGGGAGTTCCAGCTCTGCGGAAACGCGGGCTCTGTTCAGCGCGCAGTGGGTGGGACCGCTCTGCCCCGAGGCCTTCCGGGAGGGGGGGGGGCGCCGGGGGAGGAGCCGCCAGGAGCGCAGGGCCCCGTCGGGGGTCCTGGAGGGGCGGTCCGGCCTGGGGGCCACGCCCACTCTGGCCACAGCCCAGGCCTTTTTCCTGGAATCCTACACAAAAAAGTTAGAAAGATACACGGTCTATAGTAAATATTCACAAATGATTGTTGCTGCTGTGCTTACTATTCTATTAAAGGTGTAAAATCCATAAAACACTTTAAGTTCAAAGTTAAATATGAATTTTTACCTTTCTAATTATGTTTCTTCTATTCACAATTGTGGTTAATGAATCAGAGACTGTGGCATCACTAGTTAAAAATGAGCTTGTTAAAAAAATAGAACTCAGGCCCACCGGACCTACTGAATCACAATCTGCACTTTTACCATCTCCCCAGTGTACTTGTGTACCCATGAATAGTTGAAAGGTACATTTCTACCTCGACATATCTTTTCTGTCTGAGAAATACACACATTTTATCCAGTTTGATATAAATAAAACACTCAAAAATGCATATGCCTGTGTTGAAACCATCATTTTATAATTTCTTTTCCAGACAAGTATAGTCTCTATACTGGTTTTGTGGATCACATGCCATACTCTTTCCTTGTAGTTAGAAATAAGGTAGAGAAAGTTACTTTGTAAAAATATATATATATATATATATATGTATATATATATATACATATTAGTGGATAATTGAAGACACTCCTCTAAATTAAAACCAGTTCTCTTAACTTGGCTGTTTTCTTCTTGGGTCACATTATGAACTCTTCCCGTGGCCACATGGCATGTGTACTTTTGATTTCAGGGACTGCTGACATTCCAGGATGTGGCCATAGATTTCTCTCAAGAGGAGTGAGAATGCCTGGACCAAGATCAATGGGAATTGTACAGGGATGTGATGTTAGAGAAGTATAGGAACCTGCTCTCCTTGGGTGAGGATACCTTCCTTCCAGAATTCCTTATCCAACCACAGGGTTTAGAGTCCTTCATTTGTAGAATGTCTCCTGGAATCTTCTGCTTCCTACAATAGGGTTTCAGATTGCAACGTTTCAGGAAAGATTGGGAGTTTGTGGGTATAATTTTTCTTATTCTTTTAAAATTGCAGCCTCCCTTTTAATATACTTTGTAACTGCTTGGGATGTGTCTATATGAACTGTGTACTATATGCTTCTGTTATAGTCCTTACAATATTTTATTGTCTTATTTTCTGTAACACTTTTCCATGGATTCTTTGGGCTTAAGGTATATTAAAAGGGAGACTGCGATTCTGGGACTTCCCTGGTGATGCAGTGGTTAAGAATTCTCCTGCCAATGCAGGGGACCCGATTCGATCCCTGGTCCCGGAAGATCCCACGTGCCAAGGAGCAACTAAGCCAGTGGGCCACAACTACTGAGCTTGTGTGCCACAACTACTGAATCCGGTGTGCCTTGAGCCCGTGTGCCATTTATTTTTTGGAGAATAAAACCACCTTTGAGTGATTAAAAGTTAGACCAGCTAGTCAAAATGCTTTATCACCTGTTCTTCTAAAACACTGATCAATGGAGCAAGTTTTACTAGGGATAACTGTGTAATTGTATTCTGGAGTTCATATGGGCAATATGGTTTACGACCTTGATGCTGGATCACGACATTTCAATGGTATAACTGCTATTAATTGTCTGTTTGTTCAACGATTAAAGTCTCACGTGATCTGAGTTCAGACTGGAGTCATCCTGGTTGGTTTCTGTCTCTTGCAGATTTCTTCCAGTATGAAAGGACAAGAGCAATTCGGCTTACTTTACAAAATGTCTTCAAACTAAATGATGATATAATCTACATTCAATTAATTTATACATACCCTACTGTAGAACAGGGTTTGTTACGGTGGCAGAGCCTGGTAATTATGTAAAACTGAAACTTTTTCTGCACTGGTTCAAGTCCTCTTCCTAAGAATATGTTTATAATCAACATTCTTTCACAAATTACCCAATTTAATTCACCATATCATTCCTCATATTAACTAAATGGAGAATCCTAGGCTATATACAAATCCAGAAAGGGCCAAAAATCATCAGCGCCCATGGATTATTACAACCCATTGCTGAGGCATTCAAATTACTTATTAAAGAACCACTATGTCCATCAACATCATCAATTTATATATTATTGCCCCAATGCTAGCCTTAACCCTGGCTCTCACAACATGAATTCCTCTTCCCATATCTTATCCACTAATTAATATAAATGTAGGCATATTATTTATATTAGCCATATCACACCTAGCCATTTATTCCATCCTCAGATCTGGATGAGCTTCAGATTCAACATACTCACTCACTGGAGCTCTAGGGACAGTAGCACAGACAATCTCATATGAAGTAATGTAGCAGTTATTCTATTCTCAGTCCTACTGATGAATGGATCATTTACACTTTCAACCGTAATTATTACACAAGAACACCTATGACTAATTTTCTCCTGACCCCTACCCAGAATTTGATTATCTCCGCAGTAGCAGAAATCCAATGAAGCCCCACTTGATTTAACAGAAGTAGGATCAAAACCTGTATATGTCTTCAAAGTAGAAAACGTAGCAGGCCCACTCACCCCGTCCTTCCTAGAGAATATGTCAATTTACCTATAATAAACATTTCCACTACAATCTATTTTTAGGAGCATTCGACAATCCCTAGGTGCCAGAATTATATACAGCCCAAGTCATCATTAAAACACATCTAACAATCTCCTTTCTATGAATTTGAGCATCCTACCCACAATTTTGATAGGATCAACGCATACATCTCTTATAAAAAGTTTTTTTACTACTAACATTAACCCTATGTATATGAGAGTTTTCACTACTTGTCCTAATACCAGGCAACCCACCACAAACTTAAGAAATATGTCTGACAAAAGAGTTACTTTTTTTTTTTTTTAAGAAATTCACGTTCTTTTATTTATTTATTTATTTATTTATGACTGTGTTGAGTCTTCGTTTCTGTGCGAGGGCTTTCTCTAGTTGCGGCAAGTGGGGACCACTCTTCATCGCGGTGCGCGGGCCTCTCACCATCGCGGCCTCTCTTGTTGCGGAGCACAGGCTCCAGACGCGCAGGCTCAGTAATTGTGGCTCACGGGCCCAGTCGCTCCGTGGCATGTGGGATCTTCCCAGACCAGGGCTCGAACCCGTGTCCCCTGCATTGGCAGGCAGATTCCCAACCACTGCGCCACCAGGGAAGCCCCAAAAGAGTTACTTTGATAGAGTAAATCATAGAGGTTTCAATGCTCTTATTCCTGGAATTGAATTCTTCCTAAGAATTTTACATTCTCCATGCTACCACATTACACCACATGCTATATAGTAAGGTTCTCTAAGTAAGCTTCAGGCCCATACCCCCAAAATGTTTTTGTATATCCTTCCTTTTCTAATAAACTCTCATTGTTTTTACTATCATTCTACTGACCATTTTCTCAGGAAATATAATTGTATAACAAGCTCACACTGGTTAATGATATCCCCATTCTAATAAAAAACATGAGCCCATAAGCTACAGAAGCATCCAACAAATATTTCCTAAAACAATCCACCACATCAATACTACTTATAATGGCTATTATCATTAATCTAATATACTCTGGTCAAAGAGCACAATGAATAACAAAAATCTTTAATCCAGCAGCATCCACTATCATGACAATCGTCCTGGTCACAAAAGTAGGACTTTCCCCATTTCACGTCTGAGTGCCTGAAGTCACACAAGGCATCCCATGAACAGCAGACCTGATGCTATCAACATGACAAAATTGCACCCCTATCAGTTTTCTACCACATGTCACCATCCATCAACCTAAATATACTATTAATCATAGTGATATTATAAATCATAGCTGGAGGCTGAGGCAGACTTCGCCATACTCACCTGGAAAATATTACACCCTCCTCATCAATTGCCCATATAGGATGAATAACAGCTATTATAATGTATATTCAGATTATAACAATCCTAAACATACTAATTTATATCATAACAATACTATCTTCTTCTTATTTATGCCCAGATCATGTACTACAAGAGTATCATTATCACACACATGAGATAAAACACCTCCCATCACAATCCTTTTCCTCACCATTATAGTATCATTAGGACATCGCCCATCACTATCAGGGTTTTTACCCAAATGAATAATTATCCAAGAGATAACAAAAATAACAACATCGTTCTACCAACACTAATAGCCATCATAGCAGTCCTCAGCAAATATTTCTACTTGCAGCTAACATAATCCACATCACTAACTATATTCCCTTCATTAAACAACACAAACACAAAACAATTTGAACATACAAAGAAATAACCTTCCTATCATTACCAATCCTAATACCCACACGATTACTACACACAACACCCATTCTATCAGTGCTGGACTAGGAATTTAGGTTAGTTCAGACCAAGAGCTTTCAAAACCCTAAAAAATAAAATTTACTTAATTCCTAAAAATAAGGATTGCAAGACTTTATTCTACATCAATTGAATGTAAAGCAAACACTGTATTTGAGCCAAACCTTTACGAGATTGATGAGTTTTAACCCCAGGAAACTTTAGTTAACAGACAAATCCTCTAGTCAACTGGCATCAGTCTACTTCTCCTTCATTTGAGAAAGAAAAAAAGAAAAAGAAGGCAGGAAAATCACCGGCAGAATTGAAGCTGCTTCTCTGAAGTTACAGTTCAATTTGTTGATTCACCACAGGGTTTGCCAGAAAGAGGGCTCAATCTCTGTCTTTAGATTTACAGTCTAATGCTAACTCAGTCATTTTACCTCTGTTCATACACTGCTGATTATTTTCAACAAATCACAAAGATATCGGCATTTTATCTTTACTATTTGGTGCTTGAGTTGGAGTAGCAGGCAGCACCTTAAGTATATGAATGAAGGCTGAGCTACGCTGACCTGGAGCGCTACTTGGAGATGCCCAAATCTGTAAGGTAGTCATAACAGTCCCTGCACTTGTAATAATTTTCTTTATAGCTGTACCCGTTATGATTGCAGGCTTTGAAAACTGACTTGGGCCACTAATAACTCGGACACCTGAAGTAGCATTTCCCCAAATAAATCATCTAAACTTTTGACTACTTCCCCCATCATTCTTACTCCTACTCATATCACCAATAGTAGAAGCTGGTTCTGGTACCAGTGGAACCACGTATTCAGCTCTAGCCTGCAATCTGGCCCATGCAGGAGCCTCTGTTGACCTAATTGTTTTCTCCTTACATTTAGCAGGTGCCTCTTCAAATCTTGGTATTATTACTTTTATTACTATAGTCTTTAATACAAAACCAGCAGTCATATCCCAATACCAAGCACCATTATTTGTTTAATCTTCCCCAACTATAGCCATATTACTATAATTACCAATCTCAGTCCGAGCAGCCAGAATTGCCATACCGTTAAGAGATAGAAATCTAAACACTACTTTCTTTGACCCTGCAGGAGGAGACCGAATCCTATACCAACACCTATTTTGATTCTTTGCTCACCTTGAAGTCTGTATTCATGGCCTAACAGGGTTTGTTATAAACTCACATATCATTACATACTATTTAGGACAAAAAGTGCCTTTCAGCTATCTGGGAATAGTATGAGTCATGTCCACTGGTTTTTTAGGAGTTCTCTTGTGGGCCCATCATAGGTTTACCATAGGGATAGCTGTCGACTCAGGAGCATACTTTGCATCAGCTACCGTAATTACTTCTATCCCTACAGGAGTAAAAGTATCTAGCTGATTAGCAACTCTTTATTTAATTTTTCTTTTTCTTTTCTTTTTTTTTTTGGCTGAGTTGGGTCTTGGTTGCTGCGCGTGGGCTTTCTCTGGTTGCGGTGAGCGGCAGCTACTCTTCGTTGTGGTGCGCGGCCTTTTCATTGCAGTGGCTTCTCTTGTTGCAGAGCACGGTCTCTAGGCACGTGGGCTTCAGTTGTTGTGGCTTGCGGGCTCTAGAGGGCAGGTTCAGTAGTTGTGGCACACGGGGTTTTTTGCTCCGCGGCATGTGGAATCTTCCCAGACGAGGGTTCGAACCCGTGTCCCCTGCATTGTCAGGCGAATTCTTAACCACTGCGTCACCAGGGAAGTCCCTGGTTAGCAACTGTTCACGGAGGTAATATTATATGACTTCCCACTATATTATGAGCTTTAGGCTTTAGTTTTCTTTTTACAGTAGGTGGTTTGACAGGAATCATCTCAGCCAACTCATCCGCGGACATTGTCCTCCAGGATACATACTGTGTAGCAGCACACTTCCATGACCTAATGTCCATGGGAGCCGTCTTCACTATTATAGGAGGCTTCCTACACTGATTCCCACTATTCTCAGGTTATACAGTTAACTCAGCATGAGCAAACATTCACTTCACAAGTATATTTGTAGTAGTAAATATGACTTCCTGCAGCGCTTTCGTGGCCTCTCAGGGATGTCACTACGTTAGTCTGAGTACCCTGAGGCTCACACAACATGAAATATTTTGTCTTTAGGCTCATTCGTCTCAGTAGCAGCAGTAATGCTAATAATCTTCATACTCTGAAAAGCATTTGCGTCTAAACAAGAAGTCTTAGCAGTGGAAACTGCTACTCCTAACCTAGAATGGTTACACGGATGTCCTCCACCATATCCTATGTTTGAAGATCCTACCTATGTAAATGTAAAATAAGGAAGGACTCAAGTCCTTTTCAACCAGTTTCAAGCCAACACCATAACAATTATGTCTTTCTCAATAAATGAGATAAAAGTAAAAAGTGATGTGGCTTTGTCAAAGTTAAATCATAGGCTAAAATCCTGTATATCACTAAGGCATATCAATTTCATCTAGGCTCTCAAGATACAACATCACCGATTATGGAAGAACTTTTACATTTTCATCATCACACATTAATAGTGATTTTTAAAATAAGTTCTCTAGTCCTCTATATCATTTCCCTAATATTGACATCTAAACTAACTCATATGCATACAATAGATGCACAGGTAGAGAAAATGTGAACAATTTACTAGACACTATTGTAATCTTAATTGCCCTATCATCATTGTGAATCCTTTACATGATACATGAAATCAATAACTCTTCCCAAACCATAAAAAACTAGGGGTCAGTAATGATACTGAAGCTACGAATACACAGATTATGAAGATTTAAATGTTGACTCCTCTGTAATCCCCACATCAGAGCTAAAACCAGGAGAATAATGACTAATAGAAGTCAACAACCGAGTAGTTAGGGATAGTCATTGAATATTAATTTCATCTGAAATTGTTGTGCACTCCGGAGTTGTTCCTTCTCAGACCTAAAAAGAGCTGCTATCCCAGGACGCCTAGCTGAAAGAATCCTAGTACCAACAGGACCAGGCCTATGTTGTGGACAAGAGAGCTCGTTTTCCTGAGTTCAAAGACAGGACAGAGGGATATGGCTGAGATATGGGGTGAATCTGGAGCCCATGGGGATGCACTCTCCAAGCTCCAGGATAGGAATGGGGCCTCTAGGGTCCCAGGCCACCCACCACGCCCTCCCGAGCAGGATCTGGGCAACATTCCCTGTCAGTGATGAGGCAGCCCTAGCACTTGTCGCGCCCCGGTGTCGTGTCCTATGTGGGCCCCATGCTCTTGGGACCACACCCCACACTCTGCAGGTCCACGCTACAGGGTCCTTCGTGCCTCAGGAGTAGAGACCACACAGCAGGCAGTTCCCTCCCCAACCAGCAAGAGGAGGGGAGGAGAGCAGGGGCACCAGGGGACTCTCACTCAGACAACAACACCCCAGCGGTGCCAGCGGGGACAGTGATGATGCAGATGAGGCACAGACCAAGAGATGGGACCAGAGGACCCAAAAGGCAGCTGGTCAGGTCCTGGCTCACCTGCACCCCGGACACCTTTGTCCCGCATACACCCCCTTCCTCATACACCCTCTCCTTAAATGCAGATTCTTCAGATGCAAACAGGCAGAGCTTCAGACTGAAAGTCAGCTCTTCCAAAATGACCCGTCAGCAAACACTGCAGGATTCCACTCCAGTGGGTGCCCTGGAGTCGACAACTCAGGGCCTGAAGTGGATATCTGTGCCCGGGGCAGTGGGAGGGAATGGGGAGTGAGACTTTCATGGCTGTGGAATTTTGGTTTTGCAAGATGAAAAGTTCTAGGGATGGTGGTGATGGCTCCACGAGAAAGTGAATATATCTGATGCCTCAGAAACGTGCACTTAAAATGGTGATGATGGTAAAGGGTATGTGACATGTGTTTTATCTCACTTAAAATAAATTCTTAAAATAATGTCTTGTTAATTGAGATTCCATTTCGACTCCCCTTCATCACAAACGTTGGAGGCCCAGACACAGTCCCCTACCTTAGGGGTCATCACGGTACCCTCACAGAGCACGTGGGAGACCATTCTTAGTGGGGGGGGGGGCTAGTCTGTGCTCACCTGACCTCTGTCCAGGGGGACCCAGGCAGTGGTGACCCCCATAGATTAGACATATGATATGCTATGGTATTAATATGATACCACCAAGTGTTGTCACTCACCAGAACACAGAGCAGCAACCCACTCAAACATGCCTGACCTCATATGATTGTGACAAGATGAAGAGAAGAAAAGGAACCACAGGTTAATCAGGGCAACACCCTTAATGCAGAGGTTGGAAATCTCAAAGGGGACAGGACACACTGCAGGCAAAGAGCGCATATGCGGTCTCCCCGTACATGTGATCCTGACCCATGCAGGTATGGTGAGACCCACACAGTCCCCGCACCCTATACCTGGGGCCACACATCCACACTCACCAGGGTGACCCACCTCCCCAGACCCCTCCACCTGGGTCACATGTCCACAGTCCCAGGGTGACCTCACCTCCCCAGACCCTGCACCTGGGGTCACACGTCCCCTTGGTCAGGACACCATAGCTCTGCAGGGGGCTCCCCCAATGTGGAAACAAGCTGGGTCCCTGGGACCTCCTGGGATGGGAAAAAGTGTCAGGTGGGCCTCCTTTCCCCACACTTGTCCCAGAGGAGTCCTCCTCTTCTCACTTTGGTTCTGTGTGATTTTAACTGTTTTTACAGCTTTCATACTAGAGTTGAACACACGACCCTGGTGCTGGCATGCTCAGTCCTTTCTCGTCTCACTTACATGTTGAGAAAACTCACAGGACAGCAGGGCTGAAAGCCGAGGGGCAGCTCTGGACGCTGCTGAGTAGGGACGGTAGACTAGAAGGAGAGCTCAGCAGCAGCCTCAGCTGTCACCCATCGGCCTTTTGCCCGATCTGCGTGCCCTGCAATCAATTCACCAGCTAAACCTGCCTTCCTATGCACCATGCACATGCTGGTAAATTGGAATTATTGCCAGGTAGCCCCCCTGAGGATTCTCCAGGAGCCCCAGGGAAGGTGAACCTTGCAGGGATTAAGACTAAGGCCCCGACCATAGCACTGACCCTTGGGAGGACCAGGTCACCACACTCAGAAGAGAGGCTGTTACGTAGACAAACCCACCTCAGCTCCAGACCCCAGACACCTAAGCACTGACATTCAGATGCAGGCACGGAGCTTCCCAGTACTGAGGCCAGGCCGGGTCTCTACCCAGGTCCCCATAGTCCTAGCGTACACAGAACATGGTCAGGTCTAAATCTTCTTATTACAGACAACACATGGTCAGCTCTAAACATAATCAGTAGACAGGACATGCAGAGGTCTAAATCTACCATGTAGACAGAACCTGATCATGTTTAAACTAGCTTAGGGCTGATCTCATAGGAGGTACAGATCACACACATGGGTCTCTCATCTTTGGACACCCACATCAGGAAACTGAACAAAATCTTTGTCATTAAACATTTCAACAGGCAAAACAGAAACGTTCCCAATTTCTCTGGCCACGTGATGGTCAGGATCCACGGGCGAGCCACGAACTTCTTAGAGTGCAGCCCAGTCTGCTGCCAGGACAGACAAGAAGTGGCCTGATTCCAGCCTCCCAGGCTTCCAGAAGGAGGCGGCCACACTGGAAGCCCAGGCAGGAGAGTCCTGCATGGTCCGGGCCGGGAGATCCGGTCTGTCCATTCGGCTGGCCGATTCCGGGCGGGGCGCTCAGGGCCGCTGAGAGCCCTGCACTCAGGTCCTGCTTCCCTGCAGCGTGTGCGTGTGTGTGTGCGTGTGCGTGTGCGTGTGCGTGTGTGTGTGTGTGTGTGTGTAGAGGGGGCGGTGGCTGACGGCTCCCATGGCTCCCGTCCCGGGCACCGCGCTGTCTTCGAGGGGAGGCACGGGGAGAGGTAGGGGCACGGAAGCCGTTGGAGAGGAGAACCCACCGCGGAACTCCTTGCACACTGCCTCGCCCCACCCGGGGACCCGCCTGCCCATCGTGGGCCGCATGTCACCCCCCAGCCCCCCACCCCCGAGGGCAGGGTGCCTGCTCTTTCAACAGCACAGGGTCTCACATGAAGGAGACCCAGTGGGGACTGTCACCCCCCGACTCCTGATGCTGTGTTTGGGGAGAATGAACCCCCTTGACTGGCCGATGACACCCTGTGAGGAAAGAGGTGGCAGCCCCATCCAAGTCGGGGCCTGGCTGAGAGATGGGAACACAGGAGCCAAGTGCAGGGCCTGGAGGCCAGGCCAACAGGAGGGGCACCCCCAGCCTTGGCCGGGCTCCCCAACTGTGACATTGTTGCTTTAGGGGACCTGGGACATGTGACTGAATGTAATGGGGGTCTAAACTGGACCCTGAATGGGGTTTAAAGAAGGTGTGAAGGATGTTACTGAGACAGTGACAGTCATTGGAAGACAAACTCTGTGTCAGGATATCCTGCTCCATCCATTTAAATCCCTGAGATCTGTGACCTTTACGTGGCTACGCAGGATTGTTAGAGCAGCTGCGTGCGGATATATCTGGGGCACAATTCAGTCTGCAACCAACTTGCAAGTGGTTCCAGCAAACACACAGGTGTGCGCACAGGCAGGCACAGCACACACACAAACATATGCACGTGCACAGCACAAATATATTCACACACTAGCATGTGAACACACATGCACGCATATGCCCATGCACACACTAATGTGTGCAAGTGCACATACCTATGCACATGCACAGCATATGTATGCAAACAGGCACATGCACAAGCATAGCACACACACAGGGAATAAAGTGAATCCGTAAAGCATTAATTCCTGAACACAAGTGAAGCTGACATGTATTTTTCCCTTTTCTTAGCTTTGATGTTTTTCACAATAAAACGTTTAAGAAAAAAGTTAATGGCAAATGACTTTTGATTCGTAGGACTTTCTGACATTATTCCACAAATATTATGACAGGAGAAATGAATGTAGATATTACGTGTCCACTAATGGATGAATGGAGAAGAAAAACACGGTCCATCAATACAAGGGAATGTTATTCAGCCTAAAATGGAAGGCAATTCTGACACAGGCTGCAGCAGGGATGAACCTTGGGGGCATTATGCTCAGTGATGTAAGCTAGACACTAAAAAACAAACAGTGCTTGATCCACTCATACAAGACCCCTAGAGCAGTCGGAAACAGAGACATAAAGTAGGATGTTGAGTGCCAGAGGCTGAGGGAGGGACAATGAGGAGTGAGTGTTTAATGGGGACTGTTTCAATTTTGCAAGATGAAAAAGTTCTGGAGGACGATGGCGGTCAAGTTTGCACAACAGTGCGAATTACTTCTTGACCCTGAAATGTGCACTTAAAAATGGTTAAGATACTAAAGTTTATGTTATGTGTATTTGACCACAATTTTTAAAACTTTTTAAAAAACAACAGGAAATAGTCCATGAATACCACAAGATGCACAACTTCACTAAAAACCGAGGGATTAAAGCCATAAGAAAAATACTGTGCATACACCTACCAGAATGGCAGACATGAAAGACATAGTATCAAATATCAGCAGGATGTGGAGCAATGGAAAGCCTGGTACGCAGCGGCGGGGATGCAACCACTTCTGAAACAATCGGACCTCAGATAGCGAAGTCCGTGCACACAGACCCACAGTGCTCCTCCCAGTTGAACACAAACCCACCAGCCCTGCACCAGGACACACGGACATGGACTCTGCAGCCACAGGAGCCAAACCTGAAAGAAACTGAAGGCCATCACAAGCGGATGCAGAAATGAACCATGCACGCTCCTATGAGGGAATATTCCACAGCAATGGAGTATATTTTGTTTAAAGGTAGTAAAACTATAAAAATTATTTTTTTTAAAAAACTGTATTCACAAGATGAAAGAATCTATAATTCTGGCACCTAGGGATTGTCGAATGCTCCTAAAAATAGATTGTTGTGGAAATGTTTATTATAGGGAAATTGACATATTCTCTAGGAAGGACGGGGTGAGTGGGCCTGCTACGTTTTCTACTTTGAAGACATATACAGGTTTTGATTCTACTTCTGTTAAATCAAGTGGGGCTTCATTGGATTTCTGCTACTGCGGAGATAATCAAATTCTGGGTAGGGGTCAGGAGAAAATTAGTCATAGGTGTTCTTGTGTAATAATTACGGTTGAAAGTGTAAATGATCCATTCATCAGTAGGACTGAGAATAGAATAACTGCTACATTACTTCATATGAGATTGTCTGCGCTACTGTCCCTAGAGCTCCAGTGAGTGAGTATGTTGAATCTGAAGCTCATCCAGATCTGAGGATGGAATAAATGGCTAGGTGTGATATGGCTAATATAAATAATATGCCTACATTTATATTAATTAGTGGATAAGATATGGGAAGAGGAATTCATGTTGTGAGAGCCAGGGTTAAGGCTAGCATTGGGGCAATAATATATAAATTGATGATGTTGATGGACATAGTGGTTCTTTAATAAGTAATTTGAATGCCTCAGCAATGGGTTGTAATAATCCATGGGCGCTGATGATTTTTGGCCCTTTCTGGATTTGTATATAGCCTAGGATTCTCCATTTAGTTAATATGAGGAATGATATGGTGAATTAAATTGGGTAATTTGTGAAAGAATGTTGTTTATAAACATATTCTTAGGAAAAGGACTTGAACCAGTGCAGATAAAGGATTCAGTTTTACATAATTACCAGGCTCTGCCACCGTAGCAAACCCTGTTCTACACTGGGTATGTATAAATTAATTGAATGTAGATTATATCATCATTTAGTTTGAAGACATTTTGTAAAGTAAGCCGAATTGCTCTTGTCCTTTCATACTGGAAGAAATCTGCAATAGACAGAAACCAACCAGGATGACTCCAGTCTGAACTCAGATCATGTGAGACATTAATCGTTGAACAGACAATTAATACCAGTTATACCATTGAAATGTCGTGATCCAGCATCAAGGTCATAAACCATATTGCCCATATGAACTCCAGAATACAATTACACTGTTATCCCTAGTAAAACTTGTTCTGTTGATCAGTGTTTTAGAAGAACAGGTGATAAAGCATTTCGACTAGCTGGTCTAACTTTTAATCACTCAGAGGCGGTTTTATTCTCCAAAAAATAAATGGCGCACGGGCTCAAGGCACGCCGGCTTCAGTACTTGTGGTGCGCAGGCTCAGTAGTTGTGGCCCACTGGCTTAGTTGCTCCTTGGCACGTGGGATCTTCCCGGACCAGGGATCGAACCGGGTCCCCTGTATTGGCAGGCGAATTCTTAACCACTGCATCACCAGGGAAGTCCCAGAATCGCAGTCTCCCTTTTAATATACCTTAAGCCCAAAGAATCCATGGAAAAGTGTTACAGAAAATAAGACAATAAAATATTGTAAGGACTATAACAGAAGCATATAGTACACAGTTCATATAGACACATCCCAAGCAGTTACAAAGTATATTAAAAGGGAGGCTGCAATTTTAAAAGAATAAGAAAAATTATACCCACAAACTCCCAATCTTTCCTGAAACGTTGCAATCTGAAACCCTATTGTAGGAAGCAGAAGATTCCAGGAGACATTCTACAAATGAAGGACTCTAAACCCTGTGGTTGGATAAGGAATTCTGGAAGGAAGGTATCCTCACCCAAGGAGAGCAGGTTCCTATACTTCTCTAACATCACATCCCTGTACAATTCCCATTGATCTTGGTCCAGGCATTCTCACTCCTCTTGAGGGAAATCTATGGCCACATCCTAGAATGTCAGCAGTCCCTGAAATCAAAAGTACACATGCCATGTGGCCACGGGAAGAGTTCATAATGTGACCCAAGAAGAAAACAGCAAGTTAAGAGAACTGGTTTTAATTTAGAGAAGTGTCTTCAATTATCCACTAATATATATATATATATATATATATATATATATATATATATTTTTTTTTTTTTTTACAAAGTAACTTTCTCTACCTTATTTCTAACTACAAGAAAAGAGTATGGCATGTGATCCACAAAACCAGTATAGAGACTATACTTGTCTGGAAAAGAAATTATAAAATGATGGTTTCAACACAGGCATATGCATTTTTGAGTGTTTTGTTTATATCAAACTGGATAAAATGTGTGTATTTCTCAGACAGAAAAGACATGTCGAGGTAGAAATGTACCTTTCAACTATTCATGGGTACACAAGTACACTGGGGAGATTGTAAAAGTGCAGCTCGTGATTCAGTAGGTCTGGTGGGCCTGAGTTCTATTTTTTTAACAAGCTCATTTTTAACTAGTGATGCCACAGTCTCTGATTCATTAACCACAATTGGGAATAGCAGAGACATAATTAGAAAGGTAAAAATTCATATTAAATTTTGAACTTAAAGTTTTATGGATTTTACACCTTTAATAGAATAGTAAGCACAGCAGCAACAATCATTTGTGAATATTTACTATAGACCGTGTATCTTTCTAACTTTTTTGTGTAGGATTCCAGGAAAAAGGCCTGGGCTGCGGTCACAGTGGGCGTGGCCCCCAGGCCGGACCGCCCCTCCAGGACCCCCGACGGGGCCCTGCGCTCCTGGCGGCTCCTCCCCCGGCGCCCCCCCCCCCCCGCTCCCGGAAGGCCTCGGGGCAGAGCCGTCCCACCCCCTGCGCCCAGAACGGAGCCCGCGTTTCCGCAGAGCTGGAACTCCCGGCTCGGGGTCTCTTCCCTCCGCCATCACGGAACCGCCCCGGAGCCCGAGGGGAGGGCGGCCTCACTGAGGCTGCCGGCTCTGGAGGGGCCCCGGCGGCCGAAGCCGTGACAGTCGCGGGGACGGCGGGCCGGGTGAGTGGGCGCCGACCCTCCGCCTGGTCCGGTGCCCGGGCGGCAGCACAAGACCAGCTTCTGAGGGGCAGGGGTTCGCTGCCACCCGCCGCTGCTGTGCAGAAAGAGCGGCCTCCAGCGTCTGGTCCCCGGGAACTTCGGTCCCTCCTCTCGCCCCAGCCCTCGGCCTGGCTCGCGAGGCCTGGTGGGCGTGGGGAGGGGGTCGGCCTGAGCGTCCTGAGGGGAAACGGGGCAAGGGAGGCGCAGGGTCCGGCTGCAGCGTCAGCGCCCCTCCTCCCAACTGCGGGGAAAGCGGCTGAAAACTCCTACCGAGGCGCGCAGGCCCCTTATTCAGCCGAGTCCCTCTGCGCTCCTTCCTCCCTGAGCTAAAGTACCGGGGGGAGGGGACAGGGCAGGGGACTAGCGCAGGTAATGGGGAACATCCAAAGGTGATTGTTAATTAAGGAAAACCAGCTCTCCCAAGGTGAGGAATGCGGCGCTTTTCTTTGCCTGGGCTCACTGAATTCCTTCCTTTGATATGCACCTCAGCTCTCTGGGGCCTGCATTCTGTATTTGCATATCCTGAGTGCCTCAGGGCCCGCCTGCTCACATTGGAGGGCTGCAAGTGCTGAAGACTGTGACATCCTTTGTTTACTGATATGGCAAGAAATATTCCATTTCTCACAGGCTTGAGGGGCAGACAGTGAAAAAGAGTCGGAGAATCACACTTGGCATGTACTTTGGTTTACATATAGATAATATTTATACTTAACTGTTCTAATGGAGGCTCTCAATTCCAATCAATTTGTACTTCTGCCCTCTATGTATTAATTTCATCAATATCATATGATAAATGCCTATAAAATTGACATAATCCATTTAAATAGGATAATGAGTTTTAAAGGAAACATAATAGAAATATAACAACAATACCCTTACCACTAAAGGCTGTGTGTGGAACATCCTAAATAAATGTTCCATTGTTAAAATATTGAAAGATGTATTCAGTAGAAATATCAACAAAATGAAAAATAATAAGGGCAGCGGAATGCTGAAATGTTGTATCTTTATTATTAAAGTGGCAGAAAATCATTTATTAGTAGGCCCTGAGGGCAGAAGATGCCTGATTTTTATATCTTTGTCATATTTGTGCAGTTGTTTCAGCAAGTAACTTAAAGACAAAATGGAAAAACAAGGAGGTTTGTGCCTGAGATCATGCTGATGTGAAACCAGGGATGGCCACCTTGTGCCAGGTGAGTGAAGTTTACCTGGCCAGGTAGACCGCAGAGCTCCTGAGAAGCCAGGGTTTGAATTCTTCTGCTGGGTGCCCCTTAGCTTCTGTGACTTGATTGATTGTGAGTCATCTTTCGGGAAAGACCTGATCACAGGAAAAGGGTGGGAATATAGTGATTTGGGGAGCAGCTAACTAACGACATTCATCACAGCTTATGGCCTGATTGAATTTTAAAGAAACAGGAAAACAAATGCTTCTTATGGAATCAGAGAATGTGAGGGCTGGACAATCCCAGAAAATGAGGAACACCCATCCCATTTTCCAGATGAGAAAACAGAGGTCCAGCAAGGTGAAATCCCTCACCCAAGTTGCACCTGTCTCTCCTCCCCACTACGTGGTTCATGAAAGCAGGACTCTTCCTATCTTGATCACTGCTGAACCCCAAAAAGGGCCAGGCATCTAGCAGCTGCTCCAAAAATTTTGGTTGACTGTAGGAGCAATGCTATTTCTTTCTTTCTCACTCCTATTCAGGATTGTGCCAAGAACTCCCCAGGTTGCAATGTAATTCGATAAATGTAAATATTTGAGTTTTGTTGTGATGAGGACTTAGGATTTGAAGGTAACAGACTTGGTTCAGATCTTGGTTCTGCCACTCCATAGCTGTTTGGCTTTGGGAAAATTACTAAACCTCTCTGAGATTATTTCCTCCTTTGTAAAGTGGGGATAAATCTATCTGAGCCAGCAGAGCACCTGCATGAGAAATGTGCACTAAATATTGGTCTTTCTCACTCTCCTACGCCATCTCTCTGTACTTCTAAGAGAAGCTGTACAGAAGGATATAGTACTTTTTAAAAATAGTTAACTAATTAATTAATTAATTTGTTTTTGGCTGCGTTGGGTCTTCGTTGCTATGCGCAGGCTTTCTCTAGTTGCGGCAAGCAGGGGTTACTCTTTGTTGCGTTGCGCGGGCTTATCATTGCGGTGGCTTCTCTTGCTGCGCTTGTTGTGCAGCACCGGCTCTAGGCGCGCGGGCTTCAGTAGTTGTGGCCTGCAGGCTCAGTAGTTGTGGCACATGGGCTTAGTTGCTCCGCGGCATGTGGGATCTTCCCTGACCAGGGCTCGAACCCATGTCTCCTGCCTTGGCAGGCAGATTCTTAACTGCTGCGCCACCAGGGAAGTCCGATATAGTACTTTTTAAAGAGAGGTTTTAATTTATTTCAGATTGTGTGCATTTTTCTTGTAGAAAAGATTATTCCACTATAGAAACATAAACACGCAAAACCACTCCAAATGCAGTATTCTATGGGTTAGATATTATCAGTCACATTTTATAAGTAATTGGGCAAATGCCAAAGCACTAGGTACTGGGGAGTAAGAAGACTCAAATCTGGGGTGCCCCCCACCCCAATTTCAAGAGCAGGGTGTGTTTTTCAAATCCATGTTTCATCTGGTCTTTGTTTCTCATCCATCCTCTGTGTCTGCCTTTCTCAAGAAGGCTTAGATCCTCGGCTTTCACACCCTCCCGGCTGGCTGTGCCCCAGCTCCCGGCCTGAAACCTCTGTGTGCCTGGGTGTGCCTGCTCCCCCTGTGCATCACCAGCTTGGCCAGGGAGCTGCTGTATCGTGCACTGCTTGCTGTACCCAGAGTACCTGGACCCTTCTGGTACATGAAGTGCACCCTCCTCACCACGTGTGCAGCCCATCCCGTTACCTTATATCCTGCCTCTAAGCGAGGCTTGGGGGTGACTCCAGTGTGCATTCAGCTGTGTGAGGTGCTGGGATCAAAGTGAAGTTCCCAACTTTTGAAGTGGCAGGCTTGAGGGGCACACAGTGATTTAAAGTCGGGTCACCTGACTTAAACGGGGGACTGACCGATTTAAAGCCAAGGCAGCTGACTTAAAGCCTGCGTCCCTCAGCTGCAGGACGAGACCAGCTTTGGCGGTGCACGGGTTCGCTCCAAGCCAGCACTGCTGTTCAGGTAGAGCTTCCAGCAGCGCCTTAGTGCAGGGGGACTTGGTCCGTGGTCTTGCCCCTGCCCTCAGAGGGGGGCCACCTGCTCTTCTGGAGAATCAGGGAGGGGGAAGTGCAGAGTCCCGGCTGGAGTTGCGGCACCGCTTGTCTGGATAATGTAGAAAGGCTGATTTTTATGCTTTAAAAGATTTTACATCACAAAGAAACTAGAAGTGGCTAGCAGAACTTACTCAAATCAATTTTACATAGAGACTTTGATATTAAATTTGTATACTAAAATGGGTTTATCCAAATTTTCTCTTTCTTTTTGAGTGAATATTTGTTACATATTTTTGTAGATAATAATCCTAGATATACAAAATTGTGAGATTGGGTACCATTTTTTACCACTTAAATGATTTCTTTTAAATGAATAGATTGTACACTTTAAATGCCAATGTTGTGTCTTACGTGTTGTGTTTTAATTCCTTGATTTCCAAAACTTGTGTTTATTTAATTGATTTCTATCTAATAATCTGTGTCTCCCCTTTATTGTTTCTTACTTTATATTTTATTGATGTATAGTTAATTTACATTTTTAATTTCAGAGGTACAACAGTGATTCATAAATGTTTAGGTTTTTCTCCATTTATAGTTATTATAAAAGAGTGGCTATATTCCCCATGCTATACAGTACACCACTGTAGATTATTGATTTTATACACAGTGGATTGTACCTCAAAATCTCCTACTACTATTTTGCTCTCCACCCTCTCTCTCCCTGCTGGTAACCACTAGTCTGTTTTTTAATCTGTGAGTCTGCTTTTTTGTTGTTGTTGTTGTATTCAATTTTTCAGAGGCCACGTGTAAGTGATAACATACCATGCTTGTTTTCTCATAACATACCATGCTTGTTTTCTCTGCGGCTTATTTTACTAAGCATAATACCCTCCAAGTCCATCCATGTTCTTGCAAATGGCAAAATTTCATTTTTTGCTGAAGTCATCATAAAAAATCTTTTTCATCCACTAACCTATTGATGAACACTTAGTTTGACTCTATATCTTGGCTATGGCAAATAACACTGTTATGAACATTGGTGTGCAGTTATTTTTTTTGAAATAGTGTTTTTGTTTTCTTCTGATATACCCGACAGTGAAATTGCTGGATATTATGGTAGTTCTATTTTTAGTTTTTTGTGGAACCTCCATTCTGCTTTCCACAGTAGCCGCACTACTTCCCATTCACATCAAGAGTGTACAAGAGTTTCCCTTTCTCCACATCCTCACTAACCTTTGTTATTTGTGATCTTTTTGATGACAGCCATTCTGACAAGACTGAGGTGATATATCTCATAGTTCTGATTTGCATTTTACTGCCGATTAGCTATGTTTAACATCTTTGTGAGTTCTGGCTGTCTATATGTACTTTTTCCTTGGAAAAATGTCTATTTAGGTCTTCTCATTTTTAAAAAAAGATTTTGGGTGTTTTTTTGATATTGAGTTGTATGTGCTGTTTCTGTAGTTTAGATGTGAACCCTTGCTTGGTCATCTTTTTGGTGTTAACCTCTTATCATGTGCAAATATCGTCTCTCCTTCAGCAGGTTGTCTTTTCATTTTGTCTTTGGTTTCCTTTGCTGTGCAAAATCTTTTAAGTTTAGTGAAGTCCCATTTGTTTATTTTTGCTTTTGTTTCATTTGCCTTAGTAGACTGAACCTAAAACTGTTGCTATCATTTATGTTGAAGAATGTTCTATATTTTCCTCTAGGGGTTTTATGGTTTCTGGTCCTACATGTAGGTCTTTATTCAGTTTTGCATTTATTTTATATATGGTGTGCTAAAATCATCTAATTTTATTCTTTTCCATGTAGCTGACCAGTTTTCCTAGTACCACTTACTGAAGAGACAGCTTATTCTCCATATTGCCTGCTTTGTCATAAATCAATTAAATATAAGTGTGTGGGCTTACTTCTGGGATCTCTGTTCTCTTCCAGTGATCTTTGTGTCTGTTTTTGCTCCAGTATGATTCTCTCTGATTACTGTCGCTTTGCAGTATAGTCTGAAGTCAAGGTGCGTGATGCCTCCAGCTGTGTTCTTTCTCAAGATTGTTTGGCTATTTGGGGTCTTTGTGTTTCTATACAAATTTTAAAATTACTTTTTCAAGTTCTGTGCAAATGCTTTGGTATTCTGATGGGGATTGCATTAAATCTGTAGATTGTCTTTGGTAGTATGGTTATTTTAAGAGTATTAATTCTTCCAGTCCCTGCACATGCTATGTTTTGCCATCCTTTTGTGTTGTCTTCAACTTCTTTCACCAATGGCTGATAGATTTCTGAGCACATGTCTTTTACCTGCTTAGGTGTGTTTATTCCTAGGTATCTTATTCTTTTTCATGTGATTGCACATGGTATAGTTTGCTTAATTTTTCTTTTTGACAGCTTTGGGTTTTGTTTTTTCTTCTTTTTCTAATTCCTTCAGGTGTAGTGTTAGGTTGTTTATTTGATATTTTTCTTGATTCCTAAGAATAAGTTTGTATCACTATAACTTCCCCCCATGAACTGCGTTGGCTGTGTCCCATAGATTTTGGATCATTGTGTGTTCATTTTCATTTGTCTTGGGTATTTTTAGAATCCCTCTTTAATTTCTTCAGTGTTCCTTTCTTCCCCTTTTATTCCCTTCATCTGTGATGTGAGGACTATCTTGAATATTATGTTTGGATTTCTTTCAGTTTTGTGTGAGTGTGTGTGTGTGTGTGTGTGTGTGTGATTATTTAAGTTGCTGAGCTCTTAATTTCACATGGACACTACCAAGCCTGCACTGTTACTCTCCTCCCACACAGTTACTGAATTTGACCTTATATTTTACATCTACTTGTTTTGTGTGTCCCTTAACTTCTTATTGTGAATATAGATGATGATTTTATTAGTTTTTTCTTTCATACTTCCTATTAGCTGTGTACATGGTTGATTTATTACCTTTGTTGAATATTTGCCTTAATCAATGAGGTTTTTCCTTTAGTAAATTTCCTTTCCTAATTTTTATGTTTCAGACGTGGCCTTTTCTTTTTCACTTAGAAAAGCCCCTTTAATATTTCTCATAAAGCTGGTTTGGCGATGCTGAGCTCTTTTAGTTTTGCTTCTCTGTAAAACATTAGATCTCACCATCAGATCTGAAGGAGAGCCTTGCTGGGTAGAGTATTTTTGGTTATAGGCTTTTCCCTTTCATGACTTTAAATATACCATGCCACTCCCTTCTGGCATGCAGAGGTTATCCTGAAAAGTCAGCTGATAACTTTATGCAAGTTCCCATGTTTGTAACTTGTTGCTTTTCCTTTGCTCCTTTTAATAGTGTCTTTTTGTCTTTATTTTTTTGCCATTTGAATTACAGTGAGTCTTGGTGTGGTCCTCTTTGGGTTGATCCTGTTTTGGCCTTACTGTGTTTACTGGACTTGGATGTCTGTTTTCTTCCCCAGGTTAGGGAAGTTTTCAGCTCTTATTTCTTCAGGTATGTTCTACACTGCTTTCTCTTCCCTTTTAGCTTCTGGGACCAGTATAATGCAAATATTAGTACACTTAATGTTGTTTCACAAGTCTGTTCAACTTTCCTCATTTCATTTTAATCTATTGTTTTACCGTTCATCTTCAGTGATTGCCAGTACTCTGTCCTTCAGTTTTCTGATTCATACCTCTGTATCATTTAGTCTACAGTAGTTTCCTTTTAGTGTATTTTTCACTTCAGTTATTGCATTCCTCATCTCTGTTTTGTTGTTCTTTAATGGTCTAACTCTTTTTAAAAAACTTCTAACTTCTTGCTCTGGTCGTCCATTCTTCTCCTGAGTTCCTTGATCATCTTTACAGTCATTACCTTGAACTCTTTCTTGAGTAGGTTGGCTATCTCCACTTCACTTAGATCTTCTTCTGAGTTCTTATCTTGCTCCTTCATTTGGATCGTGTTTCTGTGTCACCTCATTTTTCTTAACTTGCTGTTTTTATTGCTATGTATGTAGTAGGTTCGTTACATTTCCTGACCTTGGGGAAGTGGCCTTTTGTAGGAGATGTCCTATGGGTCCCAGCAGCCCCCTCTCCCCTGGTCACTAGAGCTATATATTCTAGGTGTACCCCCTATGTGGGCTGCTTGGGCTCTTCTGCTGTGGTGGGCTGACTACCGTGGGTGGTCTGGTAGGCTTGGCTGCCCCCAGACTGCTTGTTTGCCACGCTCTGCCTTGTATGGAGGCTGTCTGTGCTGCTTGGTGAGACTAAATCATAAGGCAGCTGGCTGCACAGCTCTGGGGGACACCAAATCTGGTGCTGGTTCACTTATGGGTAGAATTGCAGTCCAGGTGATATCAGGGCTAGTGCCCAGTCACTGGTTCTGGGGCTATGCTGGCTACTGGGAGGAAGAGACAGGTCCTGAGTCCTGGCTGCAGGGCCCAGGAGCCACAGAGTTGGTGTTGGATCACTGTTCCTGACACAGCTCTCTGCAGGGTCTGGGGTATCCCTAATCTTGTGTTGGCATTCTGATGGGAAGGGTCATGTCCCAGCTGAGTCCATGGCTGCTTCTGGCCTGCAAGTGAGTGTTCTGGTCACACAGGCTGCTGGGCTGTGGTATTCCTGGAGCTGGTGTGTGCCTGTTGGTGTATGAGGCTGATCCCACTGCTAGAGCAGGTTTGCTGTTGGGTAGGTCCAAGCTCCATCCAGTCCCTGTGCAGTTACCACCTGCCGATGGTGAGGCTGACTCCAAGGCCAGAGCAGGCTCACTTGTCAGAGGGGCCAGGGACTCTGGGGCTGGTGCCTGTCCACTGAGGTGTGGAGGCTGGTCCAGGGGCTTTTGGGGGCTGGGCCCATGTCCAGGGGCAGCTGTGCATTGAGAGGGTCTGAAGGCAATATGTTTGCTGGTGGGCGGGGCTGTGCCCCTGCTCAGTTAGTTGCTTGGCCTGCGGCATCCTAGTACTTGTGTCTGTAGTCTGGTGGAAATGGGTGGGGCTCGGTCCTGAGGCCGATAAGCTAGAGGGAGGATTCTGAAATTATGCTTGCTGGTACCAGCGTCCACGAGGTAGAAGGAGCTCCCCCGAATGGCTGCTGCCAGTGTCTCTGTCCCTGAGGCGGTGCTGTAGTTGCCTCTTGCCTCTCTGGGAGACTCTCCAAGATCAGGAGGTAGGTGTGACCCGGGATCCTTTCAAATGACTGCTTCTGTTCTGATTCTCGGATCATGTGGGATTTTGTGAGCATCTTTTAAGAGTGGAATCTCTATTTCCCACAGCCCTCTGGCTCTGTGGAAAATAAGCACTACTGGTCTTCAAAGCCCAAGTTTCTAGGGACTCTTCTTTCCAGAACAGGATCCCTGGGCTTGGGAGCCTGATGTTGGCTTCACACCCCTTGCTACCTGGGAGCACCTCTGAAATTGTAATTATTCTCCCATTTGTGGGCCACCCACCTGGTGGTAAGGGTCTTGACTCTATTGAGATTTTGCCCTTCCTTTCTGTCTTGTCGAGGTGCCTTCCTTATATGTTTAGCTGTAAAACATCTTTTATGGTAGGTCCCGGCCTTTTTCATCAATAGCTGTTCTGTAAAGAGTTGTGACTTTGGTGTGCCCATGAGAGGCATCAAGCTCTGGGTCTTTGAATGCTACCGTGTTGGACAATCTCTCCACTTCATTCTTAAATCATATTATTTAAGTTTTCTTAGTATCTTATTTGATTAGAGACAGTTTGAAATTTATTATCACTCATGTTTACTTTGCCTGTTTAAAAAAATTGAATAGTGCATTCGTTCAGTTTGAAGTGAAGGTAGTGACCTGTGAATTTCCATACCTCAAAAATCAAGGATAGGACAAAAGCCTTTTCTACCTGTGTTACCCTGAAACTCTGCACCCCACCCCAGCCTGGGGATTAACCTCTTGCACCCGTGCTCACCTTCTGTTTTCGGACCGTTAACCATCATTGCATCTGTATGTGTGTTGACAAAGTGAAGTCTAGTCTTTGCAGTTTTTGTGTTTTGTTTTTTGGTTTAGGGAACAGTCCTACTATGAATGTACATTTACTGGTCTGCTGAAGTTCATATATAAACTTGTCAAGCACATTACCAGAATTGGAATTGCTTGTATATACACTTTGATAAATTTTAGAGACAATGGTAGAACAGAAGTAAATTGTATTTCAAATCCCACAATATTCTCACACCATGAAAACCCTTCCCTTTTTAATATATTTATGTGTAGTTTATCTTTATGCCCATACTATATTTCCCAGAGATGGGTAAGTGTTATATTTCTTGCTGGCACATTTACCGTATTGTTCAAAGTCAGGCGTTTAGTGGTTTTAGCATGATCCTATTTCCATGAACTCGCAAATACAAGATCTTCTCTCACACTGTCTTTTACTCCCTGCTGTTTTATATTGCCCTCCTAATTCTCAGTCCTGGTCTTCCTTTATGTTCTTCATCAACCTGGATAGGTTATACTATTTTCTCCCTTATTCAAGACCAATAGAATAGAATAGAACACCCAGAAATAAACCCTGATATAGGGCCAAATGATTTTTGACAAGTTGCCAAGACTTTTCAAAGTAGAAAGGATAGTATTTTCAACAAATGGTGCTGAGAAGTCTTGTGGTCACCATGCAAAAGAAGGAAGATGGACCCTTACCTAACATCATATGCAAAAATTAATGAAAACGTATCAAGAAACTAAATATGAGACCTAATAAAATAAAAAGTCTTAGAAGAAGACACAGGACAAGAGCTTCATGACATTGGATTTGGCAGCGTTTTCCTCAATATGAAACGAAGGAACAACAGAGGTATAGCTAACAAAAAAATAAACAATTTGCAGTACATAATTTAAATAAAAATGTGTATCAAAGAAATGTAAACAGAATAAAATGGCAACCCACAAGATGGGAGAAAATATTTGAAAGCCATCTATCTGACAAGAGATTTCTATTCAGAATATACAGAGAACTCCTACAACTGAACGAAAAGCAAACACCCTGATTCAAAAATGGATAAAAGACTTGAATAGATGGTTTCTTCAGAAAGATGTACAAATGACTAAGCACTTGAATAGATGCTCCATATCACTAAATGCATGTTTATATATTTGTGTGCATGCATACACACACAAGCACACACACACATACACAAGCAGAAAACAACTATTGGTGAGGATGTGAGGGAGTTGGAACCACTGTGCTATGTCAGAGGGAATGTAGAATGATACAGCTGCTTTGCAAAAGAGTACGGCAATTTTTCAGATATTGAAAGATAGAATTACTACATGATCCAGGAATTTTACTCTGAGGTATACCCAAAGGAATTGAAATCAGGGTCTTAAAGAAATATTTGTACTCCAGTGTTTAGAGCAGTAATAATCACAGTAGCTAAAATATGAAAGCAACCTAAGTGTTCATCCACTAGTTCCTGGATAAGCAAAGTGTGGTATACCCATATAATACAATATTATTCAGTGTTAAGAAGGAAAAGATCTAGGAATATGCTACGACATGGATGAATCTTGAGGAAATTTAGCTACCCAAAATGCATTTTTGTGACTTTTAGTGAGTCATAACAATACAACTACTTATTTCAATTATATGGGGTACTTAGTGTAGTCAAAACCATAGAAATTGGGAGGGTAATGATGCTTTTCAGGTGGTTATGGAACAAAAAGGAAAGTTTTGTTTAAAGGACATAGAGTTACAGTTTTAAAACGTAGAAAAGAATTAGAAAGATAAATGGTGATGATGATCGCCCAATAATATGAATGTATTTAATATCACTGAACGGTGCACTTTATAATAATTAACATGTTATATTTTATGTTATTTGATTTTACCAACATATACAATTGGGAAAGAATGTAATATCAGGAAAGGGAGTGGACCTGGGATAGAGCAGAGAGTAATCAGAAGGGTGAGACACTGCATATGTTGAAGAAGAAGAGCTGAGAGTCTTCACTGGCCAGAAGAGACTTTATAAAAAAGAAAAAAAATTTACTCTGAGGGTGTATTAGATAGATATCTGTGGGTGTACTGCTATGTCCCATGGGTTATATTAAAGAGTCTTTAATAAAGTCCATAAGGCTTGCTGAGGCTTTTTTAAAAACTGGATTCCCTAGGAGATAATTAGAGGGTGGTACTTAAGTCTGTGTCTAGGTTGACAGATTTTGCAGGGAAGACGAACCTGAGAACAGTGGAGGTCTTAAGAGTGTAAGTACATGGAAATTAGAAAAAAAATAATAAAGGGAATTAGGAAAACTTTGGACTTCGAAGGTCATGTATTATTACTGAGTCAGACCTGAGGTTTCTAAGGAGTTATACACACAGTTGCTATTTGCATTACTTGTTGATAAAGATAAGTGGAACAACTAGAGTCGTTCCCAAGTGTAGGTAAGATATAATGAGAGGATGGAGGTGGAAAGTAGGGAGACCCAGAGAGAAGTGGGAAGGTCATATTGGGCCAAGATGGTGGTAATATCCAGCAGAACAGATGGCAGGACAGACTATGGATTCATCTCTTTTATTTCGCCTCCCCCCCTCATCCTTAATAATTCTTTGGGAATATTTCACTGCTCTGTGATGCAGGTACAGAATTCGAGTGAGGAGGCTACACCCTCAGTGTCCAGCTGTCTGAGTCCTCAGTGTGCTTCAAATGATGGAGAACTATTGCTTCTTTATGAGAAGGGTTAGTACCTCGTAGCTAAGCTTAAGCTGGAGCTTATGCAATATTGATTCCATTTTATATATACTGTCGGCATGGAGGTTCCTTCTCCTCTTTTCTTGACCATTATGAAATGAATCTATATTTCTCAATATTTGGGTATATCAGGTAAATACATTAAGTAAAGGAATCTTATATATTGTTCCCTGCATAGTTTGCTCTTTCTTGTTTCTCTTTTACCTTTACGAAATTAGCACAGGGAGAGACCTTGAAATGTTCTAATCAGGAGAGATTAGAACATCATATTTCTAGAGAGGTTGGTTGGACAGAGCAGGGGTCCCAGTGAGAATCCAAGCTTCTGTTTCTACTTGGAAGTGTACCTGTATAGAGTAGAGGGCTCCAGGAAATATCCTAGAATATTCCAATGTCCCTGCGGGAGATCATTAAGAGAGGCAGGATCTGGTACCAGATCAGTGTACTATGACATGTTTGTCAGTCATCTGATGTGAGATTCTCAGAGCCAATTCCATATGGTAGGGCTGAGTGCAGAGTGATGAAGAACCTGTGAAAGCCTTTGATTGCGTGTTAAAGATGAAGCTCTGATTTTGGGGAGAATTTTCTTACCTGACTGAATGTCACCCTTCTGTGGGGATGAGATTCTGTGCTTTTCCTCTGTTGATGACCACTGACTGAAAATCATTAGAGGATCATGTCTAGAAAGCATTCTTTACTTAATTTCTTAATTAAGAAAACATAGAAAACATTTTTATCCACTTTCAAATTGAGGATCAAGGGGATGACATCAGTGAAAATGTCAGAGTAGGGAGCTCTGGCTTGTGTCCATCCCCAGAAACACTGACATACGTGGTACAACCTGTCAAAATGACCGTATCAACACATGTAAGTTTTCTTTTCTTTTCACCCTGTAGATTTATCTTTCATTGAAACTTTACTTACTACAGGATGTGGAGAATAAACAAGGAAGTAGAAACTGTATTTCCTGATGAGAGAATCACTAAGTCACATTAGCTGTTCTGAGCTCTGTCTTACTCACCGTGACTGTAATTAAAACAAACAAACAAAACACTTTTTTTTTGGTAAGTCAGTTCTGACATTTCCTCGTTAAAGACAAGGTAACAGATACAGACTTAGATCTACCAGAATTGAGCAAACTTTTGATTGTACCTGTGTTGAATATATGAGCATGACCTGCTACAAATCTTCATTATACTTATTGCCACAACTGACAAATTCCCTTTTTCCACTCCTGATATGTTGCATGTAAGGAATGCATAGGTCACTAACCCCAGCTGGTCACAGGTAAACTCTGCCACATGGATTACTGCATGTTTTCCTGCTGGAAGACCACACATTCTCGAGGATCATGCCTGCAGAGTATCTGGGCTCTTCTTTTTTTCTGGATAAAGGTTAGATAATACCCTAATTTTATGAGAAACATATAAATTGTATTTGCATATTGTTCAGGTTTTTATTTATCCATTCTCTTTCAAGTCCTAAGTGCAAATATTAAAGTGATTTCCAAGAGGGTGGTAAATAAGACAGCTATGTTTATGCTCCAAAATTAGCAATAAATCATAATACAATTGTAAATGCATTAATGTGTGATTAATATGTAGATACTTATGTAAAGGCAAGTTTAGTAATGCTTTGTGGAGAGCTTCAGAATCTAGGTATTAAAAAAAAAAAAGAAGAAGGAGTTCTTGAAACTCTCAGGGAATTATAGAGAAGTCTTTGTGTCTATAAATATCATTCTGAAATAATGCATATTCTCAGAAATAAACTAGGCATAATATTGTAGGAAAAAACTTCATGAAATGAAAGAGCATGTGAGATGACCATACAAGGAAAAGAATATTCTCAGAGAATAATGAACAGTGTGGAGTTCAGCAGAAGGGTCATACACATTCAGAGAGCAAAACTTTGGAGAGCCTAATTGTGAGTTCCTCATACTTCATCTTTGGAGACACGGTAGTCATTTGAAATATGATGTTATAAGATGACGTTAACATACTTAAATACTTTCATTTAGAAATGACCACTTAGAACCAGAATAAATGAAAGAGAACACAAAATTATGTTTATGTTGATTTTTAAAGACCTCAGGTGAGTGCTGATTATTTAAAAATACCTGATGTCTTTCACTGCAAAGTTAAGGAGCTGTTACAGTGGAGGATTACTGGACTGAATGTCAATATTATGACATAGTATGAGTGTGTTTCATGTTTGGTAATTGCAATCATTGTTGCTTTTGTTGTGGTCATCCATTTACAATGCTTGGTGTCAGTTGACTTATCTCTTGTAAAAATAAAATACAGTCTGTGTGTGTGAAAAAAAAACATACATGATGTCTTGACTAAAGTTGTATGGAATTTGAGATCTGGAAAAAAGCATTTCCTTTCTGTAATGCTAGGATGCTAATTGGACATTTTTGCAAGAAAGAGATTTCAGGATGCAAATCTCGTGTCTCGGGAAGTCAGTTCATGGCAGAACATTCTATTAAACTTGTGTGAGTGGAGAAATATTTCTTTGGAAGGAAGAGGTCACGAATCCCTTTTTAATAGTTAGTGGTTTATAGTATACCGAATGAGCAAAATGGCTATTTCTGAACTTTAGAAAAAAAATATAGTTTTTCTGCATTTATAATATGAAGCTGATGTAAAATATCAAAAATTCTTTATTTTGAAAAGCAATGTAATCAATTTGACATAATTCATATATATTGAACCTGTGGTACACACACACAATAAAACTTACATTCAGAAAATTTTTTGCACTTAAGAAATATTTTCAAGTGTACTTGATTTACAATGTTGTGGGTTTTTAAAATACATGTTTATTGGAGTATAATTGCTTTATAACACTGTATTAGTTTCTGCTTTACAACAAAGTGAATCAGCTATATGTATACATATATTCCCCATATCCCCCCCTCTTGAGCGGCCCTCCCTCACTCCCTATCCAACCCCTCTGGGGGACATAAAGCACAGAGCTGATCTCCCTGTGCTATGCGGCAGCTTACCACTAGCTATTTTACATTTGGTAGTGTATATATGTCAGTGCTACTCTCTCCCTACGTCCCTGTCTCCCCTTCCCCCCTGTGTCCTTAAGTCCGTTCTCTACATCTGTGTCTCTATTCCTGCCCTGTCACTAGGTTCGTCAGTACCATTTTTCAAGATTCCATATATATGTGTTAGCGTACGGTATTTGTTTTTCTCTTTGTGACTTACTTCACTCTGTATGACAGACTCTAGGTCCAACCACCTCACTACAAATAACTCAATTTTGTTCCTTTTTATGGCTGAGTAATACTCCATTGTATAGATGTGCCACATCTTCTTTATATATTCATCTGTTGATGGACATTTAGGTTGCTTCTATGTCCTGGCTATTGTAAATAGTGCTACAGTGAACATTGTGGTACATGTATCTTTTCGAATTATGGTTTTCTCCAGGTATATGCCCAGTAGTGGGATTGCTGGGTCATATGGTAGTTCTGTTTTTAGCTTTTGAGGAATCTCCATACTGTTCTCCATAGTGGCTATATCAGTTTACATTCCCACCAACAGTTCAGGAGGGTTCCCTTTTCTCCACACCCTCTGCAGCCTTTATACATTGTTGTATCAATTTCTGCTGTGCAGCAAAGTGATTCAGTTTTATATATATATATAGATATTTAGATATATATCTATATCTATCTCTGTCTATATATCTATATATATATGTATATCTATATATCTATATATATTCTTTTCCATTATGGTTTATCACAAGATATTGAATATAGTTTCCTGTGCTATACAGTAGGTCTTTGAGGGTTGTCCATCCTATGTAGAATAGTTTGCTTCTGCTATTCCAAAACTCCCAATCTTTCCTTCACTCTCTCCTTGGGAACCACAACTCTGTTTTCTATATCTGTGTGTTTGTTTCTATTTCGCTGACATGTTCATTTGTGTCCTGTTTTCGATTCCACATATAAGTGATATTATATGGTATTTGTCTTTCTCCCTCTGACTTACTTCACTTAGTATCATTATCTCTAGGTCCATCCATGTTGCTGCAAATGGCATTATTTCATTCTTTTTTATGTCTGAGTAATATCTATTGTATACGTATACCACACCTTCTTTATACATTCATTTTTCAATGAACATTTAGGTTGTTTCCATGTCTTGGCTATTATAAATAGTGCTGCTATGAACATAGGGTTTCATGTATCTTTTTGAATTATAGTTTTGTCTAGATATATGTCCACAAGTGGGATTGCTAGATCATATGGCAACTCTCTTTATAGTTTTTTTGAGGAACCTCCATACTGTTTTCCATAGTGGCTGCACCAACTTACCTGGCCACCGACAGTGTAGAAGGGTTCCCTTTTCTCCATACCCCCTCCAGCATTTGTTAATTGTAGATTTTTTAAAATGATGGCCATTCTGATCAGTGTGAAGTGATACCTCATTGTAATTTAGATTTGCGTTTCTCTAATAATTAGTGATGATGAGCATCTTTTCATGTGCCTATTGGCTCTCTGTATGTCTTCTTTGGAGAAATGTTTATTTAGATCTTCTACCCATTTTTCCATTGAGTTATTTGTTATTTTGTTATTGAGTTGTATGAGCTGTTTGTATAGTTTGGAAATTAAGTCCTTGTCAGTCTCATCATTTGCTAATATTTTCTCCCAGTCCATAAGTTGTATTTTCATTTTGATTATGGTTTCCTTTGCTGTGCAAAAGCTTGTAAGTTTGATTAGGTCCTGTTTCTTTTTTGCTTTTACAGTAAGTCTCCTACATATGAACAAGTTCTGTTCCAAGAGTGCGTTTGTAAGTCCAATTTGTTTGTAAGTCCAACAAAGTTCGCCTAGGTACCCAACTTACACAGTCGGCTATATGGTATGGTACCGTAATAGGTTTATAATACTTTTCACGCAAACAATACATAAAAAACAAGCACAAAAACAAAGAAAACATTTTTAATCTTACAGTACAGTAACTTGAAAAGTACAGTAATACAGTACAACAGCTGGGATACTCGGGCTGGCATCGAGGGAACAGGCGAGAAGAGTTACTGATTTGAGGAGGGAGAGGAGGTGGGAGATGGTAGAGGTGAAGGATTATCAGCAGTAGGAGACAGAGGGCAAGCTGCAATTTCACTCATACCTGACGTTGATGGCAAAGGTTCTGGTTCCTTGCTGGATTTAATTCTACCTACCCTCTTGAAAGAATGATCCATTGATGTCTGGGCAGTAGCTCTTTTTTTCTCATCATAGATGACAAGGTAGCACTGGATTGCATTCTGAACGGCTGCTGCAACCTTTGTATACCGTTCTATGTTCAAGTCCTGTGCCTCAAAAACTAACAGTGCCTCCTCAAATAACGAAGATTCGCTTGCCATTTTCTGTGTCGTGAATCTCTTCAGTTCTTCAGTTACTTCTTCTTCCTCCTGCCCCTCTTCATCCTTTCTCTGGGCCTCCAATTCCGTCATTAAGCTCGTCATGTTGCACAGCAAGGAGTTCAATGAAATCGTCCTCTTGCAGATCTAGCTCCAGCTTCTCACTGAGGGTCACTACGTTGCTGAAGACCTCTTCAGACTTCTGATCTACCTTATCAAATCCACAAAAATCATGAACAAACTGTGGGCAAAAGTTCTTCCAAACCCCATTCATGGTGACCGCCATACCCTCACACCGAGCAAAGTCAATGTTTTTTATGGTCTTGTAGATGTTATAGGCCTTCCAAAGTTGTCCCTAGGTTGTTCCTGATTTGTCACTTACCTTTACTGCCTGACAAAAAGTGTGACATAAATAATATTTCTTGAAAGTCGCTATAACTCCCTGGTCCATAGGTTGGATGAGCAACGTAGTGTTCGGTGACAGATGCAGTACTTTGATGTTGGGATGAAAGTCATCCATGAATGGGGGGTGGCCCAGAGCACAGTCGAGCAGCAAAAGAATGTTTTGCTGGAACGTCCTTCTCCAAGCAATATTTCTCTACATCTGAGATAAAGTGGTGGCAAAACCAGTCCTGGAACGAGGCCTGTGTAATCCAGCATTTGGGGTTACGCTTCCACACAACAGGAAGAGAGCCCTTGGCTATGTTTTTAAGGGTTCTTGGGTTCTGTGAATGATAAACTAAGAGAGGTTTCAGCTTCAATTCACCGGAAGCATTGCCACCAAACAACAGTTAGCCTATCCTTTGCTGCTTTACAGCCCGGCATCAACTTTTCCTCCTTACTGATGTAACTTCGGTCTGGCATCCTCTTCCAGTACAGTTGTGTCTCATCCACATTAAAAACCTGGTTGGGTAAATACACACCATCGTCAATAATTTCTCAAAGTGTTTCTGGAAGTTCCTGGACAGCTACCCTATCTGCACTTGCTGCCTCTCCACTTACTTTTACATTGTGAAGGTTGGCTCTAGCCTTGAAACGATGAAACCAGCCATGGCTGGCATTAAAAGATGTGCCCTCTGATTCTTTGCCGTGTTTCTTCTTCAAGTCTTCGTAAAGGCTTTTAGCTTTCTCTTGAATCAGCGTTAAGTTGAGCAGGACTCAGCGCTGATGTTGATCCTGCATCCGCACACTGAGAAGTTTCTCCATCTCCTCCATCACTTTTCCATGCTTCTTGGATATTTTGTCAACATCGTTGGCACAGCAGACTTCACATGTTCCATGATCTTGTCCTTGTTCTTTAGATTCATGCCAATGATTGAATGATTCATGTTATAAGAATGAGCGATGTCTAACATCTTTTTGCCTCGCTCCACTCTCTCAATTACTTTCACTTTTGTTTCCATCATTATCGCTTGGTGCTTCTTAATAGTACCAGCTACATCACCTCTGCTTTTACGCTTGCTTCCAGACATCTTGGGCTTGAAATAAAGGTACTGTACTACTGTACTCTATACAGTACTGTAAAGTACACAAAAGCACAACCACATATAGAGGAAGCACACACGTGACAATGTATGCCAGACACGTGAACTAACTTACATGATTGGACATGCGAATGGACGTTTGCATCTTTGAAAGTTTGCAACTTGAATGTTCGTATGTAGGTGACTTACTGTATTTGTACTGCCTAAGGAGAACTACTTAGGAAAACTTCGGTATGACTTATGTCAGAGAATGTTTTGCTTATGTTCTCTTCTAGGAGTTATAAGGTGTCCTATCTTATATTTAAGCATATAAGCCGTTTTGAGTTTATTTTTGTGTATGGTGTGAGGGTATGTTCTGACTTCACTGATTTGCATATGGCTCTCCAACTTTCAAAACACCACTTGCTGAAGAGACTATCTTTTCCCCATTGTATATTCTTGCCTCCTTTGTCGAAGGTTAATTGACCATAGGTGCGTGGGTTTATTTCTTAGCTCTCTATTCTATTCCATTGATCCATGTATCTCTTTCTGTGCCAATACCATGCGGCTTTGATTACTGTAACTTTGTAGTATTGTCTGAAGTTTAGGAGGGTTATGCCTCCTGCTTTGTTCTTTTTCCTGGGGATTGTGTTGACATTTCTGACTTTTTATGGTTCCAGATACATTTTAGGATTATTTGTTCTAGTTCTGGGGAAGATGTCTTGGGTAATTTGATAGGGATCACATTAAATCTGTAGATTGCTTTGGGTAGTATAGCCATTTTAACAGTATTAATTCTTCCCATCCAAGAGTGTGGGATGTCTTTCCATTCCTTTGAATCATCTTCAGTTTCCTTTACTAATGTTTTGTAGTTCTCAGCATATAAATCTTTCACCTCCTTGGTGAGGTTTATTCCTAAGCATTTTATTTTTTTGATGCCATTTAAAAAAGGATTGCTTGTTTACATTTCCTTTCTGATATTTCATTGTTAGTGTAAAGAAATGCAACCAGGGACTTCCCTGGTGGCTCTGTGGTTGAGAATCCGCCTGCCAATACAGGGGACACGGGTTTGAGCCCTGGTGCAGGAAGATCTCACATGCCGTGGAGCAACTAAACCTGTGTGCCACAACTACTTAGCCTGCACTCTAGAGCCCGTGAGCCACAACTACTGAGCCCATGTGCCACAACTACTTAAGCTCACGTACCTAGAGCCCGTGCTCCGCAACAAGAGAAGCCACTGCAGTGAGAAGCCTGTGCACCACAACAAAGACTAGCTCCCACTGGCCACAACTAGAGAAAGCCCTTGCACAGCAATGAAGACCCAATGCAGCCAAAATAAATTAAAAAAAAAAGAAAACCCAAGAAATACAACCAATTTTTGTATGTTAATCTTGTATCCTGCTACTTTGCTGAACTTGTTTATCAGTTCTAGTAGTGTTTGTGTGGAATTTTTAGGGTTTCCTTTATATATATTAGCATGTCATCTGCATATAATGACAACTTTACCTCTTCCCTTCCAATTTGGTTAGATTTTATTTCTTTTTCTTGTCTGATTGTTGTGGCTAGGACTTCCAATACTATGTTGAAGAGAAGAGGTGAGAGTGGGCATCCTTGTCTTGTTCCAGATTTTAGCGGGAAGGCTTTCAGCTTATGAACATTGAGTATTATATTGGCTGTGGGTTTGTCATAAATAGCTTTTATTATGTTGAGATATGTTTCCTCTATACCCACTTTGGTAAGTGTTTTTATCATGAATGGATGTTGAAGTTTTTCAAATGCTTTTTTGGCATCTATTGAGAGGATCATTTGTTTTGTGTTTTTCCTTTGTTGATGGGGTGTATCATGTTGATTGATTTGCATATGTTGAAACAACTTTGTGACACTGGGGTGAATCAAATTTGGTCATGGGGTATGATCCTCTTATGTGTTGTCAGATTCGGTTTTCTAATATTCAGTTGAGAATTTTTGCATCAATATTTATGAAAGATATTGGCCTGCAGTTTTCTTTTTTGGTAGTGTCTTTCTCTGTGTTTTTTTTTTTAAAGTCTTTATTGAATTTGTTCCAATATTGCTTCTGTTTTATGTTTTGGTTTGTTGTTTGTGAGGCATGTGGGATCTTAGCTCCACCACCAGGGATCGAACCTGCACCCCCTGCACTGGAAGGCGAAATATTAACTGCTGGACCACCAGAAAAGTCCCCATCTGTTTTATTTTGTTTTTTTTTTAAAGTAAATTTCTTTCTTTCTTTATTTTTGGATGCATTGGGCGTTCGTTGCTGTGCTCGGGCTCTCTCTAATTGCGGTGAACGGGGGCTACTCTTCATTGTGGTGTGCAGGCTGTTCATTGCGGTGGCTTCTTTTGTTGCAGATCATGGGCTCTAGGTGCGTGGGCTTCAGCAGTTGTGGCTATCAGGCTCAGTAGTTGTGGCTCATGGGCTGTAGAGCACAGGCTCAGTAGTTGTGGCACACAGGCTTAGTTGCTCCGCGGCATGTGGGATCTTCCTGGACCAGGGCTCAAACCTATGTCGCCTGCATTGGCAGACGGATGCTTAACCACTGTGTCACCAGGGAAGTCCCCCCGCATCTGTTTTTGATATCAGGGTGATGGTGGCGTCATAGAATGTCTTTGGAAGTATTCCTTGCTCTTCAATCTTTTCGAAGAGTTTGAGAAGAATCAGTGTAAGTTCTGCTTTGTATATTTGGTAGAATTTGCCTGTGAAACCATCTGATCCTGGACTTTTGTTGGTAGGGAGTTTTTTAAAATTACAGATTCTATTTTTTAAAAAAATTTATTTATTTATTTATTTATTTTTGGCTGTGTTGGGTCTCCGTTTCTGTGCGAGGGCTTTCTCTAGTTGCGGCGAGTGGGGAACACTCTTCATCGCAGTGCATGGGTCTCTCACTATCGCGGCCTGTCTTGTTGCGGAGCATGGGCTCCAGACACGCAGGCTCATTAGTTGTGGCTCACGGGTGCAGTTGCTCCGCGGCATGTGGGATCTTCCCAGACCAGGGCTCGAACCTGTGTCCCCTGCATTGGCAGGCAGATTCTCAACCACTGCGCCACCAGGGAAGCCCTCTATTTTGCTTTTAGTGATCAGTATGTTCAAATTATCTATTTCTTCTTGATTAAGTTTTGTTCGGCTGTAAAAAAGCAACATATATTTTTAGGTTATGTTAGCACCTAAATACTAACCATGTATTAGACGACAAAAGAGCGAAGAAAAAAATATTAAAATATTTTTTCAAATAGAAAAAGTATTGAAATATTTTTAAGAAATTGGGATAATAATACTAATTACAATAATGACAAATTGTTCTGAACTTAAAGACTACTTTATCTAAGATGCATATTATATGCTTATTGTTTTATTGTTTTTAAATACATGGAATATTTTCTCCTTTCTAATGTAATTCTTTTATTTTACCTGTATATTGTGAAAAAAGTTTAGTTGCACATAATATAAAAAATTACACTTTAATAGGAGATATTAATCCATTTACATTTACTATAGTACTGAAAATACTTAGGTTTAGAGTTACCATGTCACTGAGTGCTCTTTTTTATTTATTTATTTTTAAATGAGATTTAATTTGGGGGGGCATAAGTTATTTATTTATTTATTTATTTATTTTTAACATCTTTATTGGACTATAATTGCTTTACAATGGTGTGTTAGTTTCTGCTTTATAACAAAGTGAATCAGCTATACATATCCATATATCCCCATATCTCCTCCCTCTTGCGTCTCCCTCCCACCTTCCTTATCCCACCCCTCTAAGTGGTCACAAAGAACTGAGCTGATCTCCCTGTGCTATGCAGCTGTTTCCTACTAGCTATCTATTTTACATTTGGTAGTATATACGTCCATGCCACTCTCTCACTTTGTCCCAGCTTACCCTTCCCCCTCCCCATGTCCTCAAGTCCATTCTCTATGTCTGTGTCTTTATTCCTGTCCTGTCCCTAGGTTCTTCCCAACCATTTTTTTCTTTTTTTTTTAGATTCCATATATATGTGGATTTAAAACAGTATTTGTTTTTCTCTTTCTGACTTACTTCACTCTGTATGACAGACTCTAGGTCCATCCACCTCACTACAAATAACTCAATTTCATTTCTTTTATGGCTGAGTAATATTCCATTTTATATTGAAGATGTGCAATATCTTCTTTATCCATTCATCAGTTGATGGACACTTAGGTTGCTTCCATGTCCTGGCTATTGCAAATAGAGCTTCAATGAACATTGTGGAACATGACTCCTTTTGAATTATAGTTTTCTCCAGGTATATGCCCAGTAGTGGGATTGCTGTCTCATATGGTAGTTCTATTTTTAGTTTTTTAAGGAACCTCCGTACTGTTCTCGATAGTGGCTGTATCAATTTACACTCCCACCAACGGTGCAAAAGGGTTCCCTTTTCTCCACACCTCTGCAGCATTTATTCTTTGTAGATTTTTTTGATGATGGCCATTCTTACCTGTGTGTGGTGATACCTTATAGTAATCTTGATTTGCATTTCTCTAATGATCAGTGATGTTGAGCATTCTTTCATGTGTTTGTTGGCAATCTGTATATCTTCTTTGGAGAAATGTCTGTTTAGGTCTTCTGCGCATTTATGGATTGAGTTGTTTTTTTTTTTTTGATATTGATCTGTTTGGAGATTAAGCCTTTGTCAGTTGCTTCGTTGGCAAATATTTTCTCCCATTCTGCGGGTTGTCTTTTCATTTTGTTTACGTTTTCCTTTGCTGTGCAAAAGCTTTTAAGTCTCCTTAGGTCTCATTTGTTTATGCTTTTTAAAAATTTCCATTTCTCTAGGAGGTGGGTCAAAAAGGATCTTGCTGTGATTGATGTCATGGAGTATTCTGCCTATGTTTTCCTCTAAGAGTTTTATAGTTTCTGGCCTTACATTTAGGTCTTTAATCCCTTTTGAGTTTATTTTTGTGTATGGTGTTAGGGATTCTTTTAATTTCATTCTTCTACCTGTAGCTGTCCAGTTTTCCCAGCACCATTTATTGAAGAGGCTGTGATTTCTCCATTGTATATTCTTGCCTCCTTTATCAAAAATATGGTGACCAAATGTGTATGGGTTTATGTCTGGGCTTTCTCTCCTGTTCCACTGATCTGTATTTCTGTTTTTGTGCCAGTACCATATTGTCTTGACTACTGTAGCTTTGTAGTGTTGTCTGAAGTCAGGGAGCCTGATTCCTCCAGCTCTGTTTTTCTTCTCAAGATTGCTTTGTCTGTTCGGGGTCTTTTGTGTTTCCATACAGATAGTGAAATTTTTTTGTTCTAGTTCTCTGAAACATTCCATTGGTAGTTTGATAGAGATTGCATTGAATCTGTAGATTGCTTTGGGTAGTAGAGTCATTTTCACAATGTTTATTCTTCCAATCCAAGAACATGGTATATCTCTCTATCTGTTTGTGTCATCTTTGATTTCTTTCATCAGTGTCTTATAGTTTGTTGAGTAAACATCTTTTGTCTCCTTAGGTAGGTTTATTCCTAGGTATTTTATTCTTTTTGTTGCAGTGGTAAATGGGAGTGTTTCCTTAATTTCTCTTTCAGACTTTTCATCTTTAGTGTATAGGAATGAAAGAGATATCTGTACATTAATTTTGTATCCTGCAACCTTACCAGATTCATTGATTAACTCTAGTAGGTTTCTGGTAGCATCTTTAGGATTCTCTATGTATAGTATCATGTCATCTGCAAACAGTGAGAGCTTAACTTCTTCTTTTCCGATTTGGATTCCTTTTATTTCTTTTTCTTCTCTGATTGCTGTAGCTAAAAATTCCAAAAGTGTGTGGAATAATAGTGGTGAGAGTGGGCAACCTTGTCTTGTTCCTGATCTTGGTGGAAATAGTTTCACTTTTTCACCATTGAGAACAATGTTGGCTGTAGGTTTGTCATATATGGCCTTTATTATGTTGAGGAAAGTTCCCTCTATGCCAACTTTCTGGAGGGTTTTTATCATAAATGGGTGTTTAATATTGTTGAAAGCATTTTCTGCATCTACTGAGATGACCATATGGTTTTTATCCTTCAGTTTTTTAATATGGTGTATCACATTGATTTGCATGTATTGAAGAATCCTTGCATCTCTGGGATAAACCCCACTTGATCATGGTGTATGATCCTTTTAAGGTGCTGTTGGATTCTGTTTGCTAGTATTGTGCAGTGGATTTTTGCAGCTATGTTCATCAGTGATATTGTCCTGTAGTTTTCTTTCTTTGTGACATCTTTGTCTGGTTTTGGCGTCAGGGAGATGGTGGTCTCATAGAATAAGTTTGGGAGAGGTCCTCCCTCTGCTATATTTTGGAAGAGTTTGAGAAGGATAGGTGTTAACTCTTCTCTAAATGTTTGATAGAATTTACCTGTGAAGCCATCTGGTCCTGGGCTTTTGTTTGTTGGAAGATTTTTAATCACAGTCTCAATTTCAGTGCTTGGTATTGGTTTGTTTATAGTTTCTATTTCTTCCTGGTTCAGTCTTGGAAGGTTGTGCTTTTCTAAGAATTTGTCCATTTCTTCCAGGTTGTCCATTTTATTGGCATATAGTTGCTTGCAGTAATCTCTCATGATCCTTTGTATTTCTGCAGTGTCAGTTGTTACTTCTCCTTTTTCATTTGTAATTCTATTGATTTAAGTCTTCTCCTTTTTTTTCTTGATGAGTCTGGCTAATGGTTTATCAATTTTGTTTATCTTCTCAAAGAATCAGCTTTTAGTTTTTTTGATCTTTGCTGTTGTTTCCTTCATTTCTTTTTCATTTATTTCTGATCTGATCTTTATGATTTCTTTCCTCTGCTGACTTTAGGTTTTTTTTTCTTTCTTTCTCTAATTGCTTTAGGTGTAAGGTTAACTTGTTTATTTGAGATGTTTCTTGTTTCTTGAGGTAGGATTGTATTGCTATAAACTTGCCTGTTAGAACTGCTTTTGCTGCATCCCATAGGTTTTGGGTCTTCATGTTTTCATTGTCATTTGTTTGTAGGTACTTTTTAAATTTCCTCTTTGATTTCTTCAGTGATGTCTTGCTTATTAAGTAGTGTATTGTTTAGCGTCCATGTGTTTGTATTTTTTTTACAGATTTTTTCCTGTAATTGATATCTAGTCTGATAGCGTTGTGGTTGGAAAAGATACTTGATATGATTTCAATTTTCTTAAATTTACCAAGGCTTGATTTGTGACCCAAGATATGATCTATCCTGGAGAATGTTCCACGAGCACTTGAGAAAAAGTGTATTCTGTTGTTTTTGGATGGAATGTCCTATAAATATCAATTAAGTCCATCTTGTGTAATGTATCATTTAAAGCTTGTGTTTCCTTATTTATTTTCATTTTGGATGATCTGTTCATTGGTGAAAGAGGGGTGCTAAAGTCCCCTACTATGATTGTGTTACTGTCAATTTCCCCTTTTATGGCTGTTAGCATTTGCCTTATGTATTGATGTGCTCCTATGTTGGGTGCATAAATATGTACAATTGTTATATCTTCTTCTTGGATTGATCCCTTGATCATTATGTACTGTCCTTCTTTGTCTCCTGTAATAGTCTTTATTTTAAAGTCTTTTTTGTCTGATATGAGAATTGCTACTCTAGCTTTCTTTTGATTTCCATTTGCATGGAATATCTTATTCCATCCCCTCACTTTCCATCTGTATGTGTCCCTAGGTCTGAAGTGGGTCTCTTGTAGACCGCATATATACCAGTCGTGTTTTTGGACCCATTCAGCCAGTCTATGTCTTTTGGTTGGAGCATTTAATCCATTTACATTTAAGGTAATTATTGATATGTATGTTTCTTATTAACATTTTCTTAATTGTTTTGGGTTTGTTATTGTAGGTCTTTTCCTTCTCTTGTGTTTCCTGCCCAGAGAAGTTCCTTTAGCCTTTGTTGTAAAGTGGGTTTGGTGGTGCTGAATTCTCTTAGCTTTTGCTTGTCTGTAAAGGTTTTAATTTCTCTGTCGAATCTGAAAGAGCTCCTTGGTGGTTCGAGTGATCTTGGTTGTAGCTTTTCCCCTTTCATCACTTTAAATATGTCCTGCCAGTCCCTCTGGCTAGCAGAGTTTCTGCTGAAAGATCAGCTGTTAACCTTATGGGGATTCCCTTGTATGTTATTTGTTGTTTTTCCCTTGCTGCTTTTAATGTTTTTTCTTTGTATTTAATTTTTGATAGTTTGATTAATATATGTTTTGGCATGTTTCTCCTTGGGTTTATCTTGTATGGGACTCTCTGCACTTCCTGGACTTGATTAACGATTTCCTTTCCCATATTAGGGAAGTTTTCAACTATAATCTCTTCAAATATTTTCTCAGTCTCTTTCTTTTTCTCTTCTACTTCTGGGACCCCTATATTCGAATGTTGGTGCATTTAATGTTGTCCCAGAGGTGTCTCAGATTGTCCTCAATGCTTTTCATTCTTTTTTCTTTATTCTGCTATGCAGTAGTTATTTCCACTATTTTATCTTCCAGGTCATTTATCCATTCTTCTGCCTCAGTTATTCTGCTATTGTTTCCTTCTAGAGAATTTTTAATTCCATTTATTGTGTTGTTCATCATTGTTTGTTTGCTGTTTAGTTCTTCTACGTCCTTGTTAAACGTTTCTTGTCTATTCGCCATTCCAGTTCCAAGATTTGGGATCATCTTTACTATCATTACTCTGAATTCTTTTTCAGGTAGACTGCCTATTTCCTCTAATTTGTTTGGTCTGCTGGGTTTTTACCTTGCTCCTTCATCTGCTTTGTGTTTCTGTGTCTTCTCATTTGGCTTTGGGGACTGTGTTTGGGGTCTCCTTTTCGCAGGCTGCAGATTCGTAGTTCCCATTGTTTTTGATGTCTGCCCCCAGTGGCTAAGGTTGGTTCAGTGGGTTGTGTAGGCTTTCTGATGGAGGGGACTGGTGCCTGTGTTCTGGTGGGTGTGTCTGGATCTTGTCTTTCTGGTGGACAGATCCGCATCTGGTGGTGTGTTTTGGGGTGTCTGTGACCTTATTGTGATTTTTCAGCAGCCTGTCTGCTAATGGGTGGGCCTGCATTCCTGTCTTGCTAGTTGTTTGGCATGGGATGTCCACCACTGGATCTTGCTGGTCTCTGAGTGGAGCTGGGTCTTAGCGTTGAGACAGATATCTCTGGGAGAGCTTTCACTGTTTGATATTACAAGGTGTCGGAGGTCTCTGGTAGACCAATGTCCTGAACTCGGATCTCCCACCTCAGAGGCACAGGCTTGACTCCCGGCTGGAGCACCAAGACCCTGTCAGCCACACGGCTGGAGGTGAGAGCAAGAGGTAGCTTTGGTACATCTCAAAGACCACCAATGAGATTCACTGACCATTTTCTCTCCAGAAGTGAAGAAAACAAAATTCAGACTTCAGCTAGTCAGCCACTTTGGTAGCCAGCCTCCAAGATGGCCCTAATTATCCCCTAATTATCCCCCAGTCTTCATGTACATGTGTGGCTCCTCGCACTTGAAAAGGGTTAACTGTTTAACTAATAAGAAATTGCAGAAATGACAAAGTGCAGTTTCCAAAGTTATGAAAGACATTGCAACTTCTGCTTTGGTTTCTGCTAGATCACTCATCCTGGGGTAAGCCAGCTGCCATGTCATGAGGACACTCAAGCAGCCCTAAGGAGAGATCCATGTGACAAGGAACTGAGGCCTCTTACCTACAGCCACGTGAGTGAGTCATCTCAGAAGTCAAAAGATTTAATTTTATTTATTTTTGGTTGCGTTGGGTCTTCATTGCTGCACAGGGTTTCTCTAGTTGTGTCAAGCAGGGGTTACTCATCGTTGTGGTGCACGGGTTTCTCCTTGCGGTGGTTTCTCTTCTTGTGGAGTATGGGCTCTAGGTGCATGGGCTTCAGTAGTTGTGTCATGCAGGCTCAATAGTTGTTGCTTGCAGGCTCTAGAGCACAGGCTCAGTAGTTGTGGCACACGGGCCGGGCTTAGTTGCTCTGCGGCATGTGGGATCTTCCCAGGCCAGGGATTGAACCCCTGTTCCCTGCATTGGCAGGCAAATTCTTACCCACTGTGCCACCAGGGAAATCCAGTGTGCTCTTTTTTAAACCTATCTGTTTTCATTATTTTCTATCTTAACGATTCTGTATTAAAGAAAAAAAATAATACTCCTTTCTACTCCTCCTCTTTGAGGATTATATATGAAGAAGTATGTCTTATTTATTAATTTCAAATTTTCACCTTACTTTTAAGAAGTTATCACAATGTTAAGTATTTAATACCTTTCACTTCTACCTTGAAAAGCATGGATATTAAAGTGCTAATATAATTACCTTCCCTAGTCTATCTTTTTTACTTTTTGTTATGTATGAAAAACAACTAAAAACATGCATGGTTTGTAAGGAAATGACAAATTTCAGAAAATTCAGCATCTGAATACACTCTATACATAGCTTCTAGATAAAGACACAGAAAATTGCCAGATACTCAGAGACCCGCCTGGTCCCATTCTAGTGACTCCCCTTAAGGTTTAATATTGTTCTGGTATCTAACAAAAAGATCACTTTACCTATATTTTGTATTTTATATAAATGTTATGGCACAGTAAAATCACTTTTGGATTGGGTTTTTTAATTTTATGTTGTTTGTGAATATGCCTATATTGTTGCCTGTTGTGATCATGCATTGCCACTGTTGCATAGGATTCCATAGTGTAAATATTTAACTATTAATTAATTTATTCCAATGTGTTTTACAATATGAGTGATTTTCAGTTTGTGTCTATTGAGAACAGCACTGGTATATAAATTCTAGAACTTGAGCTTTGGTGGTGTGTGTATAAATTATTGTTCAGTATACATGTAGTAGTAAAACTTTTGAGTCATAGCTTTTATGTGTTTATCTTTTTAGATATTTCTAAATATTTTCAAAACATTTGTATGATTTTTCATCCTCAGCAGCAGTGAATGAGATTCAAGGATTATACACATTATTGTCAAACTTGATAATACTTGTCATTTTCATTTGAACTTTCTGGTTGGTGAGTGATAATTCCAGGTATCACGTTTTTGCATTTAATTGACTACAAGAAGCCAAGCATCTTTTGATATGTTTACTTAACATTCTGTACTCTCTTTTTTGAAATATCTTTTGGTATATTTTCCCCATTTTGCTATTCCATTATCTTCTTATTGAAGACTTCCTTTTTTTTAACATCTGAAGACTTCTTATTTAAGAGTTTTTAATATATGCTTGATATGAGTTCTTCTCTCTTTCTGTCTCTCCTTCTCTTTCTTTAGATGAGTGTCAGTTTTTAATGTTAATAACATCTAATTTGTTACTTTCCTCTTTATTTATTTATTTTAGTCTTATTTCTATTTATTTATGTAGTCTTCTTATCTGTAGCAGAACACGTTATTTATTCTAAACCACAAATATGTTTTCATTTCTTTAATAAATCTAATTATTAAGCTTTAAAATTAAGTTAACTTTCTAAACTAAATATGTTGTATCATAGTGAGTATTAATTTTTCTATGACAGCTGAAAGGTTACATTTATTCAGAAAATGTTGTATTCAGCTTTCTTCTCATTTGCTCCTACTTCTCATTGATTCACAGTGGTAAACATCACTTCATCCATGGATCTGACTTTTCTCTGATTTCTCATGGTCATTCTCACTAATTCGTCTTGCCTCCTGAAATCTTTAGCAATCCCATTATTCCACAGAAGCAAAAACCTGCCTTGGGCCTTTTTCCTCCGAAGATTGATTATTCCCACATTTTAAATGGGAGATTGCAATAAGTTAGGAGAAAATGCCACAGGGTCTCTCATTTTTTTTTCTTCACATCTTGTATCAGCCTCTGCTTGCACTCTCTGTTCAAAGATTTTAGTACAACGCATTGATGGAAGATGCCAGTTGTTTCTCTCCTTGGGGAAAAGACAGATTAATTACCTGACAAATAAAATAAAGAGAGTCTCTTGCTCTGTTCAAATGTTGGACAGGATTGCTTGCATCCTAATTTAAATGTTTCAGGTGACTGAAGCGTAAGATTCCTAAGCTTTAATCCATACTTGCACCATGCACAGCACCCAACAGGAGTGCTTTACATAACCCCATGAGACACTTGTGTGCAAGTGGAACAGATAAAAATATAAAACTATTGCTGTCTTTTTGTGTCATAAAAATGATTTTTTGTCTCATTTAAAATATTTTTTTCTAAAATCCAAAAACGTGTCAGGCTAAAATATTGTTATTTCAAATATGGTAAAATCGAAGACCCTTCAAATTTCTTGCCAGTTTTGTTGATGATGGAATGCAGTCAGAGATATGACTTCATTAAACACAATAGGTAAGATTCCTTCATAGACCTGATTGGGGAATATGAAAATAATCCCCAGAAAAATCTGGACATTTTCTAGTTCACAAATATTGGTTAAGATGGTAGAAAGGGCCCTTCATTGTCCTATATGTTAATGCAGATCAATTGTGAGAGGTGGGGATAAAACAAGCAGCCTAAATATCCTTTATGTTTGTTGTACTACTAGTAGAAAGAGGAAGGGTCAACATGTCACCATGGTTGATATAGCAAATAAGCTGCTTGAAACTACACAGAAATGTACCTGCTTGTATTTTCTGTGCAGTTACCCTCTCTTTTGGTGTGCCCTGATACCTCCCTCAACTTATGTACCAACTCCAGCAGCATTAAGCAGAAATCCAAAGAAATGTATTCTTTGGAATTATGAGGAAAGGAAGAGTCGAAAATTTTATAGCATGCTCTATACAAGGATACACGTCACCATCCTTATCTATGTCATGCCATGTATGGAGGGTCAGTAGGTTCAGGGGCTTCTGGAAGCACCAAGTTCTGTGGGGTTAATCACAGATGCATTCATGGGGAGTAAAAGAGAAGGACCTTATCTTGGTCACTTTCTCAATACTAGTAGCTACAAAAAGAAGAGGACAGCAGACATCTTAGGGAGAAGAGCCAACATTAAATGAAATGTCCTAATTACTCTAGGCAACCTCTCATGGTGGCCTCCCATAGCTCCTCAAATCCCTACATACTTGCACAAGGGATAGTGTAATATTACTGGAGTGTCTGACTGCAGATTAACATTATTTTTGTTGAAAAAAATAAAAATAGGTTCAAGTGATAGGGTTTGAAAAGGGTTCACAGTGCGAGGGAAACTGTTGTAACAATGTGGACAGAACCCTTTGGATGGATTCATCATTTTTTTTTTTTGCTGCTTCAGAATCTGTAGTAGAGGTTGGTGTGTTCCATGATGGATTCCCGCTTCTTATAAGTTTTAGATGGAATACCCCATTAGGAAGAAGTGCACGTAAGGAAGATTAGTGAGTCAAACTCCTCTGCCCTCTGTCAGCAGTGGGTGCAAAGGCATTTAGACCAAGTGCTTTCATCCTTTGATGTGCAAAGTTTTCACTATATGAATGATGTTTTGTTTGTTTGCAGGTCAGGAGCCTTGGTCTCAATATCCTTCTTTAAAAAGTGTTATCTTGTGTCTGCCAGAAAGAATTGCTGATGATACTGGAAAAAATTGAGAGTTATCCTTAACAATTAAGGGTTTTGTAGCAACATGGATGGACCTAGAGATTGTTATACTGAGTGAACAAAGTCAGACACAGAAAGACAGATATCATATGATATTGCTTATATGAGGAATCTAAAAAAGAAATAAAAGGTACAAATGAACTTATTTACACAACAGAAATAGAGTCATGGATATAGAAAACAAACGTATGGTTACCAGGGGATAAGTGGGGAAGGGATAAATTGGGAGATTGTGACTGACATATACACACTACTATATATAAAATAGGTAAGTATTGATAAAGACCTGCTTTATAGCACAGGGAACTCTACTCAATGGTCTGTACTGGCGTATATGGAAAAAGAATCTTAAAAAAAAAAACAAGGGTTTTGGGATTATATAATAAATGTAAATGTGCAAACCTTTAACATGAAAGAAAAAATCAGTTAACTCTGTTGTCCCTGTTATGGTGTAAATATTTTGTACCTCTAATTTTAAAATTTTGAAACCCAGCTCCCATATTGATGGTATTAGGAGGTGGGGCTTTTGGGAGGTGATTAGGTCCTGAGGCCAGAGACCTCAAACATGGGATTAGTGACCTAATAAATGTAGCACACAGAAGATCTTATGCCCGTTCCATGATTTCATTGCCGAGCGAGAAGACCCACATTATGAACCAGAAATTGGTCCCTCTCCAGACACTAAGTCAGCTGGCAACTTGTTCTCTTTTTTTTAAAAATTAATTAGATAATTAATTAATTTTTTGGCTGTGCTTGGTCTTTGTTGCAGTGCGCGGGCTTCTCATTGGGTGACTTCTCTTGTTGCACAGCACGGGCTCTAGGCATGCGGGTTTCAGTAGTTGTGGCTCACGGGCTCAGTAGTTGTGGCCTGTGGGCTCTAGAGCACAGGCTCAGTATTTGTGGTGCACAGGCTTAGTTGTTCCATGGCATGTGGGATCTTCCCAGACCAGGGCTCGAACCCTTGTCCCCTTTATTGGTAGGCAGATTCTTGACCACTGCACCACCAGGGAAGCCCCTGGTAACTTGTTCTTGAACTTTTCAGCCTCAGCAATTATGAGAAAACAAAAATATTCTGTTGTTTATAAAATACCAAGTCTCTCGTATTTTGTTTTAGCAGTCAAAGAGATGGCTGAGGAGAAATATCTGTGAGCTTGAAGACATATCAAGAGAAACCTTTAAATCTCAAAAGAAAAGAGAAAATGGGCAGGAAAGAAATCAACAGAACAGAGTAATCAATAATTGTGGAACAATGAAAAATGCTGTGACCTATACATAACGGGTATAGCAGGAGGAGAATAAAGATAACAAAGAACAGAAAATATTTTAAAAAAATGACCGAGAATCCCCCAAATGAATGTCTGTCACTAAATCCACAACATCCAAACTTAGAGGAACATATGAATAGTAAAGAAAACTGACCAATATCTCCCAGGAACATCAATGCAAAAATCCTCAACAAAATATTACCAAATCGAATCCAACAATATTTTGAGAGAATTTTATATCATGAATGAGAGGGAATAATCCCAGGTATGCAACGCTGGTTCAACATTCTAAAATCAAATAATTATATCCATCATATCAACACCCTAAAGACAATCATTAGCATATCGGTAGATTCAGAAGACCTTTGAAAAAATCTAACACCCATTCTTCATAAAAACTCTCAGTTAAAGAAATAGACTGGAGCTTTCTCAAGTTGATAACAAAGATGTACAGGAAACTTTTATCTTACATCATGATTAATGGTCAAAAACATGAAGCTTTTCCACTCAGTTCAGGTAAAAGCAAGGATGTCCCCTTTCATGACTCCTCTTCCATATTTTACTCCAGGTCCTTGCTAATGCACTAAGGCATGAAAATAAATAAAACAAATACAGATTGGGTAGAAAAAAATGAAAGCAACCTAAATAAAATGTGGACCAATATACTTTATGGACACCTCACCAAAGAAAATAGACACTATGCATATAAGTATACAGAAGAATAATCCAGATTACATGCTGCCATGAAAAAGCAAATTAAAAATACAATTACATACCACTGTAACACTTAGAATGGCTAAAATGTGAACAATGACAAGAACAAATTCTGTAGGAGATGTGGAACAATAGGAAATGTCATTTGTTATTGGTGGAAATGAAAAATAATACAGCTACTTTGGTAGTCTGATTGACACTTGCTATAATATTGAACATTCCCTTACTGTACAATCTGGCAAGTGTTCTCATGGATATTTACTGAAAGTAGTTTAAAACATACTTCCAGACGAAAACCTGCATATGGATATTTATAGCACCTAATTCAATATTGCCAAAATGTGAATGAAACTAAGGTGTCCTCCAATAGGTGAATGAAATGATATGGTATTAATATATTCTGGGAATGGGATAATATTGAGCACTAAGAAAGTAAGCTATCAAGCCATAAAAATAGATGGGAATTCTTCTTTTTTCTTTTGAAGTATAGGTGATTTTCCTTATTTTGTAATTTAAATTTTATTGGAGTATAGTTGATTTACAATGTTGTGTTCATTTCAGCTGCACAGCAAGTGATTCAGTTACACATATGCATATATTCATTCTTTTTCAGATTCTTTTCTGATAAAGGTATTCCCAGAATATTAAGTAGAGTTCCCTGTGCTATACAGTAGGTCCTTGTTGCTTATCTATGTTATATATAGTAGTATTCGTATGTTTACCCCAAGTTCCTGATTTATCCCTACCCCCCACCTTTCCCCTTTGGTAACCATAAGTTTGTTTTCCAAGTCTGTGAGCCTGCCTCTGTTTTGTAAGTTAGTTCATTTGTATCAATTTTTACCTTCCACCTAGAAGTGATATCATACAATATTTGTCTTACTCTGTCTGACTTACTTCACTTAGTACAGTCATCTCTAGGTCCATCCATGTTACTGCAATTGGCATTATTTTCTTCTATTTTATGGCTGAGTCATATTCCATTATATATATGTATCACATATTCTTTACCTATATTCATATGTTGATGGACATTTTGGTTGCTTCCATGTCTTCGCTATTGTAAAGAGTGTTGCAGTGAACATTGGGGAAGATGTGTCTTTTCGATTTATGCTTTCCTCCAGATATGCACACAGGAGTGACTTGCTGGATCATCTGGTAGCTCTATTTTATTTTATTTTATTTCATTTCACTTCAATTTCAATTTTTTTGGAGTATAGTTGATTTACAATGTTGTGTTACTTTCTGCTGCACAGCAGAGTGAAGCAGTTATACATATATCCAATCCTTTTTGGATTCCTTTCCCATACAGGTCATTACAGAGTATTGGGTAGAGTTCCCTGTGCTGTACAGTAAGCCCTTATTTGTTATCTCTTTTATATATAGTGGTGTGTATATGTCAATCCCAATTTCCAATTTATCCCTCCCGCCTCCCCTTACTCTGGTAACCTCCATTCTGTGCTCCATAGTGGCTGTTACCAATTGGCGTTGCCACTGATAACACAGTATTGGTGACGCAGTGGTTAAGAATCTGCCTGCCAGTTCAGGGGACACAGGTTCGAGCCCTGGCCCGGGAAGATCTCACATGCCACAGAGAAAGTAAGCCTGTGCACCACAACTACTGAGTCTGTGATCTAGAGCCCACGAGCCACAACTACTGAAGCCTGTGTACCTAGGGCCTGTGCTCCACAACAAGAGAAGCCACCGCAAAGAGAAGGCTTCATACCACAATGATGAGTAGCCCCCAATTGCTGCAGCTAGAGAAAAGCAACGTGCAGCAATGAAGACCCAACGCAGATTAAAAATAATAATAATAAGTAGTAGGTTTCTCTTTTTCTCACACCATCTGAAGCATTTCGTGTTTGTAGACATTGTGATGATGGCTATTCTGAGTGGTTCCAGGTGATAGTTCTTTGTACATCTGATTTGCATTTGTCTAACATAAAGCAATGGTGAGCATCTTCATATGTGCTTTTTTTTTTGAACAGTGTGAGTAAAATTTACCCCTTGAAAAAGGGTTATTGAAAGGTTGCCTTGTTTTGAAGTCTATTCCGATTACCTACCCCAAGACATTTTTTGAGGGCTGTTGTCATTTACAGCTCCCCAGGCATTGTGAATATGAAGTGCCTATAAGGTCCAGTTTTTAGAGTTGTTGTTATGGGAAACAGAAGGTGGCAGGATTCTACTGTCCCTGTCTGGTTACTGACAGAACCTTAGATGTAGGGAAAGTCCTGTTCCTGTGTTTTAAATTAGAGTGGAATGTGCCTGACCAAACATGTAAGGGCTTCTGTCCCATTCTTTCTTCCCCCTTACCCTTCATCCCCCGAACAAATACAAACCCCTGCAAAATCACCTGTTGAGGGTGCTGTCTTGCAGAGTGGGATGACCCTAATGAAGAAGTCTGGAGGTCGGAACCCAAACACCAGGATATGTTGAGAGCAGGTGATTTTCCAAATGTCATCCGGCGCAGAGAGTCCAGCATCCTTTGGGTGTCAGAGGGTTGGTTTAGTAGTATGAGGGCACACTTAGATCTGGAGATTGTGATCCCATGCAGAGGGGACCAGGTATTACATGTTCAAGGGGGGGGAATTAGCTGGCATATACTCCCTAGGTCCTCAGGCCCACAACCGTCCAGCCTTGGGACCAAATTGGGTCTGTGTCCAGGGATGTGACACTAGCACGTTCACTGCGACTAAACAAATTTAGTGATCATTTTTCTTTTCTGTAATTTAATTTTAAATTTATAATGGAGTATAGTTGATTTACCATGTTGTGTTTGTTTTTGATATACACCAACATGATTCATTTATACAGAGATGACTATATATTCTTTTTAGAATTATTTTCCCATTGAGGTTACTAAAGTGTGTTGAGAAGACTTCCAAGTGCTCTACAGCAGGTCCATGTTGATTACAAGTTTTCTCTCTGTAAATATGTATATACTAACTCCAACCTCATGATTTATGCCTCCAACACACCTTTCCAGTTTGGTAACCATAAGTTTGTGTTCTAAGTCTGGGACTCTGTTTCTGTGTTGTAGGATAGTACCTTTGTATCAATTTTTAGATTCCACCAATAAGTAATATCATATGATAGTTATCATTGTCTGATTTATAACACTTAGTATGAATGTATAAAGGTCCTTCCAAGTGGCTGCAAATGGCCTTATTTCATTCATTTCATGGCTGAGTAATATTCCCTGGTACATATGAACCATAATTTCTTTATCCAGTTTTCCTTCCAAGGACTTTTAGGTAGCTTCCAAGTAGAGGCTCTTGTAAACAGGGCTGCATAAAGGTTGGAGTGCCTGGGTTCTGTCAGTGTATGTTTTTTCCAAGATACAGGCCCAGGAGTGGAAGCGCCATATGCTCTGAAGCTCTGATTTTAGATTTTTAAGGAATCACCATCCACTTCTTCAGAATGGCTGTTAGCAATTTACATTCCCACCATCAGCTTGTCAGGGTTCCCTTTTCTCCTCGCCCTGTCCTGCATTTCAGGTTTTACACTTTGTGAGGTTGGCCATTCTGACTGGTGCGAAGTGATACCTCTTTGTATTACTGATTTGCATTGCCTGCCTGTTTTGTTGGCCAAAAAGCGAGTAAGGGTTTTTCCTGAATATATTAAGGAATAACGCATACGACCTTTTTGGCCAACTGCATCATTGGCGATGTTCAGCAGCTTTGCATGTGCTTTAATGGCGAGTGCAAACTACCTCTTGAAATCCCTTTCCTGCAATTCTGCCTTGCTTACAAGTCCTTTAGGAATACTTGGCTGAAAAAATGACGCCATTAGAGGTGTCAATTACAACCCTGCATGTCTGTGAATTGCAGTGCCCCTGAGCACCGGTTTTCCCCTTGTTGTTTAGGGAAGCAGCCACAAAGGGGCAGGATTTCTACAGACCCATTCCGGTTACTGGGGCACCTGAAGGATAGGGAAATTCTTCTTCCAGATTGGGAAACTAGAGTGGCATATGCCCGTCCAAACATCTAGGGCTTGTGTCTCATTCCATCCCCCCACTCCCCTTCTTCACCCGGAAAATTCCAAGCTGTGCAAAACTGGCTGTTGAGTGTGCTGCCTTCCCAAAGTGGGGAGACTCTAAGGAAAGGAGATGGAGGGGGGACCCGAATACCAGGAGACGTGGAGATGAGGTGACTTTTCCAAACTCTTCCCGATCAGAAGGTGTACCATCCTCTGGATGTGCCATGCATGTTTTAGCTGTAGGAAGGGTCCCCTGAACCTGGAGATATGGGAACCATGGAATGGGGGCCAGGCAGTATTACTGTAAAAGGGCTGCATTTGCTGTCCCATGCTCACCAAGCCTCTCAGACTGAAGAGTGTAGAGCCTTAGGTCCCATCCAGCTGTGTGTCTAGATGTGGTCAGTCCAGGTTGCATCACAGCCCCTGAACAAATTTTGTAAGAATTTCTCTCTCTCTCACTGTCTTTTTTTTTGTTCTTGGTATTTAATTTTATAATGGGGTATAGCTAATTTTCAATACTGTGTTTCTTGCTGCTCTACATCTATTCAGTTGACTCACTTAAAGAGAGACATCAATAAATTCTTTTACAGATCCTAACTAGTCTTGTATATTCTTTTCCAGTGACAACAGTGTGCTGAGCCCAGTTCTGTGAGCTATACAGTAGGTCCTGTCGATCACTTATTTTGTTTATGGAACAGTATCTGTGCAAATTTCAACCTCCTGATTTATGCATCACCCCACCCCACCTTTCTCCTTTAGCAGACATAACTGTGTTTTTTAAACGTGTGACTCTGTTTCTGTTTCGTAATTCAGTTCATGTGTAGCGATTTTTACATTCCCTCTATAAGTGATATCTTATGATAAGTGTCTTTTTCTGTGTGACTTATTTCACTTAGAATCGTCGTACCTAAATCCACTCATTATGCTGCTACTAGCCTTATGACATTGATTTCATGGCTGAGAGATATTCCATTGTACATAAGTACCACAACTTCTTTATCCATTTTTCTCTTTCCTGGGATATTTAAGGTGTACCGAAGTCGAGGTTCTTGTAAACAGAGAAGCCTTAAAATATGGGGTGCCTGTGTCCTGTCGATTTTTGGTTTTCTCACGATATACGAACATGAGTGGAAGTGCATTATGCTCTGTAGCTCTGTTTTTTAAACGTTTGAGGAAAAACCACACACTTCTCCGGAGTGTCCCTTGGCAAATTACATCCCTCCCATCAGCATAACAGGGCGCCCTTTTCGCAACGGCCTGTCCTGCATTTCTGGTTTTGACACTTTTTTCAGCATAGTCCTTTTGACCGATGGGAAGCGAGACTTCTTTGTAGCGCTGATTTGCCTTTCCAGGTTGCTTGGTTGGCCAAAAAGGGCGTATGCGTTTTTTCCTGAATATATTCAGGAAAAAACGCATACGCCCTTTTTGGCCAAGGGCATCATTGTCGACGTTTTGCCGCTTTTCATGTGCTTTAAAGGCGATTCCAATCTACCTCCTGAAATCTGTTTCCTGCAATTCTGCCTTGCTTTCAAATCCTCTTCGTTGCCTTCCCTCAATATATTTGCGGACGAGAGTTATCATTTATAACTCTGCAGGTTTGTGAATTGCAGTGACCCTGAGCTCCATTTTTCAACTCGCTTTTTTGGGAGCTGGCCGCAAAAGCGCAGGATTGCCTCAGGCCCTATTCTGGTTCCGGGCGGCAGGCTGAGCCTGTGGTTAATTCTTCTTCCTGATGGGAAAATAGAGTGACCTGTGCCTGTCCCAACACCTAGAGCTAGTCTCTCATTGGCTCCCCATCTTCCCGTTCATCCTCAGGACAAATTGCAAGCTGTAGGGAACAGGAGGTTAAAGGTGCTGATTCTCCAAGGAGGGAGATTGCTAGTAAAGCGGCTGGAATGGCGAACCCGAGCACAAGGAGATGAGAAATGAGGTGCGTTTTAGAAACCTTTCCCGATCACACGGTGTACCACCTTCTGGGTTTCTCATGCATGTTTTCGATGTAGGAAGATGCCCTTGAACCTGGAGATTTGGGACCCATGGGATGGGTAACAGGCAGTATTACTTAAAAGGCTCTGCGTTTGCTCCCCCAACCTCACCAAACCTCTCAGCCCCGAGAGTGTCCACCCTTCTGTCTCATCCAGCTGTGGGTCTAGATATGGTCAATCCAGGTTGCATCACAGCCCCTGAACGAATTTTGTAAGAATTTCTCTCTCTTTCACTGTCTTTGTTTCACGGGTTTTTAAAAGTAATTTATTTTTATAATGGGGTTTAGCTGCTTTTCACGGCAGTGTTTATGCCGCTTTGCACTCACTTGACTCACTTCCAGAGAGATATCAATACATAGGTTTTAAGATTCTTACTAGTCAGATATATTCTTGTGCGGTGAATAGGGGGTGTTGAGTCCAGTTCACTGAGCAAGGAGTAGGTCTTTCTATTACATATTGGGTTTATGGAACGGTATCTGAGCTAATTTGCAACCCTTGGTTTATGCAACACCCCACCTCACCTTTCCCGTTAAGCAGCCATAGTGTGTTTTCTAAACGTGTGACTCTGTTCTGTTTTGTAATTCAGTTCAAGTGTAGCGGTTTTTACATTCCCTCTATAAGTGATAGCTTATGATAAGTGTCTTTTTCTGTGTGACTTATTTCACTTAGAATCGTCGTACCTAAATCCGATCATCATGCTGCTACTAGCCTTATGACATTGATTACATGGTCGAGTGATATTCCATTGTACATAAGGACCACCACTTCTTTATCCATTTTTCTCTTTCCTGGGATATTTAAGGTGTCATGAAGTGGAGGTTCTTGTCAACAGAGCAGCCCTAAACTTTGGGGTGCCTGTGTCTTGCTGATTTTTAGTTTTCCCAATTTATACGCCCATGAGTGGAAGTGCCCTATGCGCTCTAAGCTGTGTTTTTTCGATGTTTCAGGACACACCTTACACTTCTTCAGAGTGGCTGTTGGCAATTGACATACCACCCATCAGCGTAGCAAGGCTCCCATTTCTCCATGGCCTGTCCTGCATTTCTGGTTTTGACACCTTTTTCAGCATGGCCCCTTTGACCGATGGGAAGCGAGACTTCTTTGTAGCGCTGAGTTGCCTTTCCAGGTTGCTTGGTTGGCCAAAAAGGGCGTATGCGTTTTTTCCTGAATATATTCAGGAAAAAACGCATACGCCCTTTTTGGCCAAGGGCATCATTGTCGACGTTTTGCCGCTTTTCATGTGCTTTAAAGGCGATTCGAATCTACCTCCTGAAATCTGTTTCCTGCAATTCTGCCTTGCTTTCAAATCCTCTTCGTTGCCTTCCCTCAATATATTTGTGGACGAGAGTTATCATTTATAACTCTGCAGGTTTGTGAATTTCAGTGCCCCTGAGCGCCAGTTTTCAACTCGCTTTTTTGGGAGCTGGCCGCAAAAGCGCAGGATTGCCTCAGGCCTTATTCTGGTTCCGGGCGGCAGGCTAAGCCTGTGGTTAATTCTTCTTCCTGATGGGAAAATAGAGTGACCTGTGCCTGTCCCAACACCTAGAGCTAGTCTCTCATTGGCTCCCCCTCTTCCCGTTCATCCTCAGGACAAATTGCAAGCTGTAGGGAACAGGAGGTTAAAGGTGCTGATTCTCCAAGGAGGGAGATTGCTAGTAAAGCGGCTGGAATGGCGAACCCGAGCACAAGGAGATGAGAAATGAGGTGCGTTTTAGAAACCTTTCCCAATCACACGGTGTACCACCTTCTGGGTTTCTCATGCAAGTTTTCGATGTAGGAAGATGCCCTTGAACCTGGAGATTTGGGACCCATGGGATGGGTAACAGGCAGTATTACTTTAAAGGCTCTGCGTTTGCTCCCCCAACCTCACCAAACCTCTCAGCCCCGAGAGTGTCCACCCTTCTGTCTCATCCAGCTGTGGGTCTAGATATGGTCAATCCAGGTTGCATCACAGCCCCTGAACGAATTTTGTAAGAATTTCTCTCTCTTTCACTGTCTTTGTTTCACGGGTTTTTAAAAGTAATTTATTTTTATAATGGGGTTTAGCTGCTTTTCACGGCAGTGTTTATGCCGCTTTGCACTCACTTGACTCACTTCCAGAGAGATATCAATACATAGGTTTTAAGATTCTTACTAGTCAGATATATTCTTGTGCGGTGAATAGGGGGTGTTGAGTCCAGTTCACTGAGCAAGGAGTAGGTCTTTCTATTACATATTGGGTTTATGGAACGGTATCTGAGCTAATTTGCAACCCTTGGTTTATGCATCACTCCACCTCACCTTTCCCGTTAAGCAGCCATAGTGTGTTTTCTAAACGTGTGACTCTGTTCTGTTTTGTAATTCAGTTCAAGGGTAGCGGCTTTTACATTCCCTCTATGAGTGATAGCTTATGATAAGTGTCTTTTTCTGTGTGACTTATTTCACTTAGAATCGTCGTACCTAAATCCGCTCATCATGCTGCTACTAGCCTTATGACATTGATTTCATGGCTGAGTGATATTCCATTGTACATAAGGACCACCACTTCTTTATCCATTTTTCTCTTTCCTGGGATATTTAAGGTGTCATGAAGTGGAGGTTCTTGTCAACAGAGCAGCCCTAAACTTTGGGGTGCCTGTGTCTTGCTGATTTTTAGTTTTCCCAATTTATACGCCCATGAGTGGAAGTGACTTATGCGCTCTAAGCTGTGTTTTTTCGAAGTTTCAGGACACACCGTACACTTCTCCAGAGTGGCTGTTGGCAATTGACATCCCGCCCATCAGCGTAACAAGGCTCCCATTTCTCCATGGCCTGTCCTGCATTTCTGGTTTTGACACCTTTTTCAGCATGGCCCCTTTGACCGATGGGAAGCGAGACTTCTTTGTAGCGCTGAGTTGCCTTTCCAGGTTGCTTGGTTGGCCAAAAAGGGCGTATGCGTTTTTTCCTGAATATATTCAGGAAAAAACGCATACGCCCTTTTTGGCCAAGGGCATCATTGTCGACGTTTTGCCGCTTTTCATGTGGTTTAAAGGCGATTCGAATCTACCTCCTGAAATCTGTTTCCTGCAATTCTGCCTTGCTTTCAAATCCTCTTCGTTGCCTTCCCTCAATATATTTGTGGACGAGAGTTATCATTGATAACTCTGCAGGTTTGTGAATTGCAGTGCCCCTGAGCTCCAGTTTTCAACTCGCTTTTTTGGGAGCTGGCCGCAAAAGCGCAGGATTGCCTCAGGCCCTATTCTGGTTCCGGGTGGCAGGCTGAGCCTGTGGTTAATTCTTCTTCCTGATGGGAAAATAGAGTGACCTGTGCCTGTCCCAACACCTAGAGCTAGTCTCTCATTGGCTCCCCCTCTTCCCGTTCATCCTCAGGACAAATTGCAAGCTGTAGGGAACAGGAGGTTAAAGGTGCTGATTCTCCAAGGAGGGAGATTGCTAGTAAAGCGGCTGGAATGGCGAACCCGAGCACAAGGAGATGAGAAATGAGGTGCGTTTTAGAAACCTTTCCCGATCACACGGTGTACCACCTTCTGGGTTTCTCATGCAAGTTTTCGATGTAGGAAGATGCCCTTGAACCTGGAGATTTGGGACCCATGGGATGGGTAACAGGCAGTATTACTTTAAAGGCTCTGCGTTTGCTCCCCCAACCTCACCAAACCTCTCAGCCCCGAGAGTGTCCACCCTTCTGTCTCATCCAGCTGTGGGTCTAGATATGGTCAATCCAGGTTGCATCACAGCCCCTGAACGAATTTTGTAAGAATTTCTCTCTCTTTCACTGTCTTTGTTTCACGGGTTTTTAAAAGTAATTTATTTTTATAATGGGGTTTAGCTGCTTTT